>NC_136063.1:2012543730-2013143730 GCF_964261635.1 Lissotriton helveticus | reverse complement strand
AAGGCGTAGAGGCGAGTAGGTTGTGAAGACAAATAACTATGTATCACTGAAAAAAAGGAAAGATGACAAGAAGAAAAATACCTGTATGTTTTCAAAAGTAGAATGCAGAGACTGTCGGGGAAAAAAGGGGACCAAAATCAGGAAAGGGAGCATGCGGGTAGAACATTTCAAGGTGGTGTTAAAAGGGTTTAAAAGTAAGGCTTACGCAAGACCGGTAAAAATTCCAAACCGGCTGCGACACGTCGTAGCTGCGGACCCATGTCCGAGTGGTGAAGTGTTCCCTGCTGGAGGATGTGCCGGCAAGGGAGAGAACTACGGACGGATGCGTCTGAAGTTGGGACCGATTTAAAATATTAGATCATCTGGAATTACAAAAAACGGGAGGAGAATGAGAAACTCTTCCCGTGCTCGGCATCCGCATGACTTGTAAAATTGGACGAAGGAGGAGCCGTGGCTTACCTCAATTAGAAACAATAGATGCGCGGGTCAGTGCGGTCAAGTTCATGGGGAATCCAGTTGGCGGATCATACAAGAGGTAAGTTTGCATGCATAAATAAACATCCTCGTGCACGTCGCACGTCACGAGGTGGGCGGGGCTAGCAGGGCGGAAGATCGTGATCGTCTGGGAAACAATCAGGAAAGGGGGGAAGTGAGTAAACTCTCCACGTTCCAACTGGGATGTAAGAAGTGTAAAGTCAAGGGCGAGCAATAATTTCCAGTTCACAGAGAAAATGTAAAGTAAGCATTCAGTAAGAGGCACAATAAAGAGAGTTACTCTGTGCCCCTCATTAGTAGTGGTTTAAAAGTTGGTGAAAGTCAGTTAAGGGGAACATGAGAAATATAGAAAGAGACTGAGAACAAAGCAAGTGGGTAAATTAATACAAATAGTTTTCAAAATAATATTGACAAAGTTGCATTCACATGTGGTACACAAACAGAGTAATCACACCCAAAATTAAACAACAATCTGGCAGCAATTATAAGTGTAGTTCACACTGAGATAGCTTATGGCTACTGTTTGTGCATAAATATAGGAAGCAGATGTGACGTATGGCAAAAATCACTGTAAATGAATCAGAAAACGGTGACAGGTGTTAAATCACAAAAATGGATTTCACTTAATAAGAACAGAAAAAAAACAGAGTCAAACATAAAGTAAATGTAAATGTGTAAATGTAGTTGAGCTTATATAGCGCACAGCTACCCGCAGTGGGTTTCCCGGCGCTTGCTTAGGGAACCCTTCCTGGTATTCCCCTGTGAGATAGCAGGGTATCCACAAGGTGAAAGTCAGGCATCCCGCCGCGAGGGGCCGTTGTGGAGATTAAGCAAGCTATTGCCCAGAGTCGCAGAGTGTGAACCCGTGAGTCGAGGAGGCACCGGGGCGAGAATTATCGAGTCCGTGGAATTTTTAGCCCAAGACCCCGCCGAGGCGGGGAATTGAACCCTGGTCCAGGACCGATCTCAGCTTCCGGGTCTGCTGCCTCTAACCCCTGAGCCACACTTCTCCACTGTATAAGTATAACAGTATAAGGCAGCAAGTACAGAGCACACTCTGGTTGTATGTACACAAAGGGATTAGGACCCTAAAAACTATTGTAGTTCATGGTCAATGTTGAGACCGCATTTCACAGCTTGGAGGCGCATTATCCTAGTCGCTTCAAGTCTCCTGAGCCGTTTTTTTTTTGTGGTTCCCACCTCTTACGCCGGGTTCTGTGATGTCAATTTAAAAAAAAGTGAGACTTTTGTTCGGTCCTTGTGTAGCACATGTGTTGATGTGAGAGGACATGGGGAACCTGGCATCTCCATTGCGCATTGCCCTAACCTCCTGTAATACCCTGTGAGTCCTAAAAAGGCTCTCACCTCTGTCTGGGTTTTGGGGGGCTCCCAAGCCAGGATGGTTTCAATCTTGGGTGTAGGGGTGCCACCTGGCCGCTCCCAACTTGGTGTCCCAAGTACACCACAGAACCCTGCCCGATCTGGCACTTACTCACCTTGATCGTGAGGCCTGCCTTTCACAGAGCCAACAACACTTCCCTGAGGTGGCGCAGATGATCTTCCCAACTGGTGCTGAACCCTGCGATGTCATCCAGGTAGGCGGCACTGAACTTATCCAGTCCAACCAACACCTGGTTGAACAACCTTTGATAGGTGGCAGGGCCATTCTTCATCCCAAAGGGCATAACCCGGAACTGGAAATGCCCATCTGGTGTGGAGAATGCTGACCTCTCCTTTGCCCCATCAGGCAAGGTGATCTGCCAGTACCCAGACGTCAAATCAAACGTGCTGATCTACCGTGCAGCCCCTAGCCGATCAATGAGCTCATCAGCTCTGGGGATGGGGTGCGTGTCAGTCTTCGTGACTGAATTGAGCCCTCGGTAGTCAACACAGAACCGGAGTTCGGGTGTGGCACCCGGCACGGCAGCCTTTGAGACCAAGACCACTGGGCTGGCGCAAGGACTGCTAGAGGACTGAATCACCCCTAGTGCAAGCATCTTTGATGCAAGCTCTCATCCTGTCAGTTACCCTGTAAGTTTTGTGCTTCACAGGTAAGCTGTCTCCTGTGTCCACATCTTGGACGCACCAATCTGTGACACCAGAAACCAGGGAGAACAGATCAGAAAACTGTTCCAGCAGCTGGAAGCAGTTGTTCTGTTGCTCAGGTGTCAGGGTGGAAGAGAGGCTAACACCATCCACTGACCCATTGTGCTTTGTTGCAGACAGGAGGTCAGGAAGAGGCTCAGTCTCCTCCTCCATTCCAGCATCTATTGCTAAGAGCATGCCCACTTCGGACCTTTCCAAATGGGGCTTCAGGCGGTTGACATGCAGGACCCGAAAGGGGTTCCTGGGAGACCGCATGTCCACCAAGTAGGTAACTGCACTCTTGCGCTCCACAACCTCAAATGGTCCGGTCCACTTATCAAGGGGTGCGCAGGGCTCCACTGGGGTCATGACCCACACTTTCTGACCAGGTTGAAGCTCTACCAGAGTGTGATTCTGGTCATACCATCACTTCATCTCCTCCTGGCTGGCTTCCAGATTCGCCTCAGTTAGTTGTC
The DNA here is from genome assembly GCF_964261635.1 of Lissotriton helveticus. Lineage (NCBI taxonomy): Eukaryota > Metazoa > Chordata > Amphibia > Caudata > Salamandridae > Lissotriton > Lissotriton helveticus. The sequence continues at coordinate 2,013,140,674 of NC_136063.1, read as the reverse complement.
TGAAATACCGAGTCTGGTTCCTGAAGGCCAGCATGTAGCTATATACATCCTGGGGAGGTATCCTGGGAGATTGCTCCCAGCCTTTCTTGACCAGACTCAGAGGTCCTCTGACTTGGTGTCCATAGAGAATCTCATACGGATTGAACCCTAGAGATTTCTGTGGCACCTCATGGTATGCAAACAACAGGCATGGTAAGAGGACGTCCCACTTACGCCTCACTGGTTCCTCAAGACCCATAATCATGCCCTTTGAGGGTTCAGTTGAATCTTTCAACCAACCCATTTCCTTGGGAATGGTAAGGAGTGGTGAACTTGTAAGTTACCCCACACTCCTGCCACAGGGACTTCATATACTTGGAAATTAAGTTGGTCCCCCGGTCAGACACTACTTCAGGAGGGAACCATACTCGTGGAGTGGTGTGGCTCACTGGTTAGAGGCGGCAGACCCGGAAGCAGAGGACGGCCCGGGACCAGGGTTCTATTCCCGACGCGGCAGGGCCGAGGACCAGGGTCAGCGGACTCGATAATTCTCGCCTCGGTGCCTACTCTAACCAGGGATCACACTCGGCAACTCTGGGCATTAGCTTGCCTCATCTCCACAACGGCCCCCCACATACGCCGGGGATGCCTGGTTTCACCTTGGAGATACCCAGTAGGGACCATCTCACAGGGAAAGCCAGGATGGGTTCCCCAGCGGTCTACAGCGCAGAGATACTCCTTCGGGAGTCGATTCTAGTGCTTTAGAAACCCACAATCAATCAAAATTCTCATCAGTGCTCGTCCCACTACGGGGGCCGTCACTGTCCTCAGAGGTAATGCTTCTGGGTACCGGATGGCATGGTCCACCAAGACCAGGATGAACCTGTTTCCCATGGCTGTCTTGGGGTCCAGTGGCCCCACAATGTCAATCACCACCCGCTCAAAGGGGGTACTGACCACGGGGAATGGCTGGAGAGAAGCCTTCTGCTTCTTCCTGCTCTTTCCACTTACCTGGCAAGTCTGACATGTCCTGCAATGAGTGTCTGAACTCTTGCGCATTTGGGGCCAATGAAAGTGGGTGACAGGCCTCTCAAAGGTCTTATCCTGACCCAAATGTCCTGCCAATGGCACATCATAAGCCAGCCCTAGTAGGAAGGCTCTGAAGCTCTGGGGTACTACCAGCACATGGGCTGACCCAGGTTCAGCAACCTTAGGCTCACTATACAGGAGACTGTTTTCCCAGTAGATCCAATGGGATCCAGACTGATAACCTGCTGCCTGGCTTGCAGTCTATTGCCGCAAGCCCTCATGAGAAGGGCATTCTCTCTGCTCCCGGCAGAATCCTTCCCTGGAGGGGCCTCCTTCCTGCTGCCAATGGGTCAGCTCAGGCAGGTACACCTGTTCAGCTACCTGTTCCCCGATAGGCTCCAGGGCGTCCCCCTCAGGGGCTACCTCGTCCTGGGCCGTGGGAACTTCAGGGGCCGGTTTCCCACACCCCCTGCATCTTCTCTCCAAGGCAGGTTCCTGGGCCTCCCTCTCAGGCTCCAGGTCCTCTGGAGCACCCCTACGGGCTGCCATTGACCGGGTGGTCACACACGCCCAGTCAGGCAGACCCACCATCTCCAAGTGAGTACTTTTCTCTACCTTTCCCCAAGGTGAGCTCTCCCCAGCAAACAGTCAACAGGTATGGCGGGCTCACAGCTACATGAAGAGTACCAGAGACCCCCCTCCACTCAAAGGGAACCTGAGCCATTGGACAATGGCTCTCTGTGTTTGTGTTATCGCCGGCAACACATTGGCAAGGGACAGTCTGCTCTTGAGATACCAGGTGACACTTGACAGCTGTCACACTGGCTCCTGTATCTCTAAGAGCCTCCACCTTGTGGCCATTGATGGTCACCCACTGCCCATATTTCTTAGTGTTATTGGGCAGTTGGGTCCCTGGGGCCACCTCACAGTCTCCTAAAGAGACAAGGGACATCTCTGATGGACCCCACCCACCTTGGACACCAATATCTTCCCCCAAGGCTACACTCACCATCTGCCAGGGTGGAGCACCAGTGGGTGCTGCTTTTCCAAATAGGTGGCACTGTAAAATTTCAGGGGTCCCTGTGGAACAGGATTACCTGTTGGGACCCCTTACTTTCTCTCAGGGGGAGGCTGGGAACCTTTCCCTGGTTCCCTTGAGGATTACTGTGTGGCCCTCAACGGAACTCCTTCTGTTTACCCTTGTCCCCCCACTCTTCTGCTGGGGACCCTGCCGACCTTTGGCTGAGTCTCCCTTGTGACCATTGTGACCCTTGTGGACCGGGGTGCTCGCCCAGCGGTCCGCCTCCTCAGCAAGCTTCCTAGGGTTAGTCAGCCTGCTATCAATCAAGTGCTGGCACAGCTCTGGAAAACAATTACTAAACAAGTGCTCCCATGCAATCAAATCCAAGAGACCTTGAAAATCATTAACTTTGCTGCCCTTTACCCAACCATCCAATGCTCTGCAAAAGTAAGTGGCATATTCCACCCAGATACTGTTCTCTATCTTTTTGCAACTACTGAACCTCTGCCTATAGAGTTCAGGGGTTAAACCATACCTAGACATTAATGCATCCTTCATGTGGCTATAAGAATTATGGACATCAGAAGGCAAGTCTAAAGGTGTGTCCCGCCCCTCACTAAGGAACCACCCCACAACCCCGCTCCCCAATCTCTCTCACGGACCCAGTGGGAAGACATGGCTACTTCATAGGCTCTGAACCACTGCCCAATACCATCATTTTTAAAAAACTCTTTTACCACATCCTTGGGGATGTACACTCTAGCTTCCACAGGCACTGATGGTATGCTGCCACCAGAGGGAGTACTCGCTAAGCTCTTGGCCTTCAAATTCAACTCCCTCAAAACCTTTTCATGTTCAAACTGCAATTTCTTTACTTCCAGGGCTAACTTCCTGGTTTGCACTTCTAATTCAAATTGCCCATTCAATTTGAGTTTGGACATCTCCATTTCATGCATCCTGTTTTCTTTCCTGTCTGCCAACTCTACTGGGGAGAGGCCTCGGGCAGAAACACTGCTACCCAACAGGGAGATTGCACCCCTACCTTTCTGGACCCAGTGGTCCTTCAAGCCGCTGATCTGCATCCTCATATACCATTTCATTTCTAGGGGCTTTCCTTGCCTCGACCCATGCCCTCATGCCCTCATGCCCTCATGCCCTCAGTGCCTTTTGGAACTACTCCTTTCTGGAGAGTCCAGTCACGGAAATTGTAAACTTTCTGTAGAAGCTCTTGAGCTGCTTGTTGGTGTAGCTGTCTATTTTCCCATTCACAGTCAACATATGCAATGGATTCTGCCCTTTCCATGGTAGTTGAACCAGGTATGATTTTGCAAACATATATGGATCCCTGGCAAAAACAAGTATCAGAAGTACATGGTTGCGTTTGGTCTGCACACTAAGTAGTGTTCACCATCCACTGTATATGAGTCACAAATGTAAGTCCAGAATCCTCACCGCTGACCACCAATTTTAGAATTGGGTGTCTCTAGTTGGCACAGGTATGTACTTGTGACAAATTGGGACCCTCTCCTCTAGTCAGGGTAAGGGGGTACAGTCCTAAAATAACCCCTGCTCACCCCCTTGATAGCATGTAAGAGCACACAGGCTTATCTCAGAGGCAGTGTGTAAAGCATTTGTGAACACATACAGTAATCAAGTGACAACCCTACAAATAGACACCACACAGGTTGTATAGTTATAAAAATAAGTATCTTTTATATAGGTTTACCACAAGACCATAAATGACAAAAATAATCCACAATACTATTAGAAATCAAGAGTTCTTGTTAAAAATGCTTAAATCAAAGTTCTGTGTGAGTTGGTTGCCCTGTCCGGCTACAGCGTTGCTGAAATAACACAGAGTCTAACAAATCCAGCAGACTGCTTTGATCCGGGCCCACTCAAGTGTAGACAGACTTGATACGGCAGGCACGGGCGTGCGAGCTGGTGTTCGGCGTTCGTCGTGTTGCACAAAAGAAAGCGTTGCAGGTTGCGTTGTCCCTCGATGCGGTGCAGGCAACGGCCTGTTGATGGAGTCGGTGGGTCAGAGGCGTATGTTGCAGGGCAAAACATTAATCGATTCGATGTTTACAGCTTGCAGTGCGGCGACAGAGCTGGAGGTCGGGAGCTGGCATCGATCAGTCTGGACAGCGGTACGAGTCGGGCAGTGCGTCGCGAAGCATGTGAGGCGGTGCCCAATTCCGATGCATTTACAGGACTCAAAGTCAGCAGCAATGACTGCGTCGGTCAGACCAGTTCGAATCGGTGTAGCAAGGCATTGCACGTCGCCGTGTCCACAAGTCGCGGTGAAGGCAACCGCTTGGTGGCGGTGTCAGGACGGAGCCGATGAGCTCAGAGCTTGCGTTGTTTGATGCGGACGCTGTTCGATGCAGTGCCTACAGGACACAGGGCCCGTTGTGAGAGTCGGTCTCAGCTCCCTGCCTCTGTAGCCACTGAAACAGTGTTTCCAGCAGCAATCCACAAAGGCTGGTGAAGTCTACTGTTCCTGAGACTAGCTGAGAAAGTTGAAAATAAAGCACACAAAGTCCTTTCTCCTTTCTTTGGCAGTCAGGCAACCACTGCAGGCCAATCCCCCAAGCAGCACTTCAGCTTAGGGATCTCTCCTCAGTTTCTTCAGGGTCCTCTCCTTAGCAAAGGTTTCTTCTTGTAGTCCAAAAGTTATCTAATCTCTTGGGATCAGGGTCCCAATACTTACACCCCAAAATCCTTTGTCCTCTGAGGGTAGAGGGGCCTTTGCCCAGACCAAACCAGTTCTGGAGCATTCTGTTTACATGACTCCTTCTTTCCTTTCACAGTGCAGGGCAGAAACATCAGACACCCCACAGGAGGTGGAGCCAGCATTGTGGAGGGAAAGCACAGCCCTGGAGCACTTTGTTGACATGATTCCGTCTCTTCTTTCACAGGGCAGAGACATTAGACGCACCACAGGGGGTGGAGCCGGCATTGTGGAAGGCAGGCACAGCCCTATTCAGGTCCCAGGTGCCACCCCTCCCACCTATCTAGATGCAGATCTCTCTATTCACCACTGGGCTGACTCCTTTTGTCTCCTGGAATCCCCTAGCCCTGTCACTCACAAACTCCAGACAAGGAATACACACCCTAGCAGAGGCAGACAAGGAAAGTTAGACAAGAAAATATCTATTTCCTAAAAGTGGTATTTTCAAACACAGAATGTTAAAACCAACGTCACTAAAAGGTGTATTTTATCATTCTGAGTTTGGTCATACTAAACTCGAATTTCTATCATGTTCCCTGAGTCAGTTATGATTATAAGATGTAATAATCTAACTGCACATTCTGGCCTATGGAGAACAGTTAGCCTTGCAATAGTGAAAAACGAAATGGCTGTAATTCACTATTAAGACATGCCATACACTCCAGGGTATGTCCTATCTTATACTTACAATGCACCCTGCCCTTGGGCCAACCACAGGGGTGTCTGATATGAAAAAAAGGGAATGTTTAGGGACTGGCAAGTGGGTGCACTTGCCCAGTCAGCATGGCAGTACCAGACTTCACATAGGCTTTGCAATGGCAGGCCTTAGCCACATTTTACAAGGCTGATTCTGTGGGTAGCACAACCAGTGCTGCAAGCCCACTAGCAGCATTTGGTTTACAAGCCCTTGGCACCTCTGGTGCACTGTACTAGGTTCTGACAGGTAAACCAAATCATGAAATTAATCAAAAATAAAAACGGACACTTGTAACACTTCTAAACCATTGGCTGAGAAGAATAATTAGAATACCCTCAAAAACTCAATGTTGTTTGGAATGCGGTATATATGTTTCCTCCGCCCCACATTGAAGTTATGGCAGTTATCATAGGGTGTTCCAATTAGTGTTGGATGCCCCTCAAAAAAGTGTGAAATCAAATTATTGAAAAAAGGAAAAAATTGTTAAAAAGGGGAAAACACCCAGAGTTTTAATAAGGGGTGAATTTCCACTAGTGTAAAATATGCTTATACTTCAAAGAGGTCGAGTTACTAGATCTGGAAGTATTATGGTAGAATTGTCGACATGTTTCAGCTCCTTTGGCCCGAGGGGTCTATGGAGCTTTCGTCAGGACTAACACACATAAATTATTACTCACACGACTTGTGCAGTATTTGTGAGAAGGTCGTTTTATGACACTTGATTAGGAAAACCTGCTCTCCGGATTCTGTAATGAAAAGAGAGAGAGACACACATACAACAGTACACAATGTTCATTTAAATTGTATGGTTGTAGGTTCATTAGAGGCTGGGGGAAATAGGAAGAGGAAAATGTCAACTTCTTAAATGTAAGCATTGTGTTACAAAATCTTTCGATGGAAGGTATCTTTGTATTGGATTAAGGTAGACGTGCTGCGTGTAAACCCAAGGTGTTTGGTCTTTGTTTAGGAAAATACACATTATCACCTGGCAATCTATTATTGTGTGTGACAGTATGTTTGTACTGTTATCATCTGTTTCCCTGTGTTCATTTGACCACCGTGTCTAGGATAATATCTACAGTAGATTATAAACGAACACAACACAGTACAAGACGGTAATTATGATATCTAAGTTAAATACAATGGGTCGCTGTAAACATTTCTGACAAAATGGCTCGTGGACAAAGTGTCTTGATAGAAACAATTAATCAAAGAAACTAGATGAGTGCCTGGTATTAGTACCGCTTAATAGCGGACCTCCCTATGCTCCGTGAAGTTACTCGAGTTTAGTGTATTAAGGTTCACCGCCTAAAATAGTGCAGCGAACAAGTTACCGGTTGCCTGGGAACGAGCTTGGCCCTCTTTCCACCAGCTCTGGGCTAAAACTAGCGGAATTCCCCTGATGGAGAATCAAGTTCTACAAACCCAGGTAGGACAGATTCACTATTGTTTCTCAAGCTCGTTTCTGGTGGGCTCTTTTTTTGATGTTCCCACAGTGGTGTCCTGAAAATGGGCCCACAATGGGAATGCCAAAAACAGTTCCTGCATAAAATGGACTACAAAGTCCATGTTGTGCAAGCACTGTGGTGCATGCATACAGGGGGGCACATGTTGTGCCCCCCCTTTTTGCTATTCTGTTCATTTTTCCATCCATATCTAGGATCACTAGGAGTAAACTCACTTCTAACTTTGCACGTGTTAGGTCTTGGTATAAAGTCACTAGTTCTATAACCTTGTGTTAATATTTTTAAATTTTTACATGCAGAGGGGTATCAATTTTTTAAGTCAGCTTTCTCGACACTGTTAGCAATTCTTTTCTTTTCCTGTCTTTTCCTGTCTATAGGTACAAAAAAGGGTATGACCTAGCTATGCCACCAAAACGGGGTGAATAAAAGTACAGAAGATAGATGTGCCAGTGGGATAATTTGAACGAACAAATATATTTATGAAGCAGCATCAATTAAATAACTTGTACTATGAAACTCTGCTCAATATTATTTATTCATATTGAACATCGATCTGAATGCTCAAAATCCAGCAAAACATCTGGAACATACATATACACAAGTGCCCCGAATGTGTAGAAGGGAGGAAGGAAGGACTTGTGTCCAAAGTGAGGGTTAAATGAGGGCAGAAAGGGAGTGACAATATATACATCAACCATATTATTCCCAAAAGAAATGGTTTGCCCTGCATGACAATTATATACAAACAAATTAATTAGCAGCCATTATGTCGCTGAGAAGGCACAATGAAAAAAGCACTGTTGCCCACACTGGCATATATATAACAAAATGTCAACGTTTCGGCCCCTAACAGACGTAGGTGGCCTTGATACTTACAATGTGGTCTTCCGCAGGACTGCAAACGGGCACCTGAGAATTTAACAAAGGAAAATACTTTGAACTTATTATAATTTATTATGCAAGCTCTAGATTTAAAAGGGAGACTCAATTACCGAGAACCACCATTGGCTGGTTTGTTGAACTGATATTGGTAGGCCTGTGGGCTCCTAGGTCAGAGAACGGACAGATGCCAGCCAAAAAAAGAGGGGGGATTGAACGTCATCAATTATTTGCAAAAGGATTTGATTTAGGGTTGATATGGTGTATCTAAAACCTAATGCAGAATTATCATGGACTTACTTCTTATTTGGTAATTTCATATTTCAGCTATGTTTTTTTCAAAAATGTTCACTTCAAACAGGGAGCCGAGATTGAATCCAACGGTTCCCAAATTACTGTAAAGAGTAACAAGCAAACAGGGGACCAAAGGTAAAAACACCACTCCTAAGCATGATGTGAGGCTTTAAAATGTCAAAAAGTTAAGAGGAATGTGACTGTAAAAATAGATCTTGTTACCTCGTGAAATCCAACTGACATTGTTACATGGTAGACAAAATAAAAAATTCCAAAAGGCCTCTGAGGTACACGGTTTCTAAACAAAAGGATGGATAAACATTAATTAGCCCTCTGTCCAAAGTTTCACTCGTTATAGAATAGAAACTTGTTAGAGAAAAGCCAGGGGGTAAAGTTAAGTCAATTACCTCAAAGTAAAATGCACCCGTTCACTGCATCATAAACGGAGCACTGAAAGGAAAAATCCTTAAGTGCTGAGCATCATGACTCACACTTGCAGCCTGCGCCATGACAAACACTCGATGCTGCTTGGTGGAGGTCACATTGATAACGAGGCTTGTGCAACGTGGAAAAAAGACTATTCGCAAATGATGATGGTTGTTTGGAAAAAGGAAAAAACCTTTTGATTTTTAAGATACGACAGAGCACTGATCTAGATGGTTATGTACTGACTGACATAGTTGCATTGGGGCGAAAGATGCAATGTTTATAATTTTTCTGTGCCAAATAAAATTACTTATGGGTTTACATTCTTGCATTTGCTCAAGAAAAGAAGTACACTTTAGGAGCAATATCGTCACATGTGCAAAACATTTTAATTGCTAATAGTAACCCGTCATATGTTACAATTCAGTGGGTATATACTGTAATACATATGCTTAAACGTTTACACTTAATAGGTGTAAGTGCACCATGTGGTTCATGGGATACCGGAAATCTACTCAATAATTGGACACTAATATTGATCTATGTTTATGGTCCCACAATGCATAGATAATCACACAGAGTCTGTTAGTGACATAAGTCACAGGTATATGGAAAAGCATGCAGAGATAGATGTCATTTTTACGCTCTGTCACTAGTCATAAATGCCAGGTACATAATACAAGGTCAGTTGGAAATAGATATCAGTCTCGCACTCCGTGCCTAATCATACAGTATATTGGTGTGGTACAATACACATTAGTATTGTGCAAAGTACATCGAGTCGTGTCTGACATTGACACAGATCCACATACATAGTGAAATTGCTTTGGAACAGAAGGAAATTAAGGACAAAATGACCTAACGGGAGTCTGAATGCTCAACTAACAGGAATCACTGATTACTCTAAAGTTAGGCAGGAAAGCTGCTTGCATCTAACTCATTCAGACCATTCTAGATTGTATCCAAAAGATGCCTTCACTTGCACTCTCGGACGTTCAGGATAGACTGGGGGCCAGATGTATGTAATCTCGATTTACCTACTCTTAAATACCGAATCATACCGATTCGGTATTTAAGAGTAGGTAAATGGGATGTAGGTAATTTCTCTTTTTAAATTACGAATCGGTAGGATTCGGTAATTACCGAATCGGTATTTACCGATTCGGTAATTGGCATTCATTCCTATGGGCCTGGAGGCCCATAGGAATGAATGTCAATTACCGAATCGGTAAATACCGATTCGGTAATTGGGGGAAACATTGAAGGGTGTCACTTTGACACCCTGCTGCACCCCTCAATTGTGTATGGGTGCACATGTTGCAGACATACATGCCCTAAGGGCATGTATGTCTGCAACATGGCAGCGTTTGAAAAGCAAAAAAAATGCTTTTTCAAGGCTTTTCATTATTTACCACCAACTTCTCGTTGGTGGTAAATTACGAATTCTTAAAGCCCTGTAGCACTGATTACAGTGCTACCTACATCTCATAATACAGATTCGGTAATTTTACAGAATCGGTAATTTTACCGAATCTGTAAAATTACCGAATTTGTAAAATTACCGAATCTGTATTTTAGGTGGCCCTACAGCTCAGTATCCAAATACCAGTCGGTAACGGCCGAAAATCAGTATTTTCGGCCGTTACCGACTGGTATTTGGATACCTACATCTGGCCCTGAATATTCCCTCCTCTGACTACAAGTGTGACCCTCTCTAAGACTAGCCACTTCAAACTTTAAGCTTCGTGTTGGGCGCTTTGGAAATGGTCAAATAGAGGTGCTCCTGGTTCACTACTTCGGACCCTGCTACAATGTTGGAGTATACGTGCTTTTACCTTTTGTTGAGCTTGGCCCAGGTATACTTTCTCACACGGGCAGATGATGGCATAAATCACGTTTGATGGGTTGCAATTGGTGAAAGATTTTAAATCTATTACATGTTGTTTGTTGATGAATTGTTTCGTTTGGATGGCCATTTTACAAGCCTTGCAATGGCCACGCTTGCCATCTATTTTCTGTACTGAAGGTATCTGTAGGCAAATCTTTATATATTGGTTCATCAGGCAAGCTCCCATGAACTCCATTCTTGTTTGGTATGAGAGCCAATGAATGAGTATAGTTGCTATGCCATATGCAGGAATCTTCCCAAAAATTAGGTTTCGGCTACATTTTGGCCTTTCTGTAGTGATTTGATCTGGTACAACCATGTAAGGCTGTAGTAAAGCAGTAGCACCAGCTGTCGAGCACTCCTGTGACTGCTGCATGGGTTTCCTGGTTAATTTATAATAGGGTTGATTTAAAGAGCGTCAGTTGTAATCTGTTTCTTCATATGGCCCCATCTGCATCCAGGCAAAGGTCAGTATACCAATGGTGAAATCAGATACACAACTACAGGATAAGGCAGAAGTACCCTAATATTCTTAAGATGTACGAAGACTAGGTATAGGTAGCAAAATAATCTACATTTGGCAGTTTGTAAGGTATGCAGTGTATCCTAAGGATCTCCTAAGCTTGCCATCATAATGGGAAATCCCAAAAATCTAATTGATAGCATTTTTAGTTATTAAAGTAATTAGAAAGAATTTCTCTGAAATGTGACATACTTACACCTTCACAATAGATTGAGGGGATGCCAACTCCATAAGGTTTGCTTCCCAAAGATAGATTTTTCAAATCCAACTATCTGCCCCACACAGGATGCTTGGAAAATGGTGTGACTTTCATTGTTCAACCTCTTCAGAGAAAAAAGAAATTCAATACACCCCAAGTGCCAGAGATGGATAGCACAGCCTCGATCAAACTCTAGTTTTGAAAGTAAGAGACTTCACTGTCAAAGATTCAGCACACAATGGCTTCCTTGACTCTCCTATTCAGAAATAAAAAACACAAATCTTTGACTAATATTACAAAACAATCTTTGTTCTCACAATTACCTCTTTGTAAATTAATTAAATGAAACGATAGTGTAATATTGTGAAATCTAATCATAATAAACATATTCTAATTATTCACTTAATTATCTCAACTGTAACCATAGCGTTTGTGGTATTGATACTCTGCATTGTGATAAAGTGTGGATATTCTGAAATTAATCAGGGTAGAATGCACCCTGGAAGACACTGTGATGACAGTTATTTAATAAAGGCAGTTGACACATGTGTCTAAGGTTAAAATTTGTAATAAACAAATAAGAGTAAAATCCTAAATTAAGCCATTGACAGATTTTACTAAAATGTTAACTTGCACACAGAACCCACAATTATCATGAGAAATACAATTCAACAGAATTACAAATAAGATCAGTACAAATTAATTTTAATATGTGTAAAGGAGCCCTAATTCCTACAACTATCATTACAAACTGCCTCTGATAACTTTCCAGCCGCTACCATTTATGATTACATATGTTCTTGGGGAACTATTATACACATATTTTGTTTTACAACCTGCAAAGTATAGCTAATACATTGAATATGTGTGGTATAGAAAATGATTCTTAACACTTCTGTAGGGACTTGTTGTAGGGAGATTTAAACAGAAATAGCTTCACTCATGACTTTGATAATGCAGATAGGCTGAAAACCAAATCCCTAAAAATCTACATAGGGCCTCATTATGATGTCGAGCGGAAAGTCATCCAACAGCTTGACAGAGGCTTTCTGCATGACATCAGAGGTTTCCATCCGACTGCCATTTTACGATGCTGGCAGACGGGGAGAACCATTAGGGTAATACTGCTTCACTCATGGAGCCCGTTGGGGCAGAGAGCAGATTGTAATCCCTAGAATGTAGCTCGTGCCAGCTCAGGCACTGCCGTGGGGTTATGATGCACTTTTCCCACAGCCTTTTCGTGGTGGTCCGACCACCATATAAAGGCTGACGGATACAGACTTTCGCAAATCGAGAGCTTCTGACCTTAGGTCAGAGGCTTTCTGACAGAGATCGTCGGTTTCACTTCTGACCTCCTAATTACAATGTAGGGGGTCAGAAGTAAAACCGACCAGTCATTCCAGCTGGCTTCTGGCAGGCTCAAGGAGCCTGCCGGCCAATCGGAGACGAGCCGGTAAGTCCATATGGATGGTGTTTTACACCGTCCGGATTACGATGCTCAGTTTACGGCTGGCTTCCCATGCTGGGCTTTCTGACATGGAAAGCCTGTCGGAAAGCAAGTTTGGGGTCCCTGGCAGTACCCTCTTCAATCAGTGGCCTACGGTTTGTGGCCGAGGGTGCACATATGTTGCCCCTCTGTTGTTCCCTGCACCCAGTGGCAGGTACCTCAAGCAGTGCAGGGATGAACACAACTTCCCATTTCCCTATGGGAGCTTGTACTACGGCCAGTTTACGGCCATAGCACATACTCCCATAGGGAATGTGAGTATGCAATCGCTCCATGTGCTGTTGCATCGTGATGAGGCGGAAGGGACCACCGACCAGAGTTTGGTCAGACCCGTTTCCGCAACATTCCACCCAACATCGTAATAAGCTTCACAGTGTGGTGGAAAATGTTTAGATATTATTTAGATTTCTAAATTTATAATTGTATTTTCATTATTACATTATGTATTTATATTGTTGAACTCATATTTCTAATATTTTATTGTAAAACTATATAGTTTTATTTTGTTTGTATAAATTCTATATTATTTTTGTGTTTATTATATTTATTTTGATTTTATTTATATACCAAAATATTTGTTTTTCTGGAGTGATATGTTTTGTGCCACATTTTAATGTTAAACATAGTAATTTACATTGCAGTGGTGCTACTGAATCTGAGCCTTCAAAGTTCAACACCTTTCCTAAAATGGCTTAAATTGGAGTGAGAATAGTATCCATCACCTTCCCCAAAATGGTCTAGAATGGAGTGGGAACAGTACATTTGAACCCTTTATTGTCCAACACCTTCCCCAGAATGTTTTAGGTTGGAGGGGGAGTAGTAAATGTGTCCCCTTTAGTGCCCACAACCTTCCCCAAAATTGTTTACGTTCGAGTGAGAATAGTATTTGTGACCCCTTTAGTGTCTAAAACCTTCCACAAAATGGCTTAGATTGGAGTGGGAATAGTAATTGTCACCCTTTTAGTGTCCAACAATTCCCCAAAATGGTTTATGTTGGAGTGGGAGTAGTAAATGGCACCCCTTTATTGTGCAGCAGCTGTCTCAAAATAGTTTATATTGGAGTGGGAATGGTAAATGTGACCTCTTTAGAGTCTAACACCTTCACCAAAATGTCTTAGTGCCTGATTACAACTTTGGCAGTCTGGGAGCGGGCCGCCATGCCTGTGACCCACCCCCAGACCGCCAAAGTTGTTGACCAGCCGCCCGCTAGATTACAAGTTGTTTTGTAGTCTGGCAGGCAGTCGGCGCGTCCATCCCACGGAGGTGCCTTTTAAAAGGAACTGCAATGGGAGCACCACAGCCTGTACCTGCAAGGCATGGACTGTGCAGTCCATGCCGTGCAGTTACTGGGGGGTGCATGCATACAGAGGGGCACACATGTGCCTCCATGCACAGGGGCAACAGGGTGCCACTGCCACATTTTTCATAGTGGGCTCACCGACATGAAAAGGTTGGCAGTGGGGAAAGGCGTAATATGCTTGACAAAGCCGCAGTGGCATGCAAGCATATTGCTTCCCCTCCCCCCCACATAACTGCCAAAGACCGCGGATCCCTGGTGGTTGCAACAGTCCCATTGCAGTCCAACCGCTGAACTCATATCTCGGCAGTCGGACCGCCGTGCTGGTAATCAGGCCGTTAGATTGGAGTGGGAATAGTAATTTTCACACTTTTAGTGTACAACAAGTTCCCCAGAATGGTTTATGTTGGAGTTTCACATATTGAGTACTTTAAGACAGTGTCTGTAGCTTTGGTCTTTTTGTCATGGAAAAATACCAGTTGGTTCTACTCTCTCCTGATCGATGATACAGATTTATAACACTGTGAACTTTGAATAATATTACACCCCAGCATGAGAGCCGCACCAATAATGACAGGTGATAGTGGTGCCCATAGTCCAACTGTAATCTGCTCATCACCTCCAGACCTGTAAATATACAAAGAGCCTTATCTAATCGAACAAGAAGACTACAGGAACAGGGGAACAAACAATTCAGCAAAGTGCCTCAACAGATACAAAATCCAAACTCTTAAGACCGATCTGTTAAACAAGTCCCACATATATGTCTACAGGAGAACCAGTTTTGTCATACTGATGGTGTTATTCTATCCCCAAAGGACAATGAGGTGTTTACTGACACCTTACAATTCAACTTTTTAGGGGGAGTCCAGACTGCCTGTTGACCACTGTAGTCCTGTGGTGAGGTAGGCTCATGATTGGCATGGAGCCAAGTGTATTATCATTTACATGCCATGTCAGATTGTGCAGTGTGAGAAATTGGGTTGTTGATTGACTAGGATGTGAACCCTGGGTGAACTGCAAAAAGTCACCAAATTAACCTGTGTTTAACCCTGGGTAGATTGGCCCAAAAGGCAGCTGGGCTTAACCTAGAGGCAATGTGTAAAGTATTTATGCAGCACAAAAACAGTAATAAAGTGAAAACACAACAAAAGAAAAATCCCAAACAAATTTAGAAAAATACTGGAAATCTTAATTAATTGACACCAAAAACAAAAAAAATTCAATCGTTAGAACTGGAATTATTAATTTTTAGGACGTTTGGTTAAACTAGCACCTCAAAGATCAAAGGGCCAATCGCAGACATCTAGTCGCACAATACTGAGTTAAAGTCTAAAAACATGGCCGATCCTGATGGAGCGCGATTCGGATAAAAGAAATGGATTAAGCCCAGTCAGCGCTTACCTTCAGACTTAGACAAAATTCTGTGAAAAAAGCGTACCAAGAAGGTAATGTTCCGTAGGACAAGGCTGGAGGAGGTGTTTGATGTCAGAAGGCAGTTCCATGCGGCTGAATAACCCTTTGGCGAAGATCCAATAAAAAGAATTTGCTGCTGCGAGGAAGAACGTAGTGGGAGAAGCCAGAAAATCAATCCGACCGGCGATGCACCTTTGGTAGATAGGCGAGCAGTTTGCTCTCGGTCTCCTCCTGGTTCTCAGAGCTGTTTTTGGCAAAAAAATGTAAGACCTCTATTTTGGCATTTGGCCATCTGGGCACCTTTAGCACCACTACCAAGGGTCCAGGACTGGTGGGACAAGTTGATTTGGCAGTTTAAAACTGAATTTAGACTGCAATGGCAGGTCTGGGACATGTCTTAAGAGGCTACTTAACTGGGTGGCACAATAAGTGCTGCAGGCCCACTAGAAGCTTTTACAATATAGGCCCTGGGTATATGGTATACCACTTTACAATGGACTTATAAGTAAATTAAATATGCCAATCAAGTGTAAGCCAATCAAACCATGTTTGGAGGAGAAAGCATGTGCTTTAGCACTGGTTAGCAGTGTTGAAGTGCACAAAAACGTAGTTCCGCACCACAAATATAGGTAAATATGCAAAAGGTTTGAGGGAAGACCACCTAAGGCTGACAGGTCTAACATACAATCATTATATCTCTTTCAACCCACGTGTTGGATTGGGGGGTTATTTGTACCAACAATGTAGTGGGTGGTTATGTGGCTGTTCATCTTCTAAACAGGGTACTCTATCTACAACCCACAGGCTCTAGCCCCATTTACCTCCCACAGAAGGGTGCTATGGGCCATGGTAACCAAAGTTGTATTCAGTGCTCTGTGGTGTTTCACTGAACACTCCAAATGCTGATAACAGGTGGTGTCTCTGGTTGAAACAACAGGGAAAACGAAGTATTACTGGGGGAATCAAGAACAGAATAACTATTTATGAATTCTTTCATGACACTGAGGTCACCAGTCCAGTAAAAATAATAATTCAGTCGGTGGAGGTAGAGGGAGAAATATGGGGAACCCCATAAAGAGGGGCTTAGTTGGAAATGTCTGCTTTCCGTGGAGAAGTAGCAAAATAAAATGAAAGCATTCCTGCAGAGATGTACGGTCTCTACCTCATTAAAAATACTCTCCTGCAGGAAAGAGTTGAAACTGTTAAAAGAATACCAGTTCTGCAGAGAAGAGCTCTGATTATCACTCTGCTGAGAAGTGCAGGTACTACCGCCGAAAAATGTAGAAGCTGTGCTGAAATGTACTACTTGTACCTCATACTAGTGTAACAGCTTAGCTGAGAAGTGATTGTGCAAAATAGAACAGGTGAGAAGGGTTGTGGTGTTACATTAAAAGTATGATAGTCGTACTGAGGGATGTCAGTGCTAATTTAATTGTGATATGAAGGGTAAAAAGTATTTTACATAACGTGCTTCATACTGCATGTCTGCCGTTTCTAGGCACTGAAAATAACACCTGCTAATATCTACCCTACATTCCACCTACCCAGCCTAATGGTTGACCATCACCGTGATCAGGCAGTCAGGTTACCAGCCCCTTCTAGAGTATGACACACCGCTAACTCACGATAGTGAATTCCTAGAGCAGATGGTTACATTTCCAGCATTGCAAATTATATTTTTACCAGTAAATACAAGTTTATGTTTTTAAGAACAGGTCCAACTGTCCTTTTTAACCACTTACCTTATTTGCCTTTTTGGGTACCTTTGACCTGAGATTTCCGTAATCTTTTCACTTTAAAACACAGTTAAATTTGACTGCAGTTGTTAGAATACGATTCACAAACGATTTGTGTGCAAAATTCAGTTTGTCATGATAAATTCCACATCTATAGTCACAGAATTTGGGTTGGTGGGAACATAACACAGGAAATTGCACTCAGTACACTGGAAATCTGCTTATGTAACAATTACTACATGAATATAACATATTCTATCATTTGGTTTCTAGGCGCCAATAGCAGGTGTTAACTATTACCCAACACAATGGTATCTAGTTTATCCACCTCAGAAGGATGAAAGGCGAGTGGGCATTTAAGGATTACGTCTGTGACCTTCAGGTTATTCACCAATCATTCAGTGGATATATTAGTCCACTGAACTATCTTAATAGCATTGTCAGGGTGATTTTTCCAATAATACAATTATAGAGTTAGTATCAGGAAGAGATCAATTCCAGAGGTTGTTTGCCTGTAAAATGAAGGAGATGACCACAGACATATATGAATTTGATGTTATTCATATTCATTTTACAGGTAGGTCACCCGGGAAACACTCACACGTGTACTGCTATGAAGGGGTGGTGGTTGCATTTTTCAAACGTGAAAGGGATTTTCAGGATGGAACGGTGATTGACGGGAGCACCCGGTATTCTGTACGGCTGAAGAGTTGAAGAGTAAAATCGATAGAAAATGGGTTCATGTGAAAAAGTGTATTTACGCAACATTTACTCATGCATACTGTTCACCTAAGGAAACAATTAAAATTGAGAAGTCTGCAAAATTGCATCGAGCCTGGAATTCTACTACTGACCTACATTTCTACGAGTACCCTTGGAATGCAGCAAAAACAACATGAAGAAAGAGCGGCCTCCGATCTGTATGTGGCCATTCAATGGATTTCCAGCAGGTTGAGGCTGGAGTTCTTACAGGAATGTGAGAATGCTACGTTTGGCTACGAAAGCCGGACCACTGCAGACCTCAGTTATATTTGGCTGAAGATTTCCTTCATACTTATTGCAAACTTCAGATACTCCTATTGCATTCGTCATTTATTTCAGACTGCAAACCTTAGTTGCTTTTGACAGCAGCCCTCAATTGCTAAGCATAGCTCTCTTCGGCCTGAGGCTGTTTGCTGTCTGCTGCCTTGATCGACCGCAGCTGAAAAATGACTTTCTTTCGAGATGCTTTCTGCTGACAGCTTGGAGCTACAGCGGCGTGTCCGTTCTCACTCACATTCACATGGACGTGATGTCGGAGGAACTGACAACTCACCAGGGAGCTCAGTTTGCAGGGACAGGGGTTGAGCTGTACTGTCACATGTCCTTCTGCATTTACTCAATTTCTCTAATTACAAGATTCCTCAAGGTTCCAAATACCTGTCAAGTTTGAATACCACACTCTGCGTTACAGTCATGATGATTAATTATGTGTTTTAATTAAAGGGAGAAATTGTATTTTTACACACATCAGTGGGGCTTTAAGGATGCACAGCAGCATAGCATATGATAGTACATGCGTGTAGAGTGCATTAGAGCACCTCCTCAGGACAGCCTCTACGTTAGAAAGAGTGTTGATTTTCATGAATTGAAGTAGGTCTAAACTTGTCTGGGGTTGTTTTGTTCCCATCTGGAGGGAACATGACCTGTCAGTTCATGCTGGCCATTTCCTATTGGAACAGGACCAAGACTGATTTGCATAAGGTGGGCCTCCTCTGCCTAGAATGGTACAGTGAGTGGAAAAACGATGGTCTGGAAGGAAGACTAGAGGGATCATCATCGGCTGGGATTAATTGAAGCATTCCTTCCTTACGTTTTTCAGTATGAATGACAACCAAGATCCTGCTGTCTTTTATTGCAGGCACCATGCTATTGCCCTAACCAAGTGCTACAGAATGAAGTCACCTGCTGTTGCATCCCTCTTCTGACAGAACACTGAAAGTCCTAGAGGTCCCTTGTCAGAAGAAGAAGCCTCAGTTGACAACTAAGGGCCTCATTACGATGTCGGTCAGAAAGCAATCCAACCAATTCCTTGTCGGAATAGGTTCTGACCGACTAAGGTTTGGAGAGTCCGACCGACCAATTATGATGTTTCTGAACACCGTTCGGTTGGACTCCCATTGACTTCAATCGAGCCTGTGTTCCCACCCACAACAAAGGCTCCCATTGAAAAAAGAGGTGGTTGCGGAAATCTTTGCACCCTGTCGCAGGCATCCCATTGTGCCTGCCACACTGTGCATGATTGTAAAGAGGGGACCCATGTGTACCCCCACATACCCCAACCAGAGACCTCGGGTGGATAGGCTGTCCGAATCCGACATCGTAATACTTCGGTCGGAAACGTAGTCCATAGAGCTGTACGAATCAGCTCCGATTAACTCGGATTCTCAGAATGCTGGTCGGATCCGATTAGGAATGACCGAACGGTTACCTTCCATCGTAATCAGTAAGTCAGAAATGTTTCTGAGTCAGTTGGAAACATGGGTTCCGACACAGGTTAAAAATCCGAATGCCATTCAGAACCATCGTAATGAGGCCCTAAGATAACCAGCAAAAGTGAGGAGGCTTGATTTCTGCTCCCAGGTTGCCCATCTCTCACCATCAAGATTGTGCCAAACAGAGGCTTTTTTGGACTAAAATCAAAGAAGGTGCCACAACAGAGTGCAGAGAGAGAAAAGAAGGACATGATCAGTTATTGAACCTGATGTACTCACTGACGTACATGAATAAGTACCCTATCACTTCCTCTGATCCAGGTTCATCATGCCTGAGTGAGCATACCAACACCATAAACAACGTATTTCTCTAAAATCTACTATTTCTACAGAATAAGAGTTGCCAAAGCGTCACAACTTCACCAAAAACCACTAAAGATCGAACCCAAAATTAATAGAATGTATATTTGTGTTTTCTTATATTCGTATCTGAAGAAAAGATTCAGCCGCTACACCCCCACTCGATCTTTACACTCAGCTGATTGTAATTTACTGAGTGTACCCCGCTTTCGGCGAGTGCGCCTTGGAGGCCAGTCAATTGCTGTCCTTGCGGCTTCGGCCTGGAACACTCTGCCTTTGTTTCTGAGATCAATTCAGAATGTTATACCTTTTAAGAAGGCACTGAAAACGCATCTTTTTAGGTTTGCTTATTAGATTATTATTTATTTATTTTTTTCTCTTTCGTTTCCTTTGGCCACCTGCTTGTTTTCCCTTTCGCGCCAGGACACTCTGGTAGTAACAGAGCGCGTTATAAAACAGCCAAATAAAAATAAATAAATAATAATAAATGTTAATGCAAAACAGATACTGTTTTGATAAAAGCAAAAGTTTGTATGAAGAAAGTTCTAGGCATGCTGAAAGCATTTTTATAGCAATCACAGTTATATCTCAGGTCAGGCATCTCAGTGTGATTCAGTATGTGGATAATTATTCATAATTTTATAACTAGGGCTAATCCAAAATTATTTCAAGTACTTCACATTCAGATTATAAGACATATTTCTTGGGATAAAGGAAGTCCTTTTTTTTTTAAGTTTGATTTTATTGAAGAAGAAAAAAAAAGAAAAAAAAGAAAAGGGGGAGGAGGGGAGAAAGGAAGAAACAGGAAGAAGGATATGGCATAAATTACAACTCAAGGGAAAGAACATTAGCAATTTTCAAAATACAGAAAGGATAACGAGCAATGCAATAAAATCTCACAAAAAGGCAAGTAAAATGAGCATGAAAATAACATGAGCAAAAATAAATAACAAGAAAGCAAATGCAATGTATAATATTATTGGAAATAAAATGTGAAGCAAAAAGCAAAGGGAAATCAAGGTGGTTTGCGTACTTCAACAACATCAGAATCCAGGGAGGCGGTTACTGGAGCAGTGGAGGAGAGATATGTTACCAAAGGAAGCCAAATAAGATCTTGTTTAATTGCCAGGGAAATAGGAGATACAAAGTTGGTGTCAAGCCGATGTTGAAAACAGACTGCGTTCCACCAGGAACGATAGGACACATTCGCAGCTTGTTTCCAGTTAGAGGTGACAATGTGGAAAGCAACAGCTATCAAGAGGTCAAGGAGTTGGTAATGGTGTGGAGATTGAGGGATGTCAGGTGAGATAGAGCCTAGAAAAATGTGAGCAGGGGAAAAGGGAATCTGGAAAAGGAAAATCTTTTGTATTTGGGTCCAAACTGAGTTCCAAAACTTGGATATAGGAGGACACTCAAATAACATGTGTTTTAGGTCTGCAGAAGGAGAGTGGCAAGACCAACAGGTAGGGGGAGTCTCTGACGAAAAACGGGACAGGGCAAGTGGGGTAAATAAAATCCTGTTATAAATAAAGTATAACATTTGGGTGTTATTAGCAGCTCTAGAGGTCTTATGAAGTTTGGTCCAGACCTTATCCCAGAGAAGAACCGACCAATTCTGGGAGAGATCAGATTCCCATGCAAGTTCAATTTTGGGTTTCACTCTATCAACCGTGTAGCGGAGAGAATTGTAGATGGAAGATGCAGAGGGGGTAGACTCTAGTAAGGAGGAAGTGGATTTACGATCCAGAGGAATATCATTGGAAAGTGGCATAGATCGGAGATAAGAGGTGAGAACAGGGTAAAGCAAGTCGTATTGTGATCGGGCACCGGAGGGCAACAAGAAAGAGGACCTGAGTTCCGAGAAGGATAGGGGGACATCATGAGACAGCAGTTGAGAGATCCAACGCAATCCTCGAGAATGCCAGACCTTCCAGTAAATAGTACGGTTACGAATTTTAAGATGAGAATTAAACCAGATAGGCTGTTCATGTGAGGAAAGAAGGGAAGGATATGACGTGGATTAGAAAGGATGAAGAAAAATACAACAATGAGAGATAATAGGGGTAAGAAGACAAGAGGGGCATGATGTGAAGGACAAAAGTTCACAGAATTTAAAGGGAGAAATAAAGGAAGACTCCATAGTTAACCATATGGGAGGATAAAAAGGAGAATCAGACGAAAGCCAACGAGTTGTCTGTTTCAGAGAAAAAGCTTGATGATATTCCCTAAATTCAGGAAACGAACACCGGCCTGAGCCTTATCCCTTCGTAAAGAGGCGAGAGCGATCCTGGGGCGATTACCCTGCCAAAGGAACTTTAAAAGCAGAGAGTCAATTTTTTTGAAGAAAGAAATCGGAATACGCATTGGGAGCATAGAGATAGTATAGAGAAGGAGGGGAGATAGCATCATCTTTATAGAATTGAGTCGACCCCACCAGGACAAAAAGAGCGGGTGCCAACGTGCAATAGCTGTTTCCATTTTCTTAGAAATATAGGCAAAGTTCAACTTGAGAGAGTCAGATAGAAGAGGTGCGAACCAAACACCCAAGTATTTAATTTTAGAAGGTTGCCAGGAGAAGCCAGATTGAGCGAAATGATGTTGTTGACAGAGAAGATTTAAAGGAAGGACTTCACACTTATCGACATTTAGGCAATAACCAGAGACAGCGGAAAAAGAAGATACTTGTTGCAGGAAGGGAGATAGAGAAGAAAGAGGATCGGAACAATAGAAAAGTATATCATCCGCATAAACCGAAAGCTTAACCTGATTGGAACCAAAGTGATATTTTGTCATCCTGACGAATCTTAGTAAGGAAGGGTTCTAAGGCTAAAACAAATATTAGAGGGGATAGTGGGCAGCCTTGTCGGACACCTCTATGCAGGGAGAAATATTCTGAGGTCATCCCATTGACAAAAATGGAAGCTTGGGGGTTAGAGTAGAGTAAGGAGATAATAGAAATAAATTTGGAATGGACGCCAAACCAACGGAGAGCCTGAAACATAAAATCCCACCCAATCCTGTCAAAAGCTTTCTCCGCATCTAAGGAAATAGCCGCAAAAGGAAAGTCCAATTGCGAAGCTCTGCTAAGGATGTTAAGAAAGACACACGAGTTATCAGATGAAAGACGGCCCTTAACAAAACCGGATTGTTCGGGACCTATTAGGTCCGGCAAGAGGGGGTCCATTCGTATTGCTAGGATCTTAGCCAGTATCTTATAATCCGTGTTAATCAGAGAAATCAGGCGGCAGTTCTTGCAAAGAGAATGATCTTTATCTTCTTTGGGAATTAAGCAAATTAAAGCCTGTTGAAAGGAACCACTTGAAGCTCCTGCTGCAAGAAAGGATTGAAATAAAATTAGAAGCTTAGGAAGAAGGAAGGAAGCAAAATGACTATAACATTCAATGGTAAAGCCATCAGGGCCGGGAGCTTTCCCATGCCTTAGCTTAGAGACAGCATGAGAAATTTCGGAAAGTGATATGTCTATATCCAAAGAGTTTAAATTAACATGGGCCATTGGAGGAGAGGGGAGGAACTGGAAATAGATCCGAAGGAGTTGGAACCTGTTCAGGGGTATAAAGAGTGTCATAGAATTTGACAAATTTGGAGAGAATTTCTTTGTCCTTAAAGCAAGATGCACCAGAGGAAGTCCGTATAGATTCAATCTTCGTACGTTCCTTCCTTTTTTTCAAATAGTTAGCAAGGAGTTTCACCATCTTATTTTTGCCGCCATAATAACGGGAGTTACATTTTAATAAAAGATTAGAGGCAGCTTCAGTTGTAAATTTATTAAAGGAGAATTTTGCCATGATAAGTTTTTTAAGAGATATGTCCGAATTGGAGGAGTGATAGTCGGATTCTAGGCTCTTAATCTCAGCCAGGATTTGAGCAGACTTGGCTTGCCTGAGTTTCTTCCGTCTTGCTACGAAATTGATAATAAAACCTCCAGAGGCTGCTTTAAATGAATCCCAAACCATGACAAAAGAGGAGCCAGGGATGTGGTTAAGAAGGAAAAATTCAGTGGCAAATGTAGAGAATTCAAAGCAAAAAGAGGGATCCTGAAGCAAAGCATTATTAAGTCTCCATCTGCCTGAGTGAGGAGAAAATGGAAGGAGATCCAAGTCCACAAAAACGGGGATGGAGGCGTTGGAAGATGACGGCGACAACATCAAGAGCGGACGCCAGACCTCAAATAACACAGTTCCAAAGGGCAGTGTACAGAAACAATGGTTACATCGGGAAAGAATAAGAGAGGGAAGCATCTGTAAATATAAGAAAAGAAAGAGGGTAACGTATGTGTTGAGAAAGAAACATAAAATGCGACAGGTAATAAACAGAGGTAAAATATTGAAGGGTAAAATGACAATAGTGAAAAGAACTACAAATAAAGAACAACATCAGCAAAATTGAAAGATCTTCATGAGCAATCAGCCAGGTCTGGAGACACCCATAACATCAGGACCATGTTGATGAAGGAACGCTTGAAGGACGGCAGGATCTTCATAGGTGGTAGTCTTGTCTTTGCACGTAACCTTGAAAAGACAGGGATGAAGAAGTCCGTATCGAGCATTGAGGGCTCTGAGTTGCGGGCACAAGTCCAGGAACTTCCTCCTTCTGTCCGCGGTGGCCTAGGAGACATCTTGAGACAAATAGAGACGATAACCTTCCCATAGAATTTGTTTTTTGAGTTTAGCGGCTGAAAGAACCTGCAGAAGATCCGTATACTGAAGGAACAGCAAGATGACTCCTCTAGGTTTAGCAGAGACCCTTGGACCAAGGCGATGGGCCCTTTGAATGTTGATGGAGGCTAAGGCTGGGGCATGGGGCATCCAAGATCTTTGAGAGAAAGGATTGGAAGAAGGCAGTAGGGTTGGACCCTTCCGTAAGTTCACGAAGACCGTACAAGCGGAGGTTGTTTCTACGGTTTCTATGTTACAAATCCTCTGTTTGCTTTTTAAGAAGAAGAACCTCAGCCTCCAATGAAGGGATTCGAGAGCAGGAGGATTGAAGAGAGTCCGTTGACTGTTCCAAGAGGAGAACACGACCGTCTAGGGAAGCCCATTTATCTTGCATGGCCTGCATATTTTTAGTAGTGGCTTCCATGAAGGGTTTAAGAGCACGTAGTTCTTCTAAAATGATGTCCATGGATGAAGGAGATGCAGTGCTTCCAGGTGACGGAGGATCTTTTTTGAGACGTTTGGAGGTTAAAGTGGAAGCTGCTTTGCCGCCATTCTGAGATTTAGGAATAGCGCCATGTGAGACCTCAGACCTTGACATTGTAGCAGATCCTGAGATGGAGTATCAGAATCTAAGCCAATAGGTAATTTATTGACTGTGGAAAGCTTCAAAATGCGGAGCCTCCCCATGTAAGAATTCAAAGAAAAAAAAAACAGCTTTAAGAGGGGCGACTGAGCCAAATGACGTAGTAGAAAGCTCAGCAATAATAATAGAAAAACATGGGCGAGAACTGAGGTGCAGACTGAAAAAGATGAGTGAAAGGCACTGGTTCCCCATCAACAGAGAGAAATAGTCCAGAACATTCTGCCAAAATAAGGAGTACCAGACGAGTCTCTAAATACGAGAGTGTAGCCAACAGCAGCAAAATCGTGGTGTAGAAAGGAGGCTGAAAGCTAGAGTAAATCATGCGTCAGAGCCAAAAAGTTGAGGAAGCATATTAGCAAGAAGCTTCAGGTAAACGCAGAAAGACAGGTGAAAGGCTGATGGTCCCAGAAGCGTTGAAAAAGAAAACAGCAGACCAAAAAGCGCAGGGAAAGGCATGAGCGCACATTAGCTTTTTTGTTTTCCACAATAAAACGTTTCACCAATGTATTCAAAATCATGAAAATCATGAACAGGCATCAGAAGGACGCATTGTTATCGGCAGAGAGGGAGAGTCATTCACAAAATGATGGTGCAGTGAGCTAAAAAACGGTGATGGATCAAGCCCTAATCATTTGACTGGGTAGGAGTGTTCTGCTTAATTCAGATACTCTGTCCATCACCACCCCCCTTTTTGAATCGTTTTGGCCACCACAAGTGTGGAAGGGTATGCTCAGATGTGAGTCCCTTGCTCACTGCACCATCAGGATTCAAGCAAGCCGGGCCGAAGACGGCTGTAATGCCAGAAACCGGTCCCTGGAAGCTTTTTTCCTTTCCAGTAAAGAATTGGCTTGGTAGTTTGGTCTGCCCTGTTCCCATGATGCACTGGGCCAGGGTCAGACTAATTTGCATGTAGCCAGGTTCTGAACTGGGATGGTGCAGTGAGCTAAAAAACGGTGATGGATCAAGCCCTGATCATTTGACTGGGTAGGAGTGTTCTGCTTAATTCAGATACTCTGTCCATCACCACCCCCCTTTTTGAATCGTTTTGGCCACCACAAGTGTGGAAGGGTATGCTCAGATGTGAGTCCCTTGCTCACTGCACCATCAGGATTCAAGCAAGCCGTGCCGAAGATGGCTGTAATGCCAGAAACCGGTCCCTGGAAGCTTTTTTCCTTTCCAGTAAAGAATTGGCTTGGTAGTTTGGTCTGCCCTGTTCCCATGATGCACTGGGCCAGGGTCAGACTAATTTGCATGTAGCCAGGTGCTGAACTTGGATGGTGCAGTGAGCTAAAAAACGGTGATGGATCAAGCCCTGATCATTTGACTGGGTAGGAGTGTTCTGCTTAATTCAGATACTCTGTCCATCACCACCCCCCTTTTTGAATCGTTTTGGCCACCACAAGTGTGAAAGGGTATGCTCAGATGTGAGTCCCTTGCTCACTGCACCATCAGGATTCAAGCAAGCCGGGCCGAAGACGGCTGTAATGCCAGAAACCGGTCCCTGGAAGCTTTTTTCCTTTCCAGTAAAGAATTGGCTTGGTAGTTTGGTCTGCCCTGTTCCCATGATGCACTGGGCCAGGGTCAGACTAATTTGCATGTAGCCAGGTTCTGAACTGGGATGGTGCAGTGAGCTAATAAACGGTGATGGATCAAGCCCTGATCATTTGACTGGGTAGGAGTGTTCTGCTTAATTCAGATACTCTGTCCATCACCACCCCCCTTTTTGAATCGTTTTGGCCACCACAAGTGTGGAAGGGTATGCTCAAATGTGAGTCCCTTGCTCACTGCACCATCAGGATTCAAGCAAGCCGGGCCGAAGACGGCTGTAATGCCAGAAACCGGTCCCTGGAAGCTTTTTTCCTTTCCAGTAAAGAATTGGCTTGGTAGTTTGGTCTGCCCTGTTCCCATGATGCACTGGGCCAGGGTCAGACTAATTTGCATGTAGCCAGGTTCTGAACTGGGATGGTGCAGTGAGCTAGAAAACTGTGATGGATCAAGCCCTGATCATTTGACTGGGTAGGAGTGTTCTGTAGTGTAGTTCCTATTATCCCAATAGGCTCTGCGCATTGGAATAATACCTTCAATAGTATAGGCCTAGACCAGACGTTAACTAGGTCTACTACTGTCGATATTAGACTTAAAGTTTTGGGTTTGCCAGCTAGCTCAGAGTTCACTAGAAACTTTCTCGAATAGGCAAGGAGGAGTTGAACCTCCCTGGATAGACAAGAAGGGATTTAGTTTCTGACAACCATAGAACATGACAACTTTGCTCTCCCCTAATCAAGAGTGTATCTCTAGAGTCGTGTGAAAACAAAAGATGACTTATTTTGCTCAGTCAGTACGTGCATTCTTAGTCTCACCAGATTATAGAGAAAAGGAAGAGACGGGCGTGTTCAATAAAAGATGTTATTTATTGATCAGTCTCTTTTCTCATACAAGAGAAATGGATCGATATTATTGCAATACTTATGGTTAAGTAAAGTGCATACAATAAAAGCAGAAGTATAAAATAATACTGTAAAAACATTGTTATGGTTTCTAAGCCATATGAAGGTTTAAAACGAATAAAATGAATACATACACATATACATTTGACTAATCGTACTCAACTGGTGTTTCTAACTACGCCTACCCCGTGTACCTGACCTAAGCCTACTACGTGGGCGGGAATAGAAAGTAGCAGTTTAAGTTAAGTTTGTTTTGCCAAGTGACTGACTAAAGAATTCTCTGCAAGGGGTTATTCAGTTCTGTACCTGGAATCTAGGATGAATGAGGGATGGTATCTCTCGTCTCTGGTCTCGATATTCCAGGCTGCCTGCGAGGGCTACCCGGAAGCGCCGCAGCTGGATTTCTCGGCAGGAGAAAGCAGCGTCTCGTTCTCAGCGCGTCAGGAAGGCGGGGCTGCGCCAGCGGGGTCTGCTCTGCTCTGGGCTTCGGCAAGTCTGGCTGCTCCGATCTCGTCACCACCGCGTGTGTTTGCATAGGGCAATATCGGTAATATTTATACCTTTAAGGTGCCGAGATTGACGTAAGGATGGACATAGATACGTCAATAAGGATGTCATACGACCTGGTCGTTAGCACATTCTGTTGCTGAAGTTCTCGGTGAAATCAAAACAATGGCCGCAGGGTTTTTCCCAGGTTGTCATAGGTTTGATTTGTTTTGAGAACTCCGTATGCCTTATCAGGGGCTGGAGGAATATCGCTTGTCTAATTAGATGGCAAGCGTTATGACCTAATCAGATAACACGTTCCTGTGCCGTAGTGTGGCTTTATCAGATAACGGTTCCTGCATCATGGGGGTTTTCTGCCTCATGGGATGGCTGCTAGTTAACTTGTTAACCAGAATAGGGTCAGGAATAGGGGGATCGATACAGAACCTATAGGAATACATCACACCCACTCCACGCTAACTATGGACATATTTACGAATCTATGCATAGTAAAACATACTGTAGAGTATCGTGTATACCTTACCACCCCAAAATACATAAATGCATTTTGAAATTATCAAATATACGGAAAAAACAGTCACATGTAATATATGCACTCAAGCTGTAGAGTAAAGCTAAAGTAATCACGCATATCTATACATTATCACTAATTTGTATATGAGAAATTACACATGAAATGGCTCTTAATACAGAAAAAAGTTTCGAGACCATTCCATCACAGAATAAAATAATTATGAACATACCAGCGGGCAGCTAATGTCTATAAAGTATGTAAAAATAGAAATTTTAGTTCTCTAAGAATAGTTCTTACTTTAAGCAGAAAATAAGTGTCCCGAAAAATTCGTAAAAATATTTTGGGGCTGCTGAAAAAAATTGCTGTCCGTGAACTGGAGGGAAAATTGTTCATGGTATTTTGCTATTCTAGTTGAAGGCCAAATTCAGGGAACGCCGTGTGCGAGCTTGCTCAAAAGTCTCTATTTCTGCTCTGGTGAGAACATCATATCATTTAGACTCTCGAAAAAGTTGTCAACAGCTTCCTGGGAGAGTTCCACTAACTCGGAAAAAGGTATAACCATGCATTCGTGCGCATGATTGTCTCCATTGACGTTTTGATTATTATTGCTGACAGAAGGTCGTACCTGATCAATGCTGCTTTCATCTTGAACTTCACTACCCCTTAATCGTAGTGGTGAAGCTTCCACGAATGCCGTCATCAGGATTGGTAGCCGTTGAGGGCAGCACAAAGTATGAGCCTTTATTGGACTCAACAATGCTTCTGCATCCATTGGCGCATCTGATTGTAGAGTCAGACAGGTGTCTAACACGCATTCTTCTCCGCATAGCAAGCACCTTAATACAGGTAAAACACATCGATGCCACATTGGTCGAAATGAAAGAAACCAAGTCATGTTCAGGTCTCTAAGCCGGGATAGTCCCAGGATTTTTGATATCCGGTCCCGGTATCCAATGGCTAGGATTGTTTCTTCCCTTGTCGCAGGTGTTTTGTCTGTGACACGGTTTGCCATAACGAAATATGAGGACTAAGAATAGGATTCCTGCAATTAGTCCCAAAATGAGGGGAAGTCCGCCAAAAATCGAATGGACGAAATCTGGAAAAATACCCAGTATGGCTTTGAATGGTGTTAATGCCATCGAAAATACTGTCTTAAATACGTTTGAGACTCCACTGGTATCAGAATTATTTAAGATTTCATTCAGGATTTCTGCGAAATGTATGGGGGAATTAGTTGATAATAAGGAGTGAATCTCTGCAGTCGTCCTTGCGACTAGGAGATCATACGTTTCTTTTGATGACGTGAGTCTGGTCGGCGTCTGAAGAAGCACTGTTTTCATTCTGCTTAAAGTATCTATTCGAATAGAAGTAATTTTCAAGTTGGGCCATGCCCTTGCCTCCCTGTCTGGAAGGGAGCTGGGGAACAATAAGCGTCCACAGCACTTGACCTTCGCAGTCGTAGTTACGAGATAAGGAGTCCCGGGCATAAGACTACAGCATCTGCGATCTACAATTAGAATGTAACTCCCATTATAGAGTCTTTGAAAGAATGGTTCTATCTCTGTTGCAGGTGCGCCTAGCTGGTGACATGAAAGGTTATTTGAGTTCCCTTCACAGGCTCCATGCAAACTAATTCCGTTACACAGAAGTGTACCGCTCAGTGACATCGCACAATTATTGCCACTAAGAAACACTTTCTGTCCTTTATTACTGACACATGCATGTGAATAGGGCAAGTTCCATGTTGTTTTAATGTACCCCTTTCCCAATTTTTCGTACATGCCAGCCTGTATATATTTTTGGCAGTATTGAAACCTGAAGGTTGATATTGGAATATTAATTATCCCATGTATTATCCATTCACTGACAGGTCGTTCTGACATTGTCACTGGTAATCTCTCGAGTTTCTCAATGCTCAGGATTGTATAATCAGCACCCTTCTGGGCCATACTGATTTGTTTATCAGTAAGGTTAAAGATATTGAAAAGTGACGTTGTGTTGATTAAACGCCAAGGCACATAGCCTGAACGCAGATTTTGTAACGTCCAGCCAAGCTGTACAATAGAACGCAATTGAGACTGACCGTGTTGTAACAACAGTAAGTCTTGCGATATTATGTCGATTGCTGAAGACACAATGCTGTCCAGGGAAAAAATTCTGGAGGACAGAGTCATTAACCCATTGTCCACTACAGAAAGTGATTTTTCCAAATTAATACGGTCAATTTCCCGTATTCTTTCTGCTGTCTCAATTTGTGTCACCTTCCAGGCCTCGTTGTATGCAGCATATACAGAGGCTGCTATGAAACGTTTCTGACGCTGTTTGCGCGGTCCCATAATGAAATCACGCAAGTCAGCACCATCAGTAAGTAAAGTTAGGTGATGCTTAATTTCTGCCAGTGTGGAAGTCTGTAGCCACTGAAGGCATAATTTGCCCACACTGTAGGTGGTTATTATTCCTGGGTGTTGTCTTTGGGAATATCTAGGGTCTGGCCTGGTCATTTTGAACCCCTGTGTTTTGTTCAGGAATCTGTCTTGACAGTTATTAGTATCTGTGGGCCAGATCAACCACTGTTTCCAATCAGGATGTGTTCTGTTTTGGTTTAATACATAATTTACGTCTATCTCTTCATCTGTGGAGCTATTGCTGTTCATTGTTGGTTTTGGAATAGACGGTTTATTTAAGTCTTTGATTTTGGCTAAGCCAAGACAGGTAGTTTGTTGAACAGTGTCATTTAAAAATATAATTTGTTCTGGGATCATGCAGGCTCTAAACAAAGATTCTATACCCTGTACTTGCCATTCTTTTGTACCCCAAACACTTTTTACTTCAACATTTTTGTCCCAATAATCAAAACCAAAAGTATTCATTTGTTCAAAGAATGAGTCTGAATATATCAATTTCGTGTTTGTTATCATGGTCTTTGTCCCTGTCTTATTTGACAATTTGAAATAAAATGTTTCGGCATTACTTGTGTTAAAACCTGAAAAGTATGAATATTTGTCATAAACGGTTCTTGAGCTTCCTTTTGGAGGGGTTGCACAATGTTCCCATTGATTATAATTTAAAACATTTCTAGGTTGTGTAGATCTATGTAGAAAATGGTTACCATAGTGGTTATAACAGTACATACTATCATAATTTGTCGAACCCTGCAAATAATCATGTTTGGTAAATTTAGCAGACATTACTAAGTCAGACATCATATTATTTATACTTTCAAAGTCCCAATCATCAGCAAATGAGCTTGGTTTTACAAAGTCACTCAACGAGATCTTAATTTGGTGTGGATATTTCAGGATTTCAACCAGACCATAAATTTCGTAGTCAGTTTTGTCCCATGCTACCCCACCCGGTATAGGATTGGCTGTGAAGTTGACTGAAGAAAGTTCTCTTTTCTCGACGTGTGAAGATGTGTGTGGTTTGAGGATCAAGTTGATTTTCTGACTTGCTGTGTCCATTTTAGCATATTTTCCCTCAATGAAGCGTCCCAAAGTTAGTACCATGATGAGCCAAAGTATGAGGATAAATGCACCAAAACCCACCCAAAATTCAATCCATGGAGAAATTAGATATGTTTCTTTCAGTTGTTTCAAAAGTACTTTAACTTTATCTTTAAAGGTTTTTGTTGATGGCTGTGTTTTTGATTCAGTGAAGCCTTCAGAGGAATCATCGAAGTTTATGAAGTAGCCGGATGCAGTTCTGTCAATTGTTCCAATTGCTTCAGGATTACTGTTTCTTGCATAGTCGTTTGTTACTTCATTATAGATTGGTGTGTATCTGCTAAATATTTTTATTTGGGTTTTCAGAGGTCTAAGTTCCATTGCAT
Organism: Lissotriton helveticus; assembly: GCF_964261635.1. Lineage (NCBI taxonomy): Eukaryota > Metazoa > Chordata > Amphibia > Caudata > Salamandridae > Lissotriton > Lissotriton helveticus. Next base: position 2,013,108,133 of record NC_136063.1, on the reverse strand, counting down.
TGTTGCATAGTCCTTGTTGTAGTTCTGTAGGCGTTTTGAATGTGATTAGCCTCTTAGATTGAACCTCTGTGTTAGTAGCAAATCTTGGTGTTCTACTACTTCTCGGGAGTCCACTTGGCCTACTATTTGTTATCGGCCACATGTTGTGGTTTTACCAGGTCGATGGATACAACTCGGTTCTCCTTTTTACCAGCAAGCGGCGGTAGTACAACTGATCTTGTCCCGTTGACAGACAAGACAGGAACTGCTTTTCTGTAAGAAGGCCCAAATTCCTTCTTTACCGCGATCTTTTCTCTGACTAGATCCCCGACTTTTGGAATCCAGACAGGTCTTGCTGGGACAGGTGGTGGTTCTTCAGTGGTTGTTGGCTGCTGTTTCAACTTTATGTTGCTCAGGTCTTTTCTTGTTTCGTTTAAGTCCTGCAAAATAGCCAAACGATCTTTGATATCAAAGCATTTTTCCTTCACCACTGAAGTCTGACTGTCGAGATCTAAGACTAACATCCTAGTTCCAAATAATAATTCGTACGGACTGAATCCCTTCAGAGAATTTCTTGGCAAGTTATTTAGACTACGTTGGACACTTATTAGATGTTTGACCCACCCAGCTCCCGAACCTAATATCCTTTCTGTTATAGATAGCTTTATGCCTTGGTTTTTTCTTTACACCATCCCGTATCCCTCAGGAAGGAAGTGAGAAGAGTCCCGCTGTGCTATGCTCATTTGGCCATGTTTCCCCTCAGGCTGGAGGGCTAGAGTGAAAACAATGGTCAAACGTAGCATGCTTCTAGCGTATATGCCATTTAGACTCGCAAATCTTTGTATAACAGTCCAGACGTCAGCCGAGTGCTGGTGATCTACAATATAAGTGGAAACTAGCCTGTATATGTTAATCGGACGCTTTGCTTTTTACTGTTGATCTTTTCTGGAGTGAAACGACACGGTATTACACCGTTTCTCTCACCACTGCGATTTCTGTTACAGTTTGGGCAGTTCTTTACAAAAATGGTATGATGCAGGCTCATGCCTGGCCACCAGTACCTTGATTGTAATTCTTCCAGAGAATCTTTTAGTTTGAGGTGTCTGAGACCCTCGCCCATATGTGCGTCTGCTATTAACAAGTTTCTCCTGTCCATGTTTGGAATCACTCTATCCCCCACTCCAGGGATTCGAGCAAAAGGGACGGAGTTTGCATCGATTATGTATGTATAATTGAGTGGATAGTTGATCGGTAGCGCTGAGCAGTCGCCTTTTGATGACGTTTTCACCGCCAGCACTGTTTCACCGTCAATATACTTCACTGTACGCTTTTTTCGAGCTACGGAAGCCGATTTAGTTGCTACCGCTGTGGCTGTCTCAGCCAATGAATTCCCTGCAACGTGAACGCCATCACGCTGATGACTCAGTGAGTGTGTCACGTGAGTCTTTGGTAGTTCTTTTTGTAAAAGAGCTATTTGTTCCCAAAGCAGTTTTTGCTTTATTGTTGCACCTGTGTCATCTTTGTAACCGTTTTGAATCCATGTCTGCAAATCGTTGTTATATGATTTGACGCAGTAATATGAATCAGACACTATAAGTGTCGGGAATTCGCGATCCGCATTATCTAGCGCCATTTTCAATGCTATTATTTCAGTCTGTTGTTCTGAATTAGTTTCTACTGAGTGTGTTTTTGTTAATAGAGGTCTTAGTTTACCTCCGCGCCACACTTCTTTTGTAATCTCACATGTGGGGTTGTATGCTTGTTCTCCCCAAACGGAGGGTTGAGCATGTCCGTCTGTATAGATTACACAAGCGTATTGTCGTAAGGGCAGAATGTCGATAGGCAGAGGGAATGTTCTTTCATATTCTAGATTTTTCAATTCCTTTAGTTCTGGATCAAAGTAGTAGTATACTTTGTCCGTTGTAATTGAATTCACCCATTGTATCCATTCCGAATTCAATGTTGTTGTTGGTAAATTACAAGGTGTTGTTAATGCCTCAAAGGCTGATTCTGCTGTTCTGACTGTGATACGTCTACCGTCAGCTTTATCTTTTTCTCTAGCTATTGCGGTTTGAACTGCATGAACAATGTTTTCTTTAATGCTGAATTTCTTTTCAGCTTCTGTGTACAAGTGTGATTTGAATGCAATTGGTACCTTTTCTTCCTCATTAGAGGTCAGGTATGTGAATCCGCATCTTCCTGGGATGACTCGAATCACAAGATTGCGTGTGTTATCACGTGTTTCTAATTTTGTTTTAATTAACATGTCTGTTTGTAAGGATCTCAAAATTTCTGTGTGTATTTGAGTCCAATTGGTTCTTTTAAAATCTGGTTTTATTAGATCATAAAGGGGTTTGACCCTTTCTGCGTAATTTGCAATGTATGTTCTTCCGAAATTTAGGAAGCCTAGAATTGACTGTAGGTTTTTTAGTGTTCTAGGTGCTTGGAGTACGGCACATTTCTCTAGGAAATTGTCAGCCAGGCTTTTGCCTTCACTTGATAATTAGTATCCTAAGAACAGGACTGTTAGATGGGCAATTCTGGATTTTGTAAAGTTGAATTTGTAACCCTCTGCTGCGAACCCAAGTATTATGGTGTTCACTCTCTTCAAGTGAGTATCCAAGTCATCATCTGTTAAGTATATGTCGTCGACATAAGATAATGCTTCGTCATCATATGTTTGTAGTAACTCAGGTTACTCTCGCTGAGAATACCCCTGGGCTATTCTTGTACCCCTGGGCTAACCGACAGAATTGTTTTTGAGTGCCATTTATTGAGAATGCAGACAAATATCTGCTCTCTGGTGCTATGTTTTGACAAAAGAATCCATTAGAGATGTCTAATGTTGTTTTGTATTTTTTGCGCACTATGTTATTCATTAGTGCAGCACTATGCGAGTTTTGCACTGCAAAAGTTTTGCAACATGAGTTAAGGTGTCGGTAATCCAAAACTAGACGATATGAATTGTCTGGTTTGGAGACCGGAAACAAAGGGTTGTTCATTTGTGAGGTGCAAGTTTCAATCACCCCCTGGTATTCTAGTTGATCTAGGATTTCTTTTACCTGTTTTTTAGCTTCTTGCTTAATTGGGTACTGTCTTTGTGCAGTAGGTTGTGATTTTAACTGGATTTTGTGAGGAGGAGAGTCCTCATCCCATCCTACATGATTTTTATATAAAGCAGGAGCTAGAGCTACTGCCCACTTTCTGGCAAGTGTGTATTTTTTATGAATTGGGATATTATTTGAGAAGGCAGGCATAATTATTTCTTCGCCATGAGGGCACTCCCTGACAAACTCTGGTGGCCAGTCTTTTTCAGCTAGAAGGATGTCATAGCCCTTGGAGAGATTATCCCAAAATAGTCCCCTTATTTTTCTAGTCTTATCCCCTTCTATACGTAAAGTTATTTCATATATTTTGTGAGGTTTGCTAACTCTGGTGTCTGCAGTTTCCACTTGAAGATATTCATTCGTGTCCACTGTCTCCAGAAGATTCATAAGGACTTTGCGAGCTATGCTCACTTCTGCTGCGCTGTCTAGCATTGTCTGAGCCCATTCTCCGTTTTTCAGTTGTGTCCTCAGTATTCTCGGCATTGTTAACTACCTTGATACTGGCTACCTTCTTTTTTGGAAATTGTAATTTCTTTTTTAGATGAGCAGGTTCCTTGTCTTTGGACTTGGCGTGCTCTTCTCTTTGTTCTGATCGTCCTCTTCTTTCCGATTTCTGCGAGGAAGTCTGAAAAGATTGAGAGGGACGTGTATCAATGTCTTGATATCTATCAGGCTTCTTTATATTATCCCTATTTCTAAGGTTATATCTTTTCCCAGAGGGGTCACTTTGGGGTGACCTGTGTCTCTGGTTCGGAGATTTTTCTCTCCGCCGAGGAGACCTTCCTCTGGACTGGAATTTCTTTTCTTTAGGATTGGATTGTTTGTTTCCATCCCAGCTCTTTTTTTGTGATGTTGAATTATTATTAAAAAATATTTTTTCGGGACTTTCAATCAGTCGGGGTTTTACTGGTATTCCACCTAAACTATCTCTACCTAGTTCCTCATAGGATTTTTCTATAATTCTGGCAATTTCAGCTGGTTGGTCTGCTATATCTGTCTCTTTTAACCTCTGGCGGATCGCCACGTTTGCTGCTTCTCCCTTTATGTTGGCTAATAATATAGCCGAGACCTGCTTGAAGTCTTTTAGTAATTTCATACCAAGAGTTAAAGCGGGTTCTGGACCGTATTCGTCTTGAATTTGTTTTAGCACATCTGGTATTACCGAAATGGATGGAACACCGTGCGTTTTTGTGTAGATGGAAGCAAAGACTGTACCCCAAGTGTCACAGTCCTCCACGTGTGGTGCGATTCCCATTGGAAGACAGATAGTCAGAATCCTGTGTTTTTCTAACTGGGTGGTGTCTGGAAACACCGCCTCTATTTGGGTGATTTTTTGTGCTAACCAGAATGGTATTTGTTCCCGTTTAGCTGGTACTTTACCTAGGCAGGATTGTATGTTCTGTGGTGTAATTTTATTTGTGTTCCCCTGGTGAGGGGTCAGCTGTGGAATTTTAATTGCTGGTTGAATTGTTGAAGTCCGCATCACATATTGGACTAACTGTCTATGTAATTTTATTAATTGTTTTAGCTGTGTTAAAAGCTCTGCTTGAGACATCCCATTGATGTCTGGATGTGGTGTGTATCCGGCTAGGACCGGCCACGTTGCTCCTGGTCTACCTAATGGACCGAGTCTGGTGATGTGATTATTATGTTTTAGGGCGCCATTAAATAAGAGCAGATGCTCTTGAAATTTAAGTGGTACTTCCACCTCCTCGAAAGGAGTGTACTCATTAGGAGGGTCCTCTGTTTTGTAATAGTGGAAGTACTTTGTTACAGCATTTGCTGCTGGAAAATGTATCCATGAATAATATACCTCTGTCTGCCGATATTCGTGTGCCTCAATCACGAATATGACTGTGCCACCTCTAGGTGTCAGTCCATTTTCTATAAGTTTTAAAGTTATAGATTTCCTCTTGATGACCGGGATGAGTATTATATCCGGGTCTGTGTCTAGCAGTGCATTATCAGCTGCTGCGAGTTCAGTTGCTATCCTAACTGTCTCTCTTTCTTCATCACTGTCTACCATTTTACCGACAGGAAGGTTATTTAGTTTGTTTGCAGATCAGGTTTCTTATGGAAACAAAGATTAGATGCACAATATTTTGGAACAGTGTATCCTTCAACGTTGACTAAACCAAGGACCATACATAGGAGTTTCCTCCTGCGAGGTCTGGCGGATATTACCTTTTACCCACTCCAGACGTCTTTGGAGTATTATGGGAAAAAAAGGGGTCTGAGTGAAAAAGCACGACTGAGTTACTCTAAATGTCTTACGTTAGTTTTATCGCCCTTCCAAACGCGTTGGGCGCCATGTAGTGTAGTTCCTATTATCCCAATAGGCTCTGCGCATTGGAATAATACCTTCAATAGTATAGGCCTAGACCAGACGTTAACTAGGTCTACTACTGTCGATATTAGACTTAAAGTTTTGGGTTTGCCAGCTAGCTCAGAGTTCACTAGAAACTTTCTCGAATAGGCAAGGAGGAGTTGAACCTCCCTGGATAGACAAGAAGGGATTTAGTTTCTGACAACCATAGAACATGACAACTTTGCTCTCCCCTAATCAAGAGTGTATCTCTAGAGTCGTGTGAAAACAAAAGACGACTTATTTTGCTCAGTCAGTACGTGCATTCTTAGTCTCACCAGATTGTAGAGAAAAGGAAGAGACGGGCGTGTTCAATAAAAGATGTTATTTATTGATCAGTCTCTTTTCTCATACAAGAGAAATGGATCGATATTATTGCAATACTTATGGTTAAGTAAAGTGCATACAATAAAAGCAGAAGTATAAAATAATACTGTAAAAACATTGTTATGGTTTCTAAGCCATATGAAGGTTTAAAACGAATAAAATGAATAAAATTAATACATACACATTTACATTTGACTAATCGTACTCAGCTGGTGTTTCTACCTACGCCTACCCCGTGTACCTGACCTAAGCCTAATACGTGGGCGGGAATAGAAAGTAGCAGTTTAAGTTAAGTTTGTTTTGCCAAGTGACTGACTAAAGAATTCTCTGCAAGGGGTTATTCAGTTCTGTACCTGGAATCTAGGATGAATGAGGGATGGTATCTCTCCTCTCTGGTCTCGATATTCCAGGCTGCCTGCGAGGGCTACCCGGAAGCGCCGCAGCTGGATTTCTCGGCAGGAGAAAGCAGCGTCTCGTTCTCAGAGCGTCAGGAAGGCGGGGCTGTGCCAGCGGGGTCTGCTCTGCTCTGGGCTTCGGCAAGTCTGGCTGCTCCGATCTCGTCACCACCGCGTGTGTTTGCATAGGGCAATATCGGTAATATTTATACCTTTAAGGTGCCGAGATTGACGTAAGGATGGACATAGATACGTCAATAAGGATGTCATACGACCTGGTCGTTAGCACATTCTTTTGCTGAAGTTCTCGGTGAAATCAAAACAATGGCCGCAGGGTTTTTCCCAGGTTGTCATAGGTTTGATTTGTTTTGAGAACTCCGTATGCCTTATCAGGGGCTGGAGGAATATCGCTTGTCTAATTAGATGGCAAGCGTTATGACCTAATCAGATAACACGTTCCTGTGCCGTAGTGTGGCTTTATCAGATAACGGTTCCTGCATCAATGGGGGTTTTCTGCCTCATGGGATGGCTGCTAGTTAACTTGTTAACCAGAATAGGGTCAGGAATAGGGGGATCAATACAGAACCTATAGGAATACATCACAGTTCTGCTTAATTCAGATACTCTGTCCATCACCACCCCCCTTTTTGAATCGTTTTGGCCACCACAAGTGTGGAAGGGTATGCTCAGATGTGAGTCCCTTGCTCACTGCACCATCAGTATTCAAGCAAGCCGGGCCGAAGACGGCTGTAATGCCAGAAACCGGTCCCTGGAAGCTTTTTTCCTTTCCAGTAAAGAATTGGCTTGGTAGTTTGGTCTGCCCTGTTCCCATGATGCACTGGGCCAGGGTCAGACTAATTTGCATGTAGCCAGGTTCTGAACTGGGATGGTGCAGTGAGCTAAAAAACGGTGATGGATCAAGCCCTGATCATTTGACTGGGTAGGAGTGTTCTGCTTAATTCAGATACTCTGTCCATCACCACCCCCCTTTTTGAATCATTCACAAAATGGCGGCTGATTAGAAGATTCAAAATCGAGGCAAAAAGAGAGTATAAATAGGCTTTTGAAGGATAGCCCGCTGCATGTTGAACTCACCGCATGAGGAGACGAGTTGATTGCTTTGGGCAGCCGGCTTATGAGTTGCCGCCAGAGGAAAGGACGCCTCATACAGAAAAGTGCGCAGCAGGCACATAATGCACAAAGTGGCGGCCGGGACCAGATTGCACAGCCGGAACGAACAAGTCCGTCAAAGAAGCTCCAAAATCGAAGTTGGTGAGGGCGCTGGGCTTACCTCACATTCTTAATCCCAATGATGTGAGCGGCAGAGCTCAGCAGACCAAAACACCGCCGAAAATCGCGGTGTAACAGAGGTCGGCGCCGGAGCTCCCGAATCACGCCGCCATCTTCGTTGACGCGTTAGCCACGCCCCCAGGAAGTCCATTTTTTGAAGGGACACTTTTTCAATTTTGATGTAATACAGGTGGATCAAATCTTGACTTAGCTCACATGTGGTCACTCAGTAGCAATCCGTACTATATTGTTGCTGAATAAACTGGGCCACATCTAGTAAGTCATAGTTAATTTTATGGTAGTGGCAAGAATAAAGAAAATAATTTCAAAGTAAAGTCTTCGTGTTTTTTTAAATGTTTTAATTACATTTGAATGAAGGTAACTGTTACATTTACAGTCACAACTCACCAGAGAGCAGCTCTGGTCACACGAATACAGCGTGGTTGGTGTGCAGTAAGGATTACACATCTATTTAACTCAGGACCTCGGCCCAGGATTGGTTGGTCACTGTCTACTTGAAGGTTTTACACTGGCAGTGTGGTCCAGGAAGTTGGGCACTGAGTTTGTAAATGGAGTGCAGTGGTGTGAAGAATTAGAAATGCTAGATGGATCAAAAGAAGGACGTTGGCATTTGATTTGTCTTCTTGCACATACAATACAAGGACTAAACCATTTTTCTGTGATGGTGCATGTGGTTAGGGTTATAGTAATTCCTGACCACGTTTTTCCTCTTCCCAGTGCAATGTGTGCTGCCAAAGCTTCCCTGCCCAAGATGGCATGATGTGAAGTAATTTCCTGTTGTGCTCATTTACAAGGGAGTTTGGATCTGAGAAAGATATATTGCAGCACTTTCAGGATCTCTTTTTTTCATTGAATTCATCTGCCACCTCAAATACTTTTTGTCCTCGAGTTATTTTTACTTCTGATTTCTTCAGCTGTTTTCCCTATTCAATTCTTCAGTCTCGAAGATTATGCTTGACTAGCTTTCTATTCTGTTTCACAATAATTTCAGACACTTGCGTCCCAATTCTTGTAAATCACTTCATCTTAAATCAAATTTGTTGCCTTTTTAGAAGTTGGTTTTCTGGTCAGAAGAATATTCACCCTGTCCAAGCACGAACCACAATTCTATCCTTGGTGAATCAGATACCCAATAAAAAATAACCTATGCTCAACCTCTGGTCGTTTGGCACAGAACAGACAGTCTTAATTTAAGAGGTAAAGTATTTGTGCAAATCTTAAATTACAGTAACACAGTGAAAACACCGGAAAAAAACTTCACACCAGTTTAGAAAAATAAAGAATTTTTTTATGAGCAAAAAAAAAACAAAATGAAAAAAAAATCTGATATATTGAACTTGAGATATTAATTTTGAAAGAAAAAACTGTAATATAGTGCGTAAAAGGCAATAGCGGTTGGGGGTTACTTGAGGACATTCTGGACCGGGGTAATTCCAAAGTTCAGGCCGACGGAGGGCAGGATGGATACAGGGCCAACGCAGGCAAGGCCGCCTGGCTGTAGCAGGCACCGGTCATTTTCCCAGTTGGCCAGAAGGGTGGGGGACGGTTTTGGACTGGTGGGGGCTGTTTTTGTTACTGGGGGCTGGTTTTGCAGCAGTGCTGCAAAATCGGCCCCCTGTAACAAAAGCACAGCAGCAGTGTTTTCCAACAGCACCCCTCCCCCATTGCTCCCCCACTGATGGCGGTCTGATGTAATTGCCAGGGCTGGTTTGTGGTCCCAGTGCGGCCCTGCATGCAGGGCCAGCTGAAAAGTGTCTTGGATGGAGTAAGCACTGGCGTCTAAGACTCGATGTGTTGGTTCCAATCTATGCAGTCGGGTAGAAGTGATGTCGGGTCTCGCAGTCTGGTCCCATATCGTCATCAAGCTCCTTATGATGCAGGCACTACGTAGTCATTGAGCCTTGCTGTTGGGTCCTGTAGCTTCATCCAGCCTTGAATCGGCGCTGTGTTGGTGTCGAAGGGCACTGCGTTGGTTCTGATTTGCTAAAAGTCTGCACTGTGTCGAGGTTTGCAGACAAGCAGCTGCAGAACCCACATTCAAGGCCCAGGAATGGATTGCCACCACTTGGCAGGGCAGGACTCACAGGTGGCAGAGTCCAGCAGCTGAAGCAGGATTGAAGGAAGTCTTTTATGGCCCTGAGACTTCAAAACAAGAGGCAAGCCAACAGGCCCTTGAAGTCACTTAACTTCTTGGAGGATGTACAGATGCAAATCCAGTCCTTCTCACTCCCAGGCAAGAGGCAGCAGGCATCAGGTCAACACAGCAATGCAGTTCAGCAGAGTGGCAGTCCCTCCTGGCAGTACATTAGTTCTTCTTCCTGGCAGAATATCCTCAAATCCAGAAGTGTACTGAATTGGTGGTATCAGGGTTCCAGTACTTATGCACTGTGCCAGTTACCCCGAAGGAAGGGCCATTGGCTGGAAATGCATTGGGTTTTTATGACATCATTGTTGCCCAGGATACAAAGTGATTTCTGTTGTGCTGTGGGATAAAACCCTGGATGGGCATTTCTCAGGCATTTGAAGCTCAGTATCATGAAGCCTATGTTTTGGAAATGGATAAAAATAATTGTGGAAACATTTTTAACAAAAAGATTACTTGGATGCATATTAGATTTGTCAAGATGAGGCCACACAATAAAGGTAGGAACAGGAGTTTATTGAACTCGAACCTTCAGTGCCAGCTCGCAGAGTCGCATCGCCACATTCTAAGGCGAGCTACACTCCAAGTTCTATAGGTGGAATGTACCATATAAGAGAAGGAGAGGGAAGGGGGAAAAGAAGGGGGAGGAGAGGATAAGAGGGGGAAGGAGGAAGGATGGAAAGTGGGACAGGGGGCAATAAGCAATAGTTACAACATGATTCAACTTTCTTATCCTTGTGGAGACTGGAATCAAATAGCAGTGCAACATGAAGCTGGTGCTTGACGACGCACCAGATAGTTGAGACATATTGATGTGCTATTGGGACATAGCTCACTTCTGGCTTGCACGCAAAAAAATGCATCATTGGAGATTTAGTTTACATTGTTCAAATTGAGTATTAATTAGGAGTGCATTTCACTACTTTCTTCTCTAACTTTCTAAAAGTGGCATTTTCAGCTTACAACTTAAAATCCGACTTCATCATAAGTTGTGATTTTAAATTGTGAGCCCAGGGACACCAAACTCCAAATTTCCATTTTTTTCCAATTGGAAATTAGACTTAGAAATTGTAACAAGGTAATTTCAATGTCAACCTATGGGAGAGATAGGCCTTACAGTAATGAAATGTAAGAGTATTTCACCACTAGGACAAGTACAACTTAAATGTAAATGTCCAACATTTTAAATACACTGCACCCTGCCCTTGGGGCTGCCTAGGACCCATGTTAGGGGTGACTTGTATGTATTAAAATGGAAGGTTTGGGCCTGGCAAGAGGGTTAACTTGCTAGATTGATATACCAGTTTAGAACTACATACACAGGCTCTGCAATGGCAGCCCTGAGGCATGTTTAATGGGCTACTGAAATGGGTGGCATAATCAGTGCTGCAGGTCCACTACTAGCATTTCATTTACAGGCCCTGGGCACATTTATTTATTATTTATTTATTTATTTATTTATTATTTTAAGGTTTTATAGAGCGCGTAGTAACCCTAGAGCATCCCAGCGCTAGAACCAGAACTCAGGAGAGGTCAGAATCGAAGGGGGGGGGATTTAAGGAAAGAGAAAGGTTTTCAAGGCCTTCCTGAATTGGAGAAGATTAGGTTGCACTTTACTAGGGACTTCTAAGTAAATTAAATATGCCAACTGGGGAAAAGCTAATGTTACCATTTTTAGCGTACAGAGCACATGCACTTTAGCATGGGTTAGCAGTGGTAAAGTGGCCAGAAACCTAAAGCCAGCAAAAATGAAGTCAGCAAAACAGGAGGTCAGAAGGCAAACAATTCAGGGGCAACCATGCCAAGGATGCCAGGGCTACCATGCCTATTGTCACTTTTTTTCTGAACTGGCACCTTCTTATACCCATAACTGATGGGTGGTTCCCCCTCTGCCAGTGCTGTGTCTTTTGTTTTGGGAACTCTGTAATTAAGCCTTCATAACCCTTTCGCCATAAGGTATCCAGGCAAAATTTAACTGGATTCACCTGGTGAGATCCAGTGAATAGTTATAAAAAGCAACATCATGATTTTTTTTTTTTTACAATCAGAAATTGGTATTGGGCAAAAAATTATATTTTTGTATTACAATAGCAGCAAAAGGTTGTAATACCCGTGCAGCAATTAAATGACATATACAGGTCAAAAATGTGATCATAATCAACAGACTGTACACCATAAAAATCCCTGTCAAATAGAAAGACAGATCTGCCTAAGTCTACCATGACTATAGAAAGGCAGCTTTATATTATAGCTATCTGGGATTAGTGGGGTTCCCCATACCTGGCATACAGAGGTAGTTGTTCTACACCTCAGGCAGCTCTCTCTCTCTCATCTAGGGACCTTTGCTCTGTGAGAATTAGTTCTCTCTGTTTTCAGAACGACAAGTCCCAGCTTATGTGATAAGAATTCCATGTTAAAAACCGCAGCTAGATTTTTCTTTTATATCTAGGTGTTAGTGTCCTGAAATGTTCTGTCTGAATCCCAGCAGAAGAACCAAATTGTGCAAACATGTGCAGCGTATTTGAAAATAAATGTGTGACACAAAACAAGCATGTTCTTTTGTAACGTGTGCTAAGCAAATTTTAGCTTTTATGTGCAGTTAGTTTAACATAAAGGAGAAAACACAGTGGGCCTCTAGAAAATACACGACAAGCTGACGGCAGTCTGCAAGCAGTATTTAGCTGTTTAGGCAATAGACAGTGTCCCGTCACGGTCTTCTCTGCTGGCTAACAGTACTCCGTCACCGTCAGACTTGTGTCAAGCCGATTTAGATGTTCGCTTTGTGCTAGCGGTGTCCTGGCAGCAGAGTCGCCATGATGATATGGAGACAGGTAAGTACTACTTTTTATCATCTCCATAATCATGTATATGTGTTGTGAAACTGTCAATATGTATATGAAGGTAATGTGTACTGCCCATATTTTTACATAGAGCATTGCACACCAACAACATACACCCACCACAAAAGCCTACCTCCGATCCCGGTGACAACAGAGTGGCTGAGCATTGTGGTCAAGTAGCAGCAGCATAGGAAGGACCTGGACAATGGCGTTCAAGACAGAATCGGTGGCGGACCCTGAAAAAAGTTGCGTTTTTACCTCCTTTTCTTCCATTCCGTCACCTCAACCTTGGAGGTTTCAAGGCCACAGTTGCCTCGACAGAAAGGCACATCGTAATCTGGATGGCAGGAATTTTGGTGGGACAACTTACAGCAGCCACATCTGTCTCTGATGGCGTAGACACATGAGAAATAACTAAATCAGGCCCTCACTTCTGTAAAGAGGAAAATGTACGGTATCCTTCAACCTGTAGCATTTTACATTCCCATCCTTTCTCCTTAGTTCCTTCACGTATCTTGTGCTCATATGTTCTAGTATGTTGACAACTGGAATAAGGATTGAGCAACTAACTATCAGAAATGATGGTTGGGTTTTAACCAGTAAACCTGCTATATGAAAATAATTTGAAGTCTCCAGTCTATTTATTTTAGACTTCACGCAAGGTGTTAATGTGCACATGGTTCGTGTTGTACTTTGGTGACTAGTCCAAGGACAGGCATATTTAGCACTGGTCGGGTTGTGGCTAAATTGCTCAGGGATGAGATGGGGCAGCAGGGAGTTACAGTGTTGCCTTTCCTTCCAGTCCCTGTCACATTTCCAGCCCCTCTCACCATTCCTATTCCTGTCACACTCTTCATCCCAGGCATGCTGAATATCACTACAACCTCTGAAATACTCAGATTCTGCAGCATTTCCTGTTCCTGTCATCCTGCCTATCCATGTTACACTCACAGTTTCTGCCCCTCTTGCTGCCACTGTCACCTGCTGCAACCCCATCCCTGTGGATGTATGATGGTACAACGCGTGCTTTTACAACGCGTACCGTTACCACTCAGGTTTTACAATGCAAGTTGTTACAACGACTTGCGTTGGGGGGGCGCTGGATAGTGAATAGTTTAATTTACTATTCCAACTCCAGTCCCCGTGGATAGTAGGGAAGGTGTTGGATAGTAAATTAAACTATTCCCTATCCTACAGCGCCCTCCAGCGCAAGTCGTTGTAACGACTTGCGTTGTAAAACCTGCGTGGTAATGGTACCGCGTTGTAAAAGTTTCGTCGTAAAGGATGTTTCCTATCCCTGTTACTCTTTTAATCTCCATCCCCAATTCCATCCCTTTCACCCCCTTATCATTGCTTAATCCCACTACTGTCACACTTCCCATCCTACCCATCTCCTCCATACCCCCAGTCGCTGTGACACCCTCATTCCCTGTCACTTTATTATTATTAATAAACATTTGTAGAGCGCATGGCTACTCTTAGGCATCCCCGCACTAGCAGTGACAAGCAAAGTAAAGGAGATTGGCTGAATTACAGCAGACTTTGGAAGAGCCAAGTCTTCAGCTGCTTCCAGAAGGAGAGATGGTGGGAGGTTGAGTGCAGCTGGAAGGGGAGAGTGTTCCATAGACTTTACCAGTCCCTTTCCCAATACCATTGCCTTTCACACTCCAAAACCCTCTGATTGGCATGTCTCTGCCTCCTCACCATCATTGTCAATGTACCGATCCCTGTAAACTCCCCTTCCCTGCTACACTCCCAGTCTCTGTAACACTTCCAAACTCACAAACTCTATCATAATAATATTCCTGTGACCCTCCCATCCCTGTTACCATATAATTTTTCATTTCATTTAATTTCATATGTCTTTATTTCGAAATATTTCATCATAAAAGACTGTACCATAATAAAATACATCATGTAAAAAGAATACACACATCAATTTAAAAACATGGAAGTAAAATGACATATACGCTCTTAGCTTTACATAATAGCATGTTAATATATAAAATAAGATTAATTATCCTTAAGAGACAAGCATGGCACATAAAATCAATCAATTGCTTACTGTTTAGCCCTAATAATCCATGCCCATCCTAAGAATTTCGCTACGGCGATTACAATAGGTTCGCTCAACTCTGTCCTAATGATCCTTAAGGCTTCCAACCCGACCCTAGTACCCATATTACTACAAATGGGTTTAAGCCATTTTGCCCGGGGAGCCGCATACGCCGGGCATTCAAAAAATAAATGTGCAATGGACTGCTTACGGACAGGGCACCAGCGGCAGAATTCAGTCTCCTGGCCCTTCCATTTTTTGATAAATGTTCTAGTTGGGAGAGAGCCAACCCTCAGCTGATGATAGAGTTTTCTATCGCTAGGGTTAGTAATAGTGTCCCAATAATCTTCCAGAGAAGGATCAATTTTAAACTCCAGAAACCGACCGGACAAAGAGGAGGCTGCTATTTGTCCAATGTGTTTCTGGCGGACGACTGACCAGTATATACTTTTAAATACCTTTTCGATGGAAAATGGTTATTAACGGGATCAGTCCACAAATTACTCAAGCCCATACTCTCTAGGAGGAGTCTGACTTGTTTAAACCAGGGAATATTACCGGAACCCATTATAGATCTGACATCTAAAATTGAGTTTGCAGAAAGTGCCAATTCGGGGGTGGACCAAATCCTCCTCCATAAGGCCACTGGTTTAAAACGAGCAATGTCATCTATGGATTGACTGCCCAGATCTATTAATAACGGCAACATGGGGCTAGAGCAGGGAAGGCCAGTTCAATTCCTTAAAAATTTGTTTTGCGCTTTGACCAACGGGGAAAGGTCTGCAAATCCCCATAGGTCCGCTCCGTACAAGATCGCTGAACATATCCTGGAGGTATACATTTTCAATGCGGGACCAATCCTTTTCGTCAACGACGATCTCTGCTCTTTGACCAGACACCCTGAGAGCTGGGCAAGCTTGAGGGATAAAGTATCGATCTGGGGTTTCCAACTGATTTTGCTCTCTAGAACAATCCCCAGATAGGTCATGACATTAGTCTGCTCTAACTTAGTATTATTCATTATGACATGACCAACCACAGGTCTGCTTTTTGTAAGGATCATGAATTTGGTTTTAGATACATTGATCTGCAAATCATGATCATGGCAGAATTCCTCAAATTTGTTCAACGCCGCCTGCAGGCCCACCTGAGTCTGTGATAGTATAAGGGTGTCATCCGCAAACATAAGTAGCGGAAACTTCGTGCCACCCAAAGAGGGGGCATCTGTCGGGAAGGCTGAGTAATACTGCACAACCCTGTTTATGAATAACAGAAAGAGGGTTGGCGCTAGAACGCACCCTTGCCTGACACCACGGGACACAGGAAATCTATTAGTGACCTGCCCTTGCTTACCCCAGCGGACTAGTGCAAAAGTCGCCTCATGTAGTTTAATTACAATGTTCAAGAGCTCCTGTGGCATCCCCAAATTTCTTAAAACCCCCCACAGTTTACCCCTGGGAACTAGGTCAAATGCTGACTCAAGGTCAACAAAGGCGGCATAGATAGTACCACCACCCAAACTGACAACTTTCCAGTATATCAGAAGAAACCTAAAGACCTGCTCGATGGTGCTTATGCAAGATCTAAACCCAGCCTGTAAGGGTGATAATATATCCTCAAGCTCTATCCAGCACTTGATTCTGGCCAGGACCATCCTTGCAACGATTTTTTGTATAGAGTCAATCAGACTGATTGGACGATAGTTCCCCGGAATGGAGCGGTCCCCCTTCTTATGAATGGGCAAGATCTCGGCTCCTCGCTAGGAGTCCGGGATACTAGCTCCCCTAGCAATTGCATTTCCCAGAAATACAATGTAAGGGATCCAATTCAGTGGGTCCTACTTAAAGAGATCGGCTGGGATGCAATCCATTCCAGGGGCCTTTCCGCTGGAAATCTTTTTCAACGCTGCCTCGACTTCCCTACAGTCAAATGTTATGGCATCTATGTTCGGCGTGAGACCCAGGTCTGAGGGGAGATAATCGCTATCCAGGTCCTGCCCAGAAAATTGCGACTCAAAATGCTCCACCCAAACCTCAGTAGGAACATGTCTCAGGTTTGTCGGAACCTGAGAGTGGAAGTTATTTCCCCATTTGACTATGTGCCAGAACTTAGTTAAGTTTTTC
This sequence comes from Lissotriton helveticus, assembly GCF_964261635.1. NCBI lineage: Eukaryota > Metazoa > Chordata > Amphibia > Caudata > Salamandridae > Lissotriton > Lissotriton helveticus. Next base: position 2,013,091,487 of record NC_136063.1, on the reverse strand, counting down.
TGTTTACTGGCGACAAGTAGTTCAGACCAGTGTTTAGAGTCCCAATCTTGTTTTGCCCGTTTACGGACTCTACAATAGTCCAGTCTTGCCCTCCTAATATCGGGCATAATTTTAGATCTAATCGCAAGCGCCAAATTACCATAAGAGGCCCGACACAATTTGTTATACCATGATTTACACATGGGGTGGGCGGATTGTTTAAGGGGCTTGCCGGGTTTAGAAAAGTGGGCTCTAAGGTCAGTAAAGAGGTCTACGTGTAGTGTAGTTATAATCCCATTGATGGCTTCCTGGGATGGTAGTGAGTGCAAGACCCCAAGGGCCCGTGTTACCAATAGCCTAATCTCTTCCCGAGCCCCAGAATCGATAACAATCCTCACCCACCGAACCCTGCGAGTATCATTTGTAAGTAGGGCTTCAGCAGTGGCTATCACTGTCTGGGTGTTAAGCTTTATGCCTCCGTTTAAGCGGAGACTCATTGCAAGGGGGTTGTGGTCGCTCTCCGGGAGATCCAAAATCACCATATCCTCAAGAGTGCCCCAATACTCAATCTTAATGAGGATATAATCTATTCTGCTTGTGTAGAGGCCATTATTGAATGTTGCCCTTCCCATTTTATCAGAGATAGACCGACCATTAGCAGCCCTGAATCCACGCTCTAAGCAGAGACTTGTCCACTGCAGGGCAGATTCCATCCAATTCTTAATGGTCTTGCGATCAAGGGGGGGGATGTCCCACTGGACATCCTCCTCTGTTAAAAGGGTTTCTCCGTCACAATGGAGGGGCTCAAATGAGCAATTGAAGTCCCCAGCAATTATTACATTCCAGCCAGGCTTAACTGAATCCAAGAAAGTATCCAGATCGATAAAAGTTCCGGAGCCACGCCCTCCCGGTTGTCCCCTGATATACACATTTACGATGACGATTTCTTTAAGGTCAGGCTGGACCAGGGTTATGGCAAGAAGATCTGGGCTATCAATTACCAATTCAGAGACTCTGAAATTGATTGTTTGTCTAATAGTTAGACCCCCTGAGGGTCTGCCTTTTGTCCCTCTAAGTGCTGCTTTATAAAAATGTATGTACAGGGGGTCCACTGCCCACGTCTCCTGGAAGACCAATATATCATAATTTTCCACCAGGTCTGACGATTCTGCTATGGGCATTTTACTCCTAAGACCAGCAATGTTCCAAAAGATCAACCTGACCAGATGTGAGTCGTTGGCTACACGGGACTGGGGTGGGACCATATCCTGATGGGGATCTAAAGCACAGATGTCAACCAAGCTAGGGCAACCTTGTACTGTGGGTGCGAGAGCCATGATCATTTGATCTCCCTCATCCAGCGTGTTTACCCCTGGTGGCACCACTCCCAAAATTGGCCTAGACTTAGTACATAACGGGTTTTTCTCGTCAGGGACCTCCTTATTTTCCCACCCTGGTGTAACAATAATGCTATCTAAGGTTTCTAAAGAGGCTACATTTAGATCCTCAAATCCCACAACTAGTGGTACTCCCATGCTACTATTACTAATTTTAGGATCTGCCCAATCGTTTTCACCATTACCCTTATTCCAGGCGACCCTGTTACTGTTACAGCAAATTCCCAGTCAGTCCACCCCCTCCCAGCCAAATAATGACTCAAATATATTCATCACAGGAAGGACGAATTCCTGTCTACAAGCATTAAATGGGTGTCTTGGTATCGTTACCCAAGTATTTTGGTGAGCCAAGTTTGGGCCCAAAAAATAACTGGGATAGAAGAAACTCAAATCGTGGGTTTGTATTCCGCTGGTTCCCCTATTCCCAGTTTCATTGCATATGAACCTTACCATTCTGGGGTCCCTAAAATTCACGATTATGCAATCGCCCTGTAGGTCCTTAATTCTGTGCCCAACCAGCCCACCCTTCTAACGTGCAGGATCTCAGCATTCATAAAAGCTGGAGGAGGTCTATTTCTATTGAGCCAGTGAATAACTTTGTTCTTCAGCTCACTATGGGTTTCTAAGTTGTTGTTTTGAATCCCGGGAACACCTGATAAGATTAAAGTGTATGGTACCGATTAATACACGGGAGCTTCTGTGGCAGGCCCATACTCCTTGGGCCATCTGACCCTTTAGTTTTTAAATCTGCACTGTGTTCAGGGGTGACCGGCTTTTTTCTGTCAACACTTCCGGTAGCTTTGGATCCCACACTATTGTGATCCCTGGCGTTTAATTTTACTCTACAGTACTTATGGGAATTAGAAGTTTGTTGGGCATTTCAGATATTTGGTAGGTCCTGCTGAGTAACTGGGGGAAGACATGTAGGATCGATGACCACTCTCACGAGGGGCGGGGGCACAGAGCCCAAGACAATCCCCGCGACTTTTTCCAAAGTTGCTGAATTAGCCAGCACAGCTCGTTCCAGTTTCCCCACGTTCTTGTTAATTATCTTTACCCTTTCAAGTAAGGGGAGAATCAGTGATTTTAGTAGCTGCTCTAGTGTTTCCATGAGGCCCTCAGGTATCTGTTTTTCTGCTGGCAGTCGGGTTTGTAACACATTTAGCTTATTTCTAGTAACAGTGGTGGCGGAGTGGGAGTTTGCCGTGGTATAAAGTGGTTGTGTCGATGTGGAAATTTTAGCTACTTTGGCACATCTTCCCTTTTGGGTTCCTCCCACACGCTTTCTTTTCCCAGTGACTGATTGGGGTTTATTTGCATTTGCAGGTGTGGGCATTGTTATCACATTAATCGGGGACGAGTTGGAAATAATAGAAGAGTTGGGGTTTCTTGGTCTAGTTTCTAATAGCGAGATACTATCAATGGTTGTGTTTAATGAGCTGCAAACCATGGACCCATCTGACCCAGCATGTTCTAAACCAATTTAATGACACAAGACACCGTTAACAGGGTGCTGCTCTGGGGTTACAGCTGCCATAATTGTACCCAATGAGGATCTCTTCGATGGGAGGAGCTCTAAGGACAGCCTCTTTTCAGTCAGTTCAATTTCCCTTTCTAATACAACTGCTGCTCTGGTAATAAATTGATCTAAAGTTCCAGACACAGACCCCCCAATATTACTAAATGTAAGCTTCTTCACGTTCCTTGGGCGGACCGCCATAGTAGGGTACAGCGAAGATTGTAGTAGATAAGGAAAAAGGCAATATGTAGCAGTAAGATTTTCCAGGCTCTAAACAATAATAAAAGTTAAGAAATAAAACCATACAAATGAATAAATAGTAAAATATAGAATGTCTCACTACTTAAGGCTCAGGACGAAAGAGAGTGGGCCCAGCCCAGCCTCCACCGGCCTCGGACGGCCGGAGACGGTCCCGCCCTTGTCCCGGGCTTCTCCTGGGACGCTCCCGCGCAGCGGTTACAATAGTTGGTTAAGTAGCTGCAGGCGATGGTGGGCGTTGCTCAGGGAAGCAGGTGTGCGCTCAGCCTAGGGACTCCTGGGACATGGAGTCCCTCCAGCGTTTAGGTCAGTTCTCGGTTCGCCCAGCGCCCTCCTTACTCGTGCAGGTGTCACACCTCCAACAGCCCAACAGTGTCCAGGGCAGAGTTCTTTTCAATTTGCTCGACTCAGCTACGATGCTGCACCCGCGATAGCCGGTGCGGCGAGTCGTTAAGTAGCTGCAGGCGATGGTGGGCGTTGCTCAGGGAAGCAGGTGTGCGCTCAGCCTAGGTACTCCTGGGACATGGAGTCCCTCCAGCGTTCAAGTCTGTTCTCGGTACGCCCAGCACCCTCCTTACTCGCGCAGATGTCACACGTCCAACAGCCCAACAGTGTCCAGGGCAGAGTTCTTTTCAATTTGCTCGGCTCAGCTACGATGCGGCACCATATCAGTTCCTGTCACCCTCTCCATTATGACAGTTATTTGTGAGGAGGGACAAAGTTCAAATGCATTTAAAAACTTGCTTTCATTTGGAGAAAAAAAGAAAAAATAACATTCCCGGTTCGTCACTACCTCTTCATAGAAATAATGACACTGAAATGGAGAAAGAAGTGTCTCAACTTAAAAGAAAGGAAAGGACTTAATTCCGATGAACCAACTATTGTTTTGTTAACTACTGAATCATAAGTATGGAAATGCAAAACTAAATACATTTGAATATAATTCATAAGCTCAGAATGAGTTCATGGATTATGGTATTTTCGAAGTAATATAGTGGTGATCTAATCAATGGAAATGTGTTTCATGTATAGTAGTACTGTTAGCAATAATGGCAGCATTCACAATAGTGTTTCTTGCTTGAAAGAAATGTTATTCCAATGTATCCCTAAGGGAACACAGAATTTTGGACCAAGGTCCCTAGAGGGTTATTGAGATATCCTGTTTCTATAGCCCCATAAAGTGTTAGAAAATTAGTTGGGATGAAGTGAATCTTTCCCAAATAATAAGTCCAAAATCCTCTCAGGTGCAAAACACGAGTTCAATAATTAAACCTGTGCTTAAACTCCATTGTTATAGCACAGAACAAGCAGGCTGAACTTAAGGAAAAGTGGGTAAAGTACCAATGCAATCAAATAATCATAGAACAACACAATAGAAATCCAACAATTACTAAAAGCAGAAAAACAAATAATAAGAAAGGTGACTCAAAACCAATATGGAGATACTAATGTTTAGGGTTTTTGGACAAAAGCACCAAGAAAAAATAAAGTGCCAATCAGAAGTCACGGTACATGGTTGGTCAGACTTTAGGAGCGATATTCAGCCTGAATGTGGTGGAGAAGAGTTCGGCTACGCCAAGTGGGCCGTCCCAGTCAAAGATTTTATCTTCTGCCTTAGTCTCTAAAATGGTAGTTGAAATCCTCCAGTGGGACAAAGCTGAACGCTGTATCCACCTCTCTAAGTTGAATAGCCATTGGATGAGATCCCTCTGAAGATATTGGTTTTGGCAGGATGTCCTATTGTCAGTCAGTTTCTTTTTGAGCCTGTGACTGGTCAAGATTTCTACCTTTAGTTGTTTTTACAGAGCTCACAACCCCCCACTGGGGCAGACTGAAGTGGTATCTGACAAAGCTTTTGTAAACTTAGATACTTTTGCAACGAGGTTCCGCTGACGATCTAGAGGTCTTAGCAGTCTCAACTTTTCAGACTTTCTGGAGCAGGTATGTTAAGTCTCTTCTAAGGCTCCCTGGACCTCAGGGACAACATTAAGGTTTGGGACACATGAAATTAGAGGCTGCAACCTGGGTCCTTTCCAGGTCCACTTTCTACTGGTTATCTGGACATTTGAGAAAAAAGCCTCTTGCAACGTGTTTTGGCTCTGTGGCCACAAAGGAATTTAGTAAGTGACTAATGGAGCCCACATCTCCGTGCTAGATACAATTGGGAGCAGGTCCAGCCCCTTAGATCTCCACACAGATGACTGACAGCCTCTCCAGTCCTCTTCTGTTCTGCCTCGGGTTCAGGTGTTTTCTGATAAGGTGTTTGTGAGGTGCCACTACTATAGGAATCACAAGCCAGTGAGTAAGGTTCCCTTTTTCACATGTCTGAAACAATAAGAACAACATTCTCAGGGGCAACCCTTCTCACTTTTGCAGCACATCATTTTTGCCTTATTACAAAGCATCCCTTGGGGTACTTTGTGTCAGAAAATTCAAAATGGCCACAGTTTTTTTCTTTGGAGAGTTGTGTTGTGCCAACCAGGGGATGATTAGGGTAGTGAGTAGTCCCCTCTTCCTCAACAACAACAAACATGTTCTAGGGCCAGCTCACCCTCCCACTGTTATGGTGCAAAGCTGGCAACAGAGGACCCAGGGAACAAATGAGAAAGTTGTACTAAGGGACATCAACCACCTGATTCAGCAATGCAGATGCATACTCTACAATATTTTACAAGACGAAAATGCAGCACTGCAGTCTCTAAGTTCCAGTCGAAGAGTTGTCATAAAACCTGGAAACAAGAGGTCAACAGGCAACAATCCAATAAAGACCACTACACCAGGTTGAGATGCGAACCCACCTCTGACATCAAAACCCTCATCAGTGCGGCCACATAAGTTGGTCCCAATGAAGGTTTTTGGAGTAAACATGAACTCAACATTCTAAGCATAAAGCATCTAAGCATACCATGATCTATGCAGTCCCTAAAATCGATAAACAACTAACTAGCTTCCCGGGCTGACCCGTACGATCAAGGTGTGGTTCCATCCTTGAACCCTTCTGCCAGAATGGTGATACATTCTTGAAAAACTTTTTTACCACGACACTGAATTTTGTCTGAGATAGTATAGATTTCTTTTGCCAACTTGAGGGTTTCTTATGTGGCAGCAAAAACAGTTATTGATGCCCATGGACATACAAGCACTTTATACCAATATTCTGCCAGAAGAAGCATGCCATTTCTCACATTCCAGATCTGGCCAACCACTTTACTGATGATCATGGCGGTTCTTATCAATGACACCAACCCATTTATCAACAAAATCGCATTATGGTTGCAATATAGATGATATATTTATGATTTGGAATGGGAATGATGCCTGTCTGTTGGGGTACTTTGATTGGATCAATTCCAGATCCATTGATATTCAATTCATCACTCCTTTCTATATGAATTCTATCACATTTCTAGACCTTAATGTTAGGGACAATGAAAACACTATACACCACCCTCTTTCGGATACTCAGTAAAAGCAATTAATTCTTGATGTACTCTAGTCATCATCCAAGGGTTCTATAGGGCAACCTCCCCTTTGGCCAATTTTTGAGAGTTTGCAGAAACTGCACAAGGAAAATGTACTTCTTTATAGAATCAGATCTCTAGATCCAACAATTGGCTGCAACGGTTACCCTTTCGGAATTCTTAAACAATCTAAGAAACACGTTTGGTGCACCCACATGAATATAAATCGTTCAATCTGGTTAGGTCAACAGAGCATGGACTGAATGGCCTGGATGAATAAAGCCAATTGACCACTCTGTTCAATATTTAAAGTCTGTAATTCTGATTATATTTATGAGTCTGTTTTTTATTTACTCTTTCAAAACTGTCTTTTTTATGACCCTGCTTTTGACCCAGCAGCACATTTATCCATTCATCCTATGAGGCCTTCATGTAATGGCATATTAATTAGTCTTTTTTATGTTCCTTTTAGTTTTCTCAAATTTTTACACCTACCCTCTTTTCTTTTGCGTCATCTGTAAACCTTCTTCAAGCATTCTGCACACGTTCGTGTTTGACCACAGCTGTGCTCTGATGGGTTGAGAGACTTGCTAGCAGTGAGCTCTTCATTATCATTCGCTCATGCTTCTTCACGGTCAACATCGATTCTCCTTTTCTTAATTGCCTGATAAACACAGCATGTTTTTGCATTGATGCATATCTCTATACCTTTGTGACAGAGCAAAAGATGAATTATAATATCCTTTTAAGTGAGGTATTTGTGAGGTACCCAATTGTGTGTGCAGTGATCATTTCACACTTATAGTACCACACTAGTTTCTCACTGGTTGTCTGACCCAAATGACTTTCGTTTTTCAATTTTTCAATTAACTGTGTTTAGATGCATCCAGAGAGGCACTGTTTGCATGTTGGTATTTTGTCAGTTACGAATTGGATCGAGGAGATTTTTGCATAAACTGATTCTCTATCCCCTTTTTGCAATTCTTTCATGCCTCTGGACAATTCGTATTGATTTTTTATTTACTTTTTTGTGTTGAAATTTTTTATTAAGTTTTGCAACAGAGAAAAAGAAATCCATCAATAGAACAGTAATTATTATCAGCAGATTCGGAATAAATAGATGAATAACTCTGTAAGGATAAATAACAATATTAAATATATGACATTTGCTAATACAGAAATACATATACATTTAAAAGGAATAAATATTCTTATGTTAGGTATAGATAAAATTTCATAAAAACTAAAAAATTAAATATATGTAGTTAATAGATATGTGCAAAAGAAAATAAGTAAATAGAAGGGGAAGGGAGGAGGGGATATAAGGGAAATAAGAAAAAGCATATATAAAAGAGATATAAATAGGAAATTCATATATTATATATTAATGACCGAATAAATATAATAATAATCAAGAAGTAATACATTGGAACATCTTAATAATCCTTACAAAAGCGTATTATCATAAGAGAATGACTTAATTATAAAAATTGTTAAATAAGAATTATTAGATAGACTAGCTATAATGGAGCAAATTAGAATAGTGTAAATAAGAAGAAAGGAAGCTAACATAAAGCATAATAGGATAATGTAATAGTGTAAGAGATGTGCAAGATGTGAAGGATGGACCCAGGGTACCTAGAGACAAGGAAGAAAAAAGAAAAGGAGAGAAAAAGGTATTAAAATAGAGAGTTGTTCCCCTAATGTGTTGCAATGGTAGTGATAGAAGTATTGCTAATAGCATCACGGTGACCAAATCTGAAGAAATATGTCAGTTTGATCAAGTAGGTTATAAATTCGTTCATGTGATGCCGTTTGTATCATGGCTACTAACCAGTCTTCCTATGAAGGTGAGGATGATGATTTCCAATGGCGTAGTATACATATTTTAGCTGTAGCTAATGCTGAATAAAAAAGCAGATGTTGAGGTTTTGAAAGTTTTGGGGAGTTTCGTAAATCATGCAGGAGGATGTTGGCAGGACTGAGTGGAAGACATAAGGGCATTGTGGAATATAAAACTTGCCTACATAATTCCAGAATGATTGTTGGTGTGGTCATTCGCAGATGACATGCGTTGTATCACAGCCAGGATTGGAGAATCTCCAACACTTTATGTGTGAAAGGAGACCAGCTTTGTGTAATTTTACAGGTGACCAATGCCAATCATGTAGAATTTTAAATAAATAGAATTTAAGCCTTGCCTCTCGGGTTCCTTTGTGTAGATTCACCAATATCTGTTCCCACTCATCATCTGAATATGAATTTAATAAACAGTTTTGCCATTTAAAGTGAAGGTTTCGAGAGACAGGTTGCGACAAGAGATGTATTGTGAGAGTTTTGTAAAGAACAGATGTCACTCCTTTGTGTTTCCAACAAATGTTTAGTATGATAATATTGGTGAGTGTTGGAGAATCCAGGACGGTGGTCCTAATTGTTTTTTCAAACACTGTTGAAGTTGAAGATACTTTGAATATTGCTGTGTAGGGATATTAAATTCCTCTTTTAATTGTGTAAATGACTTAAAGTCAACATTATTAAGAAGTTGATCTAGAGTGTGAATACCTGCTTTTTCCCATAAAAGCCAGGATAGGGTATGACCATTAATGCGTATACCTGTATTTTTCCATAAGGGTGCCTTGTTATGAATTCGTGGATTTGAACCAGGTAAACGATGTGCTCGTTGGCAAGATTTATGCATAGCTGATAAAATCGGATTTCTAGGATCAAGACGACTAGACCCACTCCCATATAGAAGTGAGAGACCTGAATCTGTGGATAGAAGGTGTCTTTCTATGTGAACCCATTGTGGACTATTAATGTTCCTTGGTAATAAATAAGATACTTGAGACAAATGCAGCGCAATGGAATAATGTTCTATCGACTGGAGACTAATTCTGCCACATGATTGATAAGCTTTTAATTTTGACACAGCAAGGCCAGGTTTGGCTGAACCCCATTGGAAAGTTTAAATTTTAGAGCCTATTAGTCTAAGCGTGGATAAAGGGATCTGAAGAGGAAGTATACCCAAAATATACATTAAACGCGGAGGAGTAACCATTTTAACAGCTTGGACCCTACTCCAAAGAGAAAGTCCCAGTATTATCCATTTTTCTAAATCACGCTGCATTTGAGAAATCAAACCTTTGTTCAGTAATATTTCTAACTATTTGTGGCTTGAAGATTGCCAATGAAAGGGGAAGCCTTGTATAGCTGCTTTTGTCATTCCATCTGAGATGGGCAATGCCTCACTCATATCCCAGTTATATATATAACCTGAAAAGGAAGAGAAGTCATTAATAATTTGGAGAAGAGACTGTATAGAATGGTGAAGATTGGTGAGAGTAAGTAGAATATCATCTGCATATACATAAAGTTTTGAATTTACTATTGGAAGGTGTATACCTGTGATTTGATCTAATTGACAAATTGTGGCTGCTAAGGGTACCTTGGCTAGGAGAAAAAGGAGTGGGGAAATAGGGCAACCTTGACATGTTCCTCAATGAATCGGGAATGATTCAGACAGAAAACCACCACAATTAACTTGAGCAGACGGATTGTCATATAATAAACGTAATTTGTGAATGAATTGATCTCTTAATCCAAAACAATCAAGGTATGAGCTGAAGTGAGAAGATGATTGCAAGATGAACGTACTGGAACAAATCCCACTTGAGTTTGGTGTATCAAGGAGGGCAGAACTTCACGAAGACGGGACGCTAAAATACTGGCCAAAAATTTAATGCCACAGTTTAATAATGAAATGGGAGATAACTACTAAATAACAAGTGATCTTTACCAGGTTTAGGCAGTACAGCAATAAGTGCTTTGTTAGAAAGAGGTCCTAACGAAGATACCCTATCCGCTTCTTGGAATGCGGAATGCAATGTGTCAATAATATTTTGCCCTGTCCAGCGATAAAATTCAGCTGGGAATCCATCTTCCCCAGGAGCATTATGGTAAGGTAAATTAGTTATTGCATAGGATATCTCTTCTTTACTGATTTCACCTTCAAGGAGAGCTCTACCATCATCAGAAAGATGGGGAAGTTCCACTCTTGTGAGAAAAATTGACATCTTATCTAAGTCTACTTGGGCACTTGGAGTGTAAAGAGATTGGTAAAAATAGGCAAATTCATCTACTGTATCTTGGAGCTCTGTGAGCATATTACCCTGTGTTGTTTTAATGAAAGAGATGGCCATAACTGCTTCCCTTTGGCGTAATTGTGCGGCTAACAGTCTCTCTGCCTTTTCCCCTTCGTCACAATGCCTTCCTTTCATTCTCAAAAACAACAGTTGATGGACAGAATGCAGAACAATGACATACATTCACCCCAGTACAGAGATCTGGGCCTAAATCCATCGTTTTTTTGCACTCCACACCTCCCCAGTTCAGACATGGCCATATGCAAATCAGCCTTGACCCTGTGCCTCATGGGAACAGTCCAGCCCGAACTGCCAAGCCATGTCTTTCCTGGACCGGAATCAAGCATCCTAGGACCGGTTTCTGGCTATCAGCCGTCTTCAGCCAGGACAGCTTGACTCCAGTGGTGTGGAGAGCATGGGACTCACGTCTGAGCATACCCATCCCACTCGGGGTGACAAAGGCAAAAACAACAGTTGATGGACAGAATGCAGAACAAAGTCATACATTCACCCCAGTACAGAGATCTGGGCCTAAATCCATCGTTTTTTTACACTCCACACCTCCCCAGTTCAGACATGGCCATATGCAAATCAGCCTTGACCCTGTGCCTCATGGGAACCATGGGAAGCTTGTTTCCGGTCCAGGGAAGGCATGGCTTGGCAGTTCGGGCTGGACTTTTCTCATGAGGCACAGGGTCAGACTGATTTGCATATGGCCATGTCTGAACTGGGGTGGCAGAGTGGGCTAAAGAACGGTGATGGATTAAACCCAGATCTTTTGACTGGGTATGAGTGTTTGATTGGTTCAGATGCTCCGTCCATCACCACCCCCTTTTGTACCATTCCTTTCATTCTCTGCAGAGCATATTCGGCTTCAGATGTGACAAGGCTATTTAATGCCATGCTGGCTTGTTCAAGTAACTTACGATTCTGCAAAGTTAGGTTTGATGTATGTAAATGAGTATAAGATTGAATATCATGATCTAGTTCTTTTTGTCATGCAGCGTTTTGTTTAATAGCAAGTGCCGCATTCTGCATTAACTGGCCCCTGACAGTGGCTTTAGCTGCAGCCCAGATAATCCTGCTGGAGGCCACAGATCCTTGATTAGAGGAAAGATAGTCTTGAAGGTGCGATTGTAACTTTAGTTTACCTTTAGGAGTCCTATGTCATTGAATGTTCAAGCGCCAGGGTTTACGTCCTAGTCTAGAGAGTACTAGTTCTAGGGATAAAAGAACTGGAGAGTGATCGGAGAGTGCGGTTTCCAATATGCGAGGATCTGTAACTAATTGGACCACTCTCTGTGATATTAAAAAATACTCCAAGTGATAAAATGTGCCATGGGTGGGTAAAAAGAATGTGTATTCTTCTTCAGTTGGATGGCTAAGATGCCAGTCATCAACTAGCCCATTATCCATTATGATGTCACCCATTAGAGCTGTATCTGCAGCATTTCCCTTATCTAATGTGCCCGTTCTATCCAGAATCGGATCTCTTGCTAGATTCCAGTCACCACCAATGACATACTGTGAGGCATCAATTTCTCTTAGTAGACGGTTAAGTTGCCGAAGGAATGATTTTTCTGATCCTATCAAAGCCTAAACTGATCCTACACAAATGTGAGAATCTCCAATGCGTAGCTTAGTAAACACATAGGGGCCTATTACGATGGAGGATTTTCCGCATCCTCCGGGCCGGCGGAAGCCACCGCCGGCCCGGAGGATGCGGAAAATCCTCTGCGGACCCACCAAAGACCCACCGCCACATTAGGATGGCTGGTGGGTCCTGGTTTCCGTCCGCAGCTTTTCCGCCGCGGTTGGCTTACAATATGGCAATATAGCACTAATATGGTGACGGTGTCTCTCAGACACCGTCAGCCAGATTAGGATGGGCTCTGAAACATGCTTTTCCGCGGCGGGTTTTCCGCCGCGGAAAAGCATGTGTAACTTCACTGCGGGGGCCCGTTGCGGGCCCCTAGGTGAAGGGGGGGTGGGGGTGCACATGGGGGGTACCTATGGTAGCCCCCTGCATTTGTATGCAGAAAGCGGCAGGCACCGCGCGGTGCCTGCCACTTTCTACATACAATTGCAATGCGTGCATTTTTAACATTGCTGCGGGTGCAGCTTGAAGCCACACCCGCCGCAATGTTAAAAACAGAGGATGTGACCGCCAGGGTGGCGGTCACATCCTAATTGCACAGGAGGGAACTCCGCAGCCCATGCGGAGGTTCCCTCCTACTCTATGGTGGCGGACGGACTCAGGTCCGTCCGCCATCATAATGTGCCCCATAATATCCATCTAGAGCCTTCCAAGTATTGGACTCTGTGACTGGAAGGGATTTGAGGATGAGAACTGCTACTCCACATTTGAAATAGGGCCTGCATATGTGGAGTCTTCCTTATGGACACTGCTATGAATCACCTTCCCCACCAACTCTCTACATAGTTTATTGGATTATAGTGTGTATAAATGAGTGTCTTGTAGTAACGCCATGTCTAAATGTTTTGATTGAAGATAGGAAAGTACTTTCTTCCTTTTAATGTAATGTGTGAGCCCATGGACATTCCATGTCAATGCACATAAAGGATGGGTGTTAACCATGCTGGAAAAATATCAGAGAGTAAAATAAAACAATGCCCAATGTCTTATTCAAGTTTAAGAGGATAGGAAGATAGTAAAGATCTAGAAAATTAAGAAGAGAAAGGTACCCTGGCTCACTACAAAAATATTAAAGTCTGGATAAGTAACTACTGACAAAAAAATGTTGATAGAAGACCTAGCTGAAAAATTAATTGAAAGCGATGTAGTGTATATGATAGAGAATAAGAAAGAAAGAGAATATGAAAGAAAACAGGGGTTTAGGGGGAGAGAGGTGCGAGAGGTAGTTAAAGATGAAGAGTATAGATTGTTAGTGTAGAAAAACTAGATAGCCTAAACTGTTGCCCGCGGATCTAGGCTTACTAGAGCACCACTGCCAGGGAGGACCCCATCAGAAATAATGAGATAGCAAGTAGGGTGAACATAGGAATAAAGTTGAATAGAGGTGTCCCAGAAAGTGGCATTGAATGTGCATGTTGATGACTAAATAAAACATAGTATGACATAAAGCGCTTTAGAGTGATATCCTATGATAACACATTAGCCATGTCTATAAGTAAAATATAGGGCATCACATAAATTATAAAGGGTGAGGAGGTAATGATTAAGGTACAAAATGCATTAGATATATTACAGCAATGAAAATGGACTGAGCTTAAGCAATATATATTATATGCATAAATAAATGTATATAAATAGAGGAGTTTTCATCAAGAGTTGTAGATAGAAGTCATAAAGTATCAAACGTTTTAAATATTAAATAGAATAAAATAGTATACCTAAATATGCTGTAACCTAGAATAATATAATATAGTGGAACCTAAAGAATATGATACTCAACCGAACAGAATTTGAGCATAATTTCTTGTGATATTATGCAATTTATTCTTTATGCTTATTCGAATAATAATGGACTAGAAACATATTTTAGGCCTACTTCTAAAAATAACAGTTGAATTACTGTATTAAATGACAGCTATTTTGAGTAACATCATAATCAGCCCGCATCTGAGGTGGACTTAAGAGGTGATTGAGATGTGTCCCTGTGTGTTTCTTGTGTAAAGGTAGATATGGATTGTAGAGCTGAGTTTTTGTCTTCTTGAGAGCGGTTAATTCTTTCCAAATCTCTGCTGTGGTGTCTTCAGTCAATAGGATTTAGTCTTCTGTTGTCCGGCAACTGTTGAGAAAGGTTAAGAGCTGGTTGGATTTGCGCATGTTGTATATCCATATCTTGTGGATTCATACAGTCTAAAAATCTTTGTAAGTCTCCTGGATCATAAAAATCTTTTGAGTCCACATTCTTGGTAATGCGAAAAGGTGCAGGTTCGAATAGTCCATATTTGATATCTAGTTGTCGAAGCGCAGGTCTCATAAAGAGAAAAGTTTTCCGTCATTAATTTGTTTCCTTAGAGAAGTCAGCTGCCAAATGAATGAGGCGGCCATCATACGAAAATGAGCCTTGCGAACGAGCTGCAGTTAACAGTTGTTTTGCTTGTTCATGTCTAAGGAAACAGGCAATAAGCTGTCTGGAACGTGCTGAAGGATCTTTACATGGAGGACCAATTTGGTGAGCCTGTTGTATTTTTAAAGATGGATTAAAAGAGGCACCAATCAATTTTGGAAGAATATCGCAAAGAAAAGCTCTGGCATTTTGGCCTTCAACATTCTCCGGAAAGCCAAAAAAACAGACGTTGTCTCTTCTTCTTCTCTCTTCTAAATCAACGATTTTGCTACAAAGAAATAGGAGGTCCTGGTCCCGACCTTGTAATGAGTGGAAGCGGCTCTCCATCATCATTATTCGTGAGTCTAATTCCTCAACTTTAGTGTTAAAACCTGCAATGTCTGCCCAGATTGACTTGGTCTCTGCAGCTAAAGATGTTATAGTGGCATCCATACCTTCTAATCGACGGCTGATATTTGAAATTTCATGTAATATGTGTTCCATGGTCTCCCTTGGCATGGGGTCAGTGGCAGTAGATAAGATCTGGGGCGAGCTAGTTGTAGGAGAAGTGCTTCCTTTAACAGGCATATTACTGGATTGTTTCAGAACATCTGTAAAAAGAAGTTGTTTAGGGGGTTTGCTTCCGTGCTTTTTGCCAGACATTTAACCTAAATTATTGATTGTGTACTGAAGTAATACAAAGGTGGACGTCTGTGTAGTAATGCGGTTATAAGATGTTGTAGTTATACTCCTTGACAGATTTGGTAAACTTAGCGAGATGATTGAGGTGGTGATATATATGCACAGAGTAAGAGAGGACTTTATTGTAGAAAGTTTTCCATTGTGTGAAAAGCATCGAGTCTCCTAAGACCCCCAATGCTGCCCGGCGCAGGGTCACCTTTAATTCACTTTGGATTTGCTATCAAAATAATGAGGCAGGCGCTGAAAACTAGAAGGCAAAAAAATGTTTATTACTGTCGAGAGGAAACCACGTCAACTGCAGACACCGGAATGTCTCAGGGAGGTGTTCTAACTGCATCTCTTTTGGCTCTTCCTTTTATACAGGTTTGACACAATGCATCTGTTTTATTAACATGGTTACACAAGCTTGAGTGCTCGCCCCGGGCAGGTTCCTACACAAACCCAATAGTAATTATCCCCCTACCGAGGTCAAAGCAGACAATGTTATCTCGCAGCTGAACGTTTCTTCAGGGTCTAAAACGGTGCACAGACATAATATCGACTCCAAAATATCGTCTGGACAGAATATCGAGTTTTAAATATCGTTTGGAGAAAATATCGACTAGACAGAATATCGACAGCCAAAATATCGTTTTTAAGGTAAGTGAAGTAATATCGACTGTAAATAATATAGACAGTGAAAATATCCAAGTATATAATCTAGATAGTAAAAAATATAGTTTTTTAAATAATATTTAATTATTTATAGTGTGTTTATGTTATAATATGTGTGAAAAGTGTCAATTTATTTTATTATTTTTTTTAATTAATTATTTTTTTAATTATTGTGTAATTTAATTCTGTAGCGGGTTGTGGGTTTATAGGGGAATAGGGTGGGAAGTAATTTAATTATAATTAATTAAATATGTAAATTTATTAATTGGTAGTAATAATTAATTAATTGGTAATTAAATAATATATGTTAATTATTTAAAATTTAATTGGTAATTAATTTTATTTAATTGATTAATTGCTAATTATGTCAATTAAAATAATTTATTTTCTCTAGCGGGTTGTGGGTTTATAGGGGAATAGGGTGGGAAGTAATTTAATTATAATTAATTAAATATGTAAATTTATTAATTGGTAGTAATAATTAATTAATTAGTAATTAAATAATATATGTTAATTATTTAAAATTTAATTGGTAATTAATTTTATTTAATTGATTAATTGCTAATTATGTCAATTAAAATAATGTATTTTCTCTAGCGGGTTGTGGGTTTATAGGGGAATAGGGTGGGAAGTAATTTAATTACAATTAATTAAATATGTTAATTTAATAATTGGTAGTAATATTTAATTAATTGTTAATTAAAAAATGTTTGTTAATTAATTAAAATGTAATTGGTAATTAATTTTATTTAATTGATTAATTGCTAATTATGTTAAATGAAAGGGGTATTTTTAGGGTTCAGGGTCAGTTTTTAGTTTTTGGGTAAAGGGGTATTTTTAGGGTTCAGGGTCAGTTTTCAGTTTTTGGGTAAAGGGGTATTTTTAGGGTTCAGGGTCAGTTTTCAGTTTTTGGGTAAAGGGGTATTTTTAGGGTTCAGGGTCAGTTTTTAGTTTTTGGGTAAAGGGGTATTTTTAGGGTTCAGGGTCAGTTTTCAGTTTTTGGGTAAAGGGGTATTTTTAGGGTTCAGGGTCAGTTTTCAGTTTTTGGGTAAAGGGGTATTTTTTGGGTTCAGGGTCAGTTTTTAGTTTTTGGGTAAAGGGGTATTTTTAGGGTTCAGGGTCAGTTTTCAGTTTTTGGGTAAAGGGGTATTTTTAGGGTTCAGGGTCAGTTTTCAGTTTTTGGGTAAAGGGGTATTTTTAGGGTTCAGGGTCAGTTTTCAGTTTTTGGGTCAAGGGGTATTTTTAGGGTTCAGGGTCAGTTTTCAGTTTTTGGGTAAAGGGGTATTTTTAGGGTTCAGGGTCAGTTTTCAGTTTTTGGGTAAAGGGGTATTTTTAGGGTTCAGGGTCAGTTTTCAGTTTTTGGGTAAAGGGTTATTTTTAGGGTTCAGGGTCAGTTTTTAGTTTTTGGGTAAAGGGGTATTTTTAGGGTTCAGGGTCAGTTTGGGGTTTTTGGGGTACATATACAATATTGCCTATTATTTAATTAAATGTTGTTACTATATATATATGTTTTAAGAAATATGATAAAAAATATATATTTTTTTTACTTTCATTAAATATTTAATTATTAAAAGTTATTTTAAGTATTGTTAATTATATTTTAGTAATTAATTTTTTATATTAATGTAATTAAACATTGTTTTTAGTAAAGTCGATATTTTTTACAACGATATTTTTGTAAACGATATTTTGTAGTCGATATTTTTGTACTTACCTGTTTGTACATACAAACTCGATATTTTTGTAGTAGATATTTTCACCTCGATATTTTGGGTACTCGATATTGTGGTAGTCGATATTCTTTCAGTGATCCGTCTAAAACATGTGAGACCGGCCAGATCTAAGAGTCCGTTCTGTTGATTAAAACAGGTCCCATTGTTGACAAAAACAAGTCTTGCTGTGTGCAGTGCAATAAACCATGTTTGCAAGAGTCTGTTTGGTATTTGGAACCTGTTTGTGTAAGAGTGTCCATGGGTTTGTCTGTAAACAGAGATGAGAGGAGAAACGAGTTTGTGGCAGCAAGTGATGTTGATGTTCATCGTGGCAATAGAGTTTATAGCCCCCAGCTCACATACCAAGTTGGTCAGAGGGATGTTAGTAAGGGCAGGGTGAAACAAAGGTGACCAACAGAGTACAAAATGGCTGTGATGTGTAAAATGGCTGCTGCTTATGTGCACATATAAATACCCACTAAGCAGGATGGCGCAGGCAATGTTCACGACCGTCATTTTACCTTTAACAATATGCTGTGGTGAACATAAATGAACGTCGCTTATGTACATCTAAAGTTTATCGATTTTAACAGTCCCCACTTTTTAACATAAGCTAGGTCATTTTTGTTCAGGTTCATCTGTTGTGGTGGTGTACAAGTTAACATTATTATACATGAAGCAGAGGGTGGGGAACCAACAATGGTAATTGTTTTGGAGGGGACTGAGGGTGGTAGAGGAGAGCATGGTATCATTATCGAGTCCATTTTTCTTTGAAAATATTTATCGCCATAAGTTCCTTTACTTCCTGCTCCATAGCTAAACATGTTGTTGGGCAGACAGCAGGAGAAGAAGATCGCTATCAGTACAAACAGTATTGTCAATAACCTATGCAGTGAATGTAACAAACTGGGAGACAGTGTATACAAAAGGGTATTTGTTGTACCACACGTTTAAACTTGGTGATTTGCATAATTCCTAGATGATGCAGTAAATTCATTCTAACACAAAAACAAGTTTATCATATTAATTGTTTTGTAGGATAAGGACCACTAAGTGCATTATTGACAACTGGACTATGTGTGGAGCCAAACTAATAAGTATATTCATGATGGTAACTGGCGTTGTATAATCGTTATGATACACAGTTTACTCTTTCTTCCATATGGTATGATATTCCTATGCTATTAAATAATACAATGACACTATGGATGCAATTTCAAAGGGAAACCTTTTTCTTGTCCATTTGGGGCATAATGAATACAAGGTGATTGGGAGAGAAATGTAACCTAATGTAATTGATGGTCAGGGAATGATCTTTGTCAAAGCTTTTCTTTCCAGTGTCCTTTACAGTGAGCCATCACTGGTAGGCTCCCATTGTTCATCTAGCGTTGGCGCTGCTGAGCACCGGCGGTGGAGCTATGCGTCCAGCTCGGATCCAGATTCCACATTGCGAGGTTGTTCTTTCTCTGGGATCACAGTCCCTTTGCCCTGTTCACTAACTAATCTATCGCTGGTACCTTAGACAGGGTACACGCACCTTATTCTTGATCCGTGAAGTCCATCCCTACTAACCCTATTCTATCTTCGTTCACTGTTCCTTCATCAAGTGGATTAAAACCCCCTGTGAAAAAGGGGGTTGGGGGAGCCAAAGGAAGAGAGGGTGGCGTGGGGTCAGACTGGAGATGGACCAAGGGAGGCAGAGACTCCACACAAGTGAGCCCACGAATTAGGCCCAATGGGCTGAGACTTCAGGCACAAGTAGACCAACAGGCTGGGGGCTTCTGGACAGCCCTTCTCTCTTTCATTCTTCTTGTCGATGATAGTGCCTTGTCAAGCATATCTTTGCTCTGCGGCTCCACCTTGGTCTTAGTCATAAGCGTTTCATGACAAGCAGTCAGCCTGTGCATCGCGTTCGACCTCTCTCTTCCAATGACTGGAGGGCGTCCTGAATCTAGTAGTGAGTATAAAACAAATTTTTTGAGAACTGGCAGGGGAAGATGTTACACAATTTAGTTTTCTCTCCCAATCCCATGCAGCTGGAGAAATATGTATAATTTACTTAAAAGGAAGATAATATGGATACTCTGAATCTTTACATCTGTGTATATTATTCACTCATGAACCTTCACTGTTGTGCAGGTCTGCAAACACCTCTAGGAATTTCCAGCATACGTATTATCTCTTGTGTCCATTCCTTTTACATTTATGGTTGTGGCAAGAAATCTAAAATTATTAATTATATAGCCTGTCAAATTTAAACTGACTTCTCCAGCAAAAACCTGTTGTTACAAACAAATTCCTGCAGGGCTATATTTTCTTCAAGTTCTGCTAACCACAATAAAAAGTGTGATGCGCTATTATCATGGGCATACAGGTACCCCTCCTAGTATTGTGCACCATAATGTACACAGGCTGAGCACTGTCCCATCCTGTCAATAACTTTTAACTAAACATCTTGACCTCAGTACCCACTCAGCAGGGCTTACTACAACATTCCTTTCAGTTTAGTTCAAATCACTTTCTGTGGACATTATTCTTATTTTTACATCATCCTTTACAACCTAGCTACTTCAATAGTTAATGAAGGACTTGCGATGTCCCTACAACTTATATGCAATGTTTCTGGTAACATGAACGATGATGGTGGTGCCACTAAGGCATTCAAATGAAAGCCACCGACATATAGCTCCCTTTTAAGGGTCAGATTAGGGGACATCAGTCATCTACCCGTCCTTTCATTTTCAGCCACTTGAAATTCCATCATTTTACAGAAAGGAGGGGCGGTAACATGGCATAATATGATATTTTGTTCCTGTCAATTTGTTCAAACACTGTTGTGTTAAAGCCAATTAGACGTGTACTTGTGAGGTACAGTGTCTTCATTTATTCAAAAACGTGCTATGATGTGAATAGCTAAGAGTGAGTCCACCCAGTTGTCTTATGGAATTGGTCCCAGCATGGTCATTCCTGGACAGCATAGGTAGGCTGAGAGAGAGAGAGAGAGAGAGTGCACGACAACAAGCTATCCAGTGCACTTACCACGTAGAATAGCACAGGACAATTCACATAATAAGCACATAAGCCAAATGAAAACATAAAACGCACAGCCTTTGTATACACACAATACAGAATAGGACGCGACAATACATGTACCAAGCACAGAAACTGAAGAAAAACGCAGTGTTAGTTGCACAAAAGGACTTTTTCATGCACGTCGCTCATCTCATAGTTCATTTAATTTACCCAGGGGCCAGGCTCCTTCCTTTCCCCCTTTTTGACAGTAGATGACCTAAGCAGGTGACCTTCTTTTGTAAATACTTACTCTTTTTAATGGCCGGACACAAGCACAGTCGTACTAATACTCACAGTGGTGTCCCCCAACATCTAGCAACGATATTCCGAGTTGAGGTATAGGTGTAAAGTAGGGGTGCCAGTCAGATGTGCAATGGTACAGCTCCTACGTTTCTATGTGGATGGAAGAAGAAGAAGTAAATCTGAAACATGACAATGTCTCTAACTTCTGGGTGGCGGGAGATAGGATGAACCCCAACCCAGGGGACCCTTCACTTCTCCATTTGGTCATTACATAAATCAAATTCATCATTCTCACAAGTGTGTGCGTTACTTTGGTCTAAATAGGATAGAAAGTGTTCCTAGGAAAAGTGAAAGGTCGCACACTTATGATACCTGCTGGAGCCGGACTCTTTGTACTGCAATAAACCTTCAGGCTCCTGATGTAAACTGCCCTCCCATTCACTGGCTTCCAGGAGACACATTTTTAGTAAGGAATGTGTCACATTTTAATAAAAATGCTATTTGTCTTTCGCATGTAGGCACCAGGTTCGGGCCTGTTTTTCACGTCCCATTGGCCACCTGGTTAGCAATCCAGCCATACAACAGCGTTCTCATATTTATTTTATTTATTTATTTTGTGCATTTGTATGGTGCAACAGCTACCCTGAGGGTTTCCCGGCGCCTTGGATCTGATTGAGGGGACTGAGACTTAGAAGGGGGGAGAGTTACTGATTAAAAAGCCAAGTTTTCACTCCCTTGCGAAATTGGAGGTAGTTTGATTCCAACCGCAGATTAAGTGGAAGGGCATTCCATAGGACAGGGGCCAAATAAGAGAATGAGCGTCCACCCAGACGTGCTCGCTTAACTCTAGGGACAACAAATTTGTCTTGTGTCATGGATCGAAGAGCGCGTGATGGTACATATTCCTGAGCCAGTCTACACAGATAGGAAGGTGCCTCATTCATACTGATCCTAAACATATAGCAGACTGCTTTAAATTTCACTCTGTTGGCGATTTTCAGCCAATGCAGTTTCTTCAGGTGTTCTGAGATGCTAGTGCGCCCTGGAAGATGGAGAAGCACCATAGCTGCGGCGTTCTGTACAATCTGCATACGGTTAATAGTGTCTTTATTGGCTCCTAGGAGAAGAATTTTTCCATAGTCCAATCGAGACCCTATTAAGGCCTGTATTACTGTCCTTTGTGCCCCATCAGGAAGTTGCCAAAGTATTTTCCTTAACCATTTAAGGATGGCAAAACAAGTTGCGGCCGTTTTTGTGGCATGTGCACGCATTGATAGTTTGTTATCAATAATTATACCTAGATTGCGGGCAGATTGGACCACAACCGGGGACGGGCCCTTTTCAACTGGCCAATGAATGGGGCCCCATAGATCCTTATGATTACCAAAAATGAGTAGCTCTGTTTTTTCTGCATTCAATTTTAGTTTATTATCATAGAGCCAGTCAGCCATTCTCAGAAGTCCAGAGCGGAGGGGGGAGAAATCAGATTTGTCTGTGGATGCAAGGGAGAACACTAATTGTGTGTCATCCGCATAGGAATAAATAGTGAGACCCATTTCTTCCGCAACCTTGGCTAATGGGGTAACATATATATTAAATAAAAGTGGGCTCAATATAGAGTCCTGAGGTACCCCATATAGAGATTTATGAAAGTCAGAGGAATTCTTTTTGGAGAAGACTTGGAAAGTTCAGTGTAACATAAATTGTTACAGCCTTTTCAGGGCATTCCCTTGTATTCCTATATCCTCCAACGTGCGAATCAGGGTATGGTGGGAGATGGTGTCGAAGGCGGCACTCAGGTCTAGAAGAATGAGTGCCACCGTGCCCCCTCCATCTAATTCCTTTCGGATGGCTTCAGTGACCCCTAGTAAGGTTGACTCCGTGGAGTGTCCCTTTCTAAACCCAGACTGTGAGAAATGCAACAGATTGTTATCATTGACAAATTTGGATAACTGGTTATTGACATGCTTTTCCAAAACTTTCGAACAAATAGGTAGTAATGATATCAGTCGAAAGTTTGAAAAGATCTCTGGGTCCACCCATATGCACATGACACGTACACATACATACTTTACAAACATTTCACGCACTCAGAGATAGTCCCTACACACAATGCACAATTTCATAACACTAGCCTATTTTTGCATAAAAGACAGTGTGCTAAGCCTTTCCAACCTTCAGTTGAAACACCGCTATAACCTAAAGAAAAGGCAGTGGGCAGCATCTAAAGCACATCAATACGCGTGAAGATGAAGATTTGTAACCCACCATGAATCAGACTCATCTCTGAGATGCAGTCCTTGGCACCTTGGTATTGAAGCCCAGAAAGATTTAGTGCGGCAAGGTTAACTAATGGCGGAACGTTCACTACATGGATCATTCAAGTGCAGCATTACAGACCGCGTGTAGGAAAAGGTCAGATGCCAGAGGTATTCAGTATAAGGTAGGGGGATAATGGTTTAATGCTTTCATTAAAAAAAAAACAATCTACAGTGGTCTGGGGTAGTCCCCATTCACAGAATAGGGAAACTATAGGAGGTGGCAAGTTTCATTGGGTGCATCCTTGTTACTAAGGGTGTACATCTTGGTTACAGTGGCAAGACCACTAACAAACTCGTTTAATGTTTGCATGGAGATCAGTTTGCGGGCGGATGGGGGAAACAGTGCAGCTCCAGTTAAAAAAAAACATGGGGGCACAGCTGTGCCTGGAAACTACAGATTTGTAACTGCCAGGGCTGGCAGACCTACCCATGGACTCCGCAACCACAGACTAGGACATGCCTTAAATGCTTGTGCAGGGTGCACCACTCTATATGACATAAAAGAAGCTGTGCCTTTCTAAAACCAGCAATATGTGTTTGCGCCTGACTCCTAAGATGTGGTGCCTAGAAAAGCATTTCCACATTACAATCTAAACAGATGACCTTTTTCCTAGGAGGTTGTGGGTGGGTAAAACAGAGCAAGACTTTCCTTAAATGCTCATTCAGGTCATGTAACTTGTGCATGGACATCAAATGCTAACACTTAAAATGAGCTTTTTTGTGATGTTTCTCCGAGCTCTGGCTTTGGCCATGCAAGCAATATGTTTAGGGAAGATATTTTCTCTTTTCATTTAATAGATTTACATCTCACTTCTGCCTAATGTTAGACTGGATAGCATACCCCTGGTAAGGCTCAGGAGCATTTGAAAAACCCCTCTGAAGGTCGGCAAGATTATTAGAGTGGAACGTGGGTGGGAGGGTAGGTGAAACACATGGTGTGCAAAATAAAGATTACGATGTTTAGGACCCCAGGAACCAGAATGCACCTGGGGCTCACAGTCAACCAATATCTGGCTAAAGTACTCCCTTGGAAACTATACAATAGTAGTACCAAAATGTTCAATGAGAAAAATGTGTGCTATTGCTCCCTCAAGGGAGCTGCGAAGTAAAAGAGGCTGCATATACTATCCTCTTCATTGACATATCTAAACGCCAGGATCTTACAACATATAGTCGATATGTCAACATAGTCAACATATCTTGACTATTCTTTTAGCGTTGTTTCTGTGTACTGCATCTTTTTAACTTTTTAGAATTGAATTACTCATTCTACTGCCCACTGGAAATCGAGTTTCTTCTTTGTGGATTTGTTCCACAATGAGCCATACATTATGGGACAAATACCGTTCTTTATATCTAACAAACGATTCGAGCTTAAACCACCATTTTTCAACAACTTTAGAAAAGACAGGCATGATGGATATCGGTTAAAATAAATCTCTCAATTAATCCTAAATTCAGACAAGAAGTCTGCATTACCAGCCCTTTACTATTTGCAAATAGTAACTTCTGTTCAAACAATCAATCAATCAATATTCACGAGGCTAATTCATATTTAACGTATATGTCTTTGTTAGGGGTGCCTTCCGGCAGATTATTAATTTATAAAAAGGATCAGCCATGTAAAAGACTCTGATAACGTCAGCGTGCTAAATAAATAACTACGCAGCCTTTATATGCGGGGGTTATATTCACAGAACTGCCATTAGTAGCCTGGTCTCAACTCATCTAGTCATTCAGGTAGATAGATGAAAAAAAAAATAATAATTCCTCTGAAGGAGACCGTTAGGCTTTGAACTTGTCACAACATAAATAGCCCCAGAAAGACTGTGCACATACTGAGCAAGTGGTGAATATATCGGTGCTTACCTCTTCTTAATACTCTCAAGCGCTGAGTTGAATCATTCTGTAAAAGCGCGGGTCTTCGCAAAAAGCGTGAGGTAAGTTTAGGATGAAGGAGCTGAATAACAGTAAATTCCTGTAATTAATTCACAAATTTTTAAAGCAAAGGATGGTGCACCAAAATTTAGTAGTCCAAACAGGCTGTTGAATTTTTCAAAAATGTCCTTTATTATTTTCAATCTTTAAAAAGGCCATCAGCCAACGCGTTTCGTTCCCATACGAACCTCGTCAGGGCTGTAAAAGCACAAATAAAGTATATGGACATACAAAGACATAACACAGTCATATATATATACACAAATATATACAAATTATTTACATAGACATAAAAATGTACAAGTCTAAAGAACATCTAGTATTACATTATTTTACAAACAGTGTCCATATAATTAAACTGGGATAAGAATCCCTAAAAAGAGGAGGAGAGGAAGAAAAAAAGAATAAGTAACAATCATATTGTGATATCTCAAAGTAACTAGTTAGGGAGAGATATCTATACACTAGAGAACAAGAGAGAAAGAAGAAATACATAATAGTAGAAGTAGGAAAGTCAAAAGGTCAAGAAAATGAGGAAATGAATAAAAAATATAGACCACAGTTAGGGGAAGGCGTGGGAGAAAAACTCAGAGTTGTCATCCCCTTTTCCTTGGACCATTCTTATTACCGGGCCCAATCTGTCTGTGGTCACCCAAGAGAACATATTGCGCAATCATATTCATTAATATTACATAAAGAGAGTCTAACTGCAAGGGAGCATCAAAAAGAACCAAACACAAATTGCAAAAATAGTAATACCTCACACTCACCTAGAGAAAACAAACCTGATGAGGCTACCAAGAGTAGATTGTATGGATTAAGACCTCCACGTCAAGATCTACATAAAGAGATGTGCAAGCGATCAATTCAGCAAAATATATAAAAACCTCGTTCAGACAAATACAGATGTGGCACCTATCTCAGGTCGATTAACACGAACCACACAGTCTTAAAACAGGATTTAGACTTCTAGTTTCAGTAACCAACAGGTGTCAAAAGAGTCTCACCTCCCAATACATGGATGAGACGTATTATGAAAAATTCCTTAACGCTATTGAGCGTCACCGGGCAGGAGACTTTTTATTCCGGACACGAAAGGACCATGTGTCTATGTAGAGAAAATATATACGTTGATACATAATGAGACTTAAACTCCCTGAAAAAGTTACTCTGACACATTATACATAGAGGCCGAACCCAAAAACGAATATAACGTACACCATATAGTTCCCGGGTCAGTCTTTAAGAAATTGACAAGCGTAAAGAAACATATATTTTGACCACATATGTCATAGTACTGCTGCGAGGAGAGAAAACATGCTCACCAATTCAAGTAGCAAAGCAGGCCAAGATCCAATGTTGTACCAGGTGTGGATCAGTGGAACTGCTATTGATACCCGAAAGGAATGGAAAAATTAATATAGGCGGAGGATAAGGGATATGTACAGAGAATTTTATAAAGGAGAACACAAACAATGTGACGCTCAGAAACGGTATAATGACCGTAAAAACCAGGGTTCAATACTCAGATACACTATGAAGTAGACATTTTATTAAACAAATAAAGTCTCAAACCCACCTAGTTGAGTTCGGATGTCATCCCTCATCAACTTTTAGAATAGCACATAAAGAGCTGGCATAAATAGGGGGTAGAAACTAATGGGAGACATAGATACTTATTAGCAAATTCATAACAGTGAAGCAACCAATACCTATCAGTAAATCTAAAAAAAAAAAAATATATATATATATATATATATACGTGTGGACAAAAAGATACCTGTAGATTTTAAACTCTCGCAGTGGTCACAGACATGTATAAGGACCTGAACCACTAATAATGATCTCCCCAAGAAAACGGATCGTAATCTCTGTAAAAAATAAGGGAAACGTTTTCAATATTCATTTCACAGTAGCACTATCTATATTTGTTAAACTTGCACCTAGAATTGTATAAAGTTTGATTGTTGAAAAAGGATAGCAAATATCTCAAGACATACAAGCGCTAAAATAAGGGGTCACCCATCTGTTGAAGGCAAAGGTACAAACCACCTAGATATCGCAATTATGAATCAAGGTATTTCGTATTGTTGTGCCTTAATGATTGTAATTAATGTCACATTGCATTTTACCTGCATAGCGTCTATATATCCCCTTAAAGTAACCCTTATTCATTAGAGAGTAAGTGTGTTCCATTCTTAATCATAGACCGGATCTCTCAAAAATATATCGCAGAGAAACAGAAGTGAACACATAGCTGTCATTTGACCAAAATCGAGGAACTGGTGCATTACTAGCATGAGGCCCTCCCAGAGAGATTATCAGCAGTAGTCATCTTACCCGTAAATGCCGAGTCCGTATCTCCAAACCCGTTTTCTTCAAGCAACCCGCCATAACCAACACGCCGGTTAAAAGTAGGATAGAATTACCCATAATTCATCCAAAACGAGTCACATGGTGTTTAGGCACCAGAAATAAACATAGGGCATTAAGACGGGCGCCATGTTTAAATATATTTCGAAAACTCCTTATAAAGACACAATGAGAATAACAAACACGGATGTAAGGGCAACAAATCGATTCTTATCAACATAATTTCGTCATCACATACAAATAAATATACACAAAAGCAAGTCTAGGGAAAAACGGCAAAGTAATTACACATAAATAAATTGCACAAAAAAAGGTTCGCCGGAAGGCAGGATTGAACCAAGGACCTTTGGATCTATGAGCTAGCTCTCTTCCAACTGAGCTATTGCAACCTGCTACTCACGTCCAGTAAAGTAAATGAATATATCGGTTTCGAGTTACTAAGGCAGTTATGACTTTTTCACTATCCGGACACCACCGATTCCACGTAAATCAAATCATGTCAGCATAGTTTCGTCAGCACATTAAGATAAATAAACAGAAAAACGAGTCTAGGGAAAAACGACAAAATAATTACATAAACAAATAATTGCACACAGAATATATGTACCAAAAGTCAGGATTGGACCAAGGACCTTCGGATCTGTAAGTCAGCTCTCTTCCAGTTGAGCTATTGTAACCTGCTCCTCACGTCAAGACAAATAAATAAATATATTAGTTTCTAACTGCTGAGGTAAATATACCTTTTTGACTATCTGGACATCACCGATTTCTCACAGGATTATCTCAGAGTATTAAATAGTGAGATAATCCAATTGGTGTCCCGTTGAGAATTAGAATTAGTATGATGGTTGTAATGGAAGAGAAAGGAAAATGAAAGACAGAAAAAGAGAGAAGAAAAAAGAGAAGAAAGGAAACCAAATAACATAATAGAAGGAAAAAATTATTAATCAAAATCCAAACATGCATTCCCAGACAAAGATCCGTTTTCTTGGGGAGATCATTATTAGTGGTTCAGGTCCTTATACATGTCTGTGACCACTGCGAGAGTTTAAAATCTACAGGTATCTTTTTGTCCACACGTATATATATATATTTTTTTAGATTTACTGATAGGTATTGGTTGCTTCACTGTTATGAATTTGCTAATAAGTATCTATCTCTCCCATTAGTTTCTACCCCCTATTTATGCCAGCTCTTTATGTGCTATTCTAAAAGTTGATGAGGGATGACATCCGAACTCAACTAGGTGGGTTTGAGACTTTATTTGTTTAATAAAATGTCTACTTCATAGCGTATCTGAGTATTGAACCCTGGTTTTTACGGTCATTATACCGTTTCTGAGCGTCACATTGTTTGTGTTCTCCTTTATAAAATTCTCTGTATATATCCCTTATCCTCCGCCTATATTAATTTTTCCATTTCTTTCGGGTATCAATAGCAGTTCCACTGATCCACACCTGGCACAACATTGGATCTTGGCCTGCTTTGCTACTTGAATTGGTGAGCATGTTTTCTCTCCTCGCAGCAGTACTATGACATATGTGGTCAAAATATATGTTTCTTTACGCTTGTCAATTTCTTAAAGACTGACCCGGGAACTATATGGTGTACGTTATATTAGTTTTTGGGTTCGGCCTCTAGGTATAATGTGTCAGAGTAACTTTTTCAGGGAGTTTAAGTCTCATTATGTATCAACGTATATATTTTCTCTACATAGACACATGGTCCTTTCGTGTCCGGAATAAAAAGTCTCCTGCCCGGTGACGCTCAATAGCGTTAAGGAATTTTTCATAATACGTCTCATCCATGTATTGGGAGGTGAGACTCTTTTGACACCTGTTGGTTACTGAAACTAGAAGTCTAAATCCTGTTTTAAGACTGTGTGGTTCATGTTAATCGACCTGAGATAGGTGCGACATCTGTATTTGTCTGAACGAGGTTTTTATATATTTTGCTGAATTGATCGTTTGCACATCTCTTTATGTAGATCTTGACGTGGAGGTCTTAATCCATACAAACTACGCTTGGTAGCCTCATTTGTCACCAGGTTTGTTTTCTCTAGGTGAGTGTGAGGTATTACTATTTTTGCAATTTGTGTTTGGTTCTTTTTGATGCTCCCTTGCAGTTAGACTCTCTTTATGTAATATTAATGAATATGATTGCGCAATATGTTCTCTTGGGTGACCACAGACAGATTGGGCCCGGTAATAAGAATGGTCCAAGGAAAAGGGGATGACAACTCTGAGTTTTTCTCCCACGCCTTCCCCTAACTGTGGTCTATATTTTTTATTCATTTCCTCATTTTCTTGACCTTTTGACTTTCCTACTTCTACTATTATGTATTTCTTCTTTCTCTCTTGTTCTCTAGTGTATAGATATCTCTCCCTAACTAGTTACTTTGAGATATCACAATATGATTGTTACTTATTCTCTTTTTCTTCCTCTCCTCCTCTTTTTAGGGATTCTTATCCCAGTTTAATTATATGGACACTGTTTGTACAATAATGTAATACTAGATGTTCTTTAGACTTGTATATTTTTATGTCTATGTAAATACTTTGTATATATTTATGTATATATATATATATGACTGTGTTATGTCTTTGTATGTCCATATACTGAGTGGTTTTATTTGTGCTTTTACAGCCCTGACGAAGTTCGTATGGGAACGAAACGTGTTGGCTGATGGCCTTTTTAAAGATTGAAAATAATAAAGGACTTTTTAGAAAAATTCAACAGCCTGTTTGGACTACTAAATTTTGGTGCACCATCCTTTGCTTTAAAAATTTGGTTTCTGTCTAGACAGTGGAGCTCTTTGTGGCCAGCTCCGGATGTTAATGTGCACAACGTCATACTGACTTCCCTAACATTGAAATTTATAGTGCGAAACCTTGGTCAGCCACAGTTGCGTTGTCAATCTTGAAGTTTTGGACTGTTTTGCACTTATTTCACGGGTTATTGCTGATATATATATATTTTTTTCTGATTGAGTATTATCTAATATTGGTAATGCCTAGATTTCAGGATGGACGGGAGGAATTGCCCAAGATCTATTTGGGGCCGGTAGTTCTAATGTGACACCAAAAGAAACAGCCACTACCACTCTAACTCTTAAAGGAATGTTCCTCAAGTTAGAGCGGCTTCGTAAACAAGAACTTAGTAGGTGGTGGGACGGTGTTACTCTGGAACAATACATGAAAAATGGAAAGATACCACGCGGCCTACGAATATTAATTTTTCCTACGTTCGAAGATCTTAGAGGTGATAATTTAAAAGAGTGGGAGTGTAACCTAGAGGGTGCATCTGTAACAATGATGAAAGTCTTGGTAAGACATGCAGCTGAGAAAAGGGAAAAACTAGAAACCGAGATTGAAACTTTAGAAAGAGAAATTAAAGATATGCCTGAAAAAGACCTTGTGGAAAAAAACTATGCCATTCTAAAAGAGGTGATGGAAAAACATCAGCTATATCTTAAGAACAAAAAATTAACAAAAATCAAAAGGGATGACAGAGACTATAAAGATGGGAGGGTGTATACCTTCACGAAAAAATTTGATGGCATACAGGTCACAGATGATACCAATAAAAAAAGATTGAGGGATAGCAGAGAGGAGAGTGAAGATATAGGCTCAAATAGTAATTTCTCGGTTTCATCACAGGGTAGTGTGGCATCCAACACCACTGTCCCGGATGTCCCTTTAGAAGAGGGGGCCAGTTCCTTTCAAAAGGAATTGGCAAGACTCAGAATAAGCAACCGCCTACAACAGAAAAAGGAAATAACAAGAAAACAAGGCGGGGTGGGAGGAGAGCCAAAAACAGATATAAAAGGCAAACCAGGGAACAATACGAATGTGGGAACGAAACCCAAGAAGTAAATGCTGTGAATACATGTACTAATGTTGATGCGATTCTGTTGCCTGATGTCAGTAATGATTTAAAAATTGTAAATCTCTCAAATAAAATGTTGGATGCTGAGGAAGTAAAGATCTTGAGTAAAGGCCTTAATTTTTGTCCGACGCAGGAGGGTGACTTTGCTAATGTCCATATTGACCTCTTCAAATTTGTTAGGGTTCTGAAGTTAAATGATTACTTTACCAATAGGCCACAAGACTCAGAGGAAATTATAAATCCACCCAGCATAGGAACCCATACAATAGGCGAGGTACGTGGAGTACATTGTCTCATGACCTTGACGGAAGAGGATAATATGGACATCCTCGCTTTACTCAGAGACATGAATATATCACAGACAATCAGTACTGACACCGGCCTACGTCCGCAATCCAAATTCATCCCAACACACTCCTATCATCGTAACATTGATATCTTTCACGAAAAAAATCACTAGGGAACTTTATGATTTGGAGAAACCGAGTAGGTTTACTCCGAAAATACCACACAATATTACAGTGAAAGAAAAACAAGCACTTAAGAGATTAAACGATGACAGGAATATTGTAATTAGAGAGGCTGACAAGGGCGGCAACGTCGTTATAATGAATCACAGTGACTACATGGGGGAGATAACAAGACAACTGAGTAACAAACTGTACTATAGAGAGATGTCGAGTAGCCCAATCCCTCACAGTGCCCAACTTATCAACACCCACCTAAGCGGCTGGAAAGAAATAGGATTACTCTCTGAAGAAGAATTCAGGTTTCTATTGGTTGAGTCTCCATCTTACCCTTGTATCTATGTACTGCCCAAAGTACATAAAGGTGGTCCATTTCCGCCGGGCAGGCCCATTATTTCGGGGGTGGGATCACCGACAGAAAAACTATCCCAATTTGTGGATGTTAAACTCCAGAGTTATGTCCCTAACTTGCCCTCCTATGTGAGAGACAGTAAAGACATCTTGAGTAAATTAAAAGATTATGAATGGACTGAAGACCTTCTATTTGTGACTCTTGATGTGGAAAGTCTTTATACTTGTATTGACAAAGAGCATGGGATCATGGCTATCCGTTCCTTTCTTGATAAAGATGATGCCACATTGTATGACTACAACGAGATGATTGTCTCTATGATTATGATCATCCTGACTAATAACTATTTCCTCTTTGACAAACGTTGGTTCCACCAACTACGTGGAACTGCGATGGGCTCCAAGTTTGCTCCCTCTTACGCCTGCCTCTTTATGGGGTGGTTCGAGAGGGAGCACGCTTGGAGCAGAAGTGCCTC
The DNA here is from genome assembly GCF_964261635.1 of Lissotriton helveticus. Taxonomy (NCBI): domain Eukaryota; kingdom Metazoa; phylum Chordata; class Amphibia; order Caudata; family Salamandridae; genus Lissotriton; species Lissotriton helveticus. The sequence continues at coordinate 2,013,058,497 of NC_136063.1, read as the reverse complement.
CCCCTGGATCAACAACATCGTATACTGGGGGAGGTATATAGATGATGTGATTTGCTTATGGTCAGGAACAGTAGAACAACTGGACCAATATGTCTCCTTTCTCAATAATAACACCTACAATGTCAAATTTACTATGACCTTTCATCAGGATCGTATCAATTTTCTTGACATTCAATTCTATGTCAAGTCGGGCAAAATAGAAAGCACTCTCTTCAGAAAAGATACTGCATGTAATGCGGTACTTCACGCTACTAGTGCACACCCTAAATCAGTGGTAAACAATATCCCCTTTGGGGAAATGACCAGAATTAGGCGTAACTGTAGTGAGGAGCTGACGTTCAATACTCATATCAAGGACACTGTTGAAAGGTTCTCTATAAGAGGGTATGAGTGTTCCATTCTGGAAAAGGCTGAAAAAAGAATTCACAATATCCCTAGGGAAGTAACACTTCAAGACAAACTGAAAAGAGACAGTGGGAACCAAAAGGCCAGATTTATTACTCAATATAACAGACACAGTGGAGACATCTTTAACGTATTTCGCAAACACTGGTATCTATTGACTGACATACCTGGTTTAAAGGAGTACGTTGACAACAAACCCTCTATAACATACAGGAGGGGTAAAACACTGAGGAACACTTTATGTCCGAGTTACGTGACAACCACAAAGAATGATGGGAACTGGTTCCCGCCGAAACCAAAAGGTTTTTACACCTGTGGGTCATGTATTGTCTGTCCAATGGGTAAGAACAAAATGCACAGTTTCAGTTATAACACAGACAAAATTTACAACATTGACCATTTCATGAATTGCAATACCACACATGTAGTTTATGTACTGGGGTGCAGGTGTGGGATTATTTATGTCGAGAGCACGATTCGTTGTTTAAAAGTGAGAATGCAGGAACACAGACGTGCGATCAAAACTAAAGACTCTAGATACCCGATTACTGAACATTACATGAAGGAACATCCAGATGATCTATCTTTTTGGTTTCATGGCATTGATCATGTCCCAGCTCCTCTGAGAGGTGGTAATAGGGAGCTCCTCCTGAGACAAAGAGAATCCAGGTGGATATGTAACCTTAGGGCAATTGAGCTTGGACACAATACTGATGGGGAGATGCACTTCTTTCTTGGTTAGAAAAATGAGAAATGTACATGTCTAATGACTATTGGAAAATCTGACCCCATAGGTAGACCTGATATCTTTACATTAGATTCTCTTTTGAAACTCATGTCTGATCTTGCAATGATTGTAATAACTCATGTTTCCATCATGTTCTGTAATGATTGTAATAATTCATGTTTCCATCATGCTCTATACTGTAAATAGCCATAATGAAATGTAGCGCATCACACCATGAAAGAAATCAAATTGAGTACCTCCTTTCCCTCCCAAATGTATAGTACATATATATGTTTGTCTGGGAATGCATGTTTGGATTTTGATTAATAATTTTTTCCTTCTATTATGTTATTTGGTTTCCTTTCTTCTCTTTTTTCTTCTCTCTTTTTCTGTCTTTCATTTTCCTTTCTCTTCCATTACAACCATCATACTAATTCTAATACTCAACGGGACACCAATTGGATTATCTCACTATTTAATACTCTGAGATAATCCTGTGAGAAATCGGTGATGTCCAGATAGTCAAAAAGGTATATTTACCTCAGCAGTTTGAAACTAATATATTTATTTATTTGTCTTGACGTGAGGAGCAGGTTACAATAGCTCAACTGGAAGAGAGCTGACTTACAGATCCGAAGGTCCTTGGTCCAATCCTGACTTTTGGTATATATATTCTGTGTGCAATTATTTGTTTATGTAATTATTTTGTCGTTTTTCCCTAGACTCGTTTTTCTGTTTATTTATCTTATTGTGCTGACGAAACTATGCTGACATGATTTGATTTACGTGGAATCGGTGGTGTCCGGATAGTGAAAAAGTCATAACTGCCTTAGTAACTCGGAACCGATATATTCATTTACTTTACTGGACGTGAGTAGCAGGTTGCAATAGCTCAGTTGGAAGAGAGCTAGCTCATAGATCCAAAGGTCCTTGGTTCAATCCTGCCTTCCGGCGAACCTTTTTTTGTGCAATTTATTTATGTGTAATTACTTTGCCGTTTTTCCCTAGACTTGCTTTTGTGTATATTTATTTCTATGTGATGACGAAATTATGTTGATAAGAATCGATTTGTTGCCCTTACATCCGTGTTTGTTATTCTCATTGTGTCTTTATAAGGAGTTTTCGAAATATATTTAAACATGGCGCCCGTCTTAATGCCCTATGTTTATTTCTGGTGCCTAAACACCACGTGACTCGTTTTGAGTGAATTATGGGTAATTCTATCCTACTTTTAACCGGCGTGTTGGTTATGGCGGGTTGCTTGAAGAAAACGGGTTTGGAGATACGGACTCGGCATTTACGGGTAAGATGACTACTGCTGATAATCTCTCTGGGAGGGCCTCATGCTAGTAATGCACCAGTTCCTCGATTTTGGTCAAATGACAGCTATGTGTTCACTTCTGTTTCTCTGCGATATATTTTTGAGAGATCCGGTCTATGATTAAGAATGGAACACACTTACTCTCTAATGAATGATGGTTACTTTAAGGGGATATATAGACGCTATGCAGGTAAAATGCAATGTGACATTAATTACAATCATTAAGGCACAACAATACGAAATACCTTGATTCATAATTGCAATATCTAGGTGGTTTGTACCTTTGCCTTCAACAGATGGGTGACCCCTTATTTTAGCGCTTGTATGTCTTGAGATATTTGCTATCCTTTTTCAACAATCAAACTTTATACAATTCTAGGTGCAAGTTTAACAAATATAGATAGTGCTACTGTGAAATGAATATTGAAAACGTTTCCCTTATTTTTTACAGAGATTACGATCCGTTTTCTTGGGGAGATCATTATTAGTGGTTCAGGTCCTTATACATGTCTGTGACCACTGCGAGAGTTTAAAATCTACAGGTATCTTTTTGTCCACACGTATATATATATTCACTGAAAAAACCATAGGTTATAGACCATATATAGTTAGGAATTAGCATTTAAAAAACCTTATTTTACTCACACAAAACCATTGAAATTCCATATATAGTTAGTTGCACTAACTATATATCGCGCACCCGCAATCCACTGCTGATGATGTCACATATTACATCATTCATGACATGGTCAGTGACATCACTGATGACATCACTGATGACATCTCAAATAACATCACTGATGACATCACTGATGACAACATCCAGTGACTGTATGTTTCTGTAAAGTTAAAATATGTCTTACATATTGAAGAATGAGTGGATGTATAAGTGTCTGGATGAAGGATTAAGTAGGTTCATGACTGACTGTATGAGTGAGTGATTAAATGTGTCTCACTGAGTGCATGGGTTAGTGACTAAACTGTTTTAATTTGTGCATCATTGTGTCTGTTGTTCTGTAATCTGCTGCATGTGTTGATCATTAGCTATATGACTAACTATATGGGTTATTGATTGGTTCCCAAGTATTTGTATGGGAGACTGAGTGTGTGTGTGGGTGGCTGGGAGGTGTATGACTCTGTGCATAGATGTGTGAGCAGTTGATTCACTAGATGTATGGGTTCAAAAGTGCATGTGGAAACACCTGTATGGGCGGTTGACTGTGTGCATGAGTGTATTGGTGAGTGAATGGATATCTCAGTGCTACATGTCAAAGTAAGTACATATGTAAAACACAGTACATGTGAGAGTTGACATATATAAATAACTGTGCATAAGAGCCAGTGAATGTGTGAGTGGCTGTATGGATCATTGTGAACTTGTATCAGGGATTGTATAAGAGAGTAAATATGTGTTAGTATATGTTTGAATAAGTAAGGTGTGTATAACTGTATAGTTGAGGAAATGGAGGTGTGATTGATTCTTTGCATGACTGACTAGGTGTGTGAGTAACTCCATGGATGAGTGACAGTCTGTGAGTGTCTGTTTACACTGAGTGTATCTAAGATTATATTAGAGTCTGAAGAGGTTCATCGTATTATCACATGAATGATGTCATCAGTGATGTGATCAGTAATGTCAAATGAGATGTCATCAGTGATGTCATCAGTGATGTCATTTGAGATGTCATCAGTGATGTCATCAGTGATGTCATTTGAGATGTCATCAGTGATGTCGTCAGTGATGTCATTTGAGATGTCATCAGTGATGTCATCAGTGATGTCACTGACCATGTCATGAATGATGTAATATGTGACATCATCAGCAGTGGATTGCGGGTGCGCGATATATAGTTAGTGCAACTAACTATATATGGAATTTCAATGGTTTTGTGTGAGTAAAATAAGGTTTTTTAAATGCTAATTCCTAACTATATATGGTCTATAACCTATGGTTTTTTCAGTGAATTTTCAAGGTTTTGTAAATGCTAATTCCTAACTATATATGGTCTATAACCTATGGTTTTTTCAGTGAATTTCATTGGTTTTTTAAAAGCTAATATCTATAGCTGTAAAATGTATTCTTCTTTAAATCAAAAAATGTATTTTATATGTTTATTATTTTTTTTTTATTATTATGTTTTAGTGCGCTCCCGGTTCGCAAACCGGGAAGCTTACCGTTAGCTCAATGTGGTGCCGCGACCCGGTCCGCGAACCAGTAAACGTTCCGTTTGCTCAACTGCCGCGTTAGAAATCAACATCGTGACGCGTCGCGGAAGCGCGACGTATCGCGTTGTCGCGTAATGCATCTTATGACGCGCCGCGTTAGCGCACCCGGAAGTGCTCCGGTACGTGAACCGCGGCGCGAAGCGCAGCTCCCCGGAAGCGATCCGGGGCGGGTCGCGAAAGCGGGACGTATCGCGTTGCCGCGTAATGCGTCTTATGACGTGCCGCGTTAGCGCACCCGGGAGTGCTCCGGAGCGCGAACCGAGGCGCGAAGTGCAGCTCCCCGGAAGCGATCCGGGGCGCGTTCCGCAGCGCGTAACATAAGCGTAACAGGTCATGTGACTTGTTAATAAAACTTTTCATTGGTTCATTTCACTTTTGGTTTCCTAATGATGTAAGGCTAGGTCATGTGACCTAAAAATAACACTGTTCATTGGTTTAGACCTATTTTTTTTCCAAAATGATGAAAACCCCTCCTTCTTTCTTCACTCTGACTTTCATCTTTGTGAGAGGAAGACCCTTTGTGATCACCGAGCAATGGCTTCATTAGTAGCTTCAGCTGGTGCACCCCCACCACCACCACCACCACCTCCTCATAGGAAGAGAGGACCACCTCCACAGTTCATTACCAACACACAGGAGGAAGAGGATGAAGAAGAGGAACAGGAGATACAGGAAACACCGTTTTTACAAGAGGAGCCCTCGGGTATCTCATCATAAAACTAGTTTCATTTGGCAGTTTTTTTCATTTCCTGAAGGACAGAAAAAAGTTAATGCTCGATATGTGACGCGCCTGATATGTAAAGAGGACTTATCTAGAGGCACAGAAAAGAAGTATAGTTACGGCAACTATACTATGCACCGTCACATGCTGAGGTGGCATCCACTAAACTACAGCCGGGCAGAGATGCGTGACCTTCAGGACAATCCACCAACTCCTGTGGCCAGGACATCGTCACAGGTATCTCTGTCGGGGCCAGAGGCACGGGAAACCGTGCCAAACATTCAGGACAACTTTGTCCATATGAAGATTACCTGTTTATATTGTGGTACATTGCTCTCATGTGCCAATATGAGCATTAACTTAATAAACAGAGCATTTGAAAACCACAAGTGCTCTAAACGCCCCAAAAAGTAAATTTTTTTTTTGCTCCTGTTGAGCCCTTTCCAATGCCTGTTTTTTGTTGTTTCCCCCCCAAAAAACCAAAAAAAACATAAAACTGTTCAAAAAATACAAAAAAAAAAAATGTTCAGAAAAAAAAAATATATAAAACAACAAAAACATTAAAAAAAAAGTTATTTTCAGAACTACCTCCCCTTTATAAAAAAATTGCTAGAATGTTTAGCACTCTGGCAAGCTCTATTTCTTTTGGTTCGCTTCCCGGTTCGCTCGCCGGTACGCGAACCGGGAGCGAACCAAAAAAAAATGTTAAAAAAAAAGAAGAGTAAGTATAAGGGGAGTAAACAGAGAGTAATGTTAAAACAAAGACAGCTATAGGGACTAAACCAGAGATACTGTTTAATAGATTTATTTACCGAAGAAAAGATGGAAGAGGGTATAATTGTGAAAAACAAAATAGATAAGGAAGTGAAAGAAAAAAGGAGAGTAGAAGAATAACAAAGAAGAGTTTCTTAGAGAATGTGAGTGAATGTTCAAAATAAGATTAAAACATGTGGAATAACAGAGAGAAAAAACAGAAAGCAGAAAAGAAGAAGTAACAGAAAAGGAATAATTGAAACAGCAAAGAAATGTAAATAACATAGGGGCATATTATCAACATAGGCAATAAAAGTTTCGCAGCTTTTATTGGCAGAAATGTGTCGCTAAAGCCGCTTTTGCAGCAGAAAACTGCCGCTACAGCCGCTTTTGCAGCAGTTTTCTGCCGATAAAAGCAGCAATAATTTTATTGGCTGTGTTCATAATATGCCCCTTAGTGTGCTTCAACTACACAGAGAAAGCATAATGAACAAGTAGTGAAAAAGTGATCAGTCAGAGACACTAAGAGTAATAGAGACGGAGTGAGTGAACAAGAGTGAGGAACTATGAGGAGAGGGACTGAGAAAAGGAGTGGAAGGAGTAGAGTAAGTAAGTAAGTAATAGAGAAAGGAATGAGGGAAGTAGCAAAGGCAGGAAAGTTAGGGTTAAAGAAATGAAGCAGTGGAACTAATAGTAGTTAAATGTGATAGAAATGTAACGAAAAGAGTACAAAACATTTACCTTATAATTGTCGTTAACTTAGTCACTTGTTATTTTTATACTTTCAATCTGTGAAAGAGAGGACAAACATTTGAAAAATATTAAAACATGTATTTAAAAATTAGAAAAGACAAGGGAAAAGATTGAAGGACAAACAGTTTTTCAACAACTTTGACACTTACAGAAGCTTCTGCTTCTCCAGGCCCCCTACACAGTCCTAAAGATATACATTTTAAACTAACAGTATCTTGATGCAGATGAACTGAGGCCTATCTTGGAACATGGTGCATCTTTTGCACTGCTGTTGTCTCACAAAAGTGACGCAATGGCAGCGCAAAAGAGGTGCACAATCATCATAAAACTGTTCCTAACATTTTAAATGATTGTTTCAGGATGGCAATAAGGTGTGTCCTATCCAGACGTTTGTTTCAGGTGAGGCCTACTCAGGGTTGCAGATCAAATTTAGCCTTGTTGAAGAGTACAGAGGAGATAATACATGTGCAGGGCAACCAATAAAGTTCAGACTTCCTCTGTTTCCCTGGAGAGGCCCAAACTTCATCTGCACAATTTGATTCGTAATGTTACGAAACACAGGTAATGTATTTGAAAAATATGCAATTTCTTTTGCTCATTTCACAATCACGTCACTTGTGTTTCCTTTGGTTAGGTATCTCATTATGCAGATGTAGTCCAGCATATGAAAGAGTACGCACTGAATGCAACAACTTTGACACTTACAGAAGCCTCACCTTCTCCATGCCTCCTACACAGTTCTAAATGTACATCATAAATACAAACAGTACAGATTTAACTATACATGTTAAATGGTTTATTTTTGCTGTTCTCAGAATGTATCAAATTTCACTAAAAACAGTGACTTGAAGGTATTCATCATATAACAGCGGGGAAAAAAAAACACAATCAAAATGATTGTGTTTAAAAAACCCATATAACATAACCAATCAGAAATCAAAACTCCTCAAAAGTAACTTACTTTCCATGACGTCGAAGGATGTCCTATGAACAGCTTACACTCGGTTGTGCTGTTTTTTCAGCCCGCCACTTTCTGAAAGAAAAGCTCCATCGTTTTGAAAAATATGTTACATACAATAAATGACTTCTCGCTCTCTACCACACGTTTCCTCAAGGCCAAATTGTGTAAGAGCCATTTATAACTCTTGGAATTCTTGTAAGCAAATCCCGTCATTTTGTATTTCCGCAACTTTCAGAAAGAAAACGTTCAAGATCACTTTCACAATCCTAGACTAGTAATATCTTACCCTTTTTGCTCACTCATGTTCTACATTTCCTATGACACTGATACTGCTTACTATGAAGCAGACTTACACTACCTCTATGACTACTACAATTATTTAATTCTCTACATCACTTTTAATCACAAAGCAATATAAAACAGTAGATACAATTATATCAACCCCTAGAATCATTATACGCCAGTTACCTACCCTAAATTCTCTTTTCTGAAAACAGCCAGTAAGAATATTTTTTAGTAAAAAGGCAACATTGTATCGTAGTTAAATGGCAATAATTTCCGAAACAGCAAATTTTTTTACATTTTCAATAACCTGTGTAATAAGCGGATCTTGTCAAATGACCATCATGCAATATAATAGCTGCAGTTACAAATCTTCTTCCTAAAATCAACGACTGTGTAGCCACAACATTTGTAATTAAAGTTGAAGACTTACTTTCATCAGGTTTATATAATTGGATTTTTAAAATGACATTATAATCAAAAGTTTGGACCAATAATCTAGACAGCATTGCAGACTTACATTCCCTCTACTCCATGTTTTGATTGGCTACTTGAATTAGCTTATAAAAAGAAACAGTTTTTCTGAACTCATTCAAAGTGCAGTCATTTTTCCATGACGTCAAGTGTTATGGTAAGAAGACCGTTTGCTTTGGGAAATACTCTGTTGTCCTTCAACTAATCTGTGCCCACCACTTTCTGTAAGAAAATCTTCTTTTTTTCCAGGAACTATTGTCTCTGTACTACACTTATCCTCAAGGCCAAATCGTGTAGGAGCCATTAGAACCTCTTGAAATTCCTCAGAGCACATCCCGAGATTCTTTCCCTTAAATTTTGGTTTTAAAAACACCAGGTAAGAATTTTTAAGGTCATACGGCAATTTTTTTTTGAAAGTTAAAACAGAATCGTTGCAGAATGACCAGCCGTTTCTAGACTTTAAATACACTGTGTAATGTCCTGATGTTATTGAAGGACCGTCATGATATATAATTGCTGCAGTTACAAAAGTCTTTCCTGATATTGACAACTGCGAAGCTACAAAATTTTTAATTAAAGTTGTCAATTTTGTTCCATCAGCCCTACATCGTTGGAACATTAAAATGACATACTGGCCATATGTTCGTATAAATAATGTTGACATCATTTCAGATTTACATTGGCTACACTCCATGTTGTGATCAGCTGCTTTTACTAGGTTATTAAAGGACACTGATTTACTGTCTGGCAAAGTTAAATATATAAATCTTTCTGAGTCTACACTAGTAGTACTTGATACCCTACAGTTCTCGCAGTCATGCTGCCATTGATAAGAAAGCCGAAACAGGTGATATACATCTACACCTTCAGCATGCAATACATCAAGCATATACATTAAAAACTCCTGACAATCTTGCTGAATATTTTGAGAGAATTGTGTTTGACCTGAACATCTGTCTAACAGATTTCGAATTTCAGACACACTTTCTATTTTTGTTTTATCAGTGCTACATTTCTCTAACACAGAATTTAACAAACTGCAAAATCTGTGATCCGAATTGACCACAATCTCTTCTTTTACATTTTCTAGAGAAAACAAAACATTAACCACTACATTAGCATAGCAGTTGACACCAGAACTGTTTTCAAATTGAAAACCAACAACATCTTCAACAGAATCCTTTTTCTTTCTGCTTATAATTTCAGGTTCATCAACTTTTCGTCTTTTTGGTACAACCTCCCTAGTATTGGTCACATTTCTTCGTTTCCGGCCTACCACACGTTTCTCAAACAAAGGATATTGAGGCAAATGTGGCGCATACTCTCTTCTTAAACTATTGTATTCTTTAACACAATCTAGATCCGCACAAATGTTTGTGACATCACACTCAATCAAGTACAATCCCGATAAAGTTCTAACTCGTGACAATGCCACATATGCCATACCCTCCTTGAACACAGAACTGCCAATATTCACCAATGCACTGTCTACACTTAAACCTTGTGATTTATGGATTGTCACCGCATATGCCAAGCAAACAGGAAACTGCTTACGGCGAACATATAAGTCTTTTACAAGCAAAAATCTAGCAGAACAACGACCAATTAGCTGTACTTCCTCAATGCCATCAAATTTAATTTTTAAAAATTCAATTCCATCTCTATTTCTGTATTTCACAAAACCAACAACATTACCCATTGATCCATTTACCAGACCTCTTTCAACATGTAAATTCCTTCTTAAAATGATACGGCAATTTAAGCACACATTCAGAGTCTTTTCAAAACCTGCAGTTTTAGATATAGTCTTCTCTAATGAATCCAATTTTGTTTTCAAATTCTCAGACAAAATAATTGTTGATCCCATATGCTCTACTCTGTCAATAGCTTCCAGTTTCACAATCTCTTGGTTTTCTAAATACAACATTTTGTTGTTGAAGATGGCACATTCTGCAAGAGTTGGCATCAAACATATTCCAGATTTCTTCTCAGTAATTTTCTGAAAAATATTCTCAGGCACAACGTCTTGTTCTGGATATAAATTTGATAGTAATCGTGCATGTAAAGCTTGTTTCCCATGCTCGGTCACTTTTCCAATTCTAACATCTTGTAGAATATTCTTGTAAACTTCATCCTTCGCCTGACCCATATTTTCATGCAGTTCAGCATAATTGAAGTTTAACCATATATTGACGTTGCCAATGCTCCCTAGGCACTTCCTGGTATCTTCATGCGTGAGCATTTTGAACACAGGTTGTCCTTTCACTGGTGTCAGCTGCAGAAGATCTCCGAAAACAATGATGTGTTTGCCACCAAATAACACATCATACTCTGTTTTAAGAACTTCTTGCATTCTCAAATGCACAAAGGCAAGCATGACATTGGAAACCATGCTTACTTCGTCAATGATAAGAAGTTTCATTTTCCTCAAGACTCTTGAAACTTCACAACAAGCATCTCCAGATAACTTGTGGTATTGTAATTTGTTATCATGCTCCACTGGCAGCATCAGTAGACGATGCAAAGTAATACCTTTAATGTTATGTGCTGCCAGTCCAGTTGGAGCGGTGACAACACAAGATAGCGATGACTCAGTCCTTTCCTTCAAATAACATGAAATTGCTTTAATGAGGAAACTCTTTCCAGTTCCCGCTTCTCCACTCACGTACAGTCGGACAGGCTTCAACGATGTACATGAGCACTCTTTCTTCTCATGACTTAATCCATGATCAATTTGCTTGGTAACTTCGTCATATATTTTCCTCTGCTCAACGTTGAGTTGTCTTTCCAAGTCTTCTAAGTTAACCGCATCCTCCTGAGCATGTGCCATGGCTCTTTCCACTTCATTCATGGCAGTGGCAGCTTCATTTTCGATAACAGGTCCTCCTAGTGGATCCTGACTCAATGAAACAGAACTCTGACTGTCCTGAGAACTGTCTCTGGCAATCTCGGCTGCAATCGTTGCTTCCTGCTCGATTTCCGCATTCAACATTTGTACATATTTGGGAAAAGCAGGACATTCTATGGTCTCCTTGGCGGCAGTGAAAGAGTCTTCATAACAGAGGAAATCTCCAAGCAGTTCCTCTTCTGCACGCCAAGGGTTGAAAAGTTGCAAAAGTGCTAAATAGAAAAACTCCTTTTTTTCAGGAGATTCGCCACTCAATTTTCGATGGTTTACCAAGTGGCATTTTCTTTGCTTGACCAGACATCCCTCACTTCCAATTACAGCATACACTCCTTTATCAATATCTTCTTTGATGTTCCTCTTGAATATGTAATTTTGTAGAACCTCATACAGACAAACATTCTCGAGGTGACTGCTTCGATTTGAATAATATGTATCCAACATGTTGGTCTTCAAAATGTCGGTACTGTTTGGCTCCTTTTCCGCCAAATACTCAATTTCCCGCACAGGTTTCAGAACTCGATTACGCGTTGCAGCAAGACCAAGACTCGCCCAAACGATACTCCTAGATTTGGCATAGAGACTTGCTGAAGACAACTGGTCAGAACATTCGTTCGTAAGCTCCGATTTCTCGATGCGACAACATCTTCAGACTGAAACTGTACAACTTCTTACTGAGGCTCTTTTCATGGGAAATGTCCTCCCACATATCCTTCAATTCTGTCTTTTCTTTTTTGGCGATGTAAGATGTCACATACCGAGCCACAGCCATACAGTTATCAGCCACAAACTGTATATCCATGTTAGCATTCCACATGGACAAAATCACTGGGTTGTAGTCGTTGATGTACTTGGACTCTTCGTTCCTCTTCAAATTGTATGTGTTTTTAGGTGATTTCTTCATCACATTATGTCGCAGCGAAGACTTCAAACTGTTCACTCTTCCTTTAGAAATCACCGGTCGTGGAAAGGCGTAACGACATTTGGTGTAGAACTTGTCCTTGTTTCTGAATTTACGACGACAGTACTTTCCGCAACGATGGCTTTGGAAGCGTAGAACTTGTTCTCTTAGGCTTTTGTCCTCCTTTGCGTTTGGAACAGCACATGTAGAATACTGTTCTATGAAACTCATCACTAAGTCTTCTGGATCTGTTCCAAATTTAGGTGCATCCTTGATCCACAGCAGCATATGTATATGAGGAGCACCTCTTGCTTGGTACTCCTTTCTCCAGAAGAAATCCAACACCTCTCCAAGAGGTGGATTCTTCTTATTCATGATGAAAGACATCATAGCTTCAAATCTATGATTGAAGTACCTGCATACATTCACTAGATCCAAAGAGCACAGTTCTCCGGGTGTCTTGAATTCGATGTTTTCGATGTTTCCATTTGCCCCTCGTAGAAATTCAAGTAAGTCTTCCCAGCCATACTCTGCACAGCTCAGAGTGAGGAACCATGTGGGAGTTCCTAAGTTCCTCAGCATACATTTTAAATCACCATGACGACGGTACCAGTACTCATTAGTACCACGCTGACACGCCATGAGATTAATCAGGTGACAATCCAAAATACTGTCTTGGACATTGACTTTATCCATAAAGTCACTTGCTGAGATGTTTTGCATCTGTATACCACTTTTCAAGATGTGGTTCACTGCATATGACAGTCCAGACAGATCACTTTCAAACAGGAGATGAAACAAATAGGGAATGCATTGTCGAAACCTAGCATCTTCTGCATACAATCGTAAAGTCCGGTATTCAGAAGCAGGAATTTGATGAGGTCGCTCATCATATCTTCCTCCTTGACCTGTTGGAAATAGCTGTGGGAAACACCGAGCTTCCAAACTTTCCTCCCAGACACTAATGGGACTCCCTTTGGCTTGTTTCATTTGAAACAACTCAATAGCATTCCCCATGACTTCCTTGGAATGCAAAGGATGAACACTATAATGTTCATATATTTCTCCACTTTTAGAGGGTTCTACTTTCTCAATTTGACCAGCACACAAATCGCTATCCTCTTCCTCACTTACTTCCTCTTCTGCAACATATACATTCTTATAGTACTTATTATTTTTTTTCAAATACAATGTTGCCTTTTTTACTTTCCTAACATCCACTAAATCTTGCCATATTTTTTTATTCTTTGTCGGAACCCCATTAACTAAGATAACCAGAGGTTCCTCTTCCACTTTTTCTACTCCAATTGTGTTCATGTTTTTCTTCAAATCTAGAGGCAAATAAACAACTCTTCCCTTTAATCCTCTCTGTAAATCTGATGGAGGCAATTTCCCTGTCTTTGGCTCCATTCTTACAATAGCCTGAAAGGGATGGATACTTTGAATCAAAATAGATTCATAAGTATTTAAATCCTTCAATTCAGAAGGAATCTCAACCAATTCCAGATTATTATGAACCGCTCTAGCAGGCATCTGGTTTTGATTTAATTTGTTACAACAATAAGTACACACACGTTGATCCGATCCCAAATCAAAACAATTTTCTACCATCAAGTATGTAGCGAAATCCTTCCATTCACTATTATTTTCCCTTTCAATTCTTGCATATAAATCCACTAACTTAGTCTGATTCTTATAATAAGTGCGTCGACAACACACACAAGTTAAATTAGGCCTCTCACTTGATTTCACCTGAAACGTGGCAATTTCCTTCTGAAAATTATCTGTACTGGAAACCTGTACACTATCTTCCACATTACCCTCTTCTTCTGGGTCAATTTCAACATTCTCCTCTTTACTTCCAAAGTAACAAAACTCAATTTCTTCACACATATTCTTCACATCTATTTCAGAACCATGCAAAAGAGCAGCGGATAATTGTTTAAGCATAACTGCTGGACTCTTAGCATAATACAACATTCTAACTAATTTCCTCACTTTATTATGATGCACTGCTAGCATCCTGAAATGATGAAAAACACTCTGGCATACTCTCCTGGAAAGACAAGCCAGTGAATGACCATGCAAACCTGTCACTTCTCTCACTCTGCAAGGATCTAATTCTTGCAACAACTTCATTTTCTGCTTCAAACTTTTCTTATTAAATGTCCGTACAAAATCACAAAGCAAATTGATGGAATCCTGTCGCACACTGCAAATACTACTACACTTCCAGGTGTACACAGGTCCCTTAGGACGTCTTCCTAAAACCTCATTACCTAACATCTCTTCTGCCTCTGTTGTCACAAGTTTTTCTTTTTCAACTGGACAACCATCTTTCACCTCATAAGCTCGACCGCTGGTGTCAACTGCATGCACCAAATCATTATCCTGGAAATAACTCTCCTCATTGAAAAATGCCTCACAACTTGAACTATGCATCCATTCTCCGGAAAAAACTTCACAAAAATTACTACGATTAACTATTCTCTTCCATCTACTATTTCTTTTGAAATCATAAATTGCCTTGTTTAGCTTCCTAATTCTATTGATTATCAAAATAAATAACTTTCGTTTAATTTCAAATGCCTGATCAATAACTTTCTCAACTTTTTTTTTCTCTTATAAAAAACCACTTTCTGTTGACCTTCCTTAATATTTTTTAACAAATTGCCAATTATCCTGTTGCGGAACATTCGTTTACGAATGTCCCTAAACTGTTGTTTCCTTCTACTATCATGCACAGAGTTATCTCTTGCTCTAGCAGTAACATTTTTGATTGGCCTTTCCTTTCCGTTTAAATTGCTTCTCTTTTTCTGGACAAAAACATTTTCTGTAGTACTACTTTTTTTTCTAGAAATGTTTCTTATGAATGTTTTCGTGGTCTTACCCGGTGCTTTCTTGGTGACTTGACGATTTTTTATTGTAGAGGACTGCTGCAGTAAATGATGGACCTGCTGTCTTTGACGTTTTGTAGCCTTTCTCATTCTCTCCTTAGTTGGCATTCTCAAAATTTGAAATGATCTGCTGTTGAATCTGTGGTAAAATATAATAAAAAATGTTATTAACCACTATTACCAAACAGTAAATCAATAACAGTCATCAAAAACTTAACACACTACTTAACATTTTTACATATAATATTTTTTAGTGCTTTGGCAAATTTAGAATACAGAAATAGCAGAAAAGAAATGGAATTCTTCTTCATTTTACCTGTCCTGTTTTATATGTGAATCTGATCTAATTTTATGAGCATATTTTAATATTTTATTGAAGACACTACACATAACCTGTTTTTGAAGGTGTGTTTAATTTAAAATTAAACAGTTTACATTTTTACTTTTCATTCATTGTAAATTTTAAAAATAAATGTTTATAGTTCCATAGGCTCAAGCAGGTCAGCTTCCCACCCTATGTCATACAATTCTGACAAATCGGCATCCTCATCATATTCTTCATCATCCTCAGGATTTAAATCATCCAAGGGATCTACTTCCACTGACGTTTCAATTACAAGTTCAATGATGAGGTCGAGATCAACTGATTGCTGATTGTCACTCATGTTGATGTTGTCGTTATCTTTAAAGAAAGAGAACAACAATGAGATGTTGCAGAGTAAGAGACAAATCTCAGAGATTATAATAGTAAATTTGTTTAACAAGAGTAACATTTTGCAGCTATTATTTAGCCATGTCCAGCGATGCTGAGGAGGTGAGGCCTATGTCCAAGTTTTCAGTGAACAGGACTCATCTCTTCTTAACCTTGGATAAGCCTCACCGACTCTGTGTCCTCTGCTCATACTTAAATGTACAGGGGCAGATTTATGCTAAGTGGCGCATCCCCACGGATGCACCAGTTAATGTGCACCGCTGCTCTGCCACCCATAGTGTGCCGCATTTACAATGTGGAGCACCATTGAGCAAAAACAGCACAGATGCGTCACGCATCTGTGCCGCAAAACCAGCACATTGCAGTAATCACGTCATAAGCGCGACATGTATACTGCAATGCACAGGAGGAAGCCTCACATTGCATGGTGCATCACTTCTTATGCCTGTTTCAAACAGGCGTAAGGATTTGATTCAGCAATGCTATAAAGCTGACTCAGTGAAATCTTCTAAATTTCACTGTGTTAGTTATACAGGGCTTTCATGCAAATTAATGCATACCTTGCAACAAAATACTTATATGAAAACTGACGCAGGTTTCATGTGGCACAGGACTTTACAGCACGACACATCTGCCTAGATGCATCAAGATGTAAATATGTCGCCACATAGCAAATCTTTTGCACCGCCGCTGCGTCACAAAAGTGACGCACAGTGACGCAAAAGAGACATACACCTATCATAAATCTGCCCCTAACATTTTAAATGATTGATTCAAGAATACGAAAAAGTGTGGCCTATCCAGAGGTTTGTTTGAGGTGAGGCCTATTCAGAGTTGCAGATGAAATTTACGCTTGTTGAAGAGTACAGAGGAGATAATACATGTGAAGGCCTACCAATGAAGTAAGTCATGTGCACTTCACTCTTGAACAAAGGCCAGACCTCTTCTGTGTCCGTGGACAGGCCCAAACCTCATCTGCACAATGTCATTCGTAAACTTAGGAAACACAGGTGATGTAATTGAAAAATGTGGAGTTTCTTTTCCTCATTTCACAATCACATCACCTGTGTTTCCTTTGCTTAGGTATCTCATAGTGCAGATGGACTCTAGCATATGAAAGAGTACACATAAGCTGAGCAGTGTATACAACAATTTTGACATTTACAGAAGATTCAGCTTCTTATCTTGTTGGAGATGAAATGAGGCCTGTCTTGCAACATGGTGCATCTTTTCCATCACTGCTGCATCGGTTTCATGTGGCACGGGACTTTACAGCATGACACATCTGCCTAGATGCATCAAGTTGTAAATATGTCACCACATAGCAAATCTTTTGCACCGCCGCTGCGTCACAAAAGTGACGCACAGTGACGCAAAAGAGTCATACACCTATCATAAAACAGTCCCTAACATGTTAAATGATTGATTCAGGATGACATTAAGGTGTGGCCTATCCAGAGGTTTGTTTAAGGTAAGGCCTACTCAGGGTTGCGGATTAAATTTACGCTTGTTGAAGAGTATAGAGGATATAATACATGTGAAGACCTACCAATGAAGTAAGTCATGTCCACTTCACTCTTGAACAAAGTCCAGACCTCTTCTGTGTCCGTGGACAGACCTAAACCTCATCTGCACAATGTCATTCATAAACTTAGGAAACACAGGTGATGTAATTGAAAAATGTGGAGTTTCTTTTCCTCATTTCACAATCACATCACCTGTGTTTCCTTTGCTTAGGTATCTCATAGTGCAGATGGACTCTAGCATATCAAAGAGTACACATAAGTTGAGCAGTGAATACAACAATTTTGACATTTAGAGAAGATTCAGCTTCTTATCTTGTTGGAGATGAAATGAGGCCTGTCTTGCAACATGGTGCATCTTTTGCATCACTGCTGCATCGGTTTCATGTGGCATGGGACTTTACAGCATGACACATCTGCCTAGATGCATCAAGTTGTAAATATGTCACCACATAGCAAATCTTTTGCACCGCCGCTGCGTCACAAAAGTGATGCACAGTGACGCAAAAGAGGCATACACCTATCATAAATCTGTCCCTAATATTTTAAATGATTGATTCAGGATGGCGATAAGGTGTGCCCTATCCAGAGGTTTGTTTGAGGTGAGGCCTACTCAGGGTTGCAGATGAAATTTACGCTTTTTGAAGAGTACAGAGGAGATAATACATGTGAAGCCCTACCAATGAAGTAAGTCATGTCCACTTCACTCTTGAACAAAGGCCAGACCTTTTCTGTGTCCGTGGACAGACCTAAACCTCATCTGCACAATGTCATTCGTAAACTTAGGAAACACATGTGATGTAATTGAAAAATGTGGAGTTTCTTTTCCTCATTTCACAATCACATCACCTGTGTTTCCTTTGCTTAGGTATCTCATAGTGCAGATGGAGTCTAGCATATCAAAGACTACGCAGAAGGTTATAACTGTATGGAACATGGCTATGTAAGTCAAAAAATCAAAATCTAAATTTGCCAAGCACACATGGGGGCGTATTTACAAGGACCTTGCACCACAGGGAAAGGTCTTAAATTAAAATGGGAAAAATAACATCAGAGAGACTCAAAGGCCTTATAAATATGCCCCAAGCAACCTATGAAGCTCTAGCATTACATATCAAGAAACCTAATTGATTTCAAAAATCGTTTTTAAACACATCATCTAAATAAATTATATACCTACATTCATCAGGAAGTGACTTAAAATGCCCTAAGACACATGAAAGCGTTTTTTTTTAAGCCCTTGCTCCATTTTTAGATCACTTTTAACATGGCTATGTAAGTCAAATAATCAAGATCTAAATTTGCCAAGCACAGATGGGGGCGTATTTACAAGGACCTTGCACCACAGGGAAAGGTCTTAAATTAAAATGGGAAAAATAACATCAGAGAGACTCAAAGGCCTTATAAATATGCCCCAAGCAACCTATGAACCTCTAGCATTACATATCAAGAAACCTAATTGATTTCAAAAAACGTTTTTAAACACAACTTGTAAAGCAATTATATTCATACATTCATGGGGAAGTTACTTAAAATACCCTAAGACACATGAAAGCGTTTTTTTTTACGCCCTTTCTCCATTTTTAGATCACTTTTAACATGGCTATGTAAGTCAAATAATCAAGATCTAAATTTGCCAAGCACACATTGGGGCGTATTTACAAGGACCTTGCACCACAGGGAAAGGTCTTAAATTAAAATGGGAAAAATAACATCAGAGAGACACAAAGGCCTTATAAATATGCCCCAAGCAACCTATGAAGCTCTAGCAGTACATATCAAGAAACCTAATTGATTTCAAAAATCGTTTTTAAACACATCAACTAAATCAATTAGATACCTACATTCAAGGGGAAATGACTTAAAATGGCCTAAGACACATGAAAGCGTTTTTTTTAAGGCCCTTGCAACATTTTTGGGTCACTTTTAACATGGCTATGTTAGTCAAAGAATTAAAATCTAAATTTGCCAAGCACAGATGGGGGCATATTTACAAGGACCTTGCACCACGGGGAAAGGTCTTAAATTAAAATGGGAAAAATTACATCAAAGGAAGTCAAAAGCCTTGAAAATATGCCCCAAGCAAGCTATGAAACTCTAGCAGTACATATCAAGAAACCTAATTGATTTTTAAAAACGTTTTTAAACACATCTTGTAAAACAATTATATTCATACATTCATGGGGAAGTGAGTTGAAATACCCTAAGACACATGAAAGCATTTTTGTAAGACCCTTGCACTTTTTTTGCATCACTTTTAACATGGCTATGTAACACAAAGAAACAAAATCTATTTGTAAAACACTTGACATAAAGCAACATTTTAAATACACAACTTTCTTCATAATTTTCTCCCTAAACCATACTATTCTCTACCTAAATTAAATGAATCTTTTCTCACCTTAGCAAATACTTTATGAGTTTCAAAACAGTCTCAGAAACACACCAAATTGTCTTTAGCAGAGCAAAAGGTATGCACTCCAGAGTCTGCAGCTATGAAAAGCACAGAAATGCTGTAACTCATCACACATATCTCTCATGTCACCCAATCAAAACTCTTCCCTCACTTTTTTCAAATCAACACCCTTCCCCCCTCTGGCCTTTCTGCCTTTTTTGCATAGCAACCACCTCCTGAAAGACCTATCATGTTTGCAAGTTCACACAACAATGTTTCAATTGAACTCTGAACTCTCAGTGCACCTGCGTATCCAGTGCAATCTTTCATTAAATGATTTTTTTCTTCACCATTCAAATTACACCTTTCAAACAACACATCCATGCACCCTAACTTTCTGTTTTCAGCAATCAAAATCCACCAATCACTGCTACTGCTTCCTTAACACAGAAACTCCACAGTTTTTTTCATTTTAAACTCTTATTTTTTCAACTCCCATTTCATTGCCACACTTCATCTGACTGCAGCAGAACCTCTTCTCACCATGTTTTCTGTCTGGATTGTTGGACATAGTTACATCTACTGGGCTCAAAGGTATGCTGAGAACAGAAATTTACCTAACCTCAATTTACAAGATGTGGAAATTAAGTGGTTTGGCCACAGAGGATTAAAATGTCACCAATTGATACCATTGGTGAAAACCTGTATGCATTTGCCTAAACCTGACCTGTTAATTGTGCACTGTGGAGGAAATGACTTGGGCACTTTGACTGGTGTAGGTCTGGAAATGCTTTTAAAGGACACCTTTGAGCAATTGATGGCACTTTTTCCTCAAACTGCCTTGGTATATTCAAATATATGCCAAAGACAGAAATGGAGGTGGTCGAACCAATTTTGTCCACAAATTGAGAAGTCGAGGAAGCATGTAAACAAATCTGTTTCAGCTTACATGAGAGACCATGGAATGGGCTCCATGTACAACAATAACTTGCGTTACTACATGCAAGATATCTACAGAGGAGATGGAGTTCACTTCTCAGATGAAGGCAACAGAGTTTTCATTTTGAATTTAAGACTGTGCATTGGTACCTACTTATAAGTACCTAAATGTACCATAAACCCAAAAGCTCTTCTCAGAGCTACCCTACATCTGATCACTCACAATTATTATTTTACTCTAACTTTTTTCACAAATTTTCAACAAAGTACGCTCCCCGGAGTGCTACCCGGTACGCGAACCGGAAGCTAACCGCGCCCTTTCTCCTTTTTTTTAAAAATGTTTTTTTTTCCGCACATATGGGCCTCCTCAGCCACCCTCAGAAAACCTAGGGGGTCAAGATACGTCTACCGTGCCCCCTTCTACCCATTCTGAACATTATTTGCCCTCCATCTTGTATCTTAATTCGACCGAAACACAAAATGGTGGACTCCCGTATCGCGTACCGGGGCGCTCACCGGGAAGCGCTCCATCAAAAAAGGTGGGAAAGTAATTTACAGAAGAAACCCTGGAGACACTTTCACCAAATATAGATTAGCTCATACTACATACCAATCCCTACCATTTTCACAAATTTGGTTGGAATTCCATTTAGCCATTTAGCCTGTAGACCTCTCTAAATACCCTGAGGTAAATTACTTCACAAAACACATCTGAAGTGTTGGAATTGACAACCAATTAAAATGTTACTTTCATTTTCTATTTTTTTTTACCTGACATTTGATTGGTTATGTACCTGAATATATATAAAGGAAGAGAAGGAAACACAGCCATTTTGACTACTACTTCCTGGTGTACATTTCAATAGGATTTTCACTAATAACTTCAACTTCTTTTTAAAGGTAAGTTGTTATTTTAAAAACTGAAGTATATTGTGCACTTTAAGTTAATATGGTAAACTTTTTCTGATAGTTATATACTATCCCTCTGTAGTAGTTATAGATTTAGATAGACTTCTCTGTTATAGTTATGGATGGACTTAGGCTTCTCTTGTATAATTATGAATTTACTTACGTTAAATCACATACACTTTTTTATATTCCTACTTCCCCTCTGATACTATACACTGCCCAAAGATAAATTCACTGTTAAAAACTGCCTATCTAAAATTAATCCCAACAGTGCCCTATCTCTACTAATATATATTTTTTTAATGCAAATTTCAGACAAAATGGAAGGCGAACAGAAAGTTTCATTTGAAATTGTCCTTGCAGAGACCAACCAAGAAATCATTGATCCAAATGACATTGAATTTATGGATGAAACTTGGGACCAAGAACTACTGCAATGTGTGCAATCAGTAGATGTCCTCTTTGAAAATGAGGACATTTTACACACTCAAAAATTACAAGCTATGTTCAATGAAAATAACGACATTTCAGACAGTGAAATGTTAGACATTTTATTAAATTTTGAAACACAATGACAATAATAAATAATTGCTTAAAAAATAAAGAAATAAAAAAAATCAAAAAAACAAACAATCAATTAACATACAATATTTGAAAAGTCTATCATTCTTTTTTCCTTATAGTACGCTCCCCAGAGCGCTTCCCGGTGCGCGTACCGGGCGCTCCCCACGCAAAAAAAACAAAAAAAAATTTATTTTTTTTTGCCCCGCGGGGCCCTTTTAAAGCCTCCACATCAAACCTAGGGGGTCAGGGAGGATCTACTATGCCCCCTTATGGTCATTTCCCCCTTTGTTTTGGCCTCCTCTTGTCTCTCGATCCTACCGAGAGACAAGATGGCGGCCGCTCCGGACTGTTTAGAATGTTGACAGACACCGGAGAGCCAATCAGCTTCGCTACGCGAAGTTCCGTTACGCGTCAAGTACGCGAACCGGAGCGCTACCCGGAACGCGCTTACAGATATATATCTTTTTTTGAACGTTAATTTCTCAAAATCCACTGGAGCACATATCTTGAGACCTAGCAAAGGCACATCGGGCTACCAGTCCCTACAATTTTGCCAAGTTTCGTGCAAATCCATTCAGCCGTTCGGGCTAAAAGTGAGGCCAACCGCCCTATGGAAATTAACATGGGAAAAACACGTTTTGGGACCCCCCTTTTTTCTCAGCCCCCCCTTGACGAACCCCCCCCAAATTTTCCTGAAAATTTCAGCCAATTCCGTCCACAAACGCCAAAGTTATTAGACATAGAATTTTCAAAAATCCCATACAGAAAAAATCCTAACTATATATACCTACTGGCGACCGCCAGTAGGTAATATTTTTTTTTAGATTTACTGATAGGTATTGGTTGCTTCACTGTTATGAATTTGCTAATAAGTATCTATCTCTCCCATTAGTTTCTACCCCCTATTTATGCCAGCTCTTTATGTGCTATTCTAAAAGTTGATGAGAGATGACATCCGAACTCAACTAGGTGGGTTTGAGACTTTATTTGTTTAATAAAATGTCTACTTCATAGCGTATCTGAGTATTGAACCCTGGTTTTTACGGTCATTATACCGTTTCTGAGTGTCACATTGTTTGTGTTCTCCTTTATAAAATTCTCTGTACATATCCCTTATCCTCCGCCTATATTAATTTTTCCATTCCTTTCGGGTATCAATAGCAGTTCCACTGATCCACACCTGGTACAACATTGGATCTTGGCCTGCTTTGCTACTTGAATTGGTGAGCATGTTTTCTCTCCTCGCAGCAGTACTATGACATATGTGGTCAAAATATATGTTTCTTTACGCTTGTCAATTTCTTAAAGACTGACCCGGGAACTATATGGTGTACGTTATATTCGTTTTTGGGTTTGGCCTCTAGGTATAATGTGTCAGAGTAACTTTTTCAGGGAGTTTAAGTCTCATTATGTATCAACGTATATTTTTTCTCTACATAGACACATGGTCCTTTCGTGTCCAGAATAAAAAGTCTCCTGCCCGGTGACGCTCAATAGCGTTAAGGAATTTTTCATAATACGTCTCATCCATGTATTGGGAGGTGAGACTCTTTTGACACCTGTTGGTTACTGAAACTAGAAGTCTAAATCCTGTTTTAAGACTGTGTGGCTCATGTTAATCGACCTGAGATAGGTGCGACATCTGTATTTGTCTGAACGAGGTTTTTATATATTTTGCTGAATTGATCGCTTGCACATCTCTTTATGTAGATCTTGACGTGGAGGTCTTAATCCATACAAACTACGCTTGGTAGCCTCATTTGTCACCAGGTTTGTTTTCTCTAGGTGAGTGTGAGGTATTACTATTTTTGCAATTTGTGTTTGGTTCTTTTTGATGCTCCCTTGCAGTTAGACTCTCTTTATGTAATATTAATGAATATGATTGCGCAATATGTTCTCTTGGGTGACCACAGACAGATTGGGCCCGGTAATAAGAATGGTCCAAGGAAAAGGGGATGACAACTCTGAGTTTTTCTCCCACGCCTTCCCCTAACTGTGGTCTATATTTTTTATTCATTTCCTCATTTTCTTGACCTTTTGACTTTCCTACTTCTACTATTATGTATTTCTTCTTTCTCTCTTGTTCTCTAGTGTATAGATATCGCTCCCTAACTAGTTACTTTGAGATATCACAATATGATTGTTACTTATTCTCTTTTTCTTCCTCTCCTCCTCTTTTTAGGGATTCTTATCCCAGTTTAATTATATGGACACTGTTTGTACAATAATGTAATACTAGATGTTCTTTAGACTTGTATATTTTTATGTCTATGTAAATACTTTGTATATATTTGTGTGTATATATATATGACTGTGTTATGTCTTTGTATGTCCATATACTGAGTGGTTTTATTTGTGCTTTTACAGCCCTGACGAAGTTCGTATGGGAACGAAACGTTGGCTGATGGCCTTTTTAAAGATTGAAAATAATAAAGGACTTTTTTGAAAAATTCAACAGCCTGTTTGGACTACTAAATTTTGGTGCACCATCCTTTGCTTTAAAAATGTAATTTCTGTCTTGACAGTGGAGCTCTTTGTGGCCAGCTCCGGATGTTAATGTGCACAACGTCATACTGACTTCCCTAACATTGAAATTTATAGTGCGAAACCTTGGTCAGCCACAATTGCGTTGTCAATCTTCAATTAATTCACAAATGTCTTAATTTGCCATTGGAAATGTGCTGTGGAGATTAGCGCTACTGCAGCTTGGCAGGATTTCTTATTCCCCACATGATGCAACGCTTCAGCAGTTAATCCCCAAACCCTGTTTCAGGTATTGGAGACCTATAAGTCTACACTATTGAGTACTGACTTACTTTTGAGTACATTTACAATTGGAAATGGTGCATATCTCAAATTAGTAAAGCTACTCAACAGTTTAAAATAAATGTACACCTCTTGATTTACTCATACATAAGTTTACCTTGGTGAATAGGCCCCACTATTCTTGTATGTGCCACTTTTGAATACTAGGCAACCTGCCTTGTGGGCTAGATGGCCTACTTAGGGGAGAAATATCTAATATTTAAAAGTAGGGCTCTTTCCAATTAAACAAAGTTATTTTAACAGGTTTGCCTGAGGGTTTAAAAGCTGCAGCAGTCATGTTGCACAGGTAGGCCTGATGCCATGTATTCATGTATCATAATATTATCCCAATGACTCTACCATCCTCTATCAGTTCCTGTCACCCTCTCCACCCCTGTCACAATTCTCATCCATGTCACCTTCTGAATCAATTTCACATTTAAAGTTCCTACCCCTGTCACAATTCCCATCCATGTCACATTCTGAATCAATTTCACATTTCAAATTCCTACCCAAATTCCCATTCACTTCCCCTACATCACCCTTCTTATCCCTGTGATCTTCCTCATCACTGTCATCATTCCCCTCCTGTCGCTCTATCACTGTCACACTCTATATTGCACTCCAACTCTGACATACTTGTGACATATCACACCAGCCCTGTCACCTTTCCTGTCCATCATTCTGTATGTCAGTCCCAGTACCTTGCCACCCTCTAACTGCCTGTCAATCTCCACATATCTTTCAGACTTCCTATCCCTGCCACAGATGCACTTCTAGTCCTTCTTTTGCCCCATCCCTGTCACCATACCATACCTATCACTCTCCAACTACCTTGTGTCCTCTTTATCCACGTCCCAGTCATACTTGTAGTCTCTATCACCCTCCCACCACCTGTCTCCTCCCAAATGCATCACTCTCCCCATCCCTTACACTCTCCGCAACCCTGTCAACCATACCATCACTCACACCATTATATTACCTCACTCACTGGCTCTCTATCACAATGCAGTCCCCACCTCACTCCAGACTCTATCAATGTACCATAGTATGTTGAGCCAGGCACCAACTAGGTGTGCAACATCTTTGGACTAATGAAGTGCATCCTCACATAATGGTGACAATTGTTGGTATATGATGGGCATTTATAGTGAAAGGGTGCTGAAAATTGCTTAAAAAGCTTTTTGGAAAGGGTAACCCTGAGCACTCCTGGTGAGTGTCAAACTTCGTAGGCACACAATGAAGGCACTGGACTGTATCATACGGCCTCTTTCAGAACCTTTGAACATTTAGCAAGTTTAGATACAGATTATGTCGCAAAAGAGCGAAACACCTTTATGCAATTTGTGAAGTATCTCTGTTCCAACCAGGCAGGGTTTCTTCTGACTGTCAGCCCTGAGAGGTCTTATTTGTATTTAAGGTCTTAGGATGATATCTGATGAAAGAAGTGTCAGTGCAAGGATCTTAACTGATCTATCAGCTGCATTCAACTATTCCCCATTACAACATTGGAATGTTGGGAGCTCCATTGAAGACAATGGAGTGCTCCCTGCTTCTACGGGCCCGGTAAAGGCCCGCAGAGCAACATTCCAGTGTTTTACAAAGGCCTCTCAAAGCTCGAGGGGATTTAAATCCACTCGAGCTTCGAGAGGCCTTTGTTTTATTTGTTAGAACATTCTGCCCTCTAGTGGCAGAATGTTCTAATAGCCTTATAGCCCTTTGTAGCAGGAATATACTGTCTACTAAAGTCCTGTCCCTTGTTAAAGTCCCTCGCCTTCGGCTCGGGCCTTTAACGAGGGAGCGGGCCTTTAATAGCGGGCTATATTAAAGAATTGTCGTATAGTAGCTCAGATTCTTGGTTAAGCACAGACGTGCCTCTGATCTATTTAACTGGTTGAATTCAATTGGTACAGCTTCTACTATTCACTCCCACCGCTTTCACAATGTAGTATGGTGTCCCACGTGGTTCTGCACTCTTCCTCTACTTCTTGTAACTGTGTATAGCTCCACTTGCTAAACTCATCCATTCCATTGAGACAATGTTATACATGTACCTAGAGGATAACCAGCTTTTGGTGTTTTTGACGTTGATCTTTTAGAAGTTTATGCATGAAAACTGATGCCAGACTAGCCCTCTCATCCTTTGTGACTTCCTGCACCTTCTATAGGAGGGGCATAAGAAAACTTCTAACATACCAAAACAAGGCTGTTAAAGATTGGCCATATCAGCTATTATTGGGTGTAGACTGGATTACGCCAATTATATTTATGTTGGAATTTCTGGAAATGTATTAAGATGTATTCTGGTCCTTCAAAACCAAACACATTTACTGATTCTTGGTTGCAATAAATACTGTCAAGTTCACCTTCTTGTTTTTTCACTTCATGATCCAGGAGCATATCTTATTTAAGGTACCCTGTACAGTTTATCAAGCCATCCATAGCTATGTTCAAGGTTTATTCAGAAATGCAGCTTCTTTATAAACCTTGTCTTCCAAATCAAATCAAATCAAATCAAAATATCTTTATTCGGTTTTCAGTATGAAAGCCACAAAAGTACAAATTTACACAGTAAAAACACCAAAAATTAAGAGAAAAAGTTAAAAGTTCATAAATTGTTGTAATTGAGAACTCTTATACTGTACAGTATATTTACTAGGGTCCATGTTAAGACAGGTTCTCGGGTTACTCATAGGTTCATGCGGTGTTTGAGGCACATTCTAAGATAGTGTGCCACAGATTTTGATACTAGGGGATTCTCCAAGAACTGCAGTGCCAGGAATGCTGGCCGACATCTTCTGACCTTCATTACTTTTAAAATTGGTAAAATCCATCTCTTACGGAATGGTGAATAAAAAGTACAAAAGAAAAGAACGTGGATAGTGGACTGAGGAGAGTTAAGGTCGCAGGGGGACGCTGTTGTATTATGTGACCAGTTGTTCTGAGTGGGAAATGAAACCATGATATGGAAAAGATTGAACCTGAAACGGGTGAGCAGTAACTTTTCGAATTGAGTCAGGTCTTGCTGGAGATATGATTGAATAGATGGTACAGTTTGTATCATGAGGCAGTGTTGTACTGATGGCTTACCTATTTCTGTCATCAGCCTTAGTTGGTTTAAGTGGGACAGACATATCTTTTTTAGCTCTTTTTTTGCTATGTCTGTTACTGACTGTGGGTCATTAAAGAACCTCAGGAGGCCGATATCTGTAAGGAAAGTTTTTACATAGTGTAGCCACTTTATCTTTTCCATGTGCTCTAGGTTCATGCAGTCCTCAATAATTTCTCTGGTGAGTGTACATTCATCCGTAGCCCATATTCTACGCCATAGCATTATGGGTTGGATCTTGATAAGGTCGGAGATATGTTCCACTCCCAGTTCTAGGTGGCATCCGAAGGTGGTCGTGCTTTTGGGTACTGCTAGTAAAAATTTGAAAAAGGTGTTTTCGGTTTTTGGGATTTGGTCAGCATTTGCTATTCCCCAAACTCCTGCTCCGAAAATCGCTGTGCTAATGCATTTAGCATTATAGATCTTTAACATCTCTGCCAGGGGGTTTTTTCCTAGGCGAAGAGAAAAGGCTTTTAGAGCACCCACTGTTCGTATGAGCGATAGCTTGTGGGAATTGATTGCGTCTTTCCATTTGAACTCCTCATCGATGGTGATGCCAAGATATGGGGTGTACAGTCTTAATATCGAGTCATTTATTTCGACTGGACATAATATCGACTAGAGAATATCGAGATGGCATTAATATCGAGGTAAGTAATATCGATTTTTTTTTATCGATTGTTATGTATGTAAAAAATATCGACATAAAAAATATCGAGTAAGTAATATCGTCAGTAAAAAATATCGATATGTTTATTAGTTTAAAAATATCGAAAGTTGTGTTATCGACTGTCACAATATCGACTCTCATGATATCGAATTTTAATATGTATATATATAATATGTAATAGTTCAATGTACATTGTTTTAATGTTTTATAATAGCATTTTGTGTTAAAATGTATTAATTGTATTTATTTATTTATATAGAATTAATGTTAAAAATTATTAATAAATTAAAAAAAATGTATATTACTATAATAATTTCTAGGAGCGGGTAGTGGGTTTTTAGGGGAATAGGGTGGGAAGTATTTTAAATATAATTAATTAATTATGTAAATATATTAATTGGTATTAATTAATTAATTATGTAAATATATTAATTGGTATTAATTAATTAAATATGTAAATATATTAATTGGTATTAATTAATTAAATATGTAAATATAATTATTAGTATTAATATGTAATTAATTGTTAA
This sequence comes from Lissotriton helveticus, assembly GCF_964261635.1. NCBI lineage: Eukaryota > Metazoa > Chordata > Amphibia > Caudata > Salamandridae > Lissotriton > Lissotriton helveticus. The sequence continues at coordinate 2,013,029,015 of NC_136063.1, read as the reverse complement.
ATTACTATTTAATTAAATATATAATATGTAATTGGTAAATATGTTATTTTAATAGCTTATTTGAGAATTATGCTTATTTAAATAATTTTTTTCATGTAACCGGTTGTGGGATTATAGGGGATTAGGGTGGGAAGTAATTTAATAGTAAGTAATTAAATCTGTTAATTAATTAATTGGTAAGAATAAGTAAATACTTGTTATTTATCTAAAATATGTTAATTATATATAATTTAATTGTTAATTTATTTAAATAAATGGAATTATTGTTGAATATGTAAAATCAAACTTTTTTAGGATATGTAGTGGGTTGTGGGATTATAGGGGAATAGGGTGGGAAGTAATTTAATTGTAAGTAATTAATTATGTTAATTAGTTAATTGTTATGAATAATTAAATATTTGTAAAATAAATTAAATATGTTAATTATATTTTATGTAATTGTAAATTTATTAACATTAATGCTATTATAGTAAATTATGTTACATATCACATTTTTATGTTATGTAGTGGGTTGTGTGTTAATAGGGGTATAGGGTGGGAAGTTAATTAATTATAAGTAATGACATATGTTAATTAATTAATTGGTATTCATAATGAAATAATTGTTAAAGACTTAAAATATGTTAATTATATAGATATAAATAGATATAACTAATATTATAATAATTAAATATAAAATATATATATATGAAATATAATTGTCTAATTACATTTAATTACATATATATAATATATTTATAATTAGATATATAAAGATATATATAACATATATATATATAATTATAGATATTCTCATATATATATTATTTTGTATTTGGGGAAAGAGGTTGGTTTAGTCTTCTGGGTTACTTTTCTGTTTGGTTATTAAGGGGTATATGTTGTGTGCAGAGTCAGTTGTCAGTTTTTTGGTAAAGGTGTATTTGTAGGGGTCAGGGTCAGTTTTCATTTAGTGGGTAAAGGGGTATTTTTAGGGGTCAGGGTCAGTTTTCAGTTAGTGGGTAAAGGGGTATTTGTAGGGTTCAGGGTCAGTTTTCAGTATTTGGGTAAAGGGTAATTTTTTTCTTTCAGAGTCAGTTTTCAGTTTGTGGATAAAGGTGTTTTTAGGGGTCAGGGTCAGTTTTCAGTTTTTGGGTAAAGGGGTATTTGTAGGGGTGAGGGTCAGTTTTCAGTTAGTGGGTAAAGGGGTATTTGTAGGGGTCAGGGTCAGTTTTCAGTTAGTGGGTAAAGGGGTATTTTTAGGGGTCAGGGTCAGTTTTCAGTTAGTGGGTAAAGGGGTATTTTTAGGGTTAAGGGTCAGTTTTCAGTATTTGGGTAAAGGGTATTTTTTTGGTTGCAGGGTCAGTTTTCAGTTTGTGGGTAAAGGGGTATTTTTAGAGGTCAGGGTCAGTTTTCAGTTTTTGGGTAAAGGGGTATTTTTAGGGGTTAGGGTCAGTTTTCAGTTAGTGGGTAAAGGGGTATTAGTAGGGGTCAGTGTCAGTTTTCAGTTAGTGGGTAAAGGGGTATTTTTAGGGGTTAGGGTCAGTTTTCAGTTAGTGGGTAAAGGGTTATTTTTAGGGTTAAGGGTCAGTTTTCAGTATTTGGGTAAAGGGTCTTTCTTTGGTTGCAGGGTTAGTTTTCAGTTTGTGGGTAAAGGGGTATTTTTAGAGGTCAGGGTCAGTTTTCAGTTTTTGGGTAAAGGGGTATTTTTAGGGGTCAGGGTCAGTTTTTAGTTAGTGGGTAAAGGGGTATTTGTAGGGGTCAGGGTCAGTTTTGAGTTAGTGGGTAAAGGGGTATTTTTAGGGGTCAGGGTCAGTTTTCAGTTAGTGGGTAAAGGGCTATTTTTAGGGTTAAGGGTCAGTTTTCAGTATTTGGGTAAAGGGTATTTTTTTGGTTGCAGGGTTAGTTTTCAGTTTGTGGGAAAAGGGGTATTTTTAGAGGTCAGGGTCAGTTTTCAGTTTTTGGGTAAAGGGGTATTTTTAGGGGTCAGGGTCAGTTTTCAGTTAGTGAGTAAAGGGGTATTTTTAGGGGTCAGGGTCAGTTTTCAGTTAGTGGGTAAAGGGTTATTGTTAGGGGTCAGGGGCAGTTTTCAGTTAGTGGGTAAAGGGGTATTTTGTGGGTTCTGGGTCAGTTTTTAGTTTGTGGGTAAAGGGGTGTTTTTAGGGCTTTGGGTCAGTTTAGGGTTTTAGGTTAGAGGGATACAGGGTAAAAATATGGTCAATTTAAATGTCTATTAAATTAGTTACTTTTTCATATATTTTATATAAAATATTTGAATTAATATACATTAAAACAATTATTGGTATTGTAGGACTTTAAATATTAATACATTTTTAAACATATTTAAATGTATAAGGTATTTTTTAATAGATTATTTAATATGCAAATAATATTTATATACAATAATAAAGAAGGAAACATAGACAGGGTTAAATGCCATAAATGAAAAATTGTTTATTCACATATAAAAATGTATTTGTAAGTAGAGAATCATTTTTTATTTATAATCAAAAATTTTCATTCAATGTTTTTATTAACATAACAAAAATATGAAGTACATGTATATGTTTTTAACACATAAATTATATTAACATAATTTTTTTATCTTTTACATATATTAACATTTAAATAGTTTCTGAAAAAAATTGGTAATATGTACTTTTTATTTAATAACAAAATATTTATTCAGATACACATTGAATTTATTGTGATTGCAAATTATGTACATTTTTTTGTAATTGTAACATTTTTGTTTATTACCAAGTCATGTTATATTTTTGGAAATAATTATTATGAATATTGAACATATTTATAATATTCATTTTTAAATACATAAACACCAAAAACATTTATTATATACGTACATAATGTTTTACATAATATTTGCAAATTTAAAAAAAACATTTCTTGTAACAAACTTATATATGCAATTTATTTTTACATTAACATTATTTACTAAATGTATTTATAAATCAAAAATTAATTTTTTAACTATAACATAACAGTTGAATAATTATTTCAAACTTATGAATATTTATGAAATAATTTTATACACTTTAAAAAAATATTTACACTTAATATAATACTCTGTGTATTTTTTAAAGTGTTGGAATATAGAAATTAAATAGCATTTAGCTGTATACAGGGACTACTTTTTAACCGCGTAATGTTACTTAGGCATATTTGGTGCTTCAACAGATCGCGGTTGGGTGCTGCTTCGCGTTAGAGAGGGTAAGTTTGTTTTAATTGTGTTTTATAAGTTTCTGAACTTATTGCTAGTGTATGTGTGCTGTGTTTATGTTTATGTAGGTAGAGTTAATTAGAGAAGATTGTGTGTTCGGTGTTAGGTAGAGTGTACGATATTGGATTTTTACCGCGTTTTTGTTGTAGGTGTGTGAGGTGAGGTAATATGTTTAAATGTTACTAAGATAATATGTTTGATGTATAAATATGTGTTTTTATATATGTATGGGTGTTTTTATGTGGGTGGGTATGTTATTTATTTTTTCTAGGTTATCGTCGCGTTTCGCTGTTTTGGAGGACTCCCTTCTTTTTTGATCACAGCTGTGTAACGAGTATTATATACTCTTATTTTTGCACACTATTTTTTGGGTTTTTACATTTTCTTGGAGCGTTTATTTTTCGCCATTACGGATTTTTGGGTTTTCTATGGTATCTGGTGTCTACTGAAGTGGAAAGGAGTCGCTATGCATTTGCTTGTATTTTTGCATTTTTTTTGGGCTTTCATGGATTGTATGGGTTTTTGGAATGGTGTCCTATGGATTGCTTGGAATTGGATTACGTTTGAAGCTGCATCAGAAATATAAGTATTTTCTGGATTTTTAATGGGTGGGAAAACTGTTTTTAATTTTGCTTTACTTACGTTGTATGTAACATTTTGTAAATACATTATCTAAATACATTTTATATATGTTAATATTATGTATTTGATAATTTAATTGCAATTTGTTACATATTATAATGAAGAATTTTAGGAAAAATATGTTTAGTTTTACGTGTATAGTTATGTAATGTTTTAAAGAATAGTTTTGGCAATCATTGATAGATATTCTAGTCCTTTGCTAGTTGGATAGAGGGTAACTTGACTTTGGAGTGTGTTATACATTTTTTTAGTTTCTTTGGTGAGTTTAGGTCCAATCAAAGTTACTGATTGCTCCATTCGGAGCTCCTGGTAACTTTGTTCTTTTTGTAAGGATTGTATTAATTTGTGAAGGGTAGGCGTTCCTCGGCCTGTAGTTGCTTGGAAGGCATTGTGCCATCCTTCAACTGCATTGTTTGTTTTTGCTTCCTTATTTAGTGTGCTAAGGTAGACATTCCACCAAGCTATTTGGTATTTGGGTTGTCTTCTATGGCCTGATCTGTGTAGCCTTCCTACCCATGTGTCTTCGAAGTAGTCAAGCATAGGGCTTAGTTTATCTTCGTTTCTTTTATAGTAGGGGCTGTCTATTAATAAGTTATAGTGCTCAGTTACATCTGTTAGTGGAACATAGGCTAGGGCGATGAGTTTTTTGATTTGATAAGCAAATGTGCTATCAGTGGCGTATTGGATACTCAAGGTTGATTTTTGTAGATGTCGCCAGATACATTGATTAAAGTGGTAATAGCAACCTTGTATTGCTGTGTGTGGGTATGTTTTAAGGATGCTGTTTATCATAGCTTTTTCAAAGTCAATGATAATTTTTTGTGGAAAATAGTTGTTAGTATGTTGCTTGACTTCAGTTAGTATTTCTTGATAGGTAGTTTGCTGTTTGTTTGGTAGAAGGGCATAAAGGAATGGAATATTTGCATTTTGGAAATGACCATGGATGGTGTATAATTGATAAAAAGGTTTGGGGCATACAGAAAAAGTACCGTCCATCATCCAAGTTTGGCATTGGGTAAGTTTTGTCATGTTGTTTGCTGTGGCAAACAGTATAATTCTTTTATCTTTAGATTTGTTGTCATAGAGTATAAAATTTTCTTTATTGTGAGTTACAGAGAGTTCAGGTGGAATTTGGACTTCTTCTAAAGTTTTTGGTGTGGGAGGAGTAGTGCATGTTGCTCTTTTTTGTCTAGCTACTGTTCTTTTAAGGGATTCTATAGATGGTAATTGGCTAGAAGCATGTTGGGGAAGTACACTTAAATGGTGTTTCAGAATAGCAGTTGTTGGTTGATCAGTGCTAGTACTAGCTTCTTTAAGGGAATCTAGCATTTGTCTAATCTCTATTTCTGTTACATAGGGTGGGTGATTATGTTCTTTAGTATAAGTAACAGTAGTTTCCTGAGTTATAGCTCTACCATAACATTTGTTGGCATAATATTTCGTACACTTCCAAAACACTTTCAAATCTTTTTGTTTCTCTTGAGTGTAGACATATCCCATGTAACAAAGAAGCATTTTCCCTTTTTGTGAATAAATGAATTTAGCTCCTTCAGTCATGATAGTATTGTAGTGCTAGGAGGTAATTAAAAGAGAATGTAAATATTTTTTAAGGAAAAAAAATGTTCTAATCACATTATACAGTTTCACACATTTGTATTTTACCTGTAAATGTTTTGATGCTTTCAAGTCGTTATTTTCAGCTGTTGATGTTCTTCAAACTGTTATTTTCTGTGTATATCTTTTTGTACCTGTGGAAGTTGAGAAAATGTGTAGATATATTTTATTACTATTTATGATAATTTGTTCGACGTTTTTTGCTAGTTTAGATTTAGTTACCTATCTATTAATTCTCGATTTTACATTTCTAATATATACTTACTTTTTTATATGTAACTTTTGATGTCCAGGTGTTGTGTAGGTCTTCTGTTTTTTTTTTCATCTGTAGGATGAGTGCTAAAAAAAAAAAGATATATTTGATGTATTTTGCTTTAAAATATAGGTGTGAGCTTTGAGAGTTACATTTTCGCTGACTAATAATGTAGTAGTACTTACTTTAGATATGTGTAGGTCTCTTTCTGTTGAAGTCCATCAGTTTTCTTCCAGAAATCCAGCAGAGTTTCGTCTTCCTTTACTTAGGAGATGTATACTGCGTTTTTAGTTACTTATTATTTCATTTATATAGTATTAGGTTAATTGTTTCAGAAATAGGATTGGTTGTTTAAATGGATAGTCTGTTTTTATTTGTTGATTTGAATTTTTTTTTCTGTTATGCTAATTGCTTTCCTTATATGGGTGACGCCAATTAACGTTTATTGAATGTGTAAGGATTTATTTTGTATAGGTAATGTTCTAGGTAATGTTATTTTGATATTTGTAAAGTGGAGGAATATATATAATTAGTTTAAAAAAATGTGTAGAAGGTCGAAACATTGTTTATGTATTATAAAATGTATGTTAGTATTTATTGTGTGTTGTAAATGTTATGAAAATAAATAATATATGTCATCTATTTATATTAACTAAATCTGTTTTTTTATGATCAGTATGACTTAATTATTAAATAATAAAGTCATTTATTTTAGGATCTATTAATGGCGATTTTTTTACAATCGATAAATTTGCTATCTATGTTTGTGTAATCGATATTTTGACTGTTGTTATATAAATATTTAATAATCGGTGTTTTAGAAATCGATAATGTTGTGAGTCGATATTGTTGTAGTCGTTGTTTTTAGTAGTCGATATTGTGTAGTCGATATTTTTGATGTTTGTTGTGTAAGTATAGTAAATCGATAATTTTGTTGTCGATAATTAGTCATCGATATTTTGTCCAGTCGATATTCGGTCTGTCGAGGTTATGTCAGTGATCCAAGATATGGATAGGTTTTTGTTGTTTCAAGCGGTAAGTTGTCCACGAAGATTGTTTTCACCCTCTTCCCCTTACTGCCGGCATGCATCACAAAGGTTTTCTTTATGTTAACTTTCAGGTTGAGGTTGGTCATGAAAGTGCAGTAATTGTTTAAAGCTCTTTGTAGCTGAATTGGAGTTCGAGCGAGGATCACCGCATCGTCGGCGTATAACAGTGCCGGAATTGGTCGCCGACCTGCTGTTGGAAAGTCTTTTGTTCCCTGTAGCATTGCTGCCTCTAAGCCGTTAGTGTACAGCGTGAATAGGAAGGGGGCCAATACACACCCCTGCCTGACCCCCTTCTGTATTGGGAAGCTATCCGTAAGTTGTCCTTCCAGCCCGTATCTTACCTTGCCTGTGGCGCCAGAATATAGCTCACGTAAAAAGTCCACTATTGCAGGGTCAATCCCCATTTCCAGCATTATTAACCAAAGTTTTGTGTGTACCACACAGTCAAACGCTGCCGTGAGGTCAACGTAGACCATGTGGAGACTGTTTTTTTTTACGGTTGTATATTTTGCGGCCAGTAGGGTTAAGTTCAGAACTTGGTCCACGGTGCTCAGGCCTGACCTAAACCCGTATTGAAGGTCTGAAAGGAGCCCTTGTTCCTTGGACCACTCCTGGAGACGGTCAAGAAGTATCCTTCCTGCCATCTTTCCCACTGAGTCCAGGAGCGAGATGGGTCGGTAGCAGGAAGGACTGTCTCTGTTGCCTTTCTTAAAAATAGGGACCAAGATTGATGTTGACCATGAGTTAGGGAGATTGATTTCTTTGGCTGCGTTCAGTACTTTTGTTAATAGTGGGGACCAGAGGTCAGGAAGAAATTTGTAAAGGTCCATTGGAACGGAATCTGGACCTGGCGCTTTACCGTTTTTTGCCAGGTTAATAGCTTTCTGTATCTCGTTGATGGTAAAGTGTATGTCTAACGGATATTTCACCGGTAGAAGGTCAGGTCGAGGAGTTAGATCTCCAGTTTTTGCCACTCCAAAGACCCCTGAAAAATACAACACCCAGTCCTCCGCGCTTATTGCAATGTCCAAGGATGGGCCCTCCTTGTTCCCGGCTAAGAATGGAGTTTTGACTATTCTCCAGAATGCTAGGTGATCTTTTTGCAAGCTGCTGTCTAAAAGCTGAGTCCAGAGGTTGAGTTGTATCTCTTTTTTCCGTTGTTTTAGTGCGTGCGCGTATGATTTCCTTAAATTGACTATCTCTTCCCTGTTTCGTTCTTTCTTTGCTAGGGCTTTCTTTAGATTAGAATAGGTTTTTGTACACTTGGTATTAAACCATCCTTTTCTTAGTGTGTTGTTTTGTTTTCTGGGTTTGGTTAATTCATTTCCTATGGTCTTCACTATTTTGTCATAGTCGCTCAGAATTTCTTTCGCAGTAGCAGAAGGATTTAAGCAGTTATCAATAAGTGTCCTGCATTTTTCGACTATTCTTTTAGTGGTCAGTTCTTGATCTAAAATACCCCATTTTAGGGTGAAGCCATTCAACCTGTTTAGCGTAAGTTTTTCTTAATGGAGTAGGGCAAAATTATCCTTTGCTGGGTTCTTATGGGAGACAGGTTCTGAGTATGTTAATTTGAGGGGATAGTGGTCGCTAAGTACATTATTAATCACTTCAAAGTGCTTTATGCATTCTGCGTTAATGGTAGAAACCAAGATATAATCAATTAGTGTTTGAGCGCCTCTACCATGAAAAGTTGACGTAAATGGGATTGTCGGTGACATTATCATATTCGCAAACCCCAAATCCAGCTCAAACATAACGGCTTGTATGTTTGTTCCTTCCTCCGTATGTTGAAAATGAGTTAAGGGGTTATCCTGTTCATCGGTAATCCCACAGGTGAGTGCGTTACTTTTGTCGCAGATGTGTAAGTTGAAGTCTCCACCCCAGATTATTGAGTGTGTGACTTTGGCATGTTTAATTTTTTGCTTATTTGTTATTTCAGTGATTTCGCTTAGAGTTTTGAGTAAGTCCACCGAGCTCATATTATTGTAAAAGTTTATTATTGTGTAGAAAATTTGATTAGTTGCTTTAATATTGATTACTTGATAGTTCTGATGAAGAGCTATGGGCGTTGTTTCCTGGCAGGGCCAAAGGTTCGAGATGTATGTTGTTAAACCCCCTTTGCTTCTCCCTGAGTGCGATTTTGTGGCTTGCGAGAAGTATGTTCTGAATCCCACCAGGTGGACTGGATCATTCAGCCATGTCTCCTGAAGACATATTAGGTTGTTTGTCTGGGCCAGGTCCAAGAAGGCTTTCTCTTTGTACTTGGTTGCGAGACCCGCCACGTTCCAAAATAGCAGGTTCCTCTCGACATTGGTTGTATTGGCATTAGGAAGGGTCGTAGGAGGAGGGGATAGCTCATATGCCGTTAAATTTGGTTCGTCTCCAATCTGGGCCGTTTCAGGCAGTCGCTTTTTTAAGGGAGATAGTGACGATATCTGCGGACCTGTGACCAGATTGACGTGATGTTGTCTGGTTTCAAACTGGCGGCCTCCATTTGGAATTATGGGTTTTAGGATGGTGTCTTTTGTTCTTCGTTGTAATGGGCTTTGAGCCTTTCCTAGAGTATTTGGTTTAGCGATACCAGGTGATGAGGATAGTAGCATGCTAGTTTTGTACGTTTGACTTGGCATGTGGGACTGTGATGGTGGTCAGTCAACCATATCTAGGCAGCTAAAATGATTAAAGGTCGGAATTGCCGACCATGGTTCGTTGTACGTATGTTGAAATGATCTTCTGCCAAAATTATTCCAGTCACCTCGTTCTCTATGTTCATTTCCCCAATCCCCCTGAGGGTGGAACCTTTGGTTATTTCCTTGTCCCCTGTTAACCTGATGCCAGTTTCTTGGTCCTTGCTCGGGTTGGCTCCAGGACCAGTTTGAAGGCCAACTGGGGTCCTCAAAGCGATGATTTTGTCGGGGGTAGAAAAAGGATAGGCGTTTGACGTTTATTCCTTCGTTATTTTCTAAGGTGTCCCAGGAGCAAATGTACTCGACTGCACGTGGGTTTTCGAAGTTTACGATTATGCAGTCCCCAGAGGTTGTTTTTGGCTGTTGACCTATCCAGGAAACCCTTCTTACCGTGGTTATTCTGGTGTTGTTATTAGAGTGGTTGGGCCTGTTGATGTTTAACCAGTATCGTGCTTTGTTAAGTAGAGACCAGGTGGGTTCGTCCGTGTCTCTGCTTAATTCGGGAACACCCGTTAATATGGCTACGAAGGGAGCTGCTTCCGGGGGGAGATTTACTACCTTTGGCCATCTCTTATTAGATCGTCCGGGTTTACTGTTATGAGACTGAGGTTGATCAAGTCTAGGAGTGTTTACAGTGGGTGGGATGGGAGAAATTTTTGTCTGATTAGCATTTGTTGAAATGGAATCTGTAATTGGTTGGTTTTGAGTGCTGGAAATGAGTTTTGTGTTGTTTTGGTCAAGCTTTGTTTTCGCGGAGTTGATCTGGTTAGTTGATTTATTTTCCGATTCTTTCACCATTTTCGTTGTGGTATTAATAGTGTTAGTAGGAGTTGGTTTATTGGCTGGTTGTATTGATAGGTTAGTTGCGTTTCTTTCTCCTTGGTTGGTGGCGGCGCCTAGAGAAACAGGAAGATCGTTTTTCCTTAAGTTGGTAGTTGTTTTAGCAGAGGCGATTAATATAGCCACTTGTTTTTCTATTATTTCAAGGCTCTTTTGTAAGGGTTGAAGTTGATGTTTTATTATTTCCGAAATTTTGTTTAACAAAGATGTATCTACCTTGAAGTGACTTGTACTTTTTTCTAAGCGAGGAACCGATTTTTCTTGTCGATTCGGTTTGGTGCTGAGACTGTTCGCATGGTCTTCAACTATGAGGACATCGGAAAAAATGTTCTTAGAGGGTTCTATAATGTCGGTGTTCTGTTGAGTTTGTTGGCTAGAGGGTAGAACAGTATCCAGATTTGTGACAATTATGTGTTCTGAACTATGAGATCGTAATTGCAAGTGGTTCTGTTTTTTAGGGATTGCTCCTTCCCTTATGCCTTTAAGTTCGGACTGTGTTAAGTCGGTGTTCATTGGTTGTAAGCTTGCAAAGATATCGGGGGTCAGTTCAAGATCCTCAGAAGATTGTGAGTTAGACAGTTGTGAGGTTACTGATAGGTCAACAGTGTTTGGTATTGCGTGGATTTCAACATTTGTGTCCATGGTTGACTTATTTAGGGGTACCATATTTGGGGTTTGGGCCTGTGCCAAAGTACCCATCGATGAGCGCCGTGCTTGGTCTAGCTCATATGAGACACGGCGGTCAATCAGCAATACTGTTTGATCAATGGTTTCATTTACTTTATGTAAAAATTGTTCGATAGGACCCACAGTGGTTGTTATGTTTTTTTTCATGGTCTTACTTCTGGTGCTTCTTGTGGACATTGTATGTTGGATGGCCAGGTACAACGGAGTATGTAAAACTAGAAATAGTAGTATGTCATTAGGAGGAGTGGTATACTGTTATTTTCTTTACCTCTTAGGGGGCTTTTACTCAAATTTTACCTTTCGTTAGATGTTAGGGGGGTGCGCCCGGCCCGGTCTCCTCCGGTCTGTGACGGGCTAGGACGGGCCCACCCTTGGCTCCGACCCGCGCGCGTCCTGCGATGCGGTTTTGTGGACCTGGTTAAAAAGCTATCGGGTGAGAGGGGGCGGGGCACTGGGAGGGGGCGCGGCTCACACGGGAAGAGGCAACAGCTGATGGAGCTGAGCGCTGAGCCTCGCAGTCCCGGAGCCGCGCCTCGCGCCTCCTCTGCGGCCACGCAGATGGTGTTACTCCTCTTCACCAGGGGCTGGAGCAATGAACAGACAGCAAGCTACTCCTGTAGCGTCAAGGAACAATGTCAGGCAAGAAACCTCACTGCGAGCGGCACCCGCGTAGCGGGGCCGCGAGAGGTTAAGAGCAGTTCGGTGGGGGCGGGCACTGGGAGGGGGTGCGGCTCACACGGGAAGAGGCAACAGCTGATGGAGCTGAGCGCTGAGCCTCGCAGTCCCGGAGCCGCGCCTCGCGCCTCCTCTGCGGCCACGCAGATGGTGTTACTCCTCTTCACCAGGGGCTGGAGCAATGAACAGACAGCAAGCTACTCCTGTAGCGTCAAGGAACACAGTCAGGCAAGAAACCTCACTGCGAGCAGCACCCGCGTAGCGGGTCCGCGAAAGGTTAAGAGCAGTTCGGTGGGGGCGGGCACTGGGAGGGGGCGCGGCTCACACGGGAAGAGGCAACAGTTGATGGAGCTGAGCGCTGAGCCTCGCAGTCCCGGAGCCGCGCCTCGCGCCTCCTCTGCGGCCACGCAGATGGTGTTACTCCTCTTCACCAGGGGCTGGAGCAATGAACAGACAGCAAGCTACTCCTGTAGCGTCAAGGAACAATGTCAGGCAAGAAACCTCACTGCGAGCGGCACCCGCGTAGCGGGGCCGCGAGAGGTTAAGAGCAGTTCGGTGGGGGCGGGCACTGGGAGGGGGCGCGGCTCACACAGGAAGAGGCAACAGCTGATGGAGCTGAGCGCTGAGCCTTGCAGTCCCGGAGCCGCGCCTCGCGCCTCCTCTGCGGCCACGCAGATGGTGTTACTCCTCTTCACCAGGGGCTGGAGCAATGAACAGACAGCAAGCTACTGCTGTAGCGTCAAGGAACAATGTCAGGCAAGAAACCTCACTGCGAGCGGCACCCGCGTAGCGGGGCCGCGAGAGGTTAAGAGCAGTTCGGTGGGGGCGGGCACTGGGAGGGGGCGCGGCTCACACGGGAAGAGGCAACAGCTGATGGAGCTGAGCGCTGAGCCTCGCAGTCCCGGAGCCGCGCCTCGCGCCTCCTCTGCGGCCACGCAGATGGTGTTACTCCTCTTCACCAGGGGCTGGAGAAATGAACAGACAGCAAGCTACTCCTGTAGCGTCAAGGAACAATGTCAGGCAAGAAACCTCACTGCGAGCGGCACTAACTGCGGCCTTGTCTTCCATTGTGCTCTTTCTCTGCCAAATTATTGACTGTTCCTAAATTTGTTAACACAAGGACGGAAGGTCACAATTCTTTTTGTGTTATCTGCTAGGGAATAGAAACGTCGTTATTGGATAGAGTGAGACCAAGAGATGATTTGATGGCATTTAGAAAACCCCTCAATTCCTGTCTTTTCAGCAAGACTTTCCCAGGAACTTCCTCAATTGGATACAGGTATACATTGTGAAGTAAATAAAGCTTGCTCACTTCACTCTTTCGTGTGCAATTTGTATTTGGTATGTATGACACACCACTGCTAACCTTCTCCAGTCACCACTCTTTACCAATGCCCTACACATCCATATCATCGCCATTTTTTAAGTTCAACAGCTATAGCTGACAGTTCTGACCCTCGAAGAGCAACGGGCCTCCTCAGGCACAACAACCTGCCGCCGCCAATGATATCATGAATGCAGTGCACATGCGCAGAAAAGAGCTGTGTGCTCCTTATTTAACTTTACGAGCTAGTGCATGAGCTGTAGACAGTGCAGCTGAGCTCGGAACAGGAAGTGGGAAGCACTGCTGTGTTTCAGACGTGTGCTGTTTGAGAGTTAAGCGTATGTAAAGTGCCATTCTAAGTGGGCACACAGCTATGTTCTGCGCCTCTGCTCGGTACCCATGTTGCGTGGATCTAAATGGGTCCCTTAGAAGTGCAAACAGTGGGGAATTGGGTCCACAATATATTTAGTTAAACATTTTAAATGGAACGATGAGTACACAATGTTTAAATGCCCCAGCAGAAATTGAATTCGTACCACATTAAAGAGCAAGGCCAGGACAATTTTCAAGCTCCGCGAGAGAGCCCTGGGACAGAGCTGTTGGATTTAATGGCTGAACTGGCGTTCACCTCTGAAGAAAGGTGAAGCCGTGTACACTGGCCTGAGTTCACTGACAGGACAAACCACTTACAAGCTACAATGCCTCCTGCCTCGGCATTAAGAAGAGCTCGACGCTGACTGTTCTCGCATCCATGCAAACACAGCCACTGTTCAAGAAAAGCAAGGTCCCAAAGAGTCCCAAATGTGCATATTTGTCAGTATTTTACTCATAGTTGTCTGAAATTCGACAATTCGATATTTTCCGGGAATGCGCGCAACAATATTAAAGAATTCATCAATACATTTGTAAACACACAGCTTGTATGCAGTCGCGTTAATCAAGAATCAATACTCGCCTAATCGGTGACTGCCACAATAAAGCTAGCCGGTGTGGTAAATTTTGGATTACTGTGTACAATTACAAATGCATCATTAATTACCAGAGCTGATAGGGAGGATATTTTAAGATAATATTTCAATTTCCATGGAAACCGGGTTAAGTAAGTTCCAGGCTACGCCGTGCTCCCCGTGGTTGTAGACCTGCATGCATTATGTAAATAGTTTGTGGAATCTGGCAGAATGTCCTTAGTAATTGGTATCTGATGGGCTTTTTGCTCCTTAGAAGACATTTACAATCTGTTCCTTTCTCGTTTTTCATGCCTAAGGTGTCAGTAAAACTGAAGCAACACACAATACTGCAAGATGTGGTTCAGATCACACAAGCTCGAATCACTGGGCACTCCTCGCCAATGCTATGGCAAGTCGGGAGTGGGGATCAAGGAAGACTGTCGGGGTGCGCCTCTAGGAGAAATATTTCTGTTTTCGAAACTCACTATCCTTTCCAAGAATAAACACTTTGTAAATAAGCAGCTTTAATTCAAAATCCAGGCTTTCATGGGGCGTTTGTACATCGGGTAGAGTTTGTGAGATATGTTGACGGTCGAAATAATCTATTTTTTGCTATAGTCTGTGTTGCATATTATTTATTTCAGCAAAATGGAAAGATGGTTTAAAAAATGTTCACATCCTTGAAAATGATGTTTTAACATATGTCAATGAACATCTACAGACGATGTAATACAGTCGCTTTGTCTCCGCTGTCACCCTGGATTTTACACCTCTTTCTGGGATTTTTTTCTGGTATGAGAACTCCACCACAGGTAAACAGTGCCACAGTTAATGTGCTCTATTCCCAAAATGGCCCGTAAAACCAGTTTCACTCAACTGGTGTATTTAAATGCCCATTATGGCCATTGTGAGGTGGTGCAGAAAATACATATATTGCATGCACGTTCAATGTTATATGTGGGCCGCACCATCCACATATATGACAACAATATATGGCTGCCAGAAGCACCACAGTGCTCTGGCTGGGCTGCAATGCAGGTTAGAAGCACTGCAATGACACATGGAAAATAAAAGTGCATTTGCCATACAGACCTATTTCTACATATGAATAAGTCACCACTAAAGTCACCCCTAAGGTGTGCCTTATGAGCCCACAGGACTGGATGCTTACTATTTAAAAAGAAATAGCACACTACATATTAGAAATCGCGTCAAGCTCGATTTTCCATGCATAGGCCTAGGTATCAATAAAACCTTTATTTTTATTTTTCCCCAGAAAATACAAGCACGATAACTAAAGGTTATTTTACACTTAGTTTTACAAATCTCCTTTCATGCTGAAAGTATATTTTTGATAATGTCAGTAAAAAGGTAGCTAATAACAATGTACTTCGTTCTGCCAGGAGTATTGCAACTCATTCCATCTCCAGAGACCCCATACACATTTTTGACTAGAGCTAACTACAATGCTCTGCAGAGGATAATAGCCTCACCTCTGTGCCAAGGAAGGGAAGGGTGTTGTCAACAACTGGCCACTCAGTAGGAATTAGGTATCTGGGAAGGGCACATGAATGGTTGTCAATCAATCAATCAATCAATCAAGTACTTGTTAAGCGTGACTACTCACCTGTGAGGGTCTCAAGGTGCAGGGGAGGTGAAGGTTCCAGTCCATCGAAGAGCCACGTTTTGAGGTTTCTTGTGAAGATGGGAAGTAATGTTATCTGTCTGAGGTGGAGCGGTAGGGTGTTCTAGGCTCTGGCCGCGAGCAAGGACGAGCAGCGGCCTCCCGATCTGGTCTTTCTGGCGCGGGGGACCACGGTGTAGGAGAGCTGGGCTGATCGTAGGGTCCTTTTGGGTGCATGGAAAACGAGTTGGCAGTTCAGGTATGCTGGTCCAGTGTTATGGATCTCTTTGTGTGCGTGAGTGAGAATCTTGAAGGAGATTCTAGCCTCGATGGGGAACCAGTAGAGTGTGCGCAGGTGCTGGGAGATATGGCAGTGTCATGGCAGGGTGAGGACCAGTCTTGCAGCGGCGTTCTGGATGTTTTGTAGCTTGCGGGTGAGGTTTTTGTTTATTCTGGTGTAGAGTGCGTTCTTGTAGTCAAGTCTGCTAGTGACAAGGGCATGAGTGACACTCTTTCTCTGCTCGAGGGGGATTCATTTGAAGGTCTTACATTGATGGCGGAGGGTGTGGAAGAAGGAGGATGTGACAGAGTTGATCTGGCAGTCAATTTAGAGCTCGGAGTCCAGTATGATACCGTGGTTGCATGTGTGGTCCGTGGGGGAGGGTGGGCTTCCGAGGGCAGGAGGCCACCAGGTGTCATTCCAGACGTCGGGGTTTGGGCCCATGATGAGTACTTCTGTTTTGTCAGTGTTGAGTCGTAGGCATCTGCTTTTCATCCATTTGGCAACAGCTTCCAGGCCTTCTTAAAAGTTGTGTTTGGCTGCATTGGGTTCGTTGGATAGGACAGCTTCCTGCTACCTCTTTTGACTTGGAGATTTCAAAGGGTGCTGACAGGATCTGCTCCCGTTTAGTCCTAGATCCCTTCTAGATTTTCTTGCCTCAAGTCCAGCATGGGGAAAATCAATTTTGTCCCTGGCCCAGGGAGGAGACCTCATCTAAACGTGTGAGTGGTTTGGGGAGAGCCAAACCCCTTCTAATGGAACAGAGGTTAGCTATTGTGAATTTAGAACTCTTGGAAATTTTTAAAGTAAAGGAAAGAGGAAGTGCTATGAAAGAAGGTTGCCATAGAGTGAGAAAGCAGACAGATTGAAGACAAAAAATTCTCCAGTTACAGGCAAGAGGGCAGGATATGACTGGGACTTCACCACAACCTCCCCAGGAACGGTCCTGGACCTAGGAAGACAACACCTAAAGAAAGATGTCCTTCATGGGAGAAAAGACCTGAATGTCTCTTGACTCTGGATGCCACTCAGAGACTGGACGTGCTCTCCAATGATCAAGTTGTTGATCCCCTTTCTGGCTCCTCAGGGGACACAAAAAGCAGAATGGCTCCTGACTCTAAGAAGGCCCAACTGATCACTGACGACTCAACCCTACAGGAGCTCTGGCTGGAGAGAGACCTGGTGCACATAAGCCTGCTCTAAAGACTGAGACGCTTCTGCAGGGACCAGAAAGAAATTGCCTAGCAATTAGAGAAAAGTGAATCCATCCATTTTCTACCTCAGGAGGACTGGGACAAGGTGCTGAGGATTGCCCAGGAAGACCGCACCCTACAAGGGCAAGAAAACCAGGTTTAACCTTCGAAGAGTTGTTTGCCGTGCTTAAAATGGGTTCAGTTGTACATTACATTACAGTAATGAAATCAGGCCATGTGAAGCCCTACCCTGGTACAGGTCGTCCCTTGCTCCATTGAGGATGATGAGAACCCAAAAAGTGACTAGGTTCGAAAGTAAAAGTAGTGGAACATCTGTGAAAGCAGCAAAGCGAACAAAGCAACAACAGAATCTATCTTGGTCCCACTTGAAGCTTTTGGCTGCAAAGCCAATGACATCAGCAGAAATTCAGCAATTACATATCCAATTTGAGGGGCCCTAATTGCATTCAGCCTTAAAACTGCTCTGCTGGTGAATTCTGACTTTAGGGGTAAGAACTTGACTGGGGCAACCCGCTTAGTTAATCTGATCTCAAATATGCTCCATCACAGTCGACCTGAAATCACAGCTATGCCCCAGTCACACATGTACTGTCATTTGAGATGTCATCAGTGATGTCATCAGTGATGTCATTTGAGATGTCATCAGTGATGTCATCAGTGATGTCACTGACCATGTCATGAATGATGTAATATGTGACATGATCAGCAGTGGATTGCGGGTGCGCGATATATAGTTAGTACAACTAACTATATATGGAATTTCAATGGTTTTGTGTGAGTAAAATAAGGTTTTTTAAATGCTAATTCCTAACTATATATGGTCTATAACCTATGGTTTTTTCAGTGAATTTTCAAGGTTTTGTAAATGCTAATTCCTAACTATATATGGTCTATAACCTATGGTTTTTTCAGTGAATTTCATTGGTTTTTTAAAAGCTAATATCTGTAGCTGTAAAATGTATTCTTCTTTAAATCCAAAAATATATTTTATATGTTTATTAATAATTTTTTTTTTAAATATTTTTTTTGTTCGCTCCCGGTTCGCGAACCGGGAAGCTTCCCGTTAGCTCATCTTGATGCCGCGACCCAGTCCGCGAACCGGTAAACGTTCCGTTTGCGCAACTGCCGCGTTAGAAATCAACATCGTGACGCATCGCGGAAGCGCGACGTATCACGTTGTCGCGTAATGCGTCTTATGACGCGCCGCGTTAGCGCACCCGGAAGTGCTCCGGTACGCGAACTGAGACGCGAAGCGCAGCTCCCCGGAAGCGATCCGCGGCGCGTCGCGAAAGCGCAACGTATCGCGTTGCTGCGTAATGCGTCTTATGACGCGCCGCGTTAGCGCACCCGGAAGTGCTCCGGAGCGCGAACCGAGGCGCGAAGCGCAGCGACCCGGAAGCGATCTGGGGCGCGTTCCGCAGCGCGTAACTTAAGCGTAAGAGGTCATGTGACTTGTTAATAAAACTTTTCATTGGTTCATTTCACTTTTGGTTTCATAATGATGTAAGGCTAGGTCAGGTGACCTAAAAATAACACTTTTCATTGGTTTAGAACTATTGTTTTTCCCAAATGATGAAAACCCCTCCTTCTTTCCTCACTCTGACTTTCATCTTTGTGAGAGGAAGACCTTTTTTGAGAGTTGAGCAATGGCTTCATTAGTTGCTTCAGCTGGTGCACCCCCACCACCACCTCCACCTCCTCATGGGAAGAGAGGACCACCTCCCCAGTTCATCAGCAACACAGAGGAGGAAGAGGATGAACTAGAGGAAGAGGAGACAGAAGGACCACAGTTCTTACAAGAGGTGCCCCGGGTTTCCCATCGGAAAGCCAGTTTTATTTGGCAGTTTTTTTCACTCCCTCGAGGGCAGAAGAAAGTAAATGCTAGGTATGTCACCTGCCTCATTTGTAAAAACCGGTTATCTAGAGGCACTGATAAAAAATATAGCTTCGGTAACTATACAATGCATCGTCACATGAACAGGTGGCCTCCATTGAACTACAGCCAGGCAGAGATACGTGACATGCAGGATAACCCAACAACAACTCCTGTGGCCAGGTCAACATCACAGATATCGTTGACAGGAGCAGAGGCACGGGAAACCGTGCCAAACATTCAGGAGAACTTTGCTCATATCAAATTTACCTGTATGTATTGCGGTGCATTGCTGTCATGTGGTAACATGAGCATTACGTTAATCAACCTAGCTTATGTAAATCACAATTGCCCTAACTGCCCCAGACAGTAATTTCTTTTTTTTGCTCCTGTTGAGCCCTTTTCAATGCCTGTTTTTTGTTGTTTCCCCTCCATCAAAAACAAAAAAAAACATAAAACTGTTCAAAAAATACAAAAAAAACAAAAAATGTTCAAAAAATAAAAAAAAATATAAAACAACAAAAACATTTAAAAAAAGTTCTTTTCAGAACTACCTCCCCTTTCAAAAAAAAATTGCTAGAATGTTTAGCACTCTGGCAAGCTCTATTTCTTTTAGTTCGCTTCCCCGTTCGCTTCCCGGTTCGCGAACCGGGAGCGAACCAAAAAAAAAAAAAAAAAAAAAAAGAAGAGTAAGTATAAGGGAAGTAAACAGAGAGTAATGTTAAAAGAAAGACAGCTATAGGGAGTAAACCAGAGATACTGTTTAATAGATCTATTTACCGAAGAAAAGATGGAAGAGGGTATAAATGTGAAAAACAAAATAGATAAGGAAGTGAAAGAAAAAAAAGAGAGTAGAACAATAACAAAGAAGAGTTTCTTGGAGAATGTGAGTGAATGTTCAAAATCAGATTAAAACATGTGGAATAACAGAGACAAAAAACAGAAAACAGAAAAGAAAAAATAACAGAAAAAGATTAATTGAAACAGCAAATAAATGTAAATAACATAGAGCCATATCATCAACATAGGCAATAAAAGTTTTGCAGCTTTTATCGGCAGAAATGTGTCGCTAAAGCCGCTTTTGCGGCGGAAAACTGCCGCTAAAACCACTTTTGCAACAGTTTTCTGCCAATAAAAACAGCAATAATTTTATTGGCTGTGTTCATAATATGCCCCTTAGTGTGCTTCAGCTACACAGAAAAAGCATAATGAACAAGTAGTGAAAGAGTGATCAGTCAAAGACACTAAGAGTAATAGAGACGGAGTGAGTGAACAAGAGTGAGGAACTATGAGAAGAGAGGGACTGAGAAAAGATGTGGAAGGAGTAGAGTAAGTAGGTAATAGAGAAAGGAATGAGGGAAGTAGCAAAGGCAGGAAACTGAGGGTTAAAGAAATGAAGCTGTCGAACTACTAGTAGGTGAATGTGATAGAAATGTAACGAAAAGAGTACAAAACATTTACCTTATAATTGTCGTTAACTTACTCACTTTTTGTTTTTATACTTTCAATCTGTGAAAGAGAGAACAAACATTTGAAAAATATTAAAACATGTATTTAAAAATTAGAAAAGACAAGGGAAAAGATTGAAGGACAAACAGTTTTTCAACAACTTTGACACTTACAGAAGCTTCTGCTTCTCCAGGCCCCCTACACAGTCCTAAAGATATACATTTTAAACTAACAGTATCTTGATGCAGATGAAGTGAGGCCTATCTTAAAACATGGTGCATCTTTTGCACTGCTGTTGTCTCACAAAAGTGTCGCAAGACACTAACATTTTAAATGATTGTTTCAGGATGCCAATAAGATGTGTCCTATCCAGAGGTTTGTTTGAGGTGAGGCCTACTCAGGGTTCCAAATGAAATTTCGAGTTGTTGAAGAGAACAGAGGACATAATACATGTGAAGGCCTACCAATGAAGTAAGTCATGTCCACTTCACTCTTGAACAAAGGCCAGACCTCTTCTGTGTCCGTGGACAGACCTAAACTTCATCTGCACAATGTCATTCGTAAACTTAGGAAACACAGGTGATGTAATTGAAAAATGTGGAGTTTCTTTTCCTCATTTCACAATCACATCACCTGTGTTGCCTTTGGTTAGGTATCTCATAGTGCAGATGGAGTCTAGCATATCAAAGAGTACATAGAAGTTGAGCAGTATATACAACAATTTTGACATTTACAGAAGACTTAGCTTCTTATCTTGTTGGAGATGAAATGAGGCCTGTCTTGCAACATGGTGCATCTTTTGCATCACTGCTGCATCGGTTTCATGTGGCACGGGTTTTTTACAGCATGACACATCTGCCTAGATGCATCAATTTGTAATTTTGTCGCCTCATAGCAAATCTTTTGCACCGCCGCTGCATCACAAAAGTGACGCACAGTGGCGCAAAAGAGGCATACACCTATCATAAATCTGTCCCTAACATTTGAAATGATTGATAAGGTGTGGCCTCTCCAGAGGTTTGTTTAAGGTGAGGCCTACTCAGGATTGCATATCAAATTTATGCTTGTTGAAGAATACAGAGGAGATAATACATGTGAAGGCCTACCAATGGAGTAAGTCATGTCCACTTCACTCTTGAACAAAGGCCAGACCTCTTCTGTGTCCGTGGACAGACCTAAACTTCATCTGCACAATGTCATTCGTAAACTTAGGAAACACAGGTGATGTAATTGAAAAATGTGGAGTTTCTTTCCCTCATTTCACAATCACATCACCTGTGTTGCCTAGGCTTAAGTATCTCATAGTGCAGATGTAGTGCAGCATATTAAACAGTACCCAGAAGTGCAGCACTGCATGCAACAACTTTGACACTTACAAAAGCTTCAGCTTCTGCATGCCCCCTACACAGTGCTAATTATATACATTTTAAACTGATGGTATCTTGCTGGAGATGAACTGAAACCTATCTTGCAACATGGTGCATCTTTTACACAAAAGTGACCCACAATGGAGCAAAAGAGGCGCACGGCCACCATAAATCTGACCCTAACATTTTAAATGATTGTTTCAAGATGCCAATAAGGTGTAACCTATCCACAGATTTGTTTCAGGTAAGTCCTACTCAGGGTTGCAGATGGAATTTAGGTTTGTTGAAGAATACAGAGGAGATAATACATGTGGAGGCCTACCAACGAAGTGAGTCGTGTCCACTGCACTCTTGAACAAATGTCAGACCTCCTCTGTCTCCAGGAACAGGCCCAAACCTCATCTACACAATGTGATGTGTAATGTTAGGAAACACAGGTAATATAATTGAAAAACGTGCAATTTTTTTTGCTCATTCCACAATCATATCACCTGTGTTTCCTTTGCTTAGGTATCTCATTGTGGAAATGTAGTCTATCATATGAAAGACTACGTAGAATATGAGCACTGTATGCAACAACTTTGACACTTACAGAAGCCTCTCCTTCTCCATGCCTCCTACACAGTTCTAAATGTACATCATAAATGCAAACAGTACAGAATTAATTATACATGTTAAATGGTTTATTTTTGCTGTTCTCAGAATGTATCAAATTTCACTAAAAACAGTGACTTGAAGGTATTCATCATATAACAGCGGGGAAAAAAAAACACAATCAAAATGATTGTGTTTAAAAAACCCATACAACATAACAAATCAGAATTCCAAACTCCTTAAAGTTAACTTACTTTCCATGACGTCGAAGGATGTCCTATGAACAGCTTACACTCTGTTGTGCTGTTATTACTTTCAGACCGCCACTTTCTGAAAGAAAACCTCCATCGTTTTGAAAAACATGTTACATACAATAAATGACTTCTTGCTCTCTACCACACGTTTCCACAAGGCCAAATCATGTCAGAGCCATTTATAACTCTTAGAATTCTTGTAAGCCAATCCCGTCATGTTGTATTTCCGCAACTTTCACAATTAAAATGTTGAAGATCATTTTCACAATCCTGGACTAGTAAGATCTTCCCCTTCTTGCTCAGTCATGTTCTACATTTCCTATGACACTGATACTGCTTACTATGAAGCAGACTTACACTATCTCTATGACTACTACAATTATTTAATTCTCTACATCACTTTTAATCACAAAGCAATATAAAACAGTAGACAGCATTGCAGACTTACATTCCCTCTACTCCATGTTTTGATTGGCTGCTTCAATTTGCTTATATAAAGAAACAGTTTTTCTGAATTCATTCAAAGTGCAGTTATTTCTCCATGACGTCCAGTGTTATGGTAAGAAGTTATGTCTCTGTACTACACTTATCCTCAAGGCCAAATCATGTAGGAGCCATTAGAACTTCTTGAAATTCCTCAGAGCACATCCCGAGATTCTTTCCCTAAAATTTTGGTTTTAAAAACACCAGGTAAGAGTTTTTAAGGTCATACGGCAATTTTTTTGTGAAAATTAAAACAGAATCATTGCAGAATGACCAGCCATTTCTAGACTTTAAATAAGCTGTGTAATGTCCTGATGTTATTGAAGGGCCGTCATGATATATAATTGCTGCAGTTACAAAAGTCCTTCCTGATATTGACAACTGTGAAGCCACAAAATTTTTAATTAAAGTTGTCAATTTTGTTCCATCAGGCCTACATCGTTGGAACATTAAAATAACATACTGGCCATATGTTCGTATAAATAATGTGGACATCATTTCAGATTTACATTGGCTACACTCCATGTTGTGATCAGCTGCTTTTACTAGTTTATTAAAAGAGACTGATTTACTGTCTGGCAAAGTTAAATATATAAATCTTTCTGAGTCTACACTAGTAGTACTTGATACCCTACAGTTCTCACAGTCATGCTGCCATTGATAAGAAAGCCCAAACAGGTGATCTACATCTACACCTTCAGCATGCAATACATCAAGCATATACATTAAAAACTCCTGACAATCGTGCTGAATATTTTGAGAGAATTGTGTTTGGCCTGAACATCTGTCTAACAGATTTCGAATTTCAGACACACTTTCTATTTTTGTTCTATCAGTGCTACATTTCTCTAACACAGAATTTAACAAACTGCAAAATCTTTCATCAGAATTGACCACAATCTCTTCTTTTACATTTTCTAGAGAAAACAAAACATTAACCACTACATTAGCATAGCAGTTGACACCAGAACTGTTTTCAAATTGAAAACCAACAACATCTTCAACAGAATCCTTTTTGTTTCTGCTTATAATTTCAGGTTCATCGACTTTTCGTCTTTTTGCTACAACCTCCCCAGTATTGGTCACATTTCTTCGTTTCCGGCCTACCACACGTTTCTCAAACAAAGGATATTGAGGCAAATGTGGCGCATACTCTCTTCTTAACCTATTGTATTCCTTAACACAATCTAGATCCGCACAAATGTTTGTGACATCACACTCAATCAAGTACAATCCCGATAAAGTTCTAACTCGTGACAATGCCACATATGCCATACCCTCCTTGAACACAGAACTGCCAATATTCACCAATGCACTGTCTACACTTAAACCTTGCGATTTATGGATTGTCACCGCATATGCCAAGCAAACAGGAAACTGCTTATGGCGAACATATAAGTCTTTTACAAGCAAAAATCTAGCAGAACAACGACCAATTAGCTGTACTTCCTCAATGCCATCAAATTTAATTTTTAAAAATTCAATTCCATCTCTATTTCTGTATTTTACAAAATCAACAACATTACCCATTGATCCATTTACCAGACCTCTTTCAACATGTAAATTCCTTCTTAAAATTATACGGCAGTTCAAGCACACATTCAGAGTCTTTTCAAAACCTGCAGTTTTAGATATAGTCTTCTCTAAAGAATCCAATTTTGTTTTCAAATTCTCAGACAAAATAATTGTTGATCCCATATGCTCTACTCTGTCAATAGCTTCCAGTTTCACCATCTCTTGCTTTTCTAAATGCAACATTTTGTTGTTGAATTTGGCACATTCTGCAAGAGTTGGCATCAAACATATTCCAGATTTCTTCTCAGTAATTTTCTGAAAAATATTCTCAGGCACAACATCTTGTTCTGGATATAAATTTGACAGTAATCGTGCATGTAAAGCTTCTTTCCCATGCTCGGTCACTTTTCCAATTCTAACATCTTGTAGAATAGTCTTGTAAACTTCATCCTTCGCCTGACGCATATTTTCATGCAGTTCAGCATAATTGAAGTTTAACCATATATTGACGTTGCCAATGCTCCCTAGGCACTTCCTGGTATCTTCATGCGTGAGCATTTTGAACACAGGTTGCCCTTTCACTGGTGTCAGCTGCAGAAGATCTCCGAAAACAATGATGTGTTTGCGACCAAATAACACATCATACTCTGTTTTGAGAACTTCTTGCATTCTCAAATGCACAAAGGCAAGCATGACATTGGAAACCATGCTTACTTCGTCAATGATAAGAAGTTTCATTTTCCTCAAGATTCTTGAAACTTCACAACAAGCATCTCCAGATAGCTTGTGATATTGTAATTTGTTGTCATGCTCCACTGGCAGCATCAGTAAATGATGTAAAGTAATCCCTTTAATGTTATGTGCTGCCAGTCCAGTTGGAGCGGTGACAACACAAGACAGCGATGACTCTGTCCTTTCCTGCAAATAACATGAAATTGCTTTAATAAGGAAACTTTTTCCAGTTCCCGCTTCTCCACTCACGTACAGTCGGACAGGCTTCAACGACGTACATGAGCACTCTTTCTTCTCATGACTTAATCCATGATCAATTTGCATGGTAACTTCGTCATATATTTTCCTCTGCTCAACGTTGAGTTGTCTTTCAACCTCTTCTAAGTTAACCGCATCTTCCTGAGCATGTGCCATGGCTCTTTCCACTTCATTCATAGCAGTGGCAGCTTCATTTTGGATAACAGGTCCTCCTAGTGGATCCTGACTCAATGAAGCAGAACTCTGACTGTCCTGAGAACTGTCTCTGGCAATCTCGGCTGCAATCGTTGCTTCCTGCTCAATTTCCGCATTCAACATTTCTACATATTTGGGAAAAGCAGGACATTCTATGGTCTCCTTGGCAGCATTGAAAGAGTCTTCATAACAGAGGAAATCTCCAAGCAGTTCCTCTTCTGCACGCCAAGGCTTGAAAAGTTGCAAAAGTGCTAAATAGAAAAACTCCTTTTTTTCAGGAGATTCGCCACTCAATTTTCGATGGTTTACCAAGTGGCATTTTCTTTGCTTGACCAGACATCCCTCACTTCCTATTACAGCATACACTCCTTTCTCAGTATCTTCTTTGATGTTCCTCTTGAATATGTAATTTTGAAGAACCTCATACAGACAAACATTCTCGAGGTGACTGCTTCGATTTGGATAATATGTATCCAACATGTCGGTCTTCAAAATGTCGGTACTGTTTGGCTCCTTTTCCGCCAAATACTCAATTTCCCGCACAGGTTTCAGAACTCGATTACGCGTTGCAGCAAGACCAAGACTCGCCCAAACGATACTCCTGGACTTGGCATAGAGACTTGCTTAAGACAACCGGTCAGAACATTCGTAAGCTCCGATTTCTCGATGCGACAAGATCTTCAGACTGAAACTGTACAACTTCTTACTGAGGCTCTTTTCATGGGAAATGTCCTCCCACATATCCTTCAATTCTGTCTTCTCTTTTTTGGTGATGTAAGATGTCACATACCGAGCCACAGCCATACAGTTATCAGCCACAAACTGTATATCCATGTTAGCATTCCACATGGACAAAATCACCGGGTTGTAGTCGTTGATGTACTTGGACTCTTCGTTCCTCTTCAAATTGTATGTGTTTTTAGGTGATTTCTTCATCACATTATGTCGCAGCGAAGACATCAAACTGTTTACTCTTCCTTTAGAAATCACCGGTCTTGGAAAGCCGAAACGACATTTGGTGTAGAACTTGTCCTTGTTTCGGAATTTACGACGACAGTACTTTCCACATCGATGGCTTTGGAAACGTAGAACTTTTTCTCTTAGGCTTTTCTTCTCCTTTGCGTTTGGAACAGCACACGTAGAATACTGTTGTATGAAACTCATCACTGAGTCTTCTGGATCCGTTCCAAATTTAGGTGCATCCTTGATCCACAGCAGCATATGTATATGAGGAGCACCTCTTGCTTGGTACTCCTTTCTCCAGAAGAAATCCAACACCTCTCCAAGAGGTGGATTCTTCTTATTCATGATGAAAGACATCATAGCTTCAAATCTATGATTGAAGTACCTGCATACATTGACTGGATCCAAAGAGCACAGTTCTCCGGGTGTCTTGAATTCGATGTTTTCGATGTTTCCATTTGCCTCTCGTAGAAATTCAAGTAAGTCTTCCCAGCCATACTCGGCACAGCTCAGAGTGAGGAACCATGTGGGAGTTCCTAAGTTCCTCAGCATACATTTTAAATCACCATGACGACGGTACCAGTACTCATTAGTACCACGCTGACACGCCATGAGATTAATCAGGTGAGAATCCAAAATACTGTCTTGGACATTGACTTTATCCATAAAGTCACTTGCCGAGATGTTTTGCATGTGTATACCACTTTTCAAGATGTGGTTCACTGCATATGACAGTCCAGACAGATCGCTTTCAAACAGGAGATGAAACAAATAGGGAATGCATTGTCGAAACCTAGCATCTCCTGCATACAATCGCAAAGTCCGGTATTCAGAAGCAGGAATTTGATGAGGTCGCTCATCATATCTTCCTCCCTGACCTGTTGGAAAAAGCTGTGGGAAACACCGAGCTTCCAAACTTTCCTCCCAAACACTAATGGGACTCCCTTTGGCTTGTTTCATTTGAAACAACTCAATAGCATTCCCCATGACTTCCTTGGAATGCAAAGGATGAACACTATAATGTTCATATATTTCTTCACTAGTACAGGGTTCTACTTTCTCAATTTGACCAGCACACAAATCGCTATCCTCTTCCTCACTTACTTCCTCTTCTGCAACATATACATTCTTATAGTATTTAATATTTTTTTTCAAATACAATGTTGCCTTTTTAACTTTCCTAACATCCACTAAATCTTGCCATATTTTCTTATTCTTTGTCGGAACCCCATTAACTAAGATAACCAGAGGTTCCTCTTCCACTTTTTCTACTCCAATTGTGTTAATGTTTTTCTTCAAATCTAGAGGCAAATAAACAACTCTTCCCTTTAATCCTCTCTGTAAATCTGATGGAGGCAATTTCCCTGTCTTTGGCTCCATTCTTACAATAGCCTGAAAGGGATGGATACTTTGAATCAAAATAGATTCATAAGTATTTAAATCCTTCAATTCAGAAGGAATCTCAACCAATTCCAGATTATTATGAACTGCTCTAGCAGGCATCTGGTTTTGATTTAATTTGTTACAACAATAAGTACACACACATTGATCCAATCCCAAATCAAAACAATTTTCTACCATCAAGTATGTTGTGAAATCCTTCCATTCACTATTATTTTCCCTTTCACTTTTTGCATATAAATCCACTAACTTAGTCTGATTCTTATAATAAGTGCGTCGACAACACACACAAGTGAAATTTGGCCTCTCACTTGATTTCACCTCAAACGTCGCAATTTCCCTCTGGAAATTATCTGTACTGGAAACCTGTACACTATCTTCCACATTACCCTCTTCTTCTTGGTCAATTTCAACATTCTCCTCTTTACTTCCAAAGTAACAAAACTCAATTTCTTCACATATATTCTTCACATCTATTTCAGAACCATGCAAAAGAGCAGCGCATAATTGTTTAAGCATAATTGCTGGACTCTTAGCATAATACAACATTCTAACTAATTTCCTCACTTTATTATGATGCACTGCTAGCATCCTGAAATGATGAAAAACACTCTGGCATACTCTCCTGGAAAGACAAGCCAGTGAATGACCATGCAAACCTGTCACTTCTCTCACTCTGCAAGGATCTAATTCTTGCAACAACTTCATTTTCTGCTTCAAACTTTTCTTATTAAATGACCGTACAAAATCACAAAGCAAATTGATGGAATCCTGTCGCACACTGCAAATACTACTACACTTCCAGGTGTACACAGGACCCTTAGGACGTCTTCCTAAAACCTCATTACCTAACACCTCTTCTATCTCTGTTGTCACAAGTTTTTCTTTTTCAACTGGACAACCATCTTTCACTTCATAAGCTCGACCACTGGTGTCAACTGCATGCACCAAATCATTATCCTGGAAATAACTCTCCTCATTAAAAAATGCCTCACAGCTTGAACTATGCATCCATTCTCCAGAAAAAACTTCACAAAAATTACTACGATTAACTATTCTCTTCCATCTACTATTTCTTTTGAAATCATAAATTGCCTTGTTTAGCTTCCTAATTCTATTGATTATCAAAATAAATAACTTACGTTTAATTTCAAATGCCTGATCAATAACTTTCTCAACTATTTTTTTTCTCTTATAAAAAACCACTTTCTGTTGACCTTTCTTAATATTTTTTAACAAATTGCCAATTATCCTGTTGCGGAACATTCGTTTACGAATGTCCCTAAACTGTTGTTTCCTTCTACTATCATGCACAGAGTTATCTCTTGCTCTAGCAGTAACATTTTTCATTGGCCTTTCCTTTCCGTTTGAATTGCTTCTCTTTTTCTGGACTGAAACATTTTCTGTAGTAATATTTTTTTTACTACAGATATTTCTTATGAATGTTTTTGTTCTCTTACCCGGTGCTTTCTTGGTGACTTGACAAATCTTTTTGTTAGAGGACTGCTGCTTTTTTTCATTGACCTGCTGTCTTTGACGTTTTGCAGCCTTTCTCAGTCTTTCTTTGGTTGGCATGCTGAAATCTTGAAATGCTCTGCAGTTGAATCTGTGGTAAAATATAATAAAAAATGTTATTAACCACTATTACCCAACAGTAAATCAATAACAGTCATCAAAAACTTAACACACTACTTGACATTTTTACATAGAAGATTTTTTAGCGCTTGGCAAATTTAGAATACAGAAATAGCAGAAAAGAAATGGAATTTATATTCATTTTACCTGTGCTGTTTTATATGTGAATCTGATCTAATTTTATGAGCATATTTTAATATTTTATTGAAGACACTACACATAACCTGTTTTTGAAGGTGTCTTTATTTTTAAATGAAACGGTTTACATTTTTACTTTTCATTTATTATAAATTTTTAAAATAAATGTTTATAGTTCCATAGGCTCAAGCACGTCAGCTTCCCATCCTATGTCATACAATTCTGACAAATCTGCATCCTCATCACGTTCTTCTTCATCCTCAGGATTTAAATCATCCAAGGGATCAACATCCACTGATGTTTCAATTACGAGTTCAATGATGAGGTCGAAATCAACTGATTGCTGATTGTCGCTCATGTTGATGTTGTCTTTATCTTTAAAGAAAGATAACAACAATGAGATGTTGCAGAGTAAGAGACAAATCTCAGAGATTATAATAGTAAAATTGTTTAACAAGAGTAACATTTTGCAGCTATTATTTAGCCATGTCCAGCGATGCTGAGGAGGTGAAGCCTATGTCCAATTTTTCAGTGAACAGGACTCATCTCTTCTTAACCTTGGATAAGCCTCACCGACTCTGTGTCCCCTGCACATACTTAAATGTAAAGGGGCAGATTTATGTTAACTGGCACATCCCCAGGGATGCACCAGTTAACGTGCACCGCTGCTCTGCCACCCATGGTGTGCCGCATTTACAATCAGATAGGACAAAGCTGCGTCAAAACCCTGCGCCTGCTTGAAGCAGGCATAGGTCTTGACGCAGCATTGTGGAGATGGGGCACCCCTGAGCCTTGCTGGAGCTGCATCGCACTTGCGATACAACTCCAGCAATGCGTCACCTTTACGGCACAGATGCGTCACGCATCTGTGCCGTTTTTGCCCCATGGTGCGCCTCATTGTAAATGCAGCACACCATGGGTGGCGGAACAGCGGCGCAGGATGACTGGCACATCCCTGGTGATGCGCCAGTCATCATAAATCTATCCCTAAGCTTCTTATCTTGTTAGAGATGAACCGCCATATGAATCATCAAACTATTTTGCATTTCCTAAATAGCGAATTTTAAGGAATAAATAGCGATTCTTTACCATTCCTAATTTGCGATGAGCAAATTGCTAATTGCAAATTACCCATTCATTTCCATGGGCCAGGAGGCCCATAGGAATGAAGGTGCAATTTGCGATTAGCAATTAGCTCATCGCAAATTAGGAATTTTTCCAAGGGTGCAGGGGTGTCTCAAGAACACCCTGCTGCACTCCTGAAAAAGAAATTTGGGGGCATATGGCGCACATACATGCCCTAAGGGCATGTATGGGCGTCATATGGCACCTTTTGTTTTTTGGAAAAAAAGCTTTTTGAAAAGAATTTGCAAATTACCACCAACTAGAAGTTGGTGGTAATTTGCAAATCCTTAATGGCATTTTTTGCATATTTTTTGTTTGATACATTGCATTTAAGGAATCGCAAAATTTGCAAATCCTTAAGTGCAATCGCAAAATAAGGAATAGCAAATTTTGCTATTCCTTATTTTGCATCAAACTTGTTTGATACATACCATTTGTCTAATTAGCATTCGCAAAGGCCAAAATTCGCAGAATTTCGGCCTTTGCGAATGCTAATTAGCTTGATACATATGGCCCCAAGTGAGGCCTGTCTTGCAACATGGTGCATCTTTTGCATCACTGCTGCATCGGTTTCATGTGGCACGTTTTTTTTACAGCATGACACATCTGCCTAAATGCATCAATTTGTAATTTTGTCGCCTCATAGCAAATCTTTTGCACCGCCGCTGCATCACAAAAGTGACGCAGAGTGGCGCAAAAGAGGCATACACCTATCATAAATCTGTCCCTAGCACTTTAAATGATTAATTCAGGATGACGATAAGGTGTGGCCTATCCAGAGGTTTGTTTAAGGTGAGGCCTACTCAGGGTTGCAGATCAAAGTTACGCTTGTTGAAGAATACAGAGGAGATAATACATGTAAAGGCCTACCAATGAAGTAAGTGATGTCCACCTCATTGCGCCAGTCATCATGAATCTATCCCTAAGCTTCTTATCTTGTTAGAGATGAACCGCCATATGTATCATCAAACTATTTTGCATTTCCTAAATAGCGAATTGTAAGGAATACATAGCGATTCTTTACCATTCCTAATTTGCGATGAGCAAATTGCTAATTGCAAATTACCCATTCATTTCCATGGGCCAGGAGGCCCATAGGAATGAAGGTGCAATTTGCGATTAGCAATTAGCTCATCGCAAATTAGGAATTTTTCCAAGGGTGCAGGGGTGTCTCAAGAACACCCTGCTGCACCCCTGAAAAAGAAATTTGGGGGCATATGGCGCACATACATGCCCTAAGGGCATGTATGGGCGTCATATGGCACCTTTTGTTTTTTGGAAAAAAAGCTTTTTGAAAAGAATTTGCAAATTACCACCAACTAGAAGTTGGTGGTAATTTGCAAATCCTTAATGGCATTTTTTGCATATTTTTTGTTTGATACATTGCATTTAAGGAATCGCAAAATTTGCAAATCCTTAAGTGCAATCGCAAAATAAGGAATAGCAAATTTTGCTATTCCTTATTTTGCATCAAACTTGTTTGATACATACCATTTGTCTAATTAGCATTCGCAAAGGCCGAAATTCGCAGAATTTCTGCCTTTGCGAATGCTAATTAGCTTGATACATATTGCCCCAAGTGAGGCCTGTCTTACAACATGGTGCATCTTTTGCATCACTGCTGCATCGGTTTCATGTGGCACGGTTTATTTACAGCATGACACATCTGCCTAAATGCATCAATTTGTAATTTTGTCGCCTCATAGCAAATCTTTTGCACCGCCGCTGCATCACAAAAGTGACGCACAGTGGCGCAAAAGAGGCATACACCTATCATAAATCTGTCCCTAGCATTTTAAATGATTAATTCAGGATGACGATAAGGTGTGGCCTATCCAGAGGTTTGTTTAAGGTGAGGCCTACTCAGGGTTGCAGATCAAAGTTACGCTTGTTGAAGAATACAGAGGAGATAATACATGTAAAGCCTACCAATGAAGTAAGTGATGTCCACTTCATTGCGCCAGTCATCATAAATCTATCCCTAAGCTTCTTATCTTGTTAGAGATGAACCGCCATATGTATCATCAAACTATTTTGCATTTCCTAAATAGCGAATTTTAAGGAATAAATAGCGATTCTTTACCATTCCTAATTTGCGATGAGCAAATTGCTAATTGCAAATTACCCATTCATTTCAATGGGCCAGGAGGCCCATAGGAATGAAGGTGCAATTTGCGATTAGCAATTAGCTCATCGCAAATTAGGAATTTTTCCAAGGGTGCAGGGGTGTCTCAAGAACACCCTGCTGCACCCCTGAAAAAGAAATTTGGGGGCATATGGCGCACATACATGCCCTAAGGGCATGTATGGGCGTCATATGGCACCTTTTGTTTTTTGGAAAAAAAGCTTTTTGAAAAGAATTTGCAAATTACCACCAACTAGAAGTTGGTGGTAATTTGCAAATCCTTAATGGCATTTTTTGCATATTTTTTGTTTGATACATTGCATTTAAGGAATCGCAAAATTTGCAAATCCTTAAGTGCAATCGCAAAATAAGGAATAGCAAATTTTGCTATTCCTTATTTTGCATCAAACTTGTTTGATACATACCATTTGTCTAATTAGCATTCGCAAAGGCCGAAATTCGCAGAATTTCTGCCTTTGCGAATGCTAATTAGCTTGATACATATGGCCCCAAGTGAGGCCTGTCTTGCAACATGGTGCATCTTTTGCATCACTGCTGCATCGGTTTCATGTGGCACGGTTTTTTTAAAGCATGACACATCTGCCTAAATGCATCAATTTGTAATTTTGTCGCCTCATAGCAAATCTTTTGCACCGCCGCTGCATCACAAAAGTGACGCACAGTGGCGCAAAAGGGCATACACCTATCATAAATCTGTCCCTAGCATTTTAAATGATTAATTCAGGATGACGATAAGGTGTGGCCTATCCAGAGGTTTGTTTAAGGTGAGGCCTACTCAGGGTTGCAGATCAAAGTTACGCTTGTTGAAGAATACAGAGGAGATAATACATGTAAAGGCCTACCAATGAAGTAAGTGATGTCCACCTCATTGCGCCAGTCATCATAAATCTATCCCTAAGCTTCTTATCTTGTTAGAGATGAACCGCCATATGTATCATCAAACTATTTTGCATTTCCTAAATAGCGAATTTTAAGGAATAAATAGCGATTCTTTACCATTCCTAATTTGCGATGAGCAAATTGCTAATTGCAAATTACCCATTCATTTCCATGGGCCAGGAGCCCCATAGGAATGAAGGTGCAATTTGCGATTAGCAATTAGCTCATCGCAAATTAGGAATTTTTCCAAGGGTGCAGGGGTGTCTCAAGAACACCCTGCTGCACCCCTGAAAAAGAAATTTGGGGGCATATGGCGCACATAAATTTTAAAAACATTCCTTTACCTCAAAAACGATTTTCAAGTCATAATTTGAAAACACTGCCCACGGGGAAATGACTTAAAATGTCCTTAAGACACATGAAAGTGTTTTTTTAAAGCCTTTGCAACTTTTTTGGGTCACTTTTAACATGGCTATGTAACTCAAACAATCAAAATCTAAATTTCCCATGCACAGGTGAGAGCATATTTATAAGGAATTTGCTCCACGGGGAAAGGTCTTTTAATTTAATATGGGAAAAATAACATCAGAGACACTGAAATGCCTTATAAAGAAGCATACACCATTATGTCCTTGTCATAAATTTTAAAACCATTCCTTTTCCCCAAAAACGATTTTCAAGTCATAATTTGAAAACACTGCACATGGGGAAATGACTTAAAATGTCCTTAAGACACATGAAAGCGTTTTTTGATTGCCTTTGCAGCATGTTTGGGTCACTTTTAACATGGCTATGTAACGCAAACATTCAAAATCTAAATTTGCCATGCACAGGTGGGAGCATATTTACAAGCAATTTGCTCCACAGGGAAAGGTCTTACATTAAAATGGGAAAAATAACATCAGCGACACTCAAATGCCTTATAAAGAAGCATACACCATTATGTCCTTGTCATAAATTTTAAAACCATTCCTTTTCCTCAAAAACGATTTTCAAGTCATAATTTGAAAACACTCCACAGCTCCTATGCAAAAAAACACCCTGTCAGTACTAATACTTCACATTTTCTCCAATTACAATTTCTCAAAGAAACAAAATCTATTTGTAAAACACTTGAGACAAAGCAACATTTGAAAAACACAACTTTCTTCATAATTTTCTCCTTAAAGCTCACTATTCTCTATCTAAATTAAATAAATCTTTTCTCACCTTAGCAAATACTTTATGAGTTTCAAAACAGTCTCAGAAACACACCAATTTGTCTTCAGCAGAGCAAAAGGTATGCACTCCAGAGTCTGCAGCTATCAAAAGCACAGAAATGCTGTAATTCTTCACACATATCTCTCATGTCACCCAATCAAAACTCTTCCCTCACTTTTTTCAAATCAAAACCCTTCCCCCCTCTGCCCTCTCTGCCTTTTTTGCATAGCAACCACCTCTTGGAAGACCTCTGGTGTTTGCAAGTTCACACAACAATGTTTCAATTGAACTCTGAACTCTCAGTGCACCTGCATATCCAGTGCAATCTTTCATTTAATGATTTTTTCTTGACCACTCAAAATACATCTTTCAAAAGAACTCATCCATGCACCCTAACTTTCTGTTTTCAGCAATCAAAATCCACCAATCACTGTTACTGCTTCATTAACACAGAAACTCCACAGTTTTTTTCATTTTAAACTCTTATTTTTTCAACTGCCATTTCATTGCCACACTTCATCTGACTGCAGCAGAACCTTCTCTCACCATGTTTTCTGTCTGGATTGTTGGACATAGTTACATCTATTGGGCTCAGAGGTATGCTGAGAACAGAAATTTACCTAACCTCAATTTACAAGATGTGGAAATTAAGTGGTTTGGCCACAGAGGATTAAAATGTCACCAATTGATACCATTGGTGAAAACCTTTATGCATTTGCCAAAACCTGACCTGTTAATTGTGCACTGTGGAGGTAATGATTTGGGCACTTTGACTGGGGTAGGTCTGGAAATGCTTTTAAAGGACACCTTTGAGCAATTGATGGCACTTTTTCCTCAAACTGCCTTGGTATATTCAAATATATGCCAAAGACAGAAATGGAGGTGGTCAAACCAATTTTGTCCACAAATTGAGAAGTCGAGGAAGCATGTAAACAAATCTGTTTCAGCTTACATGAGAGACCATGGAATGGGCTCCATGTACAACAATAACTTGCGTTACTACATGCAAGATATCTACAGAGGAGATGGAGTTCACTTCTCAGATGAGGGCAACAGAATTTTCATTCTGAATTT
Organism: Lissotriton helveticus; assembly: GCF_964261635.1. Lineage (NCBI taxonomy): Eukaryota > Metazoa > Chordata > Amphibia > Caudata > Salamandridae > Lissotriton > Lissotriton helveticus. The sequence goes on along the minus strand of NC_136063.1, from coordinate 2,012,992,678 downwards.
AAGACTGTGCATTGGTACCTACTTATAAGTACCTAAATGTACCATAAACCCAAAAGCTCTTCTCAGAGCTACCCTACATCTGATCACTCACAATTATTATTTTTCTCTAACTTTTTTCACTAATTTTCAACAAAGTACGCTCCCCGGTGCGCTACCCGGTACGCGAACCGGACGCTAACCTCGCGAAAATTTTTTTAAAAATGGTTTTTTTTGCACATATAAGCCTCCTCAGCCACCCTCAGAAAACCTAGGGGGTCAAGATAAGTCTACCATGCCCCCTTCTACCCATTCTGAACATTATTTGCCCTCCATCTTGTATCTTAAGTCGACCGAAACACAAAATGGTGGACTCCCGTAACGCTTCAGGTTCGCGTACCGGGGCGCTCGCCAGTTCGCGTACCGGGTCGCTCTCTGGGAAGCGCACCATCAAAAAAGGTGGGAAAGTAATTTACAGAAAAACGACTGGAGACACTCTCACCAAATATAGATTAGCTCATACTACATACCAATCCCTATCATTTTCACAAATTTGATTGAAATTCCATTTAGCCATTTAGCCTGTAGACCTCTCTAAATACCGTGAGGTAAATTACTTCTCAAAACACATCTGAAGTGTTGGAATTGACAACCAATGAAAATGTTACTTTCATTTTCTACTTTTATTACCTGACATTTGATTGGTTATATACCTGAATATATATAAAGGAAGAGAAGGAAACACAGCCATTTTGACTACTACTTCTTGTTGTACATTTCATTTGGATTTTCACTAATCACTTCAACTTCTTTGTAAAGGTAAGTTGTTATTTTTAAAACTGAAGTATATTGTGCACTATAAGTTAATATGGTAAACTTTTTCTGATAGTTATATACTATCCCTCTGTAGTAGTTATAGATTTAGATAGACTTCTCTGTTATAGTTATGGATGGAGTTAGGTTTCTCTTGTATAATTATGAAATTACTTACGTTAAATCACATACACTTTTTTATATTCCTACTTCCACTCTGATACTATACACTGCCCAAAGATAAATTCACTGATAAAAACTGCCTATCTAAAATTAATCCCAACAGTGCCCTATCTCTACTAATATAACATTTTTGTATCCAAATTTCAGGCAAAATGGAAGGCGAACACAAAGTTTCATTTCAAATTGTCCTGCAAGAGAGCAGCCAAGAAATAATTGATCCAAATTATATAGAATTTATGGATGAAACTTGGGACCAAGAACTACTGCAATGTGTGCAAGCAGTAGATGACCTCCTTCAAAATGAGGACATTTTACACCCTCAGAGATTACAAACTATGTTCAATGAAAATAATGACATTTCAGACAGTGAAATGTTAGAAAGTTTATTAAATTTTGAAACACAATCACAATAATAAATAATTGCTTAAAAAATAAAGAAATTAAAAAATAATCAACAAAACCAACAATCAATTAACATACAGTATTTGAAAAGTCTATCATTCTTTTTTCCTTATAGTACGCTCCCCAGAACGCTTCCCGGTTCGCGAACCGGGCGCTCCCCACGCAAAAAAAAAAAAAAAAGAATTTTATTTTTTTGCCCTGCGTGGCCCTTTTAAAGCCTCCACATCAAACCTAGGGGGTCAGGGAGGATCTACTATGCCCCCTTATGGTCATTTCCCCCTTTGTTTTGGCCTCCTCTTGTCTCTCAATCCTACTGAGAGACAAGATGGCGGCCGCTCCGGACTGTTTAGAATGTTGACAGACACCGGAGAGCCAATCAGCTTCGCTTCGCGAAGTTCCGTTACGCGTCAAGTACGCGAACCGGAGCGCTGCCCAGAGCGCGCTTACAGATATATATCTTTTTTTGAACGTTAATTTCTCTAAATCCACTGGAGCACATATATTGAGACCTAGCAAAGGCACATCGGGCTAACAGTCTCTACAATTTTGCCAAGTTTCGTGCAAATCCATTCAGCCGTTCGGGCTAAAAGTGAGGCCAACCGCCCTATGGAAATTAACATTGGAAAAACACGTTTTGGGACCCCCTTTTTTCTCGGCCCCCCCTTGACGAACCCCCCCCAAATTTTCAGGGGCTGCTCAGAAACAAAATGTTCCATTTTCCTGAAAATTTCAGCCAATTCCGTCGACAAACGCCAAAGTTATTAGACATAGAATTTTCAAAAATCCCATAGGGAAAAAATCCTAACTATATATACCTACTGGCGACCGCCAGTAGGTAATATATATACATATATATATATATTCACTGAAAAAACCATAGGTTATAGACCATATATAGTTAGGAATTAGCATTTACAAAACCTTGAAAATTCACTGAAAAAACCATAGGTTATAGACCATATATAGTTAGGAACTAGCATTTAAAAAACCTTATTTTACTCACACAAAACCATTGAAATTCCATATATAGTTAGTTGCACTAACTATATATCGCGCACCCGCAATCCACTGCTGATCATGTCACATATTACATCATTCATGACATGGTCAGTGACATCACTGATGACATCACTGATGACATCTCAAATGACATCACTGATGAGATCACTGATGACATCATCCAGTGACTGTGTGTTTCTGTAAAGTTTAAATATGTTTTACATATTGAAGAATGAGTAGATGTATAAGTGTCTGGACGAAGGATTTAGTAGGTGCATGACTGAATGTATGAGTGAGTGATTAAATGTGTCTCACTGAGTGCATGGGTTAGTGACTAAACTGTCTTAATTTGTGCATCATTATGTCTGTTGTTCTGTAAACTGCTGCATGTGTTGATCAGTAGCTATATGATTAACTATATGGGTTATTGATTGATTGTCCAAGTATTTGTATAGGAGACTGAGTGTGTGTGTGGCTGGCTGGGAGGTGTGTGACTCTGTGCAGATCAATGTGTACTTGTATCAATGATTGTATAAGAAAGTAAGTATGTGTTAGTATATGTTTGAAAATGTAAGGTGCTCTATGTTTAACTGTATAGACAAGAAAATGGAAGTGTGATTGATTCTTTACAGGACTGACTAGGTGTGTGAGTAACTCCATGGATGAGTGGCAGAGTGTAAGTGTCTGTATAGGTGTATGAGTGCATATGATAGTGTTGTAAAGATGAGTGATTGTATGTATGAATGATTGTATGGGTGAATGAGTGAATGTGTGTGTAGACGTAGGAATCAGTGAGTACGTATGTAGTAACTAGTATTGGTGTGTCAATGGTTTCAAAAATTATACTCTGTATTTAACACTGGGTGAAACAGAGGTTATATTAAAACGTGAGGAGATGCATTGTATTGTCACATGAATGATATCATCAGTGATGTGGTCATTGATGTCAAATGAGATGTCATCAGTGATGTCATCAGTGATGTCACTGACCATGTCATGAATGATGTAATATGTGACATGATCAGCAGTGGATTGCGGGTGCGCGATATATAGTTAGTGCAACTAACTATATATGGAATTTCAATGGTTTTGTGTGAGTAAAATAAGGTTTTTTAAATGCTAGTTCCTAACTATATATGGTCTATAACCTATGGTTTTTTCAGTGAATTTTCAAGGTTTTGTAAATGCTAATTCCTAACTATATATGGTCTATAACCTATGGTTTTTTCAGTGAATTTCATTGGTTTTTTAACAGCTAATATCTGTAGCTGTAAAATGTATTCTTCTTTAAATCCAAAAATATATTTTATATGTTTATGAATAATTTTTTTTTTAAATATTTTTTTTTCTTCGTTCCCGCTTCGCGAATCGGGAAGCTTCCCGTTAGCTGACCTTGATGCCGCGAAATAGACCGCGAGCCGGTAAACGTTTCTTTACCGCAACTGCCGCGTTAGAAAACAACATCGTGACGCCTCCCGTCCGCATGACGTTTCGCGTTGTCGCGTGATACGTCATATGACGTGCTACGTTAGCGAACTCGTACGCTTACCGAGTCGCAAAGCACAGGTTTCTGGAAGCAAACCGGGAGGCCCTGCAAAGCGCGTAACGTAAACACAGCAGGTCATGTGACTTGGTAATAACACTTTTCATTGGTTCATTTCACTTTCGGTTTCCTAATGATGTAAGACTAGGTCATATGATCTAAAATGAACACTTTTCATTGGTTGAGAACTATTTTTTTTCCCAAATGGTGAAAATCCCTCCTTCTTTCCTCACTCTGACTTTCATCATTGTGAGAGAAAGACCCTTTGTTACCAGTGAGCAATGGCTTCTTTACTAGCTTCAGCTGGTGCTTCCCCACCACCTCCACCACATCCAAGGAAGAGTGGACCACCTGCTAAAGTTATAATTCAGCAAGAAGAGGAAGAAGAGGAACAGGACGACCTAGATAATCTCCCTATTATGGCCAGAAGATCTGTTGTACCGGAAGTAACGGGACCAGAGGGCAGGGAGATGGTGCCAAATATACAAACGAGATTTCGTGAAGTAAAACAAGTCTGCGTACATTGCAGTGGAATCATTTGCTACGCAGAAAGTAGCATCACTCTGATCAACAGAGCTATTAACAATCATGCTCATGTTTGTCCGAAACTCCCCAAACAATAAATTCTTTTTTTTGTTTTCTTCCTCCTGTTGAGCCCTTTACAATGAATCGTTTTCGTTGCCCCCTCCGAAAAAAAAACAAAAAAAATATAAAACTGTTCAGAAAAATTCAAAAAAAGTAAAAAAATGTTCAGAAAAATAATAAAAAAAATATAAAACAACAAAAACAATTTTAAAAAAAGTTCTTTTCAGAACTACCTCCCCGTTATAAAAAAATTGGTACAATATTTGCAACTGTGCCAACCTCTATTTCTCTTAGTTCGCTTCCCAGTTCGCTCCCCGGTACGCGAACCGGAAGCGAACCCAAAAATTTTTTTTTTTAAAAAAGAACAGTAAGTATAAGGGAAGGAAACAGACAGTTATGTTAAAAGAAAGACAGCTATAGGGGAGTAAACTAGAGATACTATTACCCGTAATCCACTGCTGATGATGTCACATATTACATCATTCATGACATGCTCAGTGACATCATCAGCAGAGGATTGCGGGTAACAGTATCCCTAGTTTATTCCCTATAGCTGTGTTTCTTTTAACATAACTGTCTGTTTCCTTCCCTTATACTTACTGTTCTTTTAAAAAAATTTTTTTTAGATCTGTCAGAAACAGTGAAAGTAATGAAATATAAAAGACTACGTAGAATATGAGCACTGTATGCAACAACTTTGACACTGACAGAAGCCTCACCTTCTCCATGCCTCCTACACAGTTCTACATGTACATCATAAATGCAAACAGAACAGAATTAATTATACATGTTAAATGGTTTATTTTTGCTGTTCTCAGAATGTATCAAATTTCACTAAAACAGTGACTTGAAGGTATTCATCATATAACAGCGGGGAAAAAAAAACACAATCAAAATGATTGTGTTTAAAAAACCCATACATTACAAATCAGAATTCAGAACTCCTTAAAGTTAACTTACTTTCCATGACGGCCAAGGATGTCCTATGAACAGCTTACACTCTGTTGTGCTGTTATTACTTTCAACCCGCCACTTTCTGAAAGAAAACCTCCATCGTTTTCAAAAACATGTTACATACAATAAATGACTTCTCGCTCTCTACCACACGATTCCACAAGGCCAAATCGTGTCAGAGCCATGTATAACTCTTGGATTTCTTGTAAGCCAATCCCGTCTTTTCGCATTTCCGCAACTTTCAGAATTAAAATGTTGAAGATCATTTACACAATCCTGGACTAGTAATATCTTCCCCTTCTTGCTCAATCATGTTCTACATTTCCTATCACACTGATACTGCTTACTATGAAGCAGACTTACACTACCTTTATGACTAGTACAATTATTTAATTCTCTACATCACTTTTAATCACAAAGCAATGTAAAACAGTAGACAGCATTGCAGACTTACATTCCCTCTACTCCATGTTTTGATTCGCTGCTTCAATTAGCTTATAAAAAGAAATAGTTTTTCTGAACTCATTCAAAGTGCACGTATTTCTCAATAACGTCCAGTGTTATGGTAAAAAGTTATGTCTCTGTACTACACTTATCGTCAAGGCCAAATAGTGTAGGAGCCATGAGAACTTCTTGAAATTCCTCAGAGCACATCCCGAGATTCTTTCCCTAAAATTTTGGTTTTAAAAACACCAGGTAAGAGTTTTTAAGGTCATATGGCAATTTTTTTTTGAAAATTAAAACAGAATCATTGCAGAATGACCAGCCATTTCTACACTTTAAATAAGCTGTATAATGTCCTGATGTTATTGAAGGACCATCATGATATATAATTGCTACAGTTACAAAAGTCCTTCCTGATATTGACAACTGTGAAGCCACAAACTTTTTAATTAAAGTTGTCAATTTTGTTCCATCAGGCCTACATCGTTGGAACATTAAAATGACATACTGGCCATATGTTCGTATAAATAATGTGGACATCATTTCAGATTTACATTGGCTACACTCCATGTTGTGATCAGCTGCTTTTACTAGCTTATTAAAAGAGACTGATTTACTGTCTGGCAAAGTTAAATATATAAATCTTTCTGAGTCTACACTAGTAGTAGCTGATACCCTACAGTTCTCGCAGTCATGCTGCCATTGATAAGAAAGCCCAAACAGGTGATCTACATCTACACCTTCATCATGCAATACATCAAGCATATACATTAAAAACTCCTGACAATCTTGCTGACTATTTTGAGAGAATTGTGTTTGGCCTGAACATCTGTCTAACAGATTTCGAATTTCAGACACACTTTCTATGTTTGTTCTATCAGTGCTACATTTCTCTAACACAGAATTTAACAAACTGCAAAATCTTTGATCCGAATTGACCACAATCTGTTCTTTTAAAGTTTCTAGAGAAAATACAACATTAACCACTACATTAGCATAGCAGTTGACACCAGAACTGTTTTCAAATTGAAAACCAACAACATCTTCAACAGAATCCTTTTTGTTTCTGCTTATAATTTCAGGTTCATCAACTTTTCGTCTTTTTGCTACAACCTCCCCAGTATTGGTCACATTTCTTCGTTTCCGGCCTACCACACGTTTCTCAAACAAAGGATACTGAGGCAAATGTGGCGCATACTCTCTTCTCAACCTATTGTATTCCTTAACACAATCTAGATCCGCACAAATGTTTGTGACATCACACTCAATCAAGTACAATCCCGATAAAGTCCTAACTCGTGACAATGCCACATATGCCATACCCTCCTTGAACACAGAACTGCCAATATTCACCAATGCACAGTCTACACTTAAACCTTGCGATTTATGGATTGTCACCGCATATGCCAAGCAAACAGGAAACTGCTTACGACGAACATATAAGTCTTTTACAAGCAAAAATCTAGCAGAACAACGAGCAATTAGCTGTACTTCCTCAATGCCATCAAATTTAATTTTTAAAAATTCAATTCCATCTCTATTTCTGTATTTCACAAAATCAACAACATTACCCATTGATCCATTTACCAGACCTCTTTCAACATGTAAATTCCTTCTTAAAATTATACGGCAGTTCAAGCACACATTCAGAGTCTTTTCAAAACCCGCAGTTTTAGATATACTCTTCTCTAATGAATCCAATTTTGTTTTCAGATTCTCAGACAAAATAATTGTTGATCCCATATGCTCTACTCTGTCAATAGCTTCCAATTTCACAATCTCTTGCTTTTCTAAATGCAACATTTTGTTGTTGAATTTGGCACATTCTGCAAGAGTTGGCATCAAACATATTCCAGATTTTTTCTCAGTAACTTTCTGAAAAATATTCTCAGGCACAACATCTTCGTCTGGATATAAATTTGTCAGTAATCGTGCATGTAAAGCTTCTTTCCCATGCTCGGTCACTTTTCCAATTCTAACATCTTGTAGAATAGTCTTGTAAACTTCATCCTTTGCCTGACGCATATTTTCATGCAGTTCAGCATAATTGAAGTTTAACCATATATTGACGTTGCCAATACTCCCTAAGCACTTCCTGGTATCTTCATGCGTGAGCATTTTGAACACAGGTTGCCCTTTCACTGGTGTCAGCTGCAGAAGATCTCCAAAAACAATGATGTGTTTGCCACCAAATAACACATCATACTCTGTTTTGAGAACTTCTTGCATTCTCAAATGCACAAAGGCAAGCATGACATTGGAAACCATGCTTACTTCGTCAATGATAAGAAGTTTCATTTTCCTCAAGACTCTTGAAACTTCAAAACAAGCATCTCCAGATAGCTTGTGATATTCTAATTTGTTGTCATGCTCCACTGGCAGCATCAGTAAACGATGTAAAGTAATCCCTTTAATGTTATGTGCTGCCAGTCCAGTTGGAGCGGTGACAACACAAGACAGCGATGACTCTGTCCTTTCCTGCAAATAACATGAAATTGCTTTAATAAGGAAACTTTTTCCAGTTCCCGCTTCTCCACTCACGTACAGTCGGACAGGCTTCAACGACGTACATGAGCACTCTTTCTTGTCATGACTTAATCCATGATCAATTTGCATGGTAAGTTCGTCATATATTTTCCTCTGCTCAACGTTGAGTTGTCTTTCCAACTCTTCTAAGTTAACCGCATCCTCCTGAGCATGTGCCATGGCTCTTTCCACTTCATTCATAGCAGTGGCAGCTTCATTTTCGATAAGAGGTCCTCCTAGTGGATCCTGACTCAATGAAGCAGAACTCTGACTGTCCTGAGAACTGTCTCTGGCAATCTCGGCTGCAATCGTTGCTTCCTGCTCAATTTCCACATTCAACATTTCTACATATTTGGGAAAAGCAGGACATTCTATGGTCTCCTTGGCAGCATTGAAAGAGTCTTCGTAACAGAGGAAATCTCCAAGCAGTTCCTCTTCTGCACGCCAAGGCTTAAAAAGTTGCAAAAGTGCTAAATAGAAAAACTCCTTTTTTTCAGGAGATTCGCCACTCAATTTTCGATGGTTTATCAAGTGGCATTTTCTTTGCTTGACCAGACATCCCTCACTTCCTATTACAGCATACACTCCTTTCTCAGTATCTTCTTTGATGTTCCTCTTGAATATGTAATTTTGCAGAACCTCATACAGACAAACATTCTCGAGGTGACTGCTTCGATTTGGATAATATGTATCCAACATGTTGCTCTTCAAAATGTCGGTACTGTTTGGCTCCTTTTCCGCCAAATACTCAATTTCCCGCACAGGTTTCAGAACTCGATTACGCGTTGCAGCAAGACCAACACTCGCCCAAACGATACTCCTGGACTTGGCATAGAGACTTGCTGAAGACAACCGGTCAGAACATTCGTAAGCTCCGATTTCTCGATGCGACAACATCTTCAGACTGAAACTGTACAACTTCTTGCTGAGGCTCTTTTCATGGGAAATGTCCTCCCACATATCCTTCAATTCTGTCTTCTCTTTTTTGGTGATGTAAGATGTCACATACCTAGCCACAGCCATACAGTTATCAGCCACAAACTGTATATCCATGTTAGCATTCCACATGGACAAAATCACCGGGTTGTAGTCGTTGATGTACTTAGACTCTTCGTTCCTCTTCAAATTGTATGTGTTTTTAGGTGATTTCTTCATCACATTATGTCGCAGCGAAGACATCAAACTGTTCACTCTTCCTTTAGAAATCACCGATCGTGGAAAGCCGAAACGACATTTGGTGTAGAACTTGTCTTTGTTCCGGAATTTACGACGACAGTACTTTCCACATCGATGGCTTTGGAAACGTAGAACTTTTTCTCTTAGGCTTTTTTTCTCCTTTGCGTTTGGAACAGCACACGTAGAATACTGTTCTATGAAACTCATCACTGAGTCGTCTGCATCCGTTCCCAATTTAGGTGCATCCTTGATCCACAGCAACATATGTATATGAGGAGCACCTCTTGCTTGGTACTCCTTCCTCCAGAAGAAATCCAACACCTCTCCAAGAGGTGGATTCTTCTTATTCATGATGAAAGACATCATACCTTCAAATCTATGATTGAAGTACCTACATACATTGACTGGATCCAAAGAGCACAGTTCTCCGGGTGTCTTGAATTCGATGTTTTCTACGTTAGCATTTGCCTCTCGTAGAAATTCAAGTAAGTCTTCCCAGCCATACTCAGCACAGCTCAAAGTGAGGAACCATGTGGGAGTTCCTAAGTTCCTCAGCATACATTTTAAATCACCATGACGACGGTACCAGTACTCATTAGTACCACGCTGACACGCCATGAGATTAATCAGGTGAGAATCCAAAATACTGTCTTGGACATTGACTTTATCCATAAAGTCACTTGCCGAGATGTTTTGCATGTGTATACCACTTTTCAAGATGTGGTTCACTGCATATGACAGTCCAGACAGATCGCTTTCAAACAGGAGATGAAACAAATAAGGAATGCATTGTCGAAACCTAGGATCTCCTGCATACAATCGCAAAGTCCGGTATTCAGAAGCAGGAATTTGATGAGGTCGCTCATCATATCTTCCTCCCTGACCTGTTGGAAAAAGCTGTGGGAAACACCGAGCTTCCAAACTTTCCTCCCAAACACTAATGGGACTCCCTTTCGCTTGTTTCATTTGAAACAACTCAATAGCATTCCCCATGACTTCCTTGGAATGCAAAGGATGAACACTATAATGTTCATATATTTCTTCACTAGTAGAGGGTTCTACTTTCTCAATTTGACCAGCACACAAATCGCTATCCTCTTCCTCACTTACTTCCTCTTCTGCAACATATACATTTTTATAGTATTTATTATATTTTTTCAAATACAATGTTGCCCTTTTGACTTTCCTAACATCTACTAAATCTTGCCATATTTTCTTATTCTTTGTCGGAACCCCATTAACTAAGATAACCAGAGGTTCCTCTTCCACTTTTTCTACTCCAATTGTGTTAATGTTTTTCTTCAAATCTAGAGGCAAATAAACAACTCTTCCCTTTAATCCTCTCTGTAAATCTGATGGAGGCAATTTCCCTGTCTTTGGCTCCATTCTTACAATAGCCTGAAAGGGATGGATACTTTGAATCAAAATAGATTCATAAGTATTTAAATCCTTCAATTCAGAAGGAATTTCAACCAATTCCAGATTATTATGAACTGCTCTAGCAGGCATCTGGTTTTGATTTAATTTGTTACAACAATAAGTACACACACGTTGATCAAATCCCAAATCAAAACAATTTTCTACCATCAAGTATGTTGTAAAATCCTTCCATTCACTATTATTTTCCCTTTCACTTTTTCCATATAAATCCACTAACTTAGTCTGATTCTTATAATAAGTGCGTCGACAACACACACAAGTGAAATTTGGCCTCTCACTTGATTTCACCTCAAACGTCGCAATTTCCCTCTGGAAATTATCTGTACTGGAAACCTGTACACTATCTTCCACATTACTCTCTTCTTCTTGGTCAATTTCAACATTCTCCTCTTTACTTCCAAAGTAACAAAACTCAATTTCTTCACATATATTCTTCACATCTATTTCAGAACAATGCAAAAGAGCAGCGCATAATTGTTTAAGCATAATTGCTGGACTCTTAGCATAATACAACATTCTAACTAATTTCCTCACTTTATTATGATGCACTGCTAGCATCCTGAAATGATGAAAAACACTCTGGCATACTCTCCTGGAAAGACAAGCCAGTGATTGACCATGCAAACCTATCACTTCTCTCACTCTGCAAGGATCTAATTCTTGCAACAACTTCATTTTCTGCTTCAAACTTTTCTTACTAAATGACCGTATAAAATCACAAAGCAAATTGAAGGAATCCTGTCGTACACTGCAAATACTACTACACTTCCAGGTGTACACAGGACCCTTAGGACGTCTCCCTAAAACCTCATTACCTAACACCTCTTCTATCTCTGTTCTCACAAGTTTTTCTTTTTCAACTGGACAACCATCTTTCACTTCATAAGCTCGACCACTGGTGTCAACTGCATGCACCAAATCATTATCCTGGAAATAACTCTCCTCATTAAAAAATGCCTCAGAGCTTGAACTATGCATCCATTCTCCAGAAAAAACTTCACAAAAATTACTACGATTAACTATTCTCTTCCATCTACTATTTCTTTTGAAATCATAAATTACCTTGTTTAGCTTCCTAATTCTATTGAGTGTCAAAATAAATAACTTACGTTTAATTTCAAATGCCTGATCAATAACTTTCTCAACTATTTTTTTTCTCTTATAAAAAACCACTTTCTGCTGACCTTTCTTAATATTTTTTAACAAATTCCCAATTATCCTGTTGCGGAACATTCGTTTACGAATATCCCTAAACTGTTGTTTCCTTCTACTTTCATGCATAGAGTTATCTCTTACTCTAGCAGTAACATTTCTCATTGGCCTTTCCTTACCATTTGAATTCATTCTCCTTTTCTGGAGTGAAACATTTTCTGTAGTAATATTTTTTTTACTACACATATTTCTTATGACTGTTTTTCGACTCTTACCCGGTGCTTTCTTGGTGACTTGACAAATCTTTTTGTTAGAGGACTGCTGCAATATTCCATGCTCCTGCTGTCTTTGACGTTTTCCAGCCTTTCTTACTCTTTCTTTGCTAGGCATCCTAAAATCTTGAAATAATCTGCAGTTGAATCTGTGGTAAAATATAATAAAAAATGTTATTAACCACTATTACCCAACAGTAAATTAATAACAGTCATCAAAAACTTAACACACTACTTAAGTATATAATATACTGAAGCCTATCTCCAATTTTTCACTGAACAGGACTCATCTCTTCTTAACCTTGGATAAACCTCACCTACTCTGTGTCCCTTGCACATAATTAAATGTAAAGGGGCAGATTTATATTAACTAGCACATCCCCAGGGATGCACCAGTTAACGTGCACCGCTGCTCTGCCACCCACGGTGTGCCGCATTTACAATCAGATAGGACAAAGCTACATCAAAACCCTGCGCCTGCTTGAAGCAGGCATAGATCTTGACGCAGGTAGGCTGAAAGCTAAAGCAACAACTAAGTGTCGTGTGCAGAAGTTACAAAAAAGGAAAAATGGCGTTTAAACCAGTAATGAGACCATGCTAACGTAATACAGAGTAAAAATATCCAGGATCTACATCAGTTTGGGGTTCACGAACCTGGCAGGTACAAGGCACTGAGGCTTTCCACCGTGCATGTCTCATCCCAAAACATATGTTGTTTGTGAATGAAACAATTTCCCAGACCAAATGCTTTGGATTGGCTACTTCTAAAAAATTAAACACCCCTACTATCCCGGAGTTAGAGGAATACGATGGTTGGAGTAATTTTACTCGTTGTCTATTAAAGATTTACAGGCCCTACTCCGTAATTCTTCCTTTAACATTTCCAGTATAAATCCAAAAGGTTGACTGCTTTGGCAACGTGCCTTATCCACGGTTTAATAACGCTGCCTTTTGCTTTATATAAGTTTTCAAATTGTATGAAATATATACCAATAGGTCGTTATTAACCTTTAGGTAGTGGTTTTCTTCATCAAGTCTGGTCGCTTCCATACACATACAGATTTTCAAAGATGATCAAGAACTTTATCTGAATGGAGAGGAATGCACTGAGACGCCAGATCATTCACTAATGTGTAGGCACATACAGTTACACGGTTCATGCAACAAACACCGACCAAATATGGCTTGCGTGTTGCAAGGCACACCAGTTCCTGCTATCATCCCCACCTTCAAGTTCTTGGAAAATGGTAGTTATTTGATGCTCAATAATGAAGATTGTTCTGGGTTAATTAAAAGTATTCATTTTATCGTAACAGTAAATGAACGGGTTATTTGCTGCAGAAATGTTCTATTTCCTCCCACACATGAACATAGGGAGTTTTCAATCTGGCCACAAATACCAACCTTGGCAGCACATTTCAACGGCATGGCAAGAATAAGAGCTATTTTGTCTCAGAGAGAGGTGGCCTTGAGTTCGGCCCGTGAAACTTTCGTCCTTCACACAGCGAACACCCGTACAGAGCTGCAGACCCTTTTAAATACAGATTCGCCTTTCCATTTCAGCAAGATGGTTCGGACTATCTCTAACGCATCCTCCACAAAGAGCCTGGCGCACTTTTTTAAAGTTGTTACCAGTGGTCTCGTGACTTCATTTGAGAAAATCTTTGGAGTCATCCCTGCTTTCTTACATTCTATTTTTTCCACTCTGCTTCGTGGATTCCCATTTTTACTTGCATTACCAGCGGACGCTCTTGTGCTTTTTTATATTTTTAAATATGGATGTCCCTCCTGTGCAAGCTCCCGCCCTGCAGCTGCTGACACTGTTCCGCAATCGCATGCTAGAATATTATGGCACAATGCCGTTGGCGATATTAAGCACGGCATATGGATTATCTTTTCTATGCTGATGTGATTCCTTCAAATCTAAGACACTAAAGTATCGGCACGCCCTAAACCAACACAAAGAGACCTTCTTAGCAAATAATATATTATGTGTATTAGGGAGGGTGAGATATAAGCAGCCGCGGGCCGTGGAGGGAGTTACGGTGGGGCAGGGAGGCGGGGAGGGGGAGGGGCAGGGTGAAGCCCTCTCCACCCTGCCCCTTCCCCTCCCCGCCTCCCTGCCCACCGTAACTCCCTCCACGGCCCGCGGCTGCTTATAAGTGTTGCTAACTCTTATTCATTTACAGCATGTTAACATACTGTCACCATTCGCTTTTTATGTACTATTAACTATGCTGGTAATTTTGCTACTGATAATATGTGTACTTGTATAATCTAAGATACTACGCCTGAGAAGACGGCATTAGTAAATAAACATTTCAAATACACATGTGTTCTTCTTAACTCCATGTTCTAGTTTCTAAGAAATATATAACGACCGACTGTTCATGAGTTCCACGTATCCTGAGGTACTATAAGTTCATATTCTGGATTGTCTAAACATTGAGAGTTTGTTATATCCAATGTGTCACTGTACCTAGCTTGCTAAGGGGTTTTGATTACTAAGGTGAGTTTTGGGACACCCTAATTCGCCGAGGTTCCAATCCTCTGTCCACAGTTCTGTGTCAGAACAGAAACCCTGCGACAGGGGCACCCCTCAACCTTACTGGAGCTTCATCACACTTGCGATACAACTCCAGCAATGCGCCAACTTTACGGCACAAATACGTCACGCATCTGTGCTGTTTTTGCCCCATAATTCGCCGAGGTTCCAATCCTCTGTCCACAGTTCTGTGTCAGAACAGAAACCCTGCGACAGGGGCACCCCTCAACCTTACTGGAGCTTCATCACACTTGCGATACAACTCCAGCAATGCGCCAACTTTACGGCACAAATACGTCACGCATCTGTGCTGTTTTTGCCCCATGATGCGCCGCATTGTAAATGCAGCACACCATAGGTGACGGAACAGCGGCACAGAATGACTAACACATCCCTAATGATGCGCCAGTCATCATAAATCTATCCCTATGCTTCTTATCTTGTTAGAGATAAACCGCCATATGTATCATCAAAGTTTTTTGCATTTCCTAAATAGCGAACTTTAAGAAATAAATAGCGATTCTTTACCATTCCTAGTTTGCGATGACCTATTTGCTAATTACAAATTACCCATTCATTTCCATGCAGCAGGAGGCCCATAGGAATGAAGGTACAATTTGCGATTAGCAATTACCTCATCGCAAATTACGAATTTTTCCGACGGTGCAGGGGTGTCTCAAGAACACCCTGCTGCACCCCTGAAAAAGAAATTTGGGGTCATATGGCGCACATAAATTTTGAAAACATTCCTTTACCTCAAAAACGATTTTCAACTCATAATTTGAAAACACTGCACATGGGGAAATGACTTAAAATGTCCTTAAGACACATAAAAGCATTTTTTGATTGCCTTTGCAGCATTTTCCGTCACCTTTAACATGCCTATGTAACGGAAACATTCAAAATCTAAATTTGCCATGCACAGGTGGGAGCATATTTACAAGCAATTTGCTCCACAGACAAACTTCTTACATTGAAATGGGAAAAATAACATCACAGACTCTCAATTACCTTATAAAGAAGCAGACACCATTATGTCCTTCTCATCAATATTAAAACCATTGCTTTTTCTCAAAAACGATTTACAAGTCATAATTTGAAAACACTCCACAGCTCCTATGCACATAAAAGCCCTGTCAGTACTAATACTTCACATTTTCTCCAATTACAATTTCTCAAAGAAACAAAATCTATTTGTGAAACACTTGAGACAAAGCAACATTTGAAAAACACAACTTTCTTCATAATTTTCTCCTTAAAGCACACTATTTTCTATCTAAATTAAAGAAATCTTTTCTCACCTTAGCAAATACTTTGAGTTTCAAAACAGTCTCAGAAACACACCAATTTGTCTTCAGCAGAGCAAAAGGTATTCACTCCAGAGTCTGCAGCTATCAAAAGCACAGAAATGCTGTAATTCCTCACACATATCTCTCATGTCACCCAATCAAAACTCTTCCCTCACTTTTTTTCAAAGCAAAACCCTTCCCCCCTCTGCCCCCTCTCTGCTTTTTCTGCATAGCAACCACCTCTTGCAAGACCTCTCACACAACAATGTTGCAATTGAACTCTGAACTCTCAGTGCACCTGCATATCCAGAGCATTCTTTCATTTAATGATTTTTTCTTCGCCACTCAAAATACATCTTTCAACGAACTCATCCATTCACACTAACTTTCTGTTTTCAGCAATCAAAATCCACCAATCACTCTTACTGCTTCATTAACACAGAAACTCCTCAGTTTTTTTCATTTTACACTCTCATTTTTTCAACTGCCATTTCATTGCCACACTTCATCTGACTGCAGCAGAACCTTCTCTCGCCATGTTTTCTGTCTGGATTGTTGGACATAGTTACATATATTGGGCTCAAAGGTACGCTGAAAACAGGAATTTACCTAACCTCAATTTACAAGATGTGGAAATTAAGTGGTTTGGCCACAGAGGATTAAAATGTCACCAATTGATACCATTGGTGAAAACCTTTATGCATTTGCCCAAACCTGACCTGTTAATTGTGCACTGTGGAGGTAATGATTTGGGCACTTTGACTGGGGTAGGTCTGGAAATGCTTTTAAAGGACACCTTTGAGCAATTGATGGCACTTTTTCCTCAGACTGCCTTGGTATATTCAAATATATGCCAAAGACAGAAATGGAGGTGGTCAAACCAATTTTGTCCACAAATTGAGAAGTCGAGGAAGCATGTAAACAAATCTGTTTCAGCTTACATGAGAGACCATGGAATGGGCTCCCTCTACAACAATAACTTGCGTTACTACATGCAAGATATCTACAGAGGAGATGGAGTTCACTTCTCAGATGAGGGCAACAGAGTTTTCACTCTGAATTTAAGAATGTGCATTGGTACCTACTTATAAGTACCTAAATGTACCATAAACCCAAAAGCTCTTCTCAGAGCTACCCTACATCTGATCACTCACAATTATTATTGTACTCTAACTTTTTTCACTAATTTTCAAGAAAGTACGCTCCCCAGAACGCTTCCCGGTTCGCGAACCGAGCGCACTCCACGCAAAAAAACTAAAAAAACGGTATATATTTTTTTGCCCTGCGAGAACCTTTCAAAGCCTCCACATCAAACCTAGGGGGTCAGGGACGATCTACTATGCCCCCTTATGGTCATTTGCCCCTTCGCTTTGGCCTCCTCTTGTCTCTCGATCCTACCGAGAGACAAGATGGCGGCCGCTACGGACTGTTTGGAATGTTTACAGACGCCGAAAAACCAATCAGCTTCGCAAACCTCCGTAACGCGAAAAGTACGCGAAGCGGAGCGCTGTTACAGATATATATCTTTTTTTGAACGTTAATTTCTCAAAATCCACTGGAGCACATATATTGAGACCTAGCAAAGGCACATCGGGCTACCAGTCCCTACAATTTTGCCAAGTTTCGTGCAAATCCATTCAGCCGTTCGATTATTATTATTATTTTTTTTTTTGCCCCGCGGGGCCCTTTTAAAACCTCCACATCAAACCTAGGGGGTCAGCGAGGATCTACTATTCCCCCTTATGGTCATTTGCCCCTTCGCTTTCGCCTCCTCTTGTCTCTCGATCCTACCGAGAGACAAGATGGCGGCCGCTACGGACTGTTTGGAATGTTGACAGACGCCGGAGAACCAATCAGCTTCGCTTCACAAAGCTCCGTTGCGCGAAAAGTACGCGTCCTGGGCCGCTGCCCGGTCCGCTGTTACAGATATATATCTTTTTTTAAACGTTAATTTCTCAAAATCCACTGGAGCACATATATTGAGACCTACAAAAGGCACATCGGGCTACCAGTCCCTACAATTTTGCCAAGTTTCGTGCAAATCCATTCAGCCGTTCGGGCTAAAAGTGAGGCCAACCGCCCTATGGAAATTAACATGGGAAAAACGCGTTTTGGGACCCCCCTTTTTTCTCGGCCCCCCCTTGACGAACCCCCCCCAAATTTTCAAAGGCTGCTCAGAAACAAAATGTGCCATTTTCCTGAAAATTTCAGCCAATTCCGTCCACAAACGGCAAAGTTATTAGACATAGAATTTTCAAAAATCCCATAGAGAAAAAATCCTAACTATATATACCTACTGGCGACCGCCAGTAGGTAATATATATATATATATATATATATATATATATATATATATATATATATATATATATATATACATATATATATATATATATATATATATATTACCTACTGGCGGTCGCCAGTAGGTATATATAGTTAGGATTTTTTCTCTATGGGATTTTTGAAAATTCTATGTCTAATAACTTTGGCGTTTGTGGACGGAATTGGATGAAATTTTCAGGAAAATGGAACATTTTGTTTCTGAACAGCCCCTGAAAATTTGGGGGGGGGTTCGTCAAGGGGGGGCCGAGAAAAAAGGGGGGTCCCAAAACGCGTTTTTCCCATGTTAATTTCCATAGGGCGGTTGGACTCACTTTTAGCTCGAACGGCTGAATGGATTTGCACGAAACTTGGCAAAATTGTAGGGACTGGTAGCCCGATGTGCCTTTGCTAGGTCTCAATATATGTGCTCCAGTGGATTTTGAGAAATTAACGTTCAAAAAAAGATATATATCTGTGACAGCGCTCCGGGCAGCGCTCCGCTTCGCGTACTTTTCGCGTTACGGAGCTTTACGAAGCGAAGCTGATTGGTTCTCCGGCGTCTGTAAACATTCCAAACAGTCCGTAGCGGCCGCCATCTTGTCTCTCGGTAGGATCGAGAGACAAGAGGAGGCCAAAGCGAAGGGGCAAATGACCATAGGGGGCATAGTAGATCCTCCCTGACCCCATAGGTTTGATGTGGAGGCTTTAAAAGGGCTCAGCGGGGCAAAAAAAAAAAAAAAAAATCGTTTTTTTTGGTGGGGTGCGCCTGGTTAGCGTAACGGGAAGCGGACTGGGGAGCGTACTACAAGGAAACAAGAATGATTGACTTTTAACTTATTGTATGTTTATAGACTTTTTTTTACTTTTTTTTCTGCCGAGTGACGTCTCGGCCTATCTCCACGGGATGCAGTCCCTACCATCTCGGCGTTTAAGCCCAGGGGGACCGGTAGTGTGGGAGAGATAACGTCTGTTAACGTTCGATTCGAAGGAAATCAGGAAGTGTTGAAAAACATTGTCTGCGCCATCTTGCCTTTTTTCAAATGCCACCCTTTTGTTGTGCACGGCAGCCATTTTAGATGCCTTGACCAGACCCACTCTCTGCACGCTGTCGATCCTTAGCATGGCTCCCCACCCTCGCAAGCATCTCCCCCAGGCACTGGTCACCCCCGCTCTCTGTCTTATGCATGGGCAATAAACCTCCCCCCATCTGCGCTGCTCTTCCCTGAGAATCACACTCTGTGCCCGCCCGACACCTCCCTTTCGCCCTATTCACTACCGCACCCTCTGACACTCCTCTTCCTCTGTGTCCGATTGTCCAGGCCGGTCCCAGGCTATCAGGTAGCCCTGCAGATGTATTTTATGGCCCCAGCTGTAAAGAATCACCCCTCTTCAAAGGAGTTACAGTAGATCAAGGCCCCCACCCGATGAGATCCGTCACACCACACGTGTTTCTACTATCTGAAAACCATCCTGTATTGTGATTGGGGAGGGGACCGAGCCTGAAGCGGAAGATTCCAGGGATGCCTCTTTGTACATCAAAGTTTTTACAATTTGTGTTGGCGTGCGATGACCGCGAGGGGGCTCATGTATACGTTGAAGAGGGTGGGGCTGAGAGAAGATCCTTGTGGTACGCCGCAGATGACTTCAGTGGCCTCTGACTTGAATGGTGGAAGGCGGACTCTCTGGGTTCTTCCGGTGAGGAACGAGGTGATCCATTCCAGTGCTTTTCCCTGGATTCCGACGTTTCTGAGGCGTTGTAAAAGGGTGCTATGACAGACC
Organism: Lissotriton helveticus; assembly: GCF_964261635.1. Lineage (NCBI taxonomy): Eukaryota > Metazoa > Chordata > Amphibia > Caudata > Salamandridae > Lissotriton > Lissotriton helveticus. Next base: position 2,012,972,275 of record NC_136063.1, on the reverse strand, counting down.
GTGTCGAAGGCTGCGGATAGGTCGAGGAGGATGAGGGCGACTGTGTCTCCATTGTCCAGTAGAGTTCTAATGTCATCTGTTGCTGCGATGAGGGCGGTTTCGGTGCTGTGCTTGGCTCGGAAGCCGGATTGTGAGGAGTCGAGGGATTTGTTGGTTTCGAGGAATGCGGCGAGCTGGTTGTTGACCGCTTTCTCGATGACTTTGGCCGGGAATGGAAGGAGTGAGATAGGGCGGTAGTTTTTGAGTTCGGTGGGGTCAGCTGTGGGTTTCTTCAGGAGGGCGCTGAGTTCGGCATGTTTCCAGCTTTCTGGGAACGTGGCGGAGTTGAGGGAGCAGTTGATGACGTCTCAGAGGTGCGGTGCTATAATGGAGTCTGCTTTGTTAAAGATGTGGTGAGGGCATGGGTCTGTGGGGGATCCTGAGTGGATAGAGTTCATCAGACGGATGGTGTCCTCCGTGGAGATTGGCTTCCAGTCATTGAGGATGTTCCGGGGGGGTGGGGGTCCTGCAGGGGGTTGGGTGGGTTGGTCTTTGGAACGGTTGTCGAAGCTGTTGTGGATGCCTGCAGGCTTCCGGTGGGGAGCGGCTGCCATGATTGCTCACGGAATGACCACGACGGAGCCACGAGATGGTGGTGCTCTCATGCTGACGCCAGCTTCAGTCTGAAACATCCAGAAACAAGGTGGGGCTTTCATCGTTTGGGAAAAAAAAAAGTTTTCATCCAATGAAAAGTGTTATTTTTAGGTCATATGATCAAGCCTTCCATCATTAGGAAACCAAAAGTAAAATGAACCAATGAAAAGTTTTATAAACAAGTCACATGACCTGTTATGCGGCATAGGGTATAAAAAGCGTAGAAAATCCGTTGGCACGTGAGGCGGCGTCAGTAGCGGACCGATGTGCGAATAGGCCGAAGGCAGCACAACGCGCCAAGATCCGGATGGCACCGAGGTGGTGTCTAGCAAGTTGCTGCACTGGTGTGGCCATCCTACAATGCTGAAAGTCGGCGTGGGGCACCCCGTTGGCCTGTGAGTTCATGTCAGTAGCGGACCGATGTGCGAATAGGCCGAAGGCAGCACAACGTGCCAAGATCCGGATGGCACCGAGGTGGTGTCTAGCAAGTTGCCGCACTGGTGTGGCCATCCTACAATGCTGAAAGTCGGCGTGGGGCGCCCCGTTGGCCTGTGAGATGGCGTCAGTAGCGGACCGATGTGCGAATAGGGCCAAAGGCAGCGCAACGCGCCAAGATCCGGATGGCAACGAGGTGGTGTCTAGCAAGTTGCCGCACTGGTGTGGCCATCCTACAATGCTGCGCCGAAAGTCGCCGTGGGGCGCTCCGTTGGCCTGTGAGTTCGCGTCAGTCAGTGGGGGTTGTTTGAGGATCTGACTGCATTGGAAAGCAATGTGATGCTGTGCGTCACCCCCAAGATGAAGGTTCCTCGGCTGCAGTGGGGCGCCCCTTGGTGTTTCACTCGCTATGCAGCTGAGTTGCGTGCGCACTTGCGGCGAATAGGCCGAAGGCAGCACAACAATGTTTTCGGAATGGAAGACACCACAAGGCGCTGAGATTCGGTTGGCACCGAGGTGGTGTCTAGCAAGTTGCCGCACTGGTTGCCGCACTGGTGTGGCCATCCTACAATGCTGCTCCGAATAACGGCGTGGGGTGCCCGAAGGGGGGGGGGCGGCGTGAACGGGCCTTCCCAGGTGGAGGCTCGTCTGCTGTAGTGGGGCGCCCCTTTACCGTTTCAGTTGCCATTCAGCTGAGTTTCGGCCGCTCTTGATGCTACAGCGACAGGCGGCTGCAACAGGACTCTCAAAATGGTGGCCTGTTCTTTGGATTTGGGCCTGGTCCACTAAAATGGCCCTGGGACACCTTAGAACTCGGACGCTCGAATTTTTTTTCCTTTCCTCTACATGCAAAAAAGGTAAATGCCCGGTACGTTACCTGCCTCATCTGCCACGATGTACTCTCCAGAGGAACCGAAAAAAAATATAGTTATGGTAACTATACCATGCATCGTCATATGGAGAGGTGGCACCGATTAATTATAGTGCTGCACAAAAGAGAGATTTGGAGGAGAACCCCCGACCTGCCAGTACATTCACCAAAGAAGTGGCACTGACAGCATCAGAGGCAAAACGGTCCCAAATATTTAGAAGAACTTTGGAAAGATTAAAAGGACATGTTTAGATTGTGGCAAATTAATTTCATGTGGACAGATGAGTGTTACTCTAATAAATACAGCATATGAACATCATCATAGTCGATGGTTGGTAGAGACATTTTGACTATATCCTGGACCTGCCCGTCCTCGCCCAAAATGGCGCCGGAATAAATGGGACTCGTAACTCCTTGTTGTGTACTGGTTGCTGAACCTTGAAATCACGAGATACGTATGCAGTTTTGAAGCACATGGCGGGCGGGGACGAGAATTGATTGAATATTTCGACATCCCTATTGATATTAAGTTCTGATGTGTTATTGATTACTGTACTATTGAAAGTTCGAATTAACGTCACCCATGGTACTTGCCCGCAAATGTATATCTAGATAATTTTATTGTAACTGGCTCTGTCGTATTTTAATTATAAAATGTACGTCCACCGATTCCGCAACTGTTAGACAACTTAGTTCTTGCAACCTAATGGCCCGCCCGTTACGTTCCTCTACAGTGTAAATGTCTACTCATCATATACGATTACAGTTTGCTCCGTGGCCGGCCCACGTGGTTATAGGCCCGTATTTGTATACTGACATTTTCACAATAAAGGTTTTTAAAATAAAACATGGTAGTAGTATTTACATTGGTAAAGTTTTTAATAATAGTCACTGTTTTAGAATCAGTAAAAGGCAAGTGCAATAAAGCAGTCCAATTTCATGAAGGGTAAAAGGTATAATACGCAGGAACGCAGTAAAGATAAATGGTCAAGGGCTGTTGTGTTTCTACTTCTGCAACATAAAGTGATCGATAAGAATCTGATATTCAGGCGTATCGGCGACTAAGACAGCAGGCCGAGCCTCTTTTGCTCAACGGCTCCGTCATGGGACGAAGAAACGTCCTTTTTCTCGAAAAAGGAATATATTTTACTTGCAGGACAGCTGTAAATTTTCCGGGAAAGTACATTAGCCTGGAACATTATAACATATGTTTAAGAAAAAATAATGTTCGAAAGTAATAAAAAGCGTAATTTTTAGGTCATATGACCAAGCCTTTCATCATTAGAATAAGAAAAGTAAAATGAACCAATGAGAAGTTTTATTAACAAGTCACATGACCTGTTATGCTTACGTTACGCGCTGCGCACCGCGCCCCAGATCGCTTCCGGGAAGCTGCGCTTCGCGCACCGGAGCACTTCCGGATGCGCTAACGCGGCGCGTCATATGACGCATTACGCGACAACGCAGGTCCAGAATATAGTCAAAATGTCTCCACCAACCAGCGGTCGGAACACAACCCCTTTCAGCAGGCTAAATAGTTCTGTTAAATGACAACAGAAGGGACAGGCAACAAGAACCATCAGTCAAAGAGGGGAGGGCAAGTTCTTCTCTACCGGGTCACGTTGGGGCGCTACCGGAACTGATCGAATTGGTAGTCTAAAGTGTTTCTGGATGTTTCAGACTGAAGCTGGCGTTAGCATGAGAGCACCACCATTTCGTAGCTCCGTCGTGGCCATTCCACGAGCAATCATGCTAGCCGCTCCCCACCAGAAGCCTGCGGGAGTCGGGGGCCCCCAAGACTTTTGTAGAATCTTCAAGGCTGAGGGGACGCTTTCGAGAATGGAGCCCAAGCTCTAGCAGACAAGCGTCCGAGTTCCAAGGTGTCACAGGCCCATTTTAGTGGACCACGCCCAAATCCGAAGAGCCGGCCGCCATTTTGAGAGTCCTGTGGCAGCCGCCTATCGCTGCACCGCAAGAGCGGGAGCAACTCAAGTACATGGTGAGCGAGACGCTGTAGTCGAAAGAGCGGGCGGTAAACAGCTGAATAGCGGAAGAGGCACAGTGTAGCAAAAGCAGGCGGAATGGCACCTGAAACGGTAAAGGGGCGCCCCACTACAGCGTGTCTTTAGGTGAAACGGATTGTGGGACAAGGTCAAGAATGGAAGAGTCACCAAAAGGCAAAAAGTTCCGCTTGACCCCGGGAGCCGGCCACCTATGTCGGGGGCGATCTCAGGCCACACCAGGGCAACACGACTTGCGGAGGGGGCCGGAGCCAAGCGCCCCCTCCGAGTCCGCGCCATGACACCGTCCCTCGGGGGCCTCCGTCAAGCGGTTCAGGGTGGCACCGCATCACATTGTTTTCAAATGCAGTCACGTCCTCAAACAGCCCCCACTTACATTGAGAATAGTGAAGCTGTAGCAAGTACAAATAGGCTTCAGACAGTGTTACAAGCACTCCTCAAAACTTTGAACTATCAGAGTGCATGAGTTTCATGCTCGATCGATTGAGCTAGCCGGATCGGGCAACAAAAAGTATAAAATAGTTATGTAAATAGTTATTTAATAAAATGTTTTACCCTGTTACTTTGCTGGTGTGTTGTATATATTTGTAATATTTGCATAGAGTTTATCGTTATTTTGGGCGGGGTGGGTGGCGGAGCCGAGCTGTCTTGCAGCCATCATGGTGTGGAGCTCACTTCATCTCACTAGTTTCGTATTTCTCATGAGGGGTTGTTCCTAATGTTTCTTTTTTAGCGAGGTCAAAAAGAGATCCCATTAGTGGCCTACTGATTTTGCTCGATTCCTTTTGTTTTTTTACACGATTTTTCACTATCTGCAAAGACTAAACAGAGTATTGCGACTCTGTGCTTGTTTGTAAATAGAGAATGAACCAAAGAGAACCAATTCTAAAACAGTAACCATAGGTTAGAGACCTAGAGTTAGGAATTAGCATTTAAAAAACCTTGAAACCTTGAAAATTCACTGAAAAAACCATAGGTTATAGACCATATATAGTTAGGGATTAGCATTTAAAAAACCTTATTTTACTCACACAAAACCATTGAAATTCCATATATAGTTAGTTGCACTAACTATATATCGCGCACCCGCAATCCACTGCTGATGATGTCACATATTACATCATTCATGACATGGTCAGTGACATCACTGATGACATCACTGATGACATCTCAAATGACATCACTGATGACATCTCAAATGACATCACTGATGACATCTCAAATGACATCACTGATAACATCTCAAATGACATCACTGATGACATCTCAAATGACATCACTGATGACATCACTGATGACATCTCATTTGACATCAATGACCACATCACTGATGATATCATTCATGTGACAATACAATGCATCTCCTCACACTTTAATATAACCTCTGTTACACCCATTGTTAAATACAGAGTATAATTTTTGAAACCATTGACACACCAATACTAGTTACTACATACGCACTCAGTGATTCCTATGTTTACACACACATTCACTCATTTACCCATACAATCATTCATACATACAATCACTCATCTTTACAACACTATCATATGCACTCATACACCTATACAGACTCTCACACTCTGTCACTCATCCATGGAGTTACTCACACACCTAGTCAGTCCTGTAAAGAATCAATCACACTTCCATTTTCTAATCTATACAGTTAAACATAGAGCACCTTACATTTTGAAACATATACTAACACATACTTACTCTCTTATACAATCATTGATACAAGTACACATTGATCTGCACAGAGTCACACACCTCCCAGCCAGCCACACACACACTCAGTCTCCCATACAAATACTTGGGCAATCAATCAATAACCCATATAGTTACTCATATAGCTACTGATCAACACATGCAGCAGTTTACAGAACAACAAACATAATGATGCACAAATTAAGACAGTTCAGTCACTAACCCATGCACTCAGTGAGACACATTTAATCACTCACTCATACAGTCAGTCACGCACCTACTAAATCCTTCATCCAAACACTTCTACATCTACTCATTCTTCAATATGTAAAACATATTTAAACTTTACAGAAACACACAGTCACTGGATGATGTCATCAGTGATGTCATTTGAGATGTCATCAGTGATGTCATCAGTGATGTCACTGACCATGTCATGAATGATGTAATATGTGACATCATCAGCAGTGGATTGCGGGTGTGCGATATATAGTTAGTGCAACTAACTATATATGGAATTTCAATGGTTTTGTGTGAGTAAAATAAGGTTTTTTAAATGCTAATCCCTAACTATATATGGTCTATAACCTATGGTTTTTTCAGTGAATATATATATATATATATATATATATATATATATATATATATATATATATATATATATATATATATATATATATATATATATATATATATATATATATATATATATATATATATATATATATATATATATATTACCTACTGGCGGTCGCCAGTAGGTATATATAGTTAGGATTTTTTCTCTATGGGTTTTTTGAAAATTCTATGTCTAATAACTTTGGCGTTTGTGGACGGAATTGGCTGAAATTTTCAGGAAAATGGCACATTTTGTTTCTGAGCAGCCCTTGAAAATTTGGGGGGGGTTCGTCCAGTGGGGGCCGAGAAAAAAGGGGGGTCCCAAAACGTGTTTTTAACATTGAGTTTTCCATAGGGCGGTTGGCCTCACTTTTAGCCCGAACGGCTGAATGGATTTGCACGAAACTTGGCAAAATTGTAGGGACTGGTAGCCCGATGTGCCTTTTGTAGGTCTCAATATATGTGCTCCAGTGGATTTTGAGAAATTAACGTTTAAAAAAAGATATATATCTGTAACAGCGGACCGGGCAGCGCACTGGTTCGCGGACTTTTCGCGCAACGGAGCTTTGTGAAGCGAAGCTGATTGGTTCTCCGGCGTCTGTCAACATTCCAAACAGTCCGTAGCGGCCGCCATCTTGTCTCTCGGTAGGATCGAGAGACAAGAGGAGGTCAAACCAAAAGGGGAAATAACTATAAGGGGGCATAGTAGATCCTCGCTGACCCCCTAGGTTTGATTTGGAGGTTTTAAAAGGGCCCCGCGGGGCAAAAAAAAATAATAATAATAATAATTGAACGGCTGAATGGATTTGCACGAAACTTGGCAAAATATTAGGGACTGGTAGCCCGATGTGCCTTTGCTAGGTCTCAATATATGTGCTCCAGTGGATTTTGAGAAATTAACGTTCAAAAAAAGATATATATCTGTAACAGCGCTCCGCTTCGCGTAACGGAGGTTTGCGAAGCTGATTGGTCATTCTGTCACTGGGCTATAGTTGGGCTACATCTGGCTGATATTTGGGCTACATTTGTTTTTTTGTGTGTCTGGCGGCCATCTTTGGGCTACATTGGGCTACATTGGGCTTCATTGGGCTACATTCGGCTAATTAGCAAATAGCTCATCGCAAACTAGGAATGGTAAAGAATCGCTATTTATTCCTTAAAGTTCGCTATTTAGGAAATGCAAATAACTTTGATGATACATATGGCGGTTCATCTCTAACAAGATAAGAAGCATAGGGATACATTTATGATGACTGGCGCATCACCAGGGATGTGTTAGTCATTCTGTGCCGCTGTTCCGTCACCTATGGTGTGCTGCATTTACAATGCGGCGCTTCATGGGGCAAAAACAGCACAGATGCGTGATGTATCTGTGCCGTAAAGGTGGCGCATTGCTGGAGTTGTATCGCAAGTGTGATGAAGCTCCAGCAAGGGTCGGGGGTGCCCCTGTCGCAGGGTTTCTGTTCTCACACAGAACTGTGGACAGAGGATTGGAACCTCGGCGAATTAGGGTGTCCCAAAACTCACGTTAGTAATCAAAAACTATTTAGCAAGCTAGGTACAGTGTCACATTGGATATAACAAACTCTCAATGTTTAGACAATCCAGAATATGAACTTATAGTACCTCAGGATACGTGGAACTCATGAACAGTCGGTCGTTATAGATTTCTTAGCAACCAGAACATGGAGTTAAGAAGAACAGATGTGTATTTGAAATGTTTATTTACTAATGCCGTCTTCTCAGGCGTAGTACCTTAGATAATAAAAGTACACATATTATCAGTAGCAAAATTACCAGCATAGTTACTAGTACATAAAAAGTGAATGGTGATAGTATGTTAACATGCTGTAAATGAATAAGAGTTATCAACACTTATAAGCAGCCGCGGGCCGTGGAGGGAGTTACGGTGGGGCAGGGAGGCGGGGAGGGGGAGGGGCAAGGTAGAGAGTGCTCCACCCTGCTTCTCCCCCTCCCCGCCTCCCTGCCCTATCGTAACTCCCTCCACGGCCCGCGGCTGCTTATATCTCACCCTCCCTAATACACATATTATATTATTTGCTAAGAAGGTCTCTTTGTGTTGGTTTAGGGCGTGCCCATACTTTAGTGTCTTAGATTTGAAGGAATCACATCAGCATACACCAGCTCTCTCTTCATGTGAACCGCATCAACTGTTGTGTATGTGTGTTCGGCAAAGCAATATAAAACCCGCCTCATGCCCAGAATTGGCAGAAGTTGCACTTATGTTATGAGTATGAAGTCGTGGAGATCAGACCTCATAACAATTCTGTATCGTGTTGTTCCTGAAACTTTAGCACTCGCTGTACAGATATAGTTTAACAAGTAAAGCAGATAGTAGACCAATAACATATTATTCTCATGTAAACCACGATGAACTACTAGGTGGAAAGCTAAAGCAACAACTAAGTGTCGTGTGCAGAAGTTGCAAAAAAGGAAAAATGGCGTTTAAACCGGTAATGAGCCCATGCTAACTTAACACGGTGTAAAGATATCCAGGACCTAGATGACACCTCCTCATGATCCGGAAACGAACTGAATAAGATAATAGAAGTGCCATCTCATGAGAGCAGATTGCAAGTTTATATGTGGACGGTCCGCAAGGTAAAGCATTAAAAACTAGGAAAATTTAATGCTAAAGAAAAATAAAACAGCCAAGTACTTTATCGAGTCTTAAGCCAATAGGCAAGGTAAATAATAAAAACTTGACAAATAAGTCAATGAATTGTCAATGAAATGCTAGTACTCAGCATATCAAACATGAAAAAGGTCTATGACATAACTGTGTATGCAAAATAAGCTGCAACAGCCTCCAATAGGAAGTCACCGTCTTCATCCGAAAACAGTTCAGCCATCCAATTTAAAAGCGGAAAAGAACATACGTGCTCTCCCAGCACCGGATCCTCTATCACCATCAGAGGACAGCTCGGTGGGTTTTCAAGAAAGCTCTGTTCCAAGAAAGACTGTGCTGCCGCCAGTAAATTCCAGGGACCAAGTAGTCCATGCATCAATGCCACAGCCATAATCCTTTCGCCAGGACAAACCAACTCGTGAGTAATGATAGGAGTCATCAGCTGATTAAAGTCGACGTCAGGAGAAACCGGTCCGCAGAGACACAAATCAATGGCCCAATCGAAATCACAGGTCAGGCAGTGAAATACAGGCTGGACACAGGTGAAGTAGGAGAACCGAAAAGATAATCCATATGCCGTGCTTAATATCGCCAACGGCATTGTGCCATAATATTCTAGCATGCGATTGCGGAACAGTGTCAGCAGCTGCAGGGTCGGAGGTTGCATAGGAGGGACATCCATATTTAAAAATGTAAAAAAGCACAAGAGCGTCCGCTGGTAATGCAAGTAAAAATGCCAATCCACGAACCAGAGTGCAGAAAATACAATGAAAGGAAGCAGGGATGACTCCAAAGATTTTCTCAAATGAAGTCACGAGACCACTGGTAACAACTTTAAAAAAGTGCACCAGGGACTTTGTGGAGGATGCGTTACAGATAGTCGGAAACATGTTGCTGAAATTGAAAGGCAAATGTTAATTGAAAAAGGTTTTGCACCTCTGTATGGGTGTTCGCTATGTGAAGTACGAAAGTTTCACGGGCCGAACTCAAGGCCACCTCTCTCTGAGACAAAAGAGCTCTTATTCTTGCCATGCCGTTGAAACGTGTCTCAAGGTTGGTATTTGTGGCCAGATTGAAAACTCCCTATGTTCATGTGTGGGAGGAAATAGAACATTTCTGCAGCAAATAACCCGTTCACTTACTGTTACGATAAAAGGAATACTTTTAATTAACTCAGAACAATCTTCATTATTGAGCATCAAATAACTACCATTTTCCAACAACTTGAACGTGGGGATGATAGCAGGAACTGGCGTGCCTTGCAACACGCAAGCCATATTTGGTCGGTGTTTGTTGCATGAACCGTGTAAATGTATGTGCCTACACATTAGTGAATGATCTGGCGTCTCAGTGCATTCCTCTCCATTCAGATAAACTTCTTGATCATCTTTGAAACATCTGTATGTGTATGGAAGCGACCAGACCTCATGAAGAAAAGCACTACCTAAAGGTTCATAACGACCTATTGGTATATATTTCATACAATTTGAAAACTTATATAAAGCAAAAGGCAGCGTTATTAAACCGTGGATAAGGCATGTTGCCAAAAAACCCGCAATCCTCTGCTGATGATGTCACTGAGCATGTCATGAATGATGTAATATGTGACATCATCAGCAGTGGATTACGGGTAATGGTATCTCTAGTTTACTCCCTTATAGCTGTCTTTCTTTTAACATAAGTGTCTGTTTCCTTCCCTTATACTTACTGTTTTTGGGTCGCTTCCGGTTCGCGTACCCGCGAGCGAACTGGGAAGCGAACTAAGAGAAATAGAGGTTGGCACAGTTCCAAATATTGTACCAATTTTTTAATAACGGGGAGGTAGTTCTGAAAAGAACTTTTTTTTTTATTTTTCTGAACATTTTTTTACTGTTTTTGAATTTTTCGGAACAGTTTTATATTTTTTTGGGTTTTTCTTGGAGGGGGCAATGAAAACGATTCATTGTAAAGGGCTCAACAGGAGCAACAAAACAAAAAAAAGAAGTATTTATTATTTTGGGCGTTTCGGACAAACTTGCATATGATAGTCAATAGCTCTGTTGATCAGAGTGATGCTTTTTTCTCCGTAGGAAATGAATCCATCGCAAAATGCGCAGATGTGTTTTACATCACCAAATCTCATTTGTATATTTGGCACCATCTCCCTGCCCTCTGGTCCCGTTACTTCCGGTACAACAGATCTTCTGGCCATAATAGGGAGATTATCTAGGTCGTTCCGAAACTGTGCAGCACTGTAGTTGTTAGGATGCCACCTAGTCATATGGCGATGCATTGTGTAGTTTCCGAAACTGTATTTTTTGTCGGTCCCTCTGGACAGTCTATCTTGACATATAAGGCAAGTTACGTATCTTGCATTTACTTTTTTCTGACCTTTGGGAATTTTAAAAAATTGCCAAATGAAGTTTTCTTTCCGGTGAGACGTCCTGGGCTGCTCAGGCAAAAACTGCCTCTCTTCGTGCTCGTCCTCCTGTTCCTCTTCTTCTTCTTCTTGTTGAATTACAACTTGAGCAGGTGGTCCACTCTTCCTTGGATGTGGTGGAGGTGGTGGGGAAGCACCAGCTGAAGCTACTAAAGAAGCCATTGCTCAGTGATCACAAAGGGTCTTTCTCTCACAATGATGAAAGTCAGAGTGAGGAAAGAAGGAGGGATTTTCATCATTTGGGAAAAACAAGAGTTCTCAACCAATCAAAAGTGTTCATTTTAGATTATATGACCTAGTCTTACATCATTAGGAAACCAAAAGTGAAATGAACCAATGAAAAGTGTTATTACCAAGTCACATGACTTGCTGTGTTTACGTTAAGCGCTTTGCAGGGCCTCCCGGTTTGCTTCCAGAAACCTGCGCTTTGCGACTCGCTTCGCGTACCAGTTCGCTAACGTAGTACGTCATATGACGTATCACGCGACAACGTGAAACGTCATGCGGACGGGAGGCGTCACGATGTTGTTTTGTAACGCGGCACTTGCGGTAAAGAAACGTTTACCGGCTCGCGGTCTATTTCGCGGCATCAAGGTCAGCTAACGGGAAGCTTCCCGATTTGCGAAGCGGGAACGAAGAAAAAAAAATATTTAAAAAAAAAATTATTCATAAACATATAAAATATATTTTTGGATTTAAAGAAGAATACATTTTACAGCTACAGATATTAGCTGTTAAAAAACCAATGAAATTCACTGAAAAAACCATAGGTTATAGACCATATATAGTTAGGAATTAGCATTTACAAAACCTTGAAAATTCACTGAAAAAACCATAGGTTATAGACCATATATAGTTAGGAATTAGCATTTAAAAAACCTTATTTTACTCACACAAAACCATTGAAATTCCATATATAGTTAGTTGCACTAACTATATATCGTGCACCCGCAATCCACTGCTGATCATGTCACATATTACATCATTCATGACATGGTCAGTGACATCACTGATGACATCACTGATGACATCTCAAATGACATCACTGATGACATCACTGATGACATCTCATTTGACATCATTCTTGTGCTAATACGATAAACCTCTTCAGACTCTAATATAACCTTAGATACACTCAGTGTATACAGACACTCACACACTGCCACTCATCCATGGAGTTACTCACACACCCAGTCAGTCATGCAAAGAAACAATCTCACCTCCATTTCTTCAACTATACAGTTAAACACACCTTACTTATTGAAACATATACTAACACATATTTACTCTCTTATACAATCCCTGATACAAGTTCACAATGATCGATACAACCACTCACTCATTCAGTGGCTCTCATGCACAGTTATTTATATATGCCAACTCTCACATGTACTGTGTTTTACATATGTACTTACTATGACATGTAGCATTGAGATATCCATTCACTCATCAATACACTCATGCACACAGTCAACTGCCCATGTAGCTGTTTCCACATGCACTCTTGAACTCATACACCTAGTGAATAAACTGCTCACACATCTATGCATAGAGTCTCACATCTTCCAGCCACCCCCACACAAACTCAATCTCCCATAGAAATACTTGGGCAACCAATTAATAACACATATAGCCTCTCGTATAGCTAATGATCAACACATGCAGCAGTTTACAGAACAACAGACATAATGATGCACAAATTAAGACAGTTTAGTCACTAACCCATGCATTCAGTGAGACACATTTAATCACTCACTCATACAGTCAGTCATGCACCTACTAAATCCTTCATCCAGACACTTATACATCCACTCAAGACATATTTTAACTTTACAGAAAAATACAGTCACTGGATGTTGTCATCAGTGATGTCATTTGAGATGTCATCAGTGATGTCATCAGTGATGTCACTGACCATGTCATGAATGATGTAATATGTGACATGATCAGCAGTGGATTGCGGGTGCACGATATATAGTTAGTGCAACTAACTATATATGGAATTTCAATGGTTTTGTGTGAGTAAAATAAGGTTTTTTAAATGCTAATTCCTAACTATATATGGTCTATAACCTATGGTTTTTTCAGTGAATTTTCAAGGTTTTGTAAATGCTAATTCCTAACTATATATGGTCTATAACCTATGGTTTTTTCAGTGAATATATATATATATATATATATATATATATATATATATATATATATATATATATATATATATATATATATATATATATATATAGGGTTATAGGCACAAGGTGTCCGGTACATAGGTAAGAGTACAAAGTTAATTGTTAAGGGTACAAGGTTAATAGTACAGGTTCAAAGGTTCTGGTTAAAGTGTATAGGGTAAGGGGACATGGATAAGGGGACAGGGTTATAGATACCATGTTGAAGGATACATGCTTTAGGGTACAGTGGTTAAGGTTTAGCTTTAGTTGTACAGGGTTAAGTCCAGTAGAGCAAATATGCAGGGTTCAGTTCAGTAGAGTATATATGTAGAGAAAGAGAGAGCAAGCAAGACAGAGAGCATGCATGCAGATGTGCAGAGTGCAATATGACATTTATTACCATTGTTGAGTATCGGCAGGGGCAATGGATCATGAAAAGTACAACTTTGAGTGGGTTATGATGCCCCTTCACTCAAGCAACAATAACAAAATTATTCTCTGCACATCTGCGTATATAGTTTATGCCATTGCATTTTTTCATGTGCATTTGTTTTATCCAAATGTATTTAAACAAAGGCAGGATGCAAAGGGTTCATTTGTGCAGTAATGTAAAATCAAGTTGAAGAGGCCTCATGAATATAAGGAGAGTTGTTTCCATTTGTCAACTATAACATAAATCTATGGGGCAATAAAAATGTTTTCATCTTGCCAATTTTAATGGACTGTGGTGATTATATCCAATTTGACCTTCATTATTATTTTTTATTTCTCCATACTTTAACATGCGGGGATCTCCACATGGTAAAGTCAAAGAAAAAATGAACTCAAAAATATATATTTAAAATATTTTATTTTAAATATTAGGGTAATTGAATTTTAAATATTTCCATTTTAAATGTAAACAAACAATACAGCACTATTAACTCAATTAATGGAAACATATAAAATTACAATAATGTTTGTTATAAATAAAAATTAATTTCCACCTTAAGAAAAAATAATAACTTTTTATTTTGTATTATTAATTACTATAAGTGGGGAATAGACTTAATAGAATTCAATTTAGTTACATTTTAGTAAAAATACTGTTAGATTAATTTTTACATTAAAAATAGAGCATTACAATATTATATAATTTAATAATAAATATGTACTTTTTTAATATATTTTTCAACATTAAATTATATTTACTTATATTTATACCTGTTTTAAATAATTTACATTAACATTATTTCCTACAAAGTTTTATTTTAATTCCTGACCTCCATTTCTATGTTCGAGTGTTGCAGTACCAGTGGCTGGTCATGTGTAGTGCTGGAATTACTACAATTTTCTTCTAGTAACTTAAACTTAGATTTTGTGACTATGCAAAATGTAGTACATTTACTCAAAAAGTATAAATGACTCAAATGTGTAAGTTACCTCTGTGAATCAGACCTTATTGTAGTGGTTTATTATAACATTCATTATTTATTTTAAAATAGCATATTTGTAGTGTCTAACTTACTACCATTTTATTTGGAAGTAACTTACTCTAGGCCTTTCAGAATAAGTAAACTTACTCAAAAGTGTAAGTCACCTCTATGAATCAGGCCCCAGATATATGAGCCCCATTCTGCCTTTATAGAATTGTAAAGCACATCCTCTAACCCATTGGGTCCTGTAATAAATTCCTCACTGTAACCACTGTAACCACTCACCCGTATTTGGGTGAGTCCATGGTGTAATCAACACTGGTACCATGTAATGTTTAAAACGTTTCACGCAGACTTACAATTGTATTATGTCATGCTACACTTGATTACATGCTGATCTGTGTGAACTGCTCTGATGCCCTGCCGAGCTTGGTTCACGCTAAAAAACTTACAAACATATACATCCATTTACAATAAAATGTATAACTGACATAAGATTAACGGTTCCTCCAGTAAGGATATACTCGTGAGATGTTTATTGGAAAGAAGTAATCGAGGGTTCTCTTAACAAGAAAATATAATATAACAATTACCAAAGCATGTAATACAAACAGCTGTTCCTCAATCTCATTTCATGTTTCGAAGATGGAAAATAATCCTTTTTTTTATTGTTCCTCGACAGATTAAGATGTGGTTCAAAAAGAGATATTTTACTCTTTCAGTTGACGATAACATGTTCTGCTATTGCCTTCATTTAAATATATCTTCAGACGAAGCGCGCAGTATTATAGCAGCATCATGCCTTAGTCGTGACTGTACAGGCAAGTCCAGGCACTACTGTATTACTTTCCTAAACAATATGGGAAGGATATTGGTTTTACAGTTTATGCAGGATTAGATTTACAGCCATGCTTTTCCTCAGCATTACATCTGAATTACAATAAATCATTCTTGCCACTAAGCAGCTGCATCCCTAATCAAAATCTGATTTATTACCCATGCATTTACAATCCTTAGGAGTTTTATTCACATTTGCTGTCATTTGAAAGCTCTAAATTGTATTTCTAAGTTGTTGCTGAAATAGCCTCCCTTGCAGAGAAGCACATCTTTCCACTGCCATCTGCTGAATGTAGTCTTGCATTTACACATTACGAAAGGTAAGTTGATTGGTCAGCCTTTTTTAAAACATGACATCTCACGAGTTCTTAAAAGGAAGAAATAGAAAAATTGTAATGTACTAGTATATATATGGAAGACTGTCACTGTGCAAACATAATATTCCTGTAAATCTGCAAAGTCGTAGAAGATGTGGGGCCAAAATATAACAGGCATTGCAAAAGGAATAGGTGCAGGTTTTTCATGAGTGAAAGGGCTTCTTTACTGATTGGCACGTTTGTATGTGTGGGTGGGTGAATGGATGAATGCGTGAAAGAATCAACGGTTAGATGAATGGAAGATGTAGTGACTTACTGAGTGAATGGATAGGTGATTGAATGTGTGAGTGCATTGATGGATGCATGAATGAGTGAATTTGTGGATGGATACATGAATGACCTATCTATTCACCAGCCCTGACGATTTCATCTTCCATTGTGTCCCTCTCACACCTACTTACAAGGCCTATGACTCTATCAACCCACACAGCTATTCATATATCTTCCATTGAGGTATACCCTACACCATCCTTGGAAGCACCCATATATCTACTCATAAGCATGCATTCACTGAACCACAGCCTTTCTACATGTAGTCTATCGTATGTGTGCATGCATGTAGGTGGACGGACTATGCTTAGGCATGCCTCCCTTGCACACTGTCTCACTGGAATCAAGCTATACCTAACTGATGATTCATAGCTAGGGCAAAACCAGTCTTAGGTTGCTTGTCCTCCAGTTGAGGGAGGACCTGGCCTGGCAGTGTGGGCTGGAATGTTCCCATTGGAATAGGGTCACGACTGGTTTGCACATCGATGGATCAAAACTGAGCTGGAATGGTGTGCAAAATAATGAGGGACATGGATTTGGCCAGAAATAATTACCATTGGATGAGATTAATTCAATCATTCCATCCATAAATATTTGGTGTTGTGCTTACCTAATTGGAGCGGTTATACCCAGATGTGGGTCCTGCACACAGTGTCACTGGAACCAGCTGTACATGGCTGATAAGCCCTAACTAGAGCAAACCCAGTCTTAGGTTGCTTGTGTTCCAATTCCGGGAGGACCTGGTCTGACAATTTGTTGGGACGGAAAAGTCCTCTGCATGGAAAAGGTGTGTTCCCCTGCCCTGAAGTGCCCAGCTGTATTGTCCGGATTCCTAATGCAGAGTTTTTGTCACAGGTGCACACAGATCATGTGAGTGGGTCATGGCATAGGCCTGTCTTATGGATTGCAGTCCTGTTGGACCGGGAGCGGCTCCCAAAGTGCTACCCTCATAGTGGTGGAAGGCTACTGACCACCAGGAGTTAAGCAGCATGAGAGCGCTGATGGCAGCATACTGTGCAATGATCAGTAGTAGTCAAAAGGACATTTTTACCATGTCACTGGAGTGAGGCCTACAGGCTCATTCACCTTTTCTAAAGTTGCTGCTCACTTACCCTTGGCCTACAGCAGGTAGATGTGGAGTGCTGCATAGCGCAGGAGTAGTGAATCTGCGTAGGTATTAGTGACTCTGCGTTAGTTGTATGTGTGCCTGGGAAGGGTACAGTACAAGGACGGAGCAGTAGTGTGCATCACATGTGTTAATAGTACATATACTTGGTGAATGTATGCCAAGAGGATTACATTACATGAGAAATGTAGTGGTGTGCAGTGCATGTGTGGCTAAAGCTTGTGCAGAGTGTATGTGTTTGTGTGCAATACAATATATCAAGGGTAAAGAGTTCTGCAGCGCAGATAGTGAGTGGGTGGGCTGGCAATGCGTGTGTTTTGAAATAACACACCATGGCTAAAGATAGAAAAGCACCAGTGCTGAACAGTGCATGCAGACTTAGTATGTGTATGTATACATGTGAGGGTTCAAGGTATAGAGGTATTCATGCTGAACAGAAAGTGAGCTATGAATATACACTGAGTGAGGATGCCTTCAATGGTACATTGTATAGAGGACCTTGGGTTCCATTTTGGAAAGTGTAGGTCTGCCCAGTAAAAACACGATAAGGAGAGGAATCTCCCCATCCCGATTTGTGCATTGCTGCATTCCCATAAGCTTGTGGGGACATATTAGAGATAAAAGGAAGAGACTTCCTTTCCATTTCAAAAGACTGCTCTTTGATTCAGTGACACATCACAAGGAAGGGGCTGGAACAAATCCCAGGAAGGCTGCTTGGGCTGATAGGAGAATCATAAACAGTAGGGTTAGGGGTTGGGGATTTACCTTTTGATGCACTTATCGCTGTGGCTCATATCCAAGTGTGAACTGTGGTCACTCTCATGAACTGTGTTGTGGACAATTAGCTTCAGAGTTGTGTCTGTAGTGACAGATATCTTTCAAAAGAAGCAGAATCCCAACATTAAACTTCAAAGACCCAGACCCTAAAACACATTTGATGTCTGGAAAAGTACTATATGAAGGGCAGGTTGAGTACCCAAAAAATGTGTCATCTGCCAAGCAGCCAGATGGGCTGTGTGAGATGGGGAATCTCTGCAAAACTTCTACCTCTGACTAGGACTAGGGGTCAAGGCCTGCTAGTCTCCCTGCTGGGTGAGAGGATATCACCCAGAGAAACCAAGACCACCAGCCCTGGAGCACCACCCCCTGCCTGCTTTCCAAGACCAATGTGCCGTGTGAGGAAGAGGAGATCTTTGGAGGGAGCAAGGTTTAATGGGTAGCCCTATAGTGAGGACTCCCTGTGTGAGGTGCGAGGATTTGGCTGTGCACCAATCGTGGACATAGCTATGGGCCCCTTGCACACTGTGTCACTTGAAACACGCTAACTAGGGGGAAAGAGGTCCTATGTTTGTGTTAAGGTTCGGGGGGACCTGGCAGCTCAGGCCGGGCTGTTCATTTTTGAGCAGGGTCAAGAATGATTTGCATATGGCTGGGTTCAAACTCAGGTGTCACAGTGTGCAAAATAGCAATGGACTGGGATGTAGCCTGATTAATTATATCAGTGACTGAGATTAACTTAAGTATTACCTCCATCTCTTTCTTGTATACTTTAGTCCATGTATGTTATAAGCATTTTTGTTTGTCACTACATGTGCTGTTTGCATGCAAATGTATTGGTCTGTGGGTGTCTGAGTGCTTGCAGCTATCTTTATGTGTCTATGCATGCCTATGTGTGCAAATCTGTCCCTCTGTCTGTTGGGAAACATCAAGTACAATGCAATCTTTAGCGCACAATACAGTTACCACAAAGTCATTACCTCGCAAATGTCTTTACCACACTTGACTTAACCAAGTATATAACTTTATCACACATGTCATTATTGCACTGGCCTTTTCCAAGCTGTATAGCTATATACATTTACCATGCATGCCTTTACCACACATTTTTGGTATTTGCATTATTGAGTAAGTATGCGGGTAAGTATATTGGTAAATATAACGTATAGTTACTGATAAAATAATAATACTGACATGTTCATTTTTTAGAGGGGATGCAAGGGATTTAGGAGTATTGGGTGAGGAGGTGCATTAATACTCAGGTGACCCCCATGCCAGGAGAAGGTCGCTATAGACAATACCAAGTATATCGAGCTATGTGGTGGACGCCATGCCCACACAGCCTCATTGTGGTGATGCCATATGCCAGAGGGGGCCGCCAGTGAAGGAGTTGTGTGACCAGCGTGCCAGGACTTGTGAGCGCCTGAACAGTGACCCATATGCAAGGAGGGGAAGCCATGGAGCAGTTATATGCACCTGAGGAGTCTATGTTGTGTCCCGAAGGTGCTGTCGCAACCCCGTATGCCAAGGAGGGCTGACAAGACCAAATTTACAAAGACTTCAGCCCATTACCCGGGACTTAGGTGAGGCTGTGACTGACATGATCAGGTACACTGAAGAATTCGCCCTAACAGACCCCCAAGGACCAGGAGGACACCGAGGAGGATGACGCACCTTTGAAGGACTCCAGTCAGTAGCTGAAGGACTGAATTTCCCCGCTGGGGAGAACTTGACTTACCGAATAGCTAGAAGTTGATCTGATCACTGGGAAGAACAGCTACGCCACTCTGGAGAGTGATCCTGCACTGCCCGGTGCTGGCGCATGTACCACGAGCAACCTTATTTCTCCAAGCAAGGTCGGCCCTCACGAGTGCCTACAACGTGGGCTCCTCTGTAATGTCAAACGCGTCTGTGCTGCAGGTGTGGGTAATAGTTGACCTAGGGCCTTTGGTCCTCGAGGCATTCACTGCTAAAGGTGCTGTGACACTATGGACACTTTTAACTGAAATACTGAAGAATCAAAAGGGAACTCTTGAGTCCGGCCTAATAGTATGCATTCCCACATGCAGCCACCAGTGAATGGCTAATAACCGTGGACATGTTACATGAAGGAGGGTGGGACAGTGATTCACGTGGCAACTACTAGAGCCCTACTTCACGGGGGATTGTGTTGTTGCTTCTGAATGTTGTACTTATTTGCATGTGTAGAGTTAGAAATAAAATACAACTTTTCTGATAAAAGCAAGTATTTGGCTGGAAATTCACTTATTGTTCATACTGTTTGCACTTTGAGTTATGACTCGTGTTCACTGACCTGTATCCATGTCCCCACACCAAGGGAGCCATGACTACTCAACCACAGCTACCATTGAGAGTTAAGTGCAGAAGGGCTACTTGCCCGACTTAAGCAGGATTCATCGTAGGCCTGACCCCACGCCACCAGGAGTAAAAGGCCTCAACCACCGATGAACCCCTGCTTGCCTCATGGCCTTCTGAGAAGGGTTCTGACACAGTTCGAGCTGGAAAGTTCCTATTGCAGGGTAAAAACTGATTTGCACATGGCTTGGTTCAAACTGAGGTGGCATGATGTGCAAAATAACGATGGAATAGGATGCGGCCCCAGTAATTACCAGTTGATGAAATGAATTCAAGCATTCTATCTATCCCAGTGGGATGGGTATGCCAGGCATGGGTCCCCTGCACATGATGTAACTGATGAGCCCTAACTAGGGGGAAACAGGTCTTATGTTGCTTGCGTTCCAGCTCAGGGATGGCCTGGCAGCTCAGGCTGGGCTGTTCACATTTGAGCAGGGTCAATAGCTATTTGCACAAGGCTGGGTCCAAACTGAGGTGGCATGGTGTGCAAAATAACGATGGACTGGGATGTGGCCCGAGTAATCATACCAGTGCCTGAGATCAATTTAAGCATTCCATCCATCACTTTTTTGTATACTTTAGTGCTTGTATGTTGTCTGCATTTTTATTTGTCACAATGTGTGTTGCTTGCATGTGCTGTATAGGTCTGTGGGTGCCTGCAAATATCTCTATGTGTCTACGCATGCCTATGTGTACAAATCTGTCCCTCTGTCAGTTTGGGAAACATCCAGTATAATGCAGTCTTTAGTGCACACCACAGTTACCACAAAGTAATTACTATGCAAATGGATTTACAACGCATGGCTTAACCAAGCATTTACATTTACCACACATGTCATTACCATGCATGCCTTTTCCAAGCATTATATCTATATACATTTACCACTGATTACTTTACAACACATTTTTGGTATTTGTATTATTGGGTTAGTATATAGGTAAGTATATTGGTAAGTATATGGTACATTTAATTATTGAATAATAATATTGACATTTTAATTTTTTGAGAGGGGATTTAAGGGATATAGGAGTACTAGGCAGGAAAGTGTATTAATCATCAGGTATCTATTTTAATACTTGAGTATTAATGTGCAAACTTTACAATATTGGATACTTATTAATAATGTAATTTATAGTAGCACAAACCATTAGGGGTGGGGTTCAAGTGCAACACGGGCATTAGGCGGGGAAGAGTAAACATTCTCAGGTATTAGTTTTAATACTCAAGTCTTAATTTTCAAAACATTATGTTAAAAGTTATTTGGTAACAATATTAATGTTTCAAATATTTTGTAGACTGTAAAAAAAACATTTAGGGATGGGATGAAAGGGATATTGGGGTAATGGGTGGGGAAATCTATTAATAAACAGGTAATTTAAACCTTTAAAAATGTCTAGTCTTGATATTTAGAAATAATACTATTTATTTAAAAAATAATAAGACACGCAACACTACATCTAGGAACGGGATGCATGGGATATATGGTTACTGGATTGGGAATTATAATATTATTTACATATTGATTGGAGTACCTGATTATTAATGTTTAAAAATGATAATATATTATATTCAGAAATATATATAATTAAATGACATATTTTAAAAAATGCAACACCATCCTTTAGGGATGGGATGGGAAAGACATAGGGGTAATGGTTGGGGATGTATATTAATACTCATGTAATAATTTTAATACCTGAGCACTAATGTTAACTAATTAATATATTTGATATTTGGAAATAATAATCTTTAGGGATGGGATTAAAAGGATATGGGGGTATTGGGTGAGGGAACGTCTAATAATATTATATATTTAAAATAATTTTTAAAAGAGCAACACACACCTTTAGGGACGGGATGGAAGGGATAAGGGGGTATTGGGTGAGGAAGTGTATTATTACACAGGTATAACTGTAATACCTGAGTGCTAATGTTTAAACAATAATAAACTATTTATTTGCTATCATACGTAATTATAATTTGGATGGAATTAATTAATAATATAATGTAAAATATTTTTCATAATACAACAACATTAAAAATAATATTTGCAAATATTAAGACATTTTTATTAATTTAATTGTCAAAGATAAATAACCCTACCATGTTTATTATTTACAAAATGTATTAACATAATTTTTAAAAATGTCAATTCTGTTTTAAAAATAATAAAAAATATAGCTTATTTTAGAAAAATAAAAAACAAAATGTATACCGTGCATAACATATTTTCTTAAAAAAAGCTTTTAAAGTATTTTCAAATGATTTTCCATTGACTTGAATAGCAAAAATAGTCTTTATTTCCATTTAACTTTCATGATTGAAGTATGCAGTTTTGCAACAGTTGATGGAGCGTCACGGTCAACAACAGATGCAAGGAAGAGCTGTGGTCGGGTAAGAATAAGTTAATTAACTTTTTAGAACCTATAGGTGGCAAGTGTATTGCAAGGAGAGATGGGGAAGGTAGATAGATGTTGCATACTATATACAATTGTGTTTTAATGTTGCTTCAACCACTTTTACATCCACATGCTAATAGTGTTCATATGCGCAAGTTTGGATGGTTGTTTTTATTTCAAATTAGTTTTTTTTTAAAGTTAATATAACTTTTTAAACATATTTGAAATAAATGCAACATTTAACATTTTTGTGTTTTGTGATTTTTTTACTGTTTTATGACTTTTTTTAAGACAAAAACCATGTAGTTTATGGGTAAACATTGGATTCATGGTAGGCTTACTACTGGATGTTTTCTTGGAATTTCATTCTGGAGATTGGATGTTCATTTTGCAATTTTTTAATAACTACTTTTTTTCCTGTAATTTCGTTTTGGCATTACTTTAAAAAAAAAAACTTTTTGGAGGCTCGCCATTCAATCGAGCGTAGGAAATGGTTTTAAAAAAACACCCCAAAAACATTTTAAGTGTTGGCCTTTTTCGTGGTTGTTGGTTTCACTGTTTGCATTATTGAACTACTCAAGATTCTTAGTGGCAGGTGGTATGAAACATGGCCAAGAGTCGAAGAAAGCAGTCAACTACATTTAGGAACGCAAACTATTCTTTTAATTTGTGAAAAGAAATTAAAAATGCCAAATGAATTAGTAAGTGTGGATAGTAATTTTGCACGCATACACTGCCAGAACCTTCCCTGAGGTAAGTATACAGCCGAATTATATTAGTAATATTGCCCCCAGTCACTGTCCAGCACCATCCCTGAGGTAAGTACCCGGCAGGGTTACAATAGTAATTTTGCCCCCCAGACACTGTCCGGCACCTTCCCTAAGGTAAGTACCCAGTGGAGTTAGAATAGACATTTTGCCTCCAATGTCCAGCACCTACCCTGGTGTAAGTATATGGCGGAGTTAGAATAGTAATTTTGCATCCAGTCACTGTCCGGCTGCATTCCTCATTTCATTTGAATTTTTTAAAAACATTAGAAGTTTATACACATACTTCTTATTCACAAAATGTGTTGTGTGTTGCCTTACATTGTTAACACTCCAAGAAACGTCTTTAAAATTTAGAGTGCAGATACTCTTGATTTTCGGTGAAAATATTAAAAGAATAGGAATTCAAAATTGTTTTTGTAAGTTTGCTAATGAATAATGAGGGTGTTTAATGCAAACATTATGTTTACTTGTGCAGACAAATGGCAGTGTGTGATTAATAATCTCTCTGTCTGGTGTGTGTCATCATAATAGAAGTCAGTGCAACGCTGAACTCAAAATGGTGGATGGCTGATTTCATGTTTTTTCGGGTATTCAATAATTCACAGTAAACTATGTTTTGGAATGTACTTTTCATTGTGGTTTACATTCTGACTGCATCTATAATGACTTGGTTGTAAAAAACGTGTTTTTGACTGTCTTGATGACAGCCATCTTGGTTGGGGACAAGCGACATGCATAGGGTAAAAATTAAGGAGGGACTATTGTGTACGTGTAAAAAATGTTAAAGTGTTTCTTAAACTGTTTGCTCTATGTTTTTTTAATATTTATTTATTTCAGAAAATGTGTGTTAAAAAGTTACAGTGCTACTGTGTTTTCCGGCGTGTTGAATCCTCTTCAAGTGAAATTTATTTTTCATACTACTTAAATAACGTTTTCCATATATAAACAAATTGTGTTGTTAATGTGAGCATTGTAGTGGAATGCGTGGTAATAGTATGCATGGCAATGGTACTTGTAATGTACCTCTATGTATGTTGGTAGTGGCAAGCATGGTAAAGATGGGTTATGGTAGTGGTACATGCATTGTAAAAACTGTGGGCCTGATTAGGATGGTAGGTGGACTTTCGTCCACCCGCCACCCTATCGTAGACGGGACCGCCAGACAGGCTGTCGGCATTATGGTACGACAGCCACCACGGTGGTCGCAATGCCTATATTTTACATTGCGGCGGGTGCTGCTGGCTGCAGCACCTGGCGCAATGCAAAAATGGGACACTTTACATATACCTGCAGTACGTGGCTGGCACCATGCGGTGCCTGCCACATGGGGCAGGGATATGGTGCCCACAGCTTAGGGCCAGGGGGCAAAGGGGGGCCCGCTACAGGCCCCCCAAAGTCCCTTTCCACCTACCTCCGTGGCAGGTTAACTGTCATGAACAGGCGGGTAGAAAGAGACATCATAATCCCTACGGCAGTGCCTGGTAGGCCCCGCCACCTTTGTAGGGACTACAAGCCCCTCGACCGCACCGGTAGGCTCAAGATGCCCGTCGGATGCATGGCAGTTGGTCTTTCTGACCACCACACATCCGCCTACCACTGAAATATGTGATGGGTCCGATGGCGGTCCCACTGCCGTCCTAATTGGCCCTAAGCTGTAAAGGCATACATTCTAATGGCATGTTTTATTTATTTATTTATTTATTGAAGTTTTGTGTAGCGCTAACTGGACCCAAGGTTATCAGAGCGCTTCACAGCAAATACAGATATGCAACAAATGAAAATGTGAACGGAAAAACAAGAGCAAGGAACACAGGCGGGAAGTAAAGTCTGCACAACATCAACTTGAGCGCACTACGGGACGGAGATCAGGAGCGAATCAACCGGCTCTGGGTTCAAAGAGAAAGCGGTCTTTCACAGTCAGGCGTGGGGTTCTCGTTACGATCCAGAGCGCTCAAGGAAGAGGGCTTTGAGTAGCGTCTTGAATTTCGGGAAGGAGGCGGTCATTCTGATATGGGGATGGATGGAGTTCCAGATCCTGGGAGCATTACCTGCAAAGGATTTATTTGAGGTTTTGTGTTTCTGTGATTTCAGAGGGATGAGTAGGAGCGTGTTGAAGCTTCTGAGGTTCCTGGACTGACCAGCCCTTTTGGGTTTGGTGGCCAGATATTCTGGTTTGCCTATATGCAGGGCTTTGTGAGTGAGGCAAGCTGTGCGGAAGCTGGATCGTTGGTCTATAGGGAGCCACTTCAGTTCCTTGAGTGCCGGTGAGATCTGCTCATATTTCTTTGTTCCTGTGACCATTCTTGCTGCGGCGTTGAGGGTGGAGGTAAGAGGTCCCAGGTGAGATTTGGCTGTTCCGGTCAGAGCTGCGATGCCATAGTCAATTCTAGAGAGCACCAGTGCCTGAGTGGCCTGTTTCAGATCTTTGGGGGGAGGAAGGGTTTGATGTTGTAAAGAAGTTTCAGGTTAAGGAACGCACTTTTGGCGGTTTTTGAGATGTGTTTTTTCATGTCCAGTTTGGGGTCGAGAGTAATCTCTAGGGATTTTGCGGAGTCCATTGGCGCAAGAGAAACATTGAGGGCGTTTAAGGCTTTGAGACATTCTACTAAATGGGGGTTTTCAACTTTATTTGAGATGAGGAGCACTTGTTTTTTCTTCATTGAGTTTGAGGTGGTTGGATGAGAGCTAATGTTGGACCTCCATTAGTGTACTGTTTAGTCTGTGAATGTCTGCGATCGATGAGGTTCCCAGATAGAGTTGTGTGTCATCCGCGTAGAGGTGGAAGGGGATGTTGGAGTTCCTTAGAAGTGTGGTAAGGGGTTCTATGTAGATGTTGAAAAGTTGCGGGGAGATTACTGACCCTTGTGGAACTCCTCTACTAATGGGGAGGGGGTCCCATTCGAAGCTGTTGAATTTTATTCTTTGAGTGCGGTTGTTGGGAAAAGAGGAGAACCATTTTAGGACCGTCTTTTCAATTCCTGCTCTCTCCTGGAGGACATTGAGTAGCCGGGTATGATCAATTGTGTCGAACGCAGCCAAGAGGTCTAGGAGGATGAGAAGGCTACATTGGCTGGAGTCGAGTGACATGTGGAGATCATCTAGGACATTTAGGATTGCGGTTTCACTGCTGCAGCCCTTTCTAAACCCTGATTGGTGTGGGCCAAGTAGATTAGCGTTCTCTAGGTGTTGGGTTAACTGTGACAGCACACATCTTTTAAGAATTTTGGATAAGAGCAGAAGGTTCGAAACCGGTCTGAAGTTGTTCATGTCCAATGTGTCAAGGCCAGGTTTTTTTAGAAGTGGCGTGACTTGTCTTAATTTGAGGCAGTAAGGAATGGAACCCTCACTCAAAGAGCTGTTGATGATCTTGCCCCAGATTGGGGATAGAGTAAGCTTCAGCTCTTTGGTCAGTCTGGAGGGTAGCTGATCGAGGGAGTGAGACAAGGGTTTAGCGAAGGTGATAAGATTGCTTATCACTTCATCCTGGACAGGCCGGAAGGATGGCCAGCGGATAGATGAGGTTACTGGGGAGATGTGGTTAGTTGCAGGAATCCGGGTTTCTGTGCGGGAGGAGGGCATAGAGCTAAATGATCAATCAATTTTGGCGATTTTTTCATTGAAAAATCTTGCAAAGTTGTCGCAATGGGTTTTGGACGCCGCCAAGTTGGCTGTCGCTGGATTGGAGGTTTGGTTCCTGATGATGTTGAAGAGTTCTTTGGGGCGGTTTTTGGCATTGTCTAAAGCAGAACAGAAGAAGGATGACTTTTTGCACTTGATATGATTACAGTAGTTTTTGCGTGCTGCCTTGAGTTGATACCTGTGGAGGGAGGTGGGGTTGTTCCTCCAAATTCTTTCCAGTGATCTGAAGTGTCTTCTTTCCTCATTAATGTCAGTGGAGAACCAAGACCTAGAGGGGATGCTTCTGAGTTTTTTTAGTTTCAGAGGTGCCAGCTGATCCAGGGTGAGCTCCAAGTTGGAATGGTTGAATGAGGTGAGTTCCGTGGTTGAGAGGAGCTCTGTCGTGTTCGGGAGGAGTGAGCTAAGTCCTTCTTCTAGCTTGTCTAGGAGAACTCTGGATGTGGTCCTGACCCACTTAGGGGAGGCTTGAGTGGGTGGGAGGGATAGGGCCGAATGGTTGATATGGAAGAGAATGATGTGGTGGCCTGACCAGTCCACCGAGATGATGTGATCAATCGTGATTGCCATTTTGTCCGCAATGATTGCATCCAGGATTGCTCCTCTATGGTGCGTTTCCTCTGAACAATGTTGGATCATATTGTTGTCTTGCAGAAGGGTGTTGAGAGATTGAGCGGGTTTTTAGTTTCGTTCCATCTTAGGTTGAGGTCGCCCATAATTAATCTGTGGTTGCTGTTGAGTGCGGATTGGGTGATCAGAACCGACAGCTGAGCTCCAAATTCGTTGGAGTTGCCTGGAGGATGGTAAAGGAGATGGCATTGAAGTGAACTATGAGTGGGAGATTTGAAGTTGACCGATAGGCATTTGAAGGAGTTGTACAGGCAGGCGGGAGTTTCAGAGATGGAGAGGTCACTTTTGTGGATAATTGCTATGCCGCCACCTTTGTGTTCGGGCCTGTCTTTACGGATGATTGAGAAATGGGGAGGGATAGGGTGTTTAGCCACGTTTCCATGATGAAAGCTACATCCAGGCCATGAGAGAGGATGGCTTCAGCTATTTCCGTTGCATGTTTGACTGCGGACCGGCTGTTGATAAGCATACAGTTAATGGGGTGGTCTTCTTTTGATTTCAAATTGTCTGGCTTGACTCCTGGTATGGAGGATAGATACATTGGAAGTCTAGTGGCTCTTCTGGGGGGGGAGGGTCCCTACCCACCCCAGTGATGACTTGGATCGAGGAGATGGGAGTAGAGTTTAGGGTTGGGGCCTGGACTAGCTGGTTCGAGGGGAGTTCGTAAGATGAGACGAGTGCGCTCACTTCCTGGGGGGAGATGGAGATTAAAGTTCTTCTGGGACTGTCTGCTCGTGACTCAGTCTGGAGTTTAGTGAGTGGAGGCTGGGAACCTGGGGGGGAGGCAGGGACCGGTTGGGAGGCAGAGAGTCATTCCTAAGGAGAGGCGGAGGGATGTGGGATGATGCGGAGTTAGGGGAGGGCAGCTGGAGATTCCCTAGTAAGGATAATGTTTCCTGCAGGCCCATAATCAGGGTAGCAATCTGCGCTTCTATAAGGTCGAGGCGTTGCGTCAACTTGAGTGAGGGGGAGAGGAGGGGAGGGTGGGCGGAGCTGAACAATGAGTGTGATGGGCTTAGGGGTGAGTCGCTGCTGGGGGGGTTAACAGGAGGGGGGGAGCTGGATCAGGTTTAGAGTTCGGTTGTGGGAAAGCTGGAGAGGGAGGGGGGTTGCGGACCCTTTGGAGGTGGAAGTTTTCTTCACTGAGGGAGACGATGTGAACTAGTGGAGAG
Organism: Lissotriton helveticus; assembly: GCF_964261635.1. Classification (NCBI taxonomy): domain Eukaryota; kingdom Metazoa; phylum Chordata; class Amphibia; order Caudata; family Salamandridae; genus Lissotriton; species Lissotriton helveticus. The sequence goes on along the minus strand of NC_136063.1, from coordinate 2,012,942,964 downwards.
GGGGTTAGCCGTGTTGGGGGGCTGTGAATGGGCGTTGTCAGGTTTAGAGTTCGATTGTGGGAAGGCTAGAGAGGGAGGGGGTTGCGGTCCTTTTGGAGATGAAAGTTTTCCTCACTGAAGGGGATGATGTGAACTAGTGGAATGGGGGTTAGCGGGGGGCTGAGAATCGGAGTTGATAGGGAGTCTGGGATCTCTAAAGGAGGGAGACTGGGAACTAGGAGTGCTTTGGGAGCTAGGGAATGGGGGTTGGGAGTCAATTGGGGATGAGAGGGGGGTTGAGTACTGGAAGGTTGGGTGAGATGGGTGGAGGATGGGGGTTGGGAGATAGGGGGAGCTAGGGCTGAGGATGACGTATGACTGGCAGAGTGGCTAAGCGCGGTAGGGTGGGGCCGCTTTGGTGGCGAAAGCATGCTCCGAAGACTTGGAGTTTGTAAGGAGCCATTGGGGGGGAGGGGATCGGCTGGTGTGGGTAGTGAGCGGTAGTCATTTTAGGTGTGGGGAAGAGAGAGTCGAAGAACTCTAGGTTCTCATCTTTCGCCTGAATTAGAATGGTGCCATTCACGAAAATGGTGATGGAGATGTCTTCGGTCAGGGACTGTTGGTTCAGGGGTGAGATAGTTAGTTTAAGGTTGTGTTCAGCAAAGGTGGTTTTGGAGACAGGGAGGAGTGAGTTAAAGATGGTGGCCCACAGGTCAGGCCTGTTGGTCTGTCCTCTAGATGAGCAGTGGTAAGTGTCAACAACCAGTGTTTCGGGGTGTTGCCTGATTAAATTCTGTTTGAAGCGTTTTTTTGCTTTGAAGGAGAGACTGTGTGGGAATGTTATAGCGAAGGTATTCTGCCCTCTTGGAGACAGGTGGATGAGTGAAGGGCAACGATGCGTGTCCATTTGCACGGCCAGGGGCATCCTAGCTGGACTAGGGGAGGCGTGTAACCTCTGGGGCAAGGAAGGGGTGAAGTAAGATGGATGGGGGCTGGGTTTCTCAGCGCGGAAGGTAAGGAGTGACTAATCGTAGGGGGGGTTGGGCTGTACGACAAGGTATGTGCTGGGGAGTTGCGCGCAGAGGATGATCCGAGGGGGTGGACTGGAGGAGGGAGGGGGGCCGAATGTCTAGGAGGTGGGGGGGAGTAGGAGGAGCGGTCAGGGGACCTCTCTGAGGGCGGGCCCTGGGACCAAGCATGCAGATTCCCTCGGCTAAATTGGTTAGCTCAGGTGGCCATCGAGTAGAGAACGGGCAGCCTCCTTGTGGGGGAGAGAGCTAGGGTTGGGTGACCTGATGGGTGGGCCTCGATTGCGCCAATCTCCCTGGTCGCGTGGGGTGTGGTCGATTTGTTCGTGCGGGGGGTGGGGGAGGGCGATCATGTGTTATAGGGGGATAGCGATGGGCTTCAAGCTCCTAGCATGGACATCTGGAGTCTAAGCAGGTCAATTCTTTAAGTCAGGCGACCTACCTGCCGAGAGGTGGGCTGGAGCTTGAGGATATCGAGCGTGGCGGTGAGTTAGGTTATTGGAGAGGCTGGCGATGTCAATAAGGGGGGTCACTGCTGCAAAATCAGGAGAGAGGAGGGGTCGCAGCTTAGCCTGAGACCTCCACCGCACCTTCACTGGGAGAGGTTATTCCGCCTCGGATTAAAGCCCTATGTTTCAAGGAATCGGGCTGAACAACGCCAATGTGGCGGCCATTTTTGGGGACAGGTCACCTCTTAAGTGTGAGGTGAGATAGGAACTGAAGAGGCCAGCGTTTTCCAGAGGAGGGTATTCTGCTGCATAATCAGGGTGAGAGGCACTGTTATTTAGGGGCCTTCAATATCCTTTTCCTAGGAGAAATTAATTTGTTGAGGTTAGTAGACATTAGTAGCCTGAAATCGGGCAGAACAAGTCCGAATTCTCTGCCCATTTGATGTCCAAAGTGGCGGCCATAATAGGGACAGGCGGCCCTTAGTGTGTGAAAATGGGATGGTACTTGCGTGGAGGACGGGGTGATGCGTTCCTGTGGATCAACGCTTGGATCCTCTGCCGCGACGTCGGGCTGGCAGTGCGGGGGCCTTTTCACTGCATTTGGGCTCACTTATTGACTTTCCTTGAGCTTTGTAAGGCGGGCGGCCATCTTAGGTACAGCCAGCCATGGCGGTGAAGAGCATCTCCTCGGGACCGACGCGGGGCCCGCGGCCTCTCGTAGACGGTCTATTCTCCAGCTCTGACCGACGAGACCAGGCGCCCCTTTGCTGCCATCAGGCTCTTAGGATCGCGGCTCGGCATCGCTCCCGCTGTCTCGGAGTCGCGAGCCCGGCGGAGCCGCCTCCGGATGCCTCGTCGCCTCCTACCACCCCAGTAAGTGAAAGGGAGATTACTCACTGCCGGAGGGTTGCTGCTATGGGTAAAGGGGAGCGGGCGATGCTCCCGGGCGAGAACCGAGTGGGGGCGATGTTCTCTGGCACGAATGAGCCCGCAGATGGTTCCTCGGGTTTCCGGAGGCAGCCGGGTTAAAGAACTTAAGTGCGGACCATTGTCTTAGTCAAGGTGGGGTTTCGGTGGGGTCGCTCCGGTTGGGATTTACACAGAAAGTGATCCCTAGACCCGGAGCTCGTCCCAATCACTCCCTCCTTGCGGCCATCTTGGATGTGCTGTTGTTCCATGTGTTGTTCCATCATACTTCCATGCTTTTCTGCTTGTATTTATGTTGATTTGTGCCTATTGCTCCGCAACTTTGTTGACGCCACACAATTGATGATGTCCAACTTGTCTGCTTTGTCTGTCACACCCTCAGAATGTCCAGCTGAGAGCTCAGAAGAAAATAAGTCATAGAGATGCCTGCACTGGCTTTTCTCACACCATTTTTCATTTATTAACTTTCTATACACCATTATACCTACTTTCATTTAATATTTTAAAAAGCACCCAAGATACAGATTTAAGTGCACTGTAGTTTAAAACCACATGGTAATAGGCATAAATTCCAATGCAGATTTTTCCCTGAATGTTATGTTTTAAGAGGAAAACCAATAATTTCTGTTACGCTGTCAAGTGTGAGGTTGCCACCTGGCCTGATATCGTGACTAAATTATTATGCTATCCCTCACTTTTCAGCCAACAGCACTTTACATTGTGGAACTTCAAATTTCACTTTTAGTGTGTCTTATAAAAGTCCCAGCCTGCAAAGGACCTTAAGGTTTATATTGACTCCCCACCATATCCTCTTTATAGACACTAAGGACCTGATTATGACTTGGGTGGTTCGGCATCTGGTCTGCCTCGCCGCTGCACTGCCAAAGCCATGGTCGGTCTGCCCGCCAGATTAGGGGTTTCCTCCCATCTGGTGGGCTTTTTTGAATATCGTTTCCACAGTGATACCCTTAAAATGGGCACCAATATGAGAACGCCCAAAACAGTCCATGTCGTGCAGGAAATTGTGTGCATGTATACACAGCGGAACATGTTGTGCCCCCTGCATGCATTCCCATGCAGGGCCCCCTATGTTTCCTCTAGGCCACAGTGCTCATGGAGTAGGAACCTCCTTGACACCGTGGGTGGAGAGGAAGCTCGTAATATGCTTGGCAGGACCGTGGCGATCCTGCCAAGCATATTACAGCCTCCTGACCACCGCAACTCCGTCAGGGAACGGTGGTTCCCTGGCGGCTGCTGCGGGGCAATGGCAGTCTGACTGCTCAAATTGTAAAAGAATGGTCAGGAAACTGCCACTGTTGTGTCCCCAAAAGCCTGTCAGTCCATGGACTGCCAGACTAGTTATCGGCCGCTAAGTTGATATGCTTTCTCTCTTTGTTATCTAGTTGCCTTCTGCACTTCTTCCCAATTAACCTCAATTAACAATTTTATTTACCTTGATTTGTCTCGTGTCCAGTAAGAGTAATTAATCCAGTATAGATTTTTCTTTTGAATTCTAATCGTTGTAGTCTTGAGTTTATAACAAGAAAAACAACATTGCAATTGTCACAAAGGGGTTTAAAAAAAATAAGGTAGGACTTCACGAACTACACATACCCAACATTTAGCCTCTTTTCTAGGAGGTGTTGTCATTGTAGTTCTCTGTCTAACTAACTGCCAATTTTAAGTCCTTTGTCACTGTGTGTGATCAATGAAAGTTAAAGAAAATGTTATTACCCTAACCATCTATTTGAAGCGGCTGAACTGTGAGTGCCCGTGCATATCTCTTGAGAAGTGTTGTACGTTGAATCATTCTACCTCTAAAGAGGTGGCAAGCTTCAGCATGGTGCAAGTGCTATTTCTATGTTGCGCTGCTTCGAGAGCTTACAGCACTGGGGCATGCTGCTCTCTGCTTTAGAGTCCCACCAACATAAAGGGAAAAATAGATGATGCATTCCCTACACAGACTCATACAGCTCACCTTTTATGCATGAGTAACTCATGCAGTCTGTAGTCTCTTTTCAATATTGGGAGGAGCAGTCATTGTAGTTCGACTGTGTCCATGGTGGATGTCAATTTTTAATCCTGCCTTACGCAAGTAGGCATGATCTTTTGTTTTAAAATGCTGTTCTGTGTATACATTCATCTCCTAGGAGTTCACTGTTCCTAAAAGAGTGATACATACACATTGCTGAATAAATGCCACAGCTTGCTTTGATCAACCTCTGCAGAGGCGGCAAGGTTTGGAGCCTCCTAGGGCTTGGCATTGGTTGGTAATGTAGCACCTACATGGGGCTGGGCTATGCTCTCACCTCCGCAAAGGTGCAGGGGCTTGCCGTGCTCCTGCTTCAGGTTCCTATGATCATGATGGAGAAAAAAAAGATTCCTCTAAAATGTAAACACATACAATTGCTCTTCCAAAACAATGGTATGTGCCGGTACAAAGATGAAACTCCATACGTCAATATGTAATTGGCTCAATGCCTGAGAGTGTGGCAATGTGCCAATATGTCTGTATAATCTGAGCTCTGTAGGCAAAGTTTAGGATTTCCTAGACAATTCTAAACATGTGTCAAATGATACTTTGCTTTGGTGTCATCGAGGTCAGGCACATTATGTCTCTATTGTAGTACCAAATCCTTTGGCAGCGGTGTGCCATATGCTAGTCAGAGTATTCAAGCTGTCCCATTACCCCAGTCAGAGGTTGGTTTAAATTGATTTCCTAATCCACAGAGGTTTTGGGCTAGTACCTTTTGTGGCCCTTTTGGACCAATAAGTGTGGGAGCTGCTCTGCATTGACGTGGTACTCTGTTGTAACATATGAACCGTGTAAAGTGAGGGTTGTGCTTGCAGAGGGAGAAAGAGCTTTCCCACATCCATTTCCTGGTCCCATCTGAGGGTAAGCCCGCTAATGGAGCTGTTAGCGTACCTCATATCCCACTGTATGCTCTTCAAGACATTAAGGTTGATACTTGTTAGCGATAACTACATCTCTGACTAACTGTTGACCTTCTGAATGGCTTGCTTTACTTATCGCCATTCATCACTGGTCAAACCTTCAGTAAGACACCTCCTATTATCCGTGTGTGGGTTTAATTACATACCTCAAGTGACACCTGATGTAGACTCACCAGATGCTTAAACTGAAAACTGTCAGACAATTTCTCTTCATGGAATCACTGGCTGGTAAATTGGCACAGAAATTTAACAATAGACAATCACAACCTGAAAAGCCTGAGGTAATACCTAATGAAAGAACTCAGAGATATTAAAGTGTCTTTAAGCACTGTCAAAGTTTATACCACCAAGACTGTAACAAGCACTTGAGCTTGTGCAAGGGGAGTATTATAGCCGTGAAAGTGGTGCTACAGTACTCACAGGGCGGGGATTATAACAAGCCAAGCCAAGTTTATTAAGGATCCGAAGAAAGGGATAGATAGATCCTGAATATTGTGCCAGGACAAACTCTTGGAAGCCCTGGGCCCCATTACAATGAGCCTGAATGTGGCAGAAGATGTCAAAACCTTCAGGTGCCCTTATTTCTCAAGAGTCTCTCTCTAGTTGAGTTCAGCATGCAGTGGTCTTCCTGGGAAAAGCCAACTGCAAACTCTCCACAGATTGGAGACACTTGTTTCTCATCAAGGTGGACCCCACGTTATGGGATTTGGCAGACTCAGAAGCCGGGGTGGTGGCCCAAGGGGGACTGTTTGGGGAGCCCTTTATTAAGGAGCTCGGTGAATTTGTGAATACTTTTACTTCTTTAGATAAGGCTCAGACCTGGATTAAGCAGGCATTCTCCTCCCAAATTTTCTGTGGGGCCAGTCGAGGAAGTGGCAACTCGACCACCCAGTCCTTCCAAAATTCCAGAGGGCAAGGATCCAGGCGTTGGCAGTTCAAACCCGCTATGAAAATTTCTACCCAACCCGTAGCAAGCAGTCAACAGGCCGAGGTTTCAAAGGTGCTGTCTCAAATTCCGGTAAGTGTCTCTTCTTCTTCCCTCTTAAGAGTGGGGGCGTTGGCTGGCAAATTTTGTACATGTTTGGGGGATGCTCACAAGCGATGTTTGGGTCTTACAGACTGTTCAAGGGAGTTTTGTAGACATCCCTGTCAGAAGACATGCCCCTACCTATTCAGTTTTCAAGACAGTGGCAGACTTGGTGGACGCAGAGGTTACCACACTTCTGGAGAAAGGAACTATTTCTCTTACCTCCCCTCACCCACAGGGTTTCATCAGCAACATGTTCTTAGTCCACAAGGCAGACAGAAGTCAGCACCCGGTTTTGAATCAGAGTGAATTTAACGAGTGGCTGGTTTACCGCCATTTCAAAATGGAGGAGATGCATTTTCTTCTTGCGCCCAGCGAACTGGATGACCCAACTGGATTTGAAAGATACGTGCCTAGCCACCAATTTTTCCTCTCCACAAGAGGTTCCTACAAAATTTTCGGACGTCAGCAGATGTTCCATTTCACAACTCTCCCTTTCGGTCTGTCTTGCACTTTGTGGTGCTTCACAAAAGTGCTTCAGCCCGTCATGGTGTACTTGTGGGCAGAGAGGGCGCCCTATCATGTATTTAGACTATATCCTTCTTTTGGTACAAGGTCCTCAGCAAGTGACTGGGCAACAGGAGCAGACAGTCATCCTGTTGGAAAGTCTTGGTTTTGTGATCAATGTGAAAAAAGTCCCTTCTGCTGCCTTCTCAAAAGAAAACCTTCATAGGTTTCATCATAGACTCCACCATGGCCACCCTCACCCTTCCTTCTTGAAAGATGTCCAAAATCAGAAAAGAACTGCGCAGGACTTTGGCCAAACTGAGGGTGTCTTTAAGAGATAACGCACCTCTGGTAGGTCTGTTGTTGCCTATATCCAGACCATCTTTCTGGGACCATTGCACTACCGGGAGATGAAGAGATTGAAGGCCGTGCACTTGAGGAGAGGCCTCTCATATTCTCACACTGTGACTCTACCTGACGAAATCCATTGGTGGCTCTCCCATATGGAGGCGTGGAATAAAAGAGCGATTTTTGTCCCGGTTCCTGACCTGACTACAGAATCTTGATTAGGATGGTCACCCAATCAGACAATGAGACCGTTCGACATGCGGTCTATTTCTTGTACTATGGCGGGTGCTGCGTGCTGCAGCACACGCCGTTGTACAAGAAATAGACAGGGAACATATATAGAGGGAAAACCCCAAATCAAGGGCCAGGGGGCAAGGGGGCCCCGCTAAGGGCACCCAATGTCCCTTTCCGCCAGACTTTCCATGGCGGGTGAACCACCATGAAACAGCTTCGCAAAGAGGGACATCGTAATCCCGATGAAGATGCCTGGTAGGCACTGCCACCATTGCAGAGATTGCGAGGCCCTCTGCCACACACCGGCGGACTCAAGGAGCTCATTGGATGCATGACGGTCAATGTTTCCAACCCCCATCACACGGCCTGCCATCCTAATGTGGCGGGCAGGAACAATGGTTCTGATTACGGTGAGACCACCACCGACCACCTGTTGGTGGAAGTCTTGTCGGCATCCTAATTAGGCCCCAAATTCTTAATAGAATTGAAACTTTGCAGTAAGGTAGCCAGGACATTTTTAATTCTTGGACTACATCCTGTGGTGATCTATCTTTGTGGAATTGAAAATATAAGACATGTTGCTGGTAGATGATTCTGTATGACCACCAGTGGGTTACGAAAAATACTTCATTTCTAGAATGAATGTGATTATGGTGGGTATTGTAATTTTGCCCTTGATGCAATTTATTCAAATCGGACAGCCCATACTTTGCCAAGAATGGAGACAGGCATTTTCTCAAAGACGTGATAGGAGATGATGCCCTAGTCAATTTATTTATTTATTTATTTATTTTATAAACTTGTACGGCGCAACAGCTACCCAAATAGGCTTTCCAGGCGCCAAAAGACATAACAAGCAGTGTGAATGGAACGTCATAGGTCATTCATAATTATTGATCGAACAACCAGGTTTTTAATTCTTTCCTAAACTTAGAATAACTCTCTTCTTTGCGTATGTGGATAGGTAAAGAGTTCCACATAGAAGGACCCTGATGTGCAAAAGATCTCCCTCCCATTCTGGAAAGCTTGAATCTGGGCACACAGTATGTTGCTGCTGAGAGTGACCGTAAGTTTCTTTTAGGGATGTAGGGGTGCACTAATGCCTGAAGGTATTTGGGTGCGGTGCCTGCTTTATTTTGAACATATAGTTTAAGGTCTTAAATCTGATGCGGCTTTCCACTCTGAGCCAGTGAAGATTGCGCAAGTAAGGGGTCACATGGGTATTTTTGGGTATTTGACAGAGAATCCTAGCAACAGCATTTTGTATCGTCTGAAGTCTCTTTATTGTTCCTTTGTTGGCACCTAGATATAAGATGTTCCCGTAGTCAAGCCGAGATGTTACTAAGGCATTGACTACTGTTTTCTGCATAGAGATGGGCAGCATCCATAATATCTTTTTGAGCCATCTCAGGATGGTGAAGCAGAGTCCAACCACTTTGCTGACCTGTTGCTTCATGGACAACGAGTTGTCCAGGATTACCCCCAGATTCCTAGCATGAGAAACTGGTGTTGGGAGATTTCCTATCTGGGAAGGCCAATGTGAGGCATTCCATAGGTCAGGTTGTTCACCCATTAAAATAATCTCTGTCTTGTCTCCGTTTAATTTCAACTGGTTCACATTCATCCAGTTGGAGATGTTCTGGAGACCTTGGTTGAGCAGAGACGGAGATGAAGTGTGAGATTCTGATAGCCTGAAGATAATCTGGGAGTCATCCGCGTATGTCATAAAAATCAGCCCAGATTCTTCAGCTAAGTCCGCTAGGGGTCTTAAATACAGATTAAAGAAAAGAGGGCTCAAAATTGATCCCTGCGGTACTCCATGTGGGGAATTGAATAATTCCGAGCATGCCATAGATGAAGCTATCTGGAAGGTCCGTTGGTCCAGAAAGGATTTAATCCATTTCAAGGCATTGCCTTGAATTCCATTGTTTTCTAGCAAGATAAGCAGCTTTTTGTGTGACACAGTATCAAAGGCTGCGCTTAAATCTAAAAGAATAAGCGCAACCGTTTGACCATCGTCAAGATGTTTCCGGATAGTCTCAGAGACTCCCAACAGAGCGGTTTCTGTAGAGAAACCCGCTCGGAAGCCCGATTGGGTAGGATGAAGAAGGGAATTATCTTCCGCAAATGTGGTAAGGGCAGAATGTACATGTCTCTCCAAACATTTAGAGAAGGCTGGGAGAAGGGAGATGGGTCTGTAATTAGCTAATGTGTCGGGGTCTGCTGTTGGTTTTTTCAGGAGAGGGGTTACTATGGCATGTTTCCATAGGCTGGGTACTTTGGCGAGCTCCAAGGATGAATTTAAGGTATCAACAATGATTTTAAGGGAGGAGGGGTCTAGCTCTCTCATGATATTCATAGGGATAGGATCCAGCGGAGATCCGGATTTAATCGACTTCATGATGGATTGAAGGATATAAATTGTTATCTGCGGCCAATTATGTAGGGTTTTATTAACAGTGGGAGTGTTCACCAAATCTTGTTTAGCGGTAGTGTCAGCGTTGTTCTTATCTATTCCAACGATTAATTTCTCTATTTTGTCAACAAAGAATTGGGCGAGATCCTGACATTGCTCTTTGTTCAATGGGCGAGCCGGGGCAATGGTTTGAGCTCCTGCTAGGGTTTTTTACCGTATTGAATAGAGTTTTCGGTTTATTCGCAGCTTCCGTGATGATATTAGAAACATATACGGCGCGCGCTTTCTTACATGCTGTATGATACATATTTCTGGCATTTTGATATCGTTTTTTCTTGTCTGGAGCAAAGTCTTTGCGCCACAATCTTTCTAATGCCTTGCATTTGTTTTTTTCCTCTTTTAGAGAGTCAGTAAACAAGGGACCGGAGGGCGTGTCTGTTTCTCTTAGTGTTTGAGATAGGCAGGCACGACTCAGCCGCTTTGCAGTTACAAACTAATCATTGATCTTGCGTATTTGATGACACACCAGTGGGCTCGAAACACTATGTCAATTCTTGATTACCTCCTCATGGCTGCTGACTTCAACGGTGCAACTGCCTTCATTTTGTTTACATTTATTGGCAGGATTAGATACTATCAACCACAACAATGTAAGCTCTGGACTAGGTCCGGGTGTAATTTTCATCACGGTGGCATTTTCTTACATAATCTCCAGGATATTGCAGAAGAAACAGGGAATACCCACATCTGGTAATTACACCACATCACGTAAATGAGAGGTGGGTGCCGGTAAAAATGACATTGCAGGAGCACAGGACGAACACAAACACAGGCTTACGTTATTTACACAGTTACCACAAAAATTAATTCAAAATTTCATTTTCAGTTAATTTGTTATCAGGCCAGATCATTTTTTAGCACGAAATGAATCTTAATTTTGTATCTGTTTACAGAGGAAGGGCTATAGAGAGTGAGACCAGTGTCCCTTCATAATTAACTTCCTCTACCTGTGCTTTGATCATCTCTTGGTCACGTTGGATTTGCATTTTGGAAAGAAAGCATTACTTTTCCTGTGTATGCAATCTGTGCTGCATCATCCACTTTTGGTGAAAATCAAGTAAGTTCATTGCAGTCCTTAGCAAAATGATTGTTGTTGACAGGCACTACTATTTTTGTTCCTTGTTTTTGCTGATTGACTTAAAGCTTGCAGCAGAAGATGGAGGTAGGCTCGTGTGGGGTTGCATAATCAGGTATGGGCAACAGCCATTTTTTATGGAGGCGCCTAGGGGTCACATTTATTTCCTAATTTTTCATATGCTTTTATGAATTTTGTCCACATTGGTCATTATGTGTGTGAGGTTGTTTACATGTAACAAAGTTTAGTAATTTGTTCTTCTACAACTTTTAAAATCTTCTGGTGGGGTCATTTTTTTCTCTGGGTAGTTTGTGAAATTTTTTAAGTGTATTTCCCTTTCTGACATTGCTGCTGTATTAGTGGTGTGTACATCTACCATTGGTGGGCCTAGGTGCATTTTGGGTGTCAAAGATTCCACTCACCTGCAGTCCAGAGTTTTCTGCAGGAGCAGAAAGAACCCCACCTATCCCCCTGAGACTAACCCTCAACACATGGTAATGGACAGGACCTGGCGGCTAATCCCAAAGGGATGGCGTTGTGGAGGTGTTTTGGAAATTAAGAGGGCAAATGTAATGATGCAGTCTTGTGACTTCTTTGAGTTGCACTTGTAGGGTTCACTCAGATTCAGACATTGGGGCTTTACTTTGACAGAGGAATCACTCAACTAGCCAGTGCATGAATAAAAACATTAGACAAGATCAGACATAACCAACTTTCTTCCCAAATAACATGATTACGATGTCATTGGAACTGCCACTGACAGGCCTTTGGTGGTGGTGCCAACGACATCCAACAGAGCGAGTCTACTGCAGCATTATGATGCAGTTGGTCAGACCGCATTGGAAGGAGGGACAGACCGGCGCTTCCAAAAGGCTCAAGGAGTCCTTTGGACTGGCGGTCTGATTGTAGTCCCTAGAATAGGGGTGGTGCCTACTCAGGCACTGCCGTAGGGATTTTGATGTCCTTTTCCAACTGACTTTTCATAGTGGTCCGACCGCCATAGAAAGGCTTTCAGAAAGGGACTTTTGGGTCCCCTATCTGGGTCCCGGTGCCCCCTAGGCATCCACTATGAGGCTGGGTGGGGGGGGGCATCTATGATACCCTCCCAAACATCCATGCCTATGTGCCAGGCACCGCGTGGTGCCTGGCACACATGGTGCAGGTATGTTTGTAAATATGCCTTTTTCCCTTGGGGGTTGTGCTGCAACCCTTTTGCGGGCCGCCGCTCAATCCTCAATGGCAAGAGGCTGGTTTCCGACCTCCTACACAGCAGTCAGATCATAATTTGGCAAGCAGGACCACCAACTACCTGTTTGCTGGTCCTGTTCCTGCAACGATGGTGGTAGGACGCTCTCCACCCGCCATCGAAATCAGCCCCTAAATCTGTTCCCACTATCTATTTTTCATTCAAATCAGTGACATACCTATAGGTCTTAAACTCTGACAGCTTGTGTGAACTCCTTTCTCTACGAAGTCTCTACTAAATCATAAAGAATTGTGTATCAAAGTTCTCTATTGCATCATCTAGAACTGTATATCCAAGTTCTCACAATCTTTTCTGTGGGCTCGCAGTGTTCAATGGAAGTGAAATTGCCCTTTCTTTCCACAAATTTTTAAAAGATTCTGAACTGTAAAGAATTCTCTCTTGTTTAAAGTGCCTATGGGCTCAGTGCACTCACCTGGGTTGTGGTCTTCTTAACGTCCTAGTGGCTGTGCTCGGTTCAGGGAAATGTAATTACCTTCTGTGTCTCTCTTTTAAAGATTGTAAGCTGTGTTGTTTCGAGAAGATGCAGGATGGTTCCAATGGTGTCACAGGAAGCTGGAGTAAAGCTGTTGTGGGATTGATAAGTCCTGGATTCTGGAGCCCAAAATTTCAAAGACAAGCAATGGTTGGATGAGATGGGCGTGATATTATAGTACTGCGTGCAAAATGGTGCCAAATGTTGCGTGGGCGCCAAATGTTGCGAAATTTCGAGTTGTTTTTTCCCCCCAAGTATTTCCTTCTTTTGGTGAACAGATCAGGAGTTCTTTCAAATAGGGGAGTACAGGGTAGGCTCAGTGCTAAATACCTGATGGTAAATCTCTTCAATTGGGAGTCAAACAATACCTGCTCTGGGACCTCTCTTAATTTGGAAATGGTAGGTCGCACAAGAGAGTCAATTAAATGACTCTCATGTCAAAATAGTGGGACCGGGTCAGGAGCTGAAAGGGGTGGGCTCTACCAAAAACACTTCAAAGGGCACACACTGAGCATTTCACAACATAGGGTACATACTTGTGCAATATGTTACGTGCAATAAGCTTTTTTGTAGAAAGAAGGGTATCCAACCATGATAGGGCAGCCATGTTCTCTTTGTTTTTCATACCTCCTTATTTGCATTCTATGTAGGTGACAACTATTGTTTGGACCCAGAGAGTGTGTGTGTGTGTGTGTGTGTGTGTGTCATAGGTAGCCATTTCATCTGTGTTCTACATGCCTCCTGAGATGTGTTCAACCACTGTTTTGGGAGCCACATCGTGTGTCATGGTCAGCCTGCTGTGTTTGTTCTCCATGTCTACTTCTTTGCTTGCCATGTGAGCGACCACCATTTCAAACCGTCATTGAAACAGATAACACTAAAAGTTTTAATAGAAGTCATAGTCCAGTTAGACTAAAAATAATTATAATAGTAGGGACCAGTATCCTTTTTACAAAAACACCACCTACATAACCAAAGCACTCACCAACCATTGCAATTCTTTTTCTAATCATACTGAACCATAAACCACTAATTTCCCTTGTATCAGTCTCTCCCAAGGTTTTAGCTCCAGCCTAATTGTTGCAGGGATTCCGCACATACATAGAACTATGCGCAGGAATATGGGACCTCGTGTTTAGGGGCCAAGCCTTCCCACCACCTTAGTGCCCACAAACCCAGGAACTTAGAGGCAAAAGCTGAACCTTGGTCAGAATGGAAGGTGCCGCAGACAAAAGCCCCGACAAAGACACGCAAATCTCTAATGGCATTTCGAGCATCAGCACTGTGTTGTGGCTAAATCCAAAGGAATCCAGTGCACAAATCCACTGCAACCAAAATATGTTCATATGCAGTGTAGGAAGTCAAAGGACCGCAGTGATCAAGATAAATACAACCAGTTGATTTGAAATGTAAAGCTGTGTATGTGGTGGGCGTGCAACCGTAGATGGTTTAATCTGTTGACAAATGTCACAAGACAAAACGTAATTACGGGTTTGTTTGTATAAATCATGCCACCAATGACGTTGCTGTAAAAAAGAAACTCTGGCATGTGCAGAAGCCATGCCTTCATGTGCGGCTATGATCAAAAGAAGTCTGTGGTCCATGTTGGGAATCAGCCAATCCCCAACAGACGGTATCGCAGCAGATGGGACTTGCTCAGGTGACAAATGATCAGAATAGCTAGAAGGGAACCCTTGTGGGAAGTCTAACCCATCCTCCATAGCAGCTATTGCCACAAGAATATTATTGTTGCTCTGGAAGGAAATACGTGTGACACTACTGTATGCTTGACTCTGTTTTTATTTAGTTTTGGGGAAAACAAGCTTGTCAACAAGTTCATGTAGAGCAGGGGGGGATTCCGAGACCTACGCCGTCTTCAGGGGATTCTTTCTTCACCCTCCTTGGCGTCTTTTCCTTTGGCTTCCCTCCGGTGTCACAGGGCATAGAGGGGAGAAAAGTGAAAGCACTGGGTTAGTGCCTGGTTTCGGCAAGTAATTGAGGGTAAAGGGAGTGAGGACCTCTTCACCAGTTTTAAACAGTGGTGGTGCCTGGGAAAGTAAGAGGGGGGAGAACCGTCACCAAGGAAAATGGGTCAAGAGCTCGGTGCGGCGGCTTGGGGCTCAGCCTCTGAAAACTGCGAGAACACTGAAGCCTGCCCGGGGCTATTTCCACCCTCCTCTCTGCTCCCAAGTGGCGCGCTCGTGCCTGCTCGATCCACGTCCCTCCTGGAACTTGGCTGGGAGGTGAGTGGAGTCATTGGCCTCCGGATTTCTCCATCATCCCTTCCTCCGTCTCTTGGCATTGCTTTCCCGGGTCCCGACTCACTTGTTCTGGCTTGGATCACTTCCTCCTTCCGCGGATCGACACACCCCTCACTGCTCTGGGCGGCCTTTTCTGAAGTCAGCGTCACTGGTTTCCACCCGCAGGGGGCGGGCCGAATCCATCCAGCTGAAGGGGATTAAAGGGCCAGACATGAAGATCTTGGTTCTCGCCCTGGTCTTCCATGGAATGATCCGTAAGCGGGGGCTTCAAGGGAAAGAGAAGGTCATGCCGGTAAGGGGTAGTGTGTGACAACTGTTTGCGCGGGCCAGGGCATGTGTCCTGACACACCCCTCCCCCAGAGTCTTCCCATTTGGGGGAATACGAAAGAGAAAGTCTGCATTGGAGTTATTTTTGCCCTTACGGTGTTGTATGTCAAAGGTGAAAGGTTGGAGGGACAGGAACCAGCGCATCACACGCGGGTTGTTGACCTTCTTTCTGCTCATCCATACCAAGGGGGTGTGATCAGTGAACAGATTGAAGCCCCTGCCCTCTAGATAGTATTTGAGCTTTTCAATGGCCCACTCGACCGGCCAGGCACTCCTTTTCTATGGTTGGGTGCGGTTTTTCCTGGGGAAACAGCTTTCGGCCGATGAAGAGAATGGGACTTTCGTGTCCATCCTTTGAGACCTGGGATAGAACGGTCCGATGCCGACATCGGAGGCATCTGTCTGCAAAATGAAGGGCTTGTCATAGTCAGGGGAGATCAAAACAGGGCTGCTGGTTATGGCCTGTTTAAGTCTCTTGATCGCATTGAGGATAGCGGGGGAAGGGTCTGCTAGGCTTCTTTTGCCAACGTTTTTCTTTAAGAGGTCGGTGAGAGGTGCAGCTGTCCCGGAGTATTCTGGGATGAACCTTCGGTAATAACCGAGGGGACCCAAAAATGCCCCTAACTCTTTTTTTGTTGTTGAAAGGGGTGCCATGGTGATGGCTTTGACTTTTTCTTCCTGGGACAGTATGCATTCGTCCCCTAGCAGATACCCCAGATATTTCATTCAGTGAAATCCTACCCGGGATTTGTTTGCATTAATGTGTAGTCCCGCTTTTCCTAGGTCTTGAAGGATCTGCGAACAGTGTTCCAGATGGGATACCAATGTAGGGCTATAGATGACAATATCGTCCAAATAGGTGGATGCATAGCTCTGACGTTTTAGTAGGACCTGATTCATTTACCTTTGAAAGGTTGCCGGAGCCCCGTGAAGGCCAAAAGGGCGAACAAACCGTCAGGGGTGGAAAAGGGGGTCTTTTCTTGGTCGGTTCTTCGCAATGGTACCTGCTAGTAGCCTTTAGTGAGGTCTAGGGTGGATATATAGTGAGATTTTCCTAACTTTTCAATCAGTTCATCCACTCTAAGCAGGGGGTATGCGTCCAGTTTTGAGATGGCATTTACTTTGCGGAAGTCGATACAAAAACGAATGGACCCGTCGGGTTTAGGAACCATAATGATGGGAGAAGACTACTCACTCCGGAAAGGTCTGATCACCCCCATCTGCAGCATTTTCCTCATTTCCTCACAAATGGCCTGACTGCGTGCAGCCGGTATTCGGTAGGGTTGCTGATGGACAACCCTTCCCGGGGAGGTGTTGATACAGTGTTCTGCCTAGTTGGTCCTTCCTGGGAGGTCAGAAAAAAGGAGTGAATGGGTCTCTAACATATCCAACAGGGCTTTCTGCTGGTCGTTTGTTAAGGTGTTGTGAACCACTAGTTCTTCCAATGTACAGACCGGGCTTTTTGGAGCTAGTGCCAGATGGTTACTCTGTGGTAAAGGTCCTAGCCACTTCTTTAGAAAATTGATATAGTACATCTAGTACTTGTTTGGACTCATTTGGAGTTTGTAGGTGGTTTTTCCAATCGTGGCAACTACTTTGTAGGCACCCCTCCATTCCCTCTTTATAGTAGAGAGGGGGGCTGGTTGGAGGAACAGCACCCAATCTTTCACTTGCAGGGTCCGCCATTTGGTGCCTTTGTCATAGACGTGTTTCTGTCAGATCTGGCTCTTCCTTGGTTGGTGTGGACAAGATCTTGTAGCTTGCCTAGCCGGGAGAAAAGATGTTGGGTGTACTCCAGAAGGTCACTGGTCGTGTTTCTTTCCCTCTCCCAGGTCTCTCTCGTCACCTCTAACAGTCTCCTAGGTTGTTGCCCATAGAGGAGATCGAACGAGGAGCACCCTAGGCTGGTCCGGACCTGTCCTTGGATAACAAAGAGAGCGATAGGAAGAATACGGTCCCAGTTCTTCCCTTCAGCCGAAAAAATCTTCTTCAGAGTAAACTTAAGGGTCCTGTTATATCTTTCCACTAGGCCATCGGTCTGTGGATGATAGACAGAAGTTTTAATGTGTTTCACCTCTAGTATCCAACAGACCTGGGCCATAAGCTTTGAGACAAAAGGTGTACCCTGATCAGTAAGAATCTGTTGGGGAAACCCCACTCGTGAGAAGTATTCCACCAGTTTATCGGCGATGTTGGCCGTTGTGGGGTTCTTAAGGGAAAGGCATTTGGGAACCGTGTACAGTAGTCCACGAGTACCAACACATACTGGAATCCCTTAGAGGACTTAGGTAAAGGGCCAATTAAGTCCATTCCTACTCTTTCAAATAGCTTGCCGACTATGGGCAAGGGTTGCAGGGGAACTGGAGGAGGGCGATAGGGATTCTTTTTTTGACAGATTGGGCATTCCTGGCAGTATTTTTTTGTTTGTGCATAGATACCCAGCCAATAGAAAAAATGGAGACGGCCCTGGGTGCTTTTCTGTTCCCCTGAATGGCCAGCCAGCATGTGAGAGTGTGCAAAAAATAGGATCTGTTGCGGGCCCTCCTCTCAATACAGGAGACATATTGACAGCTGAAAACAAGGGTAAGTTAACTTCGTTTTGGTTGGGGTTCAGCGGGCCTCTTGCCAGGCTTGTGACAGCCTAGCATCGTTACTTTGTGCCCAGCGGAAATCCTTGTCTAATTGCCAAGGCTCTTGGGACAGGAGCGCTGCGGAGGGAGGAGTCTGGGGAGAACCTGGGTTCCCTTGGCTTTTGTTCACCTTCCCCAAAAAGAGAGACAGGAAGTTGGGGTTTCTATGCCCAGGATCAATTCCTCTGGTCGAGTAGGATGTACGCCTACCGTAACCATGGAGGGGGGGGGGCGATTAGGGCACTTTGAGGGTACCTGGGCCACAAGGTAAGAGCAGATATCCCAGAGTACACACCGGATATGGACCTGTCGTCCCAGGAGAAAATGATTGTTTTTCGCTAGTCAACTTCGGATCACTGACTGTCTACACCCTGAGTCGTGGAGGTCAGAGACAAGAGTCCCGTTAATGCTCAGACTTACATAGAAGCAGGCTCCCATCTCTTTGGTAAAGAGGAGGTTACTAGGGATGCAGCTGACATCCATTGGTTAATCTGTTCTCCTCTTAGGGCAGGTCCAGGCATTGTGACCCCACTCTCCACAGTCAAAGCATTGGGGCCCACGATGCAAGGGTAACTCTGGTCTTGTAGTACGCACCTTCGCAGGTTCCTTTATGGGTCTAAGGGGCTTCCAGGGGATAGGAGGAAGCTTGTGGGAACGCTTTTGCTCCTAAGGCAGGGTACATGGTTGGGCTCGTGTGAAAGAGGTCGCCACCTCCAGGGCTTGCTCCGCCGCGAGATTGGTATGTTGCTTCAACCATTGTTGCGTGGGATAGGGTAATGCTTTTAGGAACTGCTCCAGGTAGATAGCATTCATAATCTCTTCCTTGGTGCGGTCCAACGGTTTCAGCCATTAATCGACTGCGAGTTTTAACTTAAAAAACAGGGTCTTGGGGTTATCACCCAGGGACCCCTTTTCTTTTCGAACCCGGATCCAGAAATGCCTCTGAGTCCATCCCCAGGTGGTCGAGGATGATAGCCTTTATCTCCTTGTAGGGCGTAACCCCCTCGGCGTGGGCAACCTGGTAGGCAGCCTGGGCTTCACCTGATAAAAGGGGAGCAAGGAAAAAAGGCCATTTCCCTATGGGCCAACCAGATGCGTGTGCAGCCCTTTCGAAGGAAGGCATCTGGGTCCTCTCCTGACCCGTATTTCTGTAAGGATATGTTGGGGGCTGCCATAAACCCCCTATTGAGTTTATAGGGTGCTGCGGTTTGTAGTTGTTCTTCAAACCCTCTTGTCAGGGTGTCTGATTGGGATCTCATGAGCTCTTTAAAAATATCACGGTCCGACATTTGGTGTTCCACCGCCCACTCCACTTATGTCCCTTGGCCAAATGTCTTTCAATGGAGGTCATGCTGCCCGCAATTGCCACCACTTGTTGCATGGGCAGGAAAAACGTGTGACATTACTGTATGCTTGACTCTGTTTTTATTTAGTTTTAGGGAAAACAAACTCATCAACAAGTTCATGTAGAGCATGGGGGGTGATTCTGAGACCGACGTAGTCTACAGGGGGTCCTTTCTTCACTCTCCTTGGCGTCTTTTGCTTTGGCTTCCCTCCAGTGTCACAGGGCATAGAGGGGAGAAAAGAGAAAGCATGGGGTTAGTGCCTGGTTTCGGCACATAATTGAGGGTAAAGGGAGTGAGGACCTCTTCACCAGTTTTAAACAGAGGTGGTGCCTGGGAAAGTAAGAGGGAAGAGAACCGTCACCAAGGAAAACGGGTCAAGAGCGTGGTGCAGCAGCTTGGGTCACAGCCTTTGAATGCTGCGGGAACACCTTAGCCGGCGTAGCCCTGACTGGGGCTATTTCCACCCTCCTCCCTGCTCCCAAGAGGTGCGCTCCTACCTGCTCGAGCCACGTCCTTCCTGGAACGTGGCTGGGAGCTGAGCGGGGTTGTTGGCCTCCGGGCTTCTCCGTCAGTCCTTCCTCCGGGTCATTCCATTCCTTCCTTTGTCTCTTGGCATTGCTTGCCCAGGTCCCAACTCGATCATTCCGGCTTGGATCACTTCCTTCTTCCGCGGATCGACACACCCCTCACTGCTCCAGGCATCCTTTTTTGAAGTCAGCGTCGCTGGATCCCACCCCCAGGGGGCAGGGCGAATCCATCCAGCTGAAGTGGATTAAAGGGCCCGTCATGCAGATCTTGGTTCTCGCTCTGGTCTTCAAGGGAATCATCCATAAGCAGAGGCTGCAAGGGAGAGAGAGAAGGTTGTGCCCGTAACGGGTAGTGTGTGACAACTGTTCCCGCGTGCCAGGGGGTGGGTCCCGACCATCAGTATCAATTTTAGTCATGGACCTAGTAACTGCTGCTACTGAACATGTGGCTACTGCAGATTTGGCATGCTTACCAGCCAAAGAATTACCAACAGCATGAGTTCCCACACGCTGATGGCCAAGAGTATGATTGACCTGTGTGAGTGGCAAACGTTCTTCAAGTTTCGCCACTCTGACCCAAAGCATGTTATGCTTTATTGCACTACCTTTATAGTCTTGATAATCCTTCTGAGACCAAAAGAATAAAGTGTCATTAAAAGCCTGCACAAAGTAGTAAGAATCACACACAACAAGAGTGTACACATCACATAATTACTTGACATAAACTGTATTACAGTCCTATGTATATGTATCAATGATGTACGCAATTGTCGTAGCTCTACGATAGGTAAATTAAGGTAATTTGGATGAGGTGTAAACCCAGCCAAAACAGGCCACGTGGCCCCATTGATTGATAAGGGGCCTAAATGGACCACAGAAACAGGGTAAGGAAGGGCGTCATTAAACCACATTGTGTGCTGCCAAGCTGTCAACGGAACTTCAAGTGATCAATAAGGGTGATAATCTCACAGGACCGTGGAGGCAGTATACTCCTGAATAAAATTGTCATTCCCATCCACCGAGGAAAGGTAACCCAAGAGTAAAAATACCTTGAAGCGGTATATGAGACCTCAGTGTATAGGGCTAAGCCTTCCCACCACTTTGGTGCCCACGAACCCAGGACCAACTAGCTATAGTGTCTCACTCGCTCTCCTACACACTAATGAAGAAGCAAATGATTAGACACCCCAGAACACAACACTCCTGGATCTCTTAAGAATCGAGGTAAAAAGACACACCTATTCGCATACTCTCCCGTACATGTCCACAATAAGAACTGACCAAAACATGAATATAGTGTAAAATGTTTATTTTAACTATCGTGCTCTAAAACACACTATAAGAGCTACAAACAGCAGAAATTTGCACAAACCTAACACAGTTAGCATTGCAGAAAGGCCATATATCATAAAGGGAGATGTAATCATATAAAGACAGTGGATAAAGGACTATAAGGCATAACCACCCTCCCCTTGGCCAGAAGAAGCTTTATTACATAATAGAAGATCTCTGGGCTTTGTCAGCAGACCCCATACCTCAGTGTCTAGATGGTATATCTACATCATGGGAACCACATAGCTCTTCTCCCTGGAAAGCTCCCTCTCCAATTGTTTGTTCCTAAACATGCATCCCCATAATATCAAAGCACAAGCTTTCAGCAGCAGCTGTGTTGGCATGTGCTAAGTGCTAGGGACGGACCAGAACAGAATAACAAGGACATTGTTTATTGAACTTGCTCACAGTGTTCAGACTAAATTCCAGGAACAGACAGAGAATGAACCAAGCAGACGGATCTTATTTGAAAGGCATACACAGAGCCTTGCGAAAACAAAGCCATGTAGTAACTGCGCAAAAGCAGCCTCATGGTTGCTGGGCTCATGCTAACTTAGCGATGTCGACAATGTCCCTGTCAGCCATGTGACAATATATTAGGTGTATTTGTAATGTATTTATTAATAAGCTTGCTATTAATGAGCACACAAGTACATTATTGCTGGACACAGCACACACCACCTTTGTTCACATGTAAAATATCTAGTGCAAGCTTATATTTTATAACCATTGCACAAATGGCTAGCCTCTCTTCATTAAATTTAGTTAATGCACCTGCAGTATTAGTAGCCAAATGATCCACTAAAGTAGACAATTTACACATCATTCAAAGCCACACCAATAGGGGAAATCAACACACCATATATATCTATGAGCACTAGAACAAATCCATGTTTCACACATTTAACACTTGTTTGACTCATCTCATTCATCTCACTTGCATGATACTCCCCTGGAAAGAGTAGGACAAGATACCAGGATCTTATCTATTTACTTGGAATGCTAAAATAAGCTATTTTACAACACACATAATAAATGCCCCTAAATATAGCAAATATAGTAATTGACCAACAAATAATCTCGGTCAACTATATAATTATATTTGCACACACTTGTTCCAGTCATCTCTGAAGTTTCCCATTCCTCATGTTTCTCATGCATCACACTTTTAAATCCTTTTTTCTCCTGAATAATTCTTAGTCCAGGATGTATCTTTGAATTTCTAAATCTCTCCGCAGCTTCTTCCTATAATTGAATCTCTTTTATATAAACAGCATGTCTACTAGTTTTTACTCTCCTTTCATTAGATTCTCAAATAAAGTTACATCAGTCAGCCTATATACTCTCTTCTCATAGGTTTTGTTAAAACTTCGGTTAGGTAGCATTATAGATCTATTATTTTTGTTAGTAGAAGCCAAATTCTTCATTTTAGGTAAATAATCAAGAGGTACTCACAATTTAATTCATACACCAGTAAATCCTGTCCCAATAGAATTGACAGATAGATGCTACAAGAAATACCGTAACTGAGTGGGCGTTGAACATATGTCACTCCGTATATTGGTGCATTGTACTAATTAAAAAATATGAGCATAAACAAATCTCAAAGATTCTAATCTAAGAATAACATTTCTTAAAGATTCAGATCACCTTCATTCTAAGTTTATTCATGGGGGGTTTTCCTTCATAAATACTATACTATAGATAGTCTCTCAAAACAAAGTCTCCTTCTTCTGATTCAATCTTTGCCAAATACCCTCATTCAGGAGCTTCTTGTTTATCTCCTCACCTCAGTCTTTAAGTGAGAAATAGAGTGTATGAGATCAGCAGTAATCCAGAACCAGATTTTCAATAATATCAATCAATCAATCAAAGCATTTGCAAATCACGCTACTTACCTGTGAGGGTCTCAAAGCGCTGGGGGGGGGGGAGCTAGTACTGCTCAAAAAGCCAGGTCTTGAAGAGTCTTCTGAAGGTCAGCAGGTCTTGAGTCTGCCGGAGGTGGGTGGGGAGGGTGTTCCAGGTCTTGGCGGCGAGGTGGGAGAACAATCTGATGACGGAGGTAACTCTTCGGATGCGGGGGACTGTGGCAAGGTCGTTGGAGCAAAGCTGGCGGGTGAGGGTATAGAATCTGAGTCATCTATTGAGGTACGCTGGTCCGGTGTTGTGGAGTGCCTTGTGTGCGTGGGTGAGGAGCTTGAAGGTTATCCTCTTGTTGACAGGGAGCCAGTGCAGGCCTCTCAGGTGGGGTGTGATGTGGCTGCGGCAGGGGATGTCGAGGATCAGGCGTGCAGAGGCGTTCTGGATGCGTTGAAGTCGTTTCAGGAGTTTGGCAAAGGCTCCTGCGTAGAGAGCGTTTCCATAATCTAACCTGCTGCTGACAAGGGCCTGTGTGACCGTTCTTCTCATTTCAGTGGGGATCCACTTGTAGATCTTGCGGAGCATGTGGAGGGTGTTGAAGCAGGAGAAAGAGACAGCATTGACCTGCTTTGTCATGGAGAGGGTGGAGTCGAGGATGACCCCTAGGTTGTGTGATTGGTCAGTGGGTGTTGGGGCTGTTCCCAGTGCGGTTGGCCACCAGGAGTCATCCTGGGCTGAGGGGGTGGATCCGAGGATGTGGACTTCCGTCTGGTCTGAGTTTAGCTTCAGTCGGCTGTTCTTTATCCACTCGGCGATGGCTTTCATTCCTCTGTGGAGGTTGGTTTTGGCGACGTGGGGGTTCTTAGTGATGTTGATGTCATTCAGTTGGGTGACGTGGGCGAGCGGTGCAATGTAGATGTTAAACAGCATTGGGCTGAGGGATGAACCCTGGGGTATGCCACAGATGATCTTGGTAGCTTTGGAGCAGAAGGGGAGGAGGCGGATGCTCTGTGTTCTGCCGGAGAGGAAGGAGGTGGTCTAGTCCAGGGCCTTCTCTTGGATCTCGGCGTCGTGGAGGCGTGTGCGTAGAGTGCAGTGGCAGACCGTGTCGAAGGCGGCTGACAGGTTCATGAGGATGGGCCACGGTTTCTCCGTTGTCTAGCAGGGCCCAGATGTCATTGGTTGTGGCGATGAGGGCAGTTTTGGTGCTGTGGTTGCTGCGGAACCCAGACTGTGACAGGTCCAGGATGCTGTTCTCCTCGAGGTTGTGGGTTAGTTGTTTGTTGATGGTTTTCTCGATGACTTGCGCCGGGAACGGGAGCAGGGAGATGGGCCGGAAGTTCTTGAGGTCCTTGAGATCCGCTTTGGGTTTCTTGAGTAAGGGGTTGATCTTGACGTGCTTCCAGCTCTCCGGGAAGGTTGCAGTCTCGAAGGAGATGTTGATGGCTTTCTGTAGATGGGGTGCGATGGTGGTGCTGACTTTGTTTAAGATGTGGTGTGGGCATGGGTCTGACGGAGATCCGGAGTGGATGGTGTTCATGATTTTGAAGGTGTTGTCGTCGTTTATGTTGGTCCAGGAGAGCAGGAGGTCACTGCGGATGGTGGTCATGGGGGCGGGGGTCTCATTGGTTGTCGGGGTGGTCATGGTGTTGAATCTGTTGTGGATGTCTGTGATCTTGTGATGGAAGAAGGTGGCAAGTGCGTCACACAAGTCTTACAAAGGTGGGATGTTGTTGGTGTTGGAGAGTCCCTTCACAATGTTGACTCTTCGATCTTATCAAAGCACAAGCCAAGAGCCTACCTAAGGTCCTTAACACCAACCCTCTCGCTACTCCCACTTGTGATGAATTTGCCTCCTTCTTCAATTCTAAGACTGAATTCATTAAATCATATCTACTCAAGGACCTTATATCCATCTTGGGCCTGAAAGAGAGCCCATCACTGTCCCTTGCTGCTGCCCCTGCTATTGATCTCCCTCTTTTTAAACTAAAACACAATGCATCTTGGTCCCACTTCAACATTTACAGTGAAGATACCATACTAAAAATGCTAAACGTGTTGAAACCATCCAATCACTTCTCTGAACCGCTCCCGGCAAACTACATAAAAGACTTCACTCCTCTCCTACTACCCCTCTGGAGCAAGATCATTAATACTTCCCTCCAGCAAGGTTCCATTCCAGACACCCTGAATATGGGGCAGGTCTCGCCTATCCTTAAGAAACCCACGGCGGACCCCACGGACCCTAATAACTATCGCCCGATCTCCAACATCCCTATGTTAGCTAAACCTCTGGAAAAATGTGTTAACATTCAACTGAACTGTCACATTGAATGTTTCAACCTGCTGAACCAATTTCATTCTGGTTTCAGAGCTGCTCACAGCACAGAGTCAGCCATGACACATGTATTAGATGATGCTCTAAAAATCCTCGACCAAAATAAAGCTTGTCTGTTAATCCTACTCGACCTGTCATCGGCATTTGACACCGTCAAACACGACAACCTGCTGAATCTCTTGAAACACAGAATGGGTTTATCTGGAAGTGTTTTTAACTGGTTCGCCTCTTTCCTCCAAAACAGATCCCAAAGATTCAAGGTCAACAAATCCCTGTCCTTCCCCTCGCCAGTCACGTTGGGAGTTCCTCAAGGCTCTTCCCTCTCTCCCACCCTTTTCAACCTTTTCATGTAACCCCTCACCGATCTTCTCATCCTTTCCAATATACAATTCCACATGTATGCTGACAATACCCAAATCTACATCAAAATTCACTCTCTGGAAGACATCAAATCACTCAATTCCACTCTACAAAAAACCCGAATCTGGCTGGCTGAAAACCACTTGAAACTTAACTCCCTCAAAACAGAATTCCTTGTAATCGCCCCCCCCTAACAAAACTCAAACTATCACAGTTTGGTTGAAGCATCTAACAGCTCTCAATGGACTACCGCTCATAGTCGACTCTGCAAGATCTCTTGGGGTAACGCTGGACAATAACCTCAAAATGCTGAAACAGATCAGTGCCTCAACTAAGGGAGCCAACTTCCACCTAAAGACCCTAAGAAATCTGAAACCTTATCTGCCCGCCTTTGAATTCAAACAAGCTGTTCAAGCCTTAGCTATCCCTCGCTTGGAATACAGAGCAGTAACCTTATGCGGACTCCCGAGGTCTTCGACAGCCCCGCTAGGAGTCATGATCAACTCAGCTGCGAGACTCATTTCAGGCTCTAAGAGAAACGCCCACATTTCCCCAGACCTGAGAGCCCTCAACTGGCTACCGTTTGAAGCAAGAATTCATTTAAAAATTGCTTGTATGACTCATAAGGCTCTCTACCACAACACCCCACAATATCTAGCTCAGAAACTGGTGCTCTCAGCGGGCAGCAGAGCTTCCAGGAGTGCCAAGACTCTTCTCCTACAACCTCAGCGATTTGCCAAGAAAAAAACTTACAACCGGTCCTTCTCCGGTATGGCTCCAAGGATTTGGAACGCTCTACCCAGTGAAACAAGAATGAACCCTTCCCCGGTTTCCTTCAAAAGAGAAGTAAAAGCTATCCTCATGGCTCAATCCACGTGAACTCTCTGTTCCATTCGCTGTACTTTATTATGGGCATTTCCTCGCTTATATTCTTTCTTCGAATATATCTTTGCCATTTTGCACTAGCATCGCACCGCATTGTCTTGTTCTAGATGTATCTTGTACTTAATTATTGTGTGACTCATTATATATTCTGTATATATTTCTACCTGTCATGTAAAGCGTTCTGATACTCGCAAGAGTCTGGTTCACGCTATATAAAACATTCAAATAAATAATAATAATAAGAGCTCTTTGATGTTGTGCGCGTTGTTGTCTAGGCGGTCTTTGAAGGAGGCCCTTTTGGCAGATCTTATGAGGTGATGTCGTCTGTGGGTAGCTGCCTGGTGTTCGTTCACTGAGCCATTTCTTCTCTTGCTTTCGGCAGGTTTGCTTGGAGGCCTGGCGGCCTGGCGGCCTGGAGATCTTCAGTGAACCAGCTGGCTTTCTTGCTGGTATGGCTGTTGGAGGGTTTCTTGAGTGGGGCGAGGGTGTTGGCGCAGTCGTCGATCCACTGTCTGAGGTTGCAGGCAGCAGTGTCGGGGTTGGTAGGGTCGGCGGATGGGCTCTGGTCGAGGGTGGTGGTTAGCAGGTCTTCAGTGACTTTGCTCCGGCAGTGGCGAGGAATCTGTTGGGTGCGGTGGTGCGTGGTGGGTTTCCGGAAGGTGAAGTCGATGCAGCGGTGGGCGGTTCAGTGGAGTTAGGTGGTGTGGTTGAAGGAGATATGGGAGCTTGTGGAGAAGATGGGATCGAGCGCGTGGCTGGCGGAGTGGGTGGGTGTGAGTTGTTTGAGT
The DNA here is from genome assembly GCF_964261635.1 of Lissotriton helveticus. Classification (NCBI taxonomy): domain Eukaryota; kingdom Metazoa; phylum Chordata; class Amphibia; order Caudata; family Salamandridae; genus Lissotriton; species Lissotriton helveticus. The sequence continues at coordinate 2,012,915,566 of NC_136063.1, read as the reverse complement.
CTGAGGTTGGCGAGGTTGTCGATCAAGGTGGTGGAGTTGGTGTTATTTATTATTTATTTATATTTATACAATTTATAGAGCGCACCACCACCTAACAGGCATCTTGGCGCTGGTAACTCCGAGACCAAATCAACACAGGAGGGGATCAATGCGCAGGCCTATTTCTTACGGAATAGCCAGGTTTTAAGGTTCTTTCTGAATGCAAGCAGCTCCTTGTTTTGCCGCAGTTCAAGAGGTACAGTGTTCCACAGCCTGGCTGTGGCCACCCCAAATGTTCTGCCCCCTGCCCTGACTTTGTTGAAGCGTGGTACTTTTATTGACATTCCTTTCAAAGAGCGGAGCTCTCTGCCCGGAACGTACCACTCAAACATTTGCTGAAAGAAAGTTGGACCTTTTCCATGCAGGGCTTTAAATACTAGACACAGAGATTTAAATGTAATTCTCTGTGTCACGGGCCACCAGTGCAACTCCGTGAGTGCTCCAGAGGCAGAGGTCCGCCTTGACCAGCCTAATACCAATTTAGCCGCCGCAGATTGTACACGCTGTAGCCTGTCTAGCAGGAATTTAGGGGACCCAAGGAGTAGGGTGTTACAATAGTCTACCCGACTAAGTATGGTACTACGTGCAATTAGGGCACGGGCTTGATGTGGTAAGAGGGGAAAGATCTTCCTCAAAGAGCGCATAATCCCCAGACAACAGTTCACCACATTCCCCACATGCACCTTCAGTGAGAGGTCACAGTCAAATGTGACCCCTAGGTTGCGAACTGTTTTTACCGGCTTGGGGAACTCTGGTGGCCACAGACTCGTGGGCGCCCTTCCCTGTTCTTATACGTTTCAAAATGCATCAGTTCAGTTTTAGCAGTGTTTAGCAGTGTTCAGTGTTGTTGTTGTTCTCAAGGTGGAAGTTCAGGTCCTCTAGGAGGATGTAGTCCATGGAGGCGAGGGCGTGTGTGCTGATAAAGTCGGCGATGGAGTCGCTGAACTGTGGTCGGGCCGGGTGGTCTGTAGACGAGGGTTCCTCTGAGGGTGGTGTTAGGGTCGGTGTGGATCTGGAAGTGCAGGTGTTTGGCGGTGCTGAGGGTGTCGTCGGGTTTGGTCGAGATTCTACGAGTCTTCCTGTGGATGATGGCAATTCCTCCTCCTACTCCGTTGGTGCAGTCCCTGCGGGTGATCTTGTAGCCTTCCGGGATGGCTATTGCGATGTCGGGTGCCGAGGAGAGATTGAGCCAGGTCTCCATCATGAAGTTGATGTTTGGGGAGGTTGAGTCGCGTAGGTCAACGGCATGTTTGCAGGTGGAGCGGGTGTTGAGAAGGATGCATCTGAGGTGGTTGCGTTCCTTCACAGTGGGTGGCTTGGCGGTTCGGATGTTGGTGAAGCTGCAGTTCAGGCAGGTGAAGGGTTCTTGGGTGCGCTTTGGGGTGGCCAGGAAGCAGGTGTGTGGTCATCCAGTGTTGAGTGCGTGGAGGGTGCTGGCATCGTAGCGGTGCCGGGCGTCGTGACGTTCACGGGGCCAGGGGTTCTGGCACTGGGCTTGGTCCAGGCACGGATGGGCACAGATGGTCTTGCCTTAGGTGCAGCTACAAAGTGGCCGCCATAAGAAGGGGAGGTGGGAGGGAGGAGTCAGCTGGGAGGAGGGAGCTGGCGAATGGGTGAGCGGGGGCGGGTTGCAGGGAATGCAGCAGCAGGGAATAAACGGGGGCAGGAACGGCAAAGATCGGATCGCAAAAGGGCACAGGGCACAGAAAAAAAACGAGGAGGAAGAAGCACTAACAAAAGGCAATACAGTTGCGAAGGGAACAGAAGGTAAAGGACACAGGACACAGACTTAGAAACTGGGACAAGTAGGCGGAAACAGCAAACAATTAAGGCGATACAGATACGAGGAAACAGCAGGCAGAAAGCCACAGGGTACAGAGTTGGAAATGGGGAACAAGGGGGAAGAACAGCATACAAATAAGGCAGTACAATTACGAAAAACAGTAAGAATCACTACAATTACAGTCAGACAACCCTACCTACGGCCTACCACTGGCCACCAGGGATGAGGTGCAGGAGGCAGCCTGCAGGTGGAGGAGGGCCTCGAATTCTCCTCAGTAGCGGCAGCTGAGGCTGGAGGGCAGGACAGGATTAATAAGTACAGCTGAAGGAATACCAGTCAATTTTATAAACCGCTCCATTAAGACTTCATGGGGACACAAGCCTGTAGTCTTTTTGGGCGTGCTCCTCATACTGAGCAAAACTAAGGAAAGGGCATCTAGCCAGTTCAATGTTGTTGACGGACACTCTTTGGCCAACTTTGCTGTAAAGGTACCATTAGCTCTCTCTACTATTCCTAATGCTTGCAAGTGATATCCACAATAAACTTTCTGCTCCACACTCAGACCATGCAATGTATTTTCAAGATCTCATTTTTAAAATTAGTTCCTCTATCAGACTCAAATCGAATCTAGGGACCAGTTCCATCAATAAAAGTATGGCTAGAGTTAGTGATTCGCACCTGTGAGTGGGTAAGCCTCAACCGACTAAGAAAAAAGGTAGACAATTACCAAAATATCCATAGATTGTTACGAGTGGGCATCTCACTAAAATCCATTTATAATTTTGGAATTTATTATTTTGCCGTCCTTCGGATGTTTACCTGCTGACATGTGACACATCTCTAATATAGTAGCTTGCAATTTTACTGAAATATGTGGATCAAATCAAGATAGACAACATACCATCACGCTTCAGATGTGTAGGTCAACATAGAACCAGGCAGTAAGAATATCTTAGCACTTGACATCTAAATCTCATTGTCTTCTGAACCTCCTGCTTCCGACCTTATTTGCTTTTCATCCTCTGGCACTTCATTTTATAGTTGCCTCAATTTCTCAAGTGATTGAGCGGGAATTGACAAAAAACTATTGACATTTTCCATTACATATTCTGATATTTCATTTGTTGCTATTGTACCAGATGCAAAACACAGTACTTATCAACCTCATCTGCAAAATAATGCCAACTGAAACTGTAGTCTTCATTCCTGTGTACAGCACATTTAAAAACAGAAGTCTTCTTTGGGAATTATAGGGCCTCTTAATTGTTGTAGCCCATTTCTAATAGCCGTGCCAGAGGAAGTCAAGACACCCCGTTGTGACCAAAACTGGCCAAAGACATGGACTATATCCAAACTGTATTGGCTATTTGTATGGATTGTAACACTCCACCCATTGGCTATGCAGCATGCTCATGCAATTTTAATCAATTCTGCTAATTGTGTGCAGTTCCATTATAATAGTATGATACTTCTACAGTATATACTATTGTAAAAACAGCATATGCTGCTCAAAGAGTTCCACAATGGTCTCTTAGAGAAGAACCCTCCATAAATAGAAATAAAATCTACTAAATGTCAGTATTCTATCATGAATATCAAGTCTTGGTTTTGTGCACAGCTCTGTCAAATCAATACAATCATGATCACTTTCTTTTTTTTTTTGTCCTCATCTCACCTTGGCACGTACAAATGAACACTCGCAACCCCGATCCATCCTGGGCGCCCCGGGTTGAAGTTCTTGCTGTACCCAGAGCAGACCTGGCTACCCCTTTATTCTGGGGCCCGGTGTAATCATTGGACAATTTCTAGATTTGTTAGATTTGTTACCAGCCTCATTTCCTTAGCCCATTCCAACAAAGGTTGCCATACCATACTATTCCTATTATGTGGTGTACCCATTTCAAAACGTATAGTTCTAAGCACAGATTGAAGCCATATTTCATGTAGAGGAGGGGTAACATCCTTCCAAACTTTACATATTTCCCTGCGTGCAATGAGAATTAAAGTAAAAAATAAGGCCACCTGTGTCCCCATTAACTGAGTGATGAGATCAGTGTCTAAGCAAAAAAAAACCCTCACAACATTAAGACTAAGTTTCATCTTAAAAACACTCTCAAATGTCCTCTCAATAGTGGCCCAAAAGGAGCCAATCATAGGGCAGTCATAGAAAACATGGATGTCGTCGGCCTCTGGCATATCACATCTGGGGCATACAGGAGGTGGGCTGACAAATTTTGCGATCTTTTGGGGGGTGTAATAAAGCCTGTTTATAACGTAGTAGTGATTCTTTTTAAGTGAAGCAGATTTAACAAATTTATATAGATATTGGAGAGATAGATTGTAGAGATCGGCTGAAGGCACCTCCAAGACAGAGAGTCTCCAGACAGAATATAACGGTGGAGCTAAGATTTCATTCGCCTCCATCAGTTCCCTATATAGAAAACCCACTTCCTTCTTCCTATAAGTCGGGCCTGAAGCGCCGACTCGATGTCCCAGTTTCCACCGATGTTGTTTTTCTCAGTGTGATACCATGAACAGAGTTGGATATATTTAAATCTTGAAAGGGAGTCCCCAATCCTAGACCGTAAAACCTCCCAAGGAAGTACCCCATCCGAAGATACTAAGTCTGACAAGATTTTTATTCCCGCTCTCCTGACTGATAGAGACAGGCTATCCCGGAGACATAGCGGAGTACCTGGGGAGTCCCATATAGGGGCAAAATCAGAATAGTATTTTATACCTCAACATCCCTTAACTCTATTCCAAAGAATCAGGGCAGATTTTATTACCTTTAGGCGAACCTTTTTGTAAAATCTTGGTGCACCAAATTTATACAAAAATCCAGGACCACCCCCTTCCTGATCTAACATCGTATTCAAAATTTGCCCCCAGTGAGAATTGTCTGGGGTACTTAAAAGGGTACGGACATTTTTTAGCTGGAAAGCAAAGGCGTACCACACAACATCAGGGAGTGCCAGCCCCCCTTTTTCAGTCTCCTTCCCAGTTTTTTCCAAGACATCCGGGCGTTCTTATTTGCCCATATAAAACTGCCTATCTTCCCCTGTATCTTCCTCAAGATTTTATCATGGAATGTTAAGGGTATCGTGTTGAATAGATAGGTTAGTTTTGGCAAGATGGCCATTTTGGCCAGGTTAACGTGGCCATATATTGTTAACGGAAGGTTCTGCAGTCTCGAAAATAGATGATCAATATCTTTAGCCATTTTTTTCAGATTTACTTTCACAATGTTGTCCTGGTCAGATGTAATTAATATACCTAAATACCTAAACTGGCTAGTTGTTGGTCTCTCCCACTGGTCGACTCCCCAGCACATTATTTCTGTTTTTGTGTTATTAATTAGATAACCGGAGTATCGACCATATTGTGCCATGATCTCCTCAGCTCTGGGGAAGACCTCTGCCGGATTACCAGTATAAAGCAATAGGTCGTCTGCATTTAAGGCCAGCTGACAACAATAGTCCTTTATTCTGAAGGGTGTAATTTGATCATCTAGCCTCAATGCTTGTGCCAGAGGCTCGATATAGAGATCGAACAAGAGGGGCGAGATGGGACACCCCTGCCTTGTGCCCCTCCTGATATTAAAGCGTGGTGATAGAGAACCGTTCATTAAAATCACCGCCGAGCCACCCTCATAGCATCCTCTTATTTTTTGAATAACGGTTTCTCCGAACCCCATAATAGTAAGAACATCCCATAAAACCCCCCAGTTGACACGGTCGAAAGCCTTCGCCGCGTCATAAGCTGCCACCGCTTAAGGCTCCGACCGTGTCACGGCAAGATCAATATAACCAATCAGCTGTAAGATTAATTCGTGGATATATCTCCCTGGGATCAACCCCATCTGCTCCGGATTAATCAAAAGCGGGACCAGCTTGGCCAATCTCCCCGCCAAAACACTAGTAAAGATCTTATAATCTGCGTTCAGCAGGGAGATTGGTCTGTAAGAGTCTGCCCTAAGGGGGTCCTTCTCCGGTTTTAAGATTAACACAATGGTGCATTCTTTCCAAAATGGCGGAATTCTACCTTGAGGACTATATATATAATTAAATAGCTCATAGAGTTTTGGTACCAGAAGATCCTGGAGTGTTTTGTAAACTTCGCCAGGGAGAGCATCAGGCCCTGCTGCTTTATTATTTCTGATTTTTTTAATATATAGTTTTATTTCTTCTTTTGTGAAGCGGCTATTAAGCATATTACAGCCGTCCTCTGCTAGGCCTGGAAGGGCCTTACTTTCCAAACACCGTAGGGTCGTAATAGAGTCTGGAGAGGCCTCTTCTTGATATAATTCCAAAAAGAGGGAAAACATTTTTTTTCCATATCTTCCTGAAGGTAGGATATAGTTCCCTGGCCATCAATTATTAACCTGTTAACGTTGTTCCTAACCAGGTCTGCTGTTATCGTTCCTGCCAATACTGCACTGGCCTTCTCACCAAACTTATAATTTTCCATTGAATATGCAGCCCACTGAGCCTTCACTTTTTGGTCTAATAAACCTCGGTATTCTAGGCGTAGACATTCTATTTCGGCGAGGACCTATGCCAAGACATCCTCTTGTGCATCTAGTCTCCGAGCTTCCAAAAATACAATTTTCTCTTCTATTATCCTAAATTTAGCTGCCTCTTTTTTGTTACTAAGGCTGGTTAGGTTAAGAAACTGACCTCGAATGTGAGCCTTATAGGCGTCCCAAACAAATTCAAGCGGGGCAGAACCTATATTATCCAAAAAAAAGTTAGTGGAAGAAGCGCCGACCGCTGTAACAATGGCTTGATCATTCAGAGCTGCTCTTTTTAGGGTCCATCTACATCATGTTAAGATCTTAGCCCTTCCCATATTAATTGAGAAGGAAATCGGGGCATGATCAGACAAAATACTGGGCAAAATTTTAATGTCTAGCAAGGCCTCTAAACATACTCTATCAGTCAAGATATAATCCAGTCTTGATGCATGCCCATGTTTTTTGCTGAAATATGTAAAGCCTGACGCCGAGCCTTTCTTGGCTCTGCAGGTATCAATTAAGCCAAGTTCGTGTATCATATTCGTCATGGCACGGCGAGATCTCGGGGTGGTAATCGCCCGATGGTAGTTAGAGCGATCTTGCAGTGGATCAAGAAGTATATTAAAATCACCCCCGATGATCGTCGGGGAGGGCACTTCTGCCAGATTGAATTGTACCTTCTGCAAGCAGGCTGGGTCGTCTATATTTGGCCCATAATAAGAGACAACAGTCATGGCGTTTCCTCTGAAGTCGACTAACGCTTGAACCCATCTTCCTGACTGGTCAGATGTAGATGACCTTATAGAGCCTCCAGAACCAGCCTTAATTAAAATTGCTACACCCTTATTTACTGTCGACTGCTCAGAACAACAGAAGGCTCCAATCCATTTAAGTCTCCCAAAGACCTCTTTGCTCTCACAAAAGCTCAAGTGAGTTTCCTGAAGTAGGACTATTTTCTCAGTAGATGGCTCCAGATACTTTAAAATCATCTTGCGTCTTCTTATACAGCGAAGACCATTAACATTCCAGGATATAAAATCTGTACTATTGTAAGTCATAAGAAAGTCTGCATCTCCTCCCTCCTGCCTTAATGGCGATATAGGCCTCTACACAATGTTGTTTAATTAGGGATCTATGTGGGTGTCTATAAGATGAGGACATCTTTTTTTCTTTTTTCCCTTGCTCCCTCCCCATCACCCACATTCACAACCCCAAACCCTCTCTACCTCCCCGGGGAACCCTCCTTTCCTTCCTGAGCATTCCGCTCTTAGACGAATCCTCCCCCCACCCTGTGCATGTTTGTAAGAAAGAATGTGATAAAAAAAATTATATGAAATCGAGTTAACCGTAACAAGTGTTACCTGGAATGAATGTGAAACGCACCATGAGTCTAACTATTAGTTGACCAATTAAATTCTACCTATATTTCTGCAGCTATATCTCTCACCCCTTTCCTGAAACCCCGACTACCTGCACCTCTTTTCCACTTGACCCTTTATTGTCTGTTCTTATTTTCTCAATCAGGCTATCCGCTTCCTCCACGTGTCGGATGATATGCATGTGGTTATTCCACATAACCCTGAGTGAAGTGGGAAATTTCAGCTGAGCACGTTCCCCCTAAAGAATTAAAGATTGCCAGTCTCTTACCCATTTCCCATTGCCTTAATGCTGTAATGTGTGATACATCAGATCGAATTGTAAAGGAAAATGGTGTTGAAAGGGACACTGATTTTATAGAGCCAGCTTTGAGTGCCAACGACAAAATCCTCTCCTTGATGGCATAAGTGGGAAAATTGACCAAGATTTTTCTTGGACGTTCTTTCGCTGTATTTCGCCTATGAGGATCGCGGTGAACTCTCTGGATGTCAGTCATTAGTTCTTGATCTGAGTCGGAGGAGTCTTTTAACAATGTTGTTTTAAGCACCTCAACAATGAATGCTTTAATGTCATTCCCTTCAAGGTCCTCAGGGATATTCAAAAATTTTAAATTATTTTTCCTCAAATGATTTTCGAGTCTCTCAAGATCTTCTCTCATTTCCCGGTTCTGCTGGACCAGTTTATCGATGTTGACTACAGATGTAGTAAGGGCTTCTTTAATCTTAGGCATTTCTGCCTTCAGGGCGTCAGTCCTCATTGAGACTTCTTCCACCTTTTGAGCAAGTGCCTCGCAAGAGGCCTGGATGGCTGTCTGATTAGCTTCTGATGTTGTGAATCGTCTCCCTATATCATCTCTTAAGCCCAATAGGATATCTGCCAGAGTTTGTGGGTTGGATGGTGTAAATGCTGTAATATCCAGGGAGGTACTATTAAGGACATCTTCTTTGTTTCCAGGTGTTTCCACCGCCTGCTCTGTATCTTGGATGTCCAAAGCTGAAAAGCTATTAGAGAGCTCTACTGCGGTATGCACCATTTCAAGCATATTGGTTTTAGAGGATGGGGACAGTGGGGACGGTTGCAAGGGTGGGCAAGACTCAGTCGGTGTGGATGAAGGAATTACATTAGCTATCTCCTCTGTGGGGCACTCTTCTTTATTAGCTTCTGTATCTTCACTTATTGGAGCCATTGTAGCCTTCACCGCCTTCGCCACAGCCGCCATCTCAATTGTTCCACTTGATGTACTAGCAGAGAGAACCTTATAGTAGGATTTTAGTGATGGAGTTACTCTCACAACAGCTGATGGCACTTTTGTCACCTTTTTCTTATTTTTTTCTTTCCCTGGCGGTGTGACCGGTCCACTGTGGTATCCCTTCCCCTTCACCTTCCTTTTCTGTGCTATAGCTTTAATAAGGGTTACAGGTGGGGGAGTTGACAGGTTAGATAAGCCTGGAACTAGGTTAGAGGCCCGATTACGGAGAGTATATCTACCAACCGGGGGGAGAGTCTTTGATACCACGGGCCCTGGCTTATCTGTGTTATCTAGGGAGGGGGCGAGGTATAGGCGAGTGGTGTCTTGATTATTTATCTCCATACAGTGCTCCCCGCCTCCACCACTGTTGGAAATCCCTGAATGGTAAATGAAGTCTGTGGGGACGTAGGACGCAGTATCTAAAACGCCACTACAAACGTCCCCCACTCCTACTCTACCCTCTTGGCCAAGAGCTGTATCCCTAAACAGAGCGGAGGCCCCCAAGATGAAAGTAATAGAATCATAGTAGCAGCCCCCACTCCTTAAAAGGCAACCAGCAACATGTATTTTACCAGGGGGTGGGCTTGCTAACCCCAGTGAATAGGTTATCCTCCTGCCAATTTTGTAATATGGTCTCCCCAAATTGTTCCCCGGATTACTCCTCCAGGATTTAACAGCACCCAGCTCTCGGAACCAGGCAGGCTCTAAGGGCGTACCGCCCCTCTCGTCACCATCCGCCTGTGATGCCTCCCACTCTGCAGTAATGATGTTTTAACCTGTTTTCACCCTATCTTTTTGTTTGCTTGGAGGTGCCTCACAAGAAAAAACTATCCAGATAGAAAGGGGGAAATAAAAGAAAAAAGGCAGTGCTTTGCATCTAGGAATACCACTAAAGGCACCAAATATCTCTCCCCACACTTTTCAGAGCCACAAAGTCAAATCGCAGTTATGGACTGCTCAGTTAATCGCTAAGGGCTGTCGGGGCGGCAAAGGGTTAAAGACCTAAAAAAAAGGAATAGGGAGAAAAAAAGAAACCCCCTGCCCGCACACACATATTCGCTGGCACCGAGCAATTTCTCCTCAAGGAAAGCATCCAATACTCGGACAGATGAAACTCAGCCTCCTGAACCGAGGAGCCGACACGCTGCCGCTGCTACAATAATCTCCACCACGTTTTCTACCTCGGGGTTGTTGAGTGATACGGAGCAAACATTACCCGCCACAGCTCGAAAGGATCCGCTTCAGTTTCCAGGTATCCCCCGCTACATAGAAAGCTTCAAAGCTCGCTGAGCTGCAAGCGAGCTGATACGGTGAAGCGCCATGCATAAAGTGGGAGGAGCTCCGTCACGGCCATTAGTTTCCGGCCGCCATGCTCCCCTCCACGTCCCAATCATGATCATGATCACTTTCATCTATTTCATCATCAAGCCCTTTCTCTTCGATAGTGGAGGTGTTGAGAATTCAGAGCATTGCAAGGTTTAATTTAAATGTTTTCTGTCACTAGAATAATCTGCTCATACTTAATTAAGTGATTGCTTGGAAGATGCTGAGTATGTGTATGGGTCAGCCGTATCTCAACTGAATGTGGAACCAGCACATCAAGTGTGTGTACCCGCACAGTAAACTCACATTGAGCAAATGCCAAATATGTTGCTGCAAGGGTCTTCATACAACCAGGAAGTGTGGTGGCAACTGCAACTAGTATAGCAGAAAAATATGCACTAGGCTATCTCACCCCTCCTGATGCTGCTGTGTAAGCATTGAAACTGATAGCACACATGCTTCTCTTTCATGATAAAATAAAAATCTTTCTCTTCATTTGGCATTCCTGAGCAGAGGCGCTACACAAACTGTATCTGTGATCCATCAAGGCTTGCAAGAATTCATTGTCCCTGGGTATACAGCCCCTCCATTCACTTTTAGTCAACTTATTATTATTATTTTTTTTTCAGAGTTATATATGGTGCGAACTAGACCCGAACCGAATCAGGTATCAGAGCGCTTTACATAGCACCAGTTACGTTACATGAGGACGAACACACATTCATTTTAGGCACGGGGAGATTAAGTGATTTGCCCAGAATCACAGGGGTTTTGGCGTCGTTACCGAGACTCGAACCCAGATCCCCAGGTCTGAGGTCGACCGCCCTAGCTGTTAGGCCAACTCCTCTCTCTGACTCTCCCAACTTCTGTAAAGGCTTTGTAATCAGAGAAAAGTTTAAAATCCACCAACAGTAAAAGACAGCCACCCCTAGGAACCCCTCTGTGTGTTGATGGGTTTATTTTCAGAATCACAGAAGTGTGTTCTTTACTCCCTTTTCAGTCTGGTGTTCCAAAACAGTACGGTGATTTCTCAGGAGCTACTTCATACCCATTTTGAGCCAAATGATTCAACAAAGCAGTTGAGTCAATACTGCAGCCCTCTCTCTGTTTCGCTGTGACCAACAAATCCTTCTTAAGGATTTAGTAAAAATTTAAGGATTTTTCATATACCCTCATGGGATTCTACACCAAATGAAGATTCTATTTCGCAATTAGGATGTAAAAAGATACTGACTATCCTTGTGAAGAGGAATTGAGAAAAATGAATGACAGCAATCTACGAGAGTAAACCACTTAGCTTCTGCAAGAATCTGATCTGAAGCAATATTACTGCAGGATTAAATATGAAGTAAAAACATGGGATCACTATATTATCCATTTTGTGCAGGTCCTTTATGATTCTACATTTTGTACTAGGTTTCTTTATGATTGAAGAGTTACATGGGCTTCCTATTACATTTGTACCCTGCTAAGTCATTGAATTGCTAACAAGTGAAATCCCGTTCTCTGCTTTACAAGTAAGCTTGTATTAAGAAGTGCAGGAATACATTGCATTCAGTTTTACAGTGATCTGCACTGGCTCTGCACTTTAGATTAACCCAATTTATTTTTCTGATAGATCCCCGCCTCCTTCTTCACAGTATGCCTTAAATCAGAAGGTAAGTCAATGTGTGTGTGTAAACTGGAAACATTTTAATTCTTACTTCTAATTTTTTTTAAACTCAGAATCCTTATCCGTTGTCTGAATAACAACACTATCTGGTGTGCAGTAAATCACACAATTACGTTTACACAACAGTGGTCGTCCCAACAAATTAACTGGACTCGTCCCACTTATTATGAATTCATGTTAATTTAAGATAGAGCCAATTTTCACCTTTATTTCTATATATAGAATTGCACCAGACGTGTTTCTCCATCCCCCTGAAGCACTGTCATTGTGTTGATCTCAATCATGTAGGAACTCAGATGGTACCTGTAAATTGTGGAAAAATATCATTAATCACTGAAGGTTTTTGATGAAATCTAAAACCATGTTGGAAACCTAGCATATTTTGCATGGGCTATTGCATGACTGGAGCCGATGACATATTCCTATTGACCTACCTTGGATTCTGTTTGTTCTGCACAGAACAGAAGCAAGTAGGGCTGGATGTGGGGAATCATTTGTGACCCATTTTGAAGTTTTTTTTATTAAATCTACAATCCTGTTACCAGTGACAATTTTCCCGCAGATGTAGCAAGGAACAATTCTCATCTGTATGTTATTATTAATATTTAAATTAAGCATTTTGCTAGTAAAACCTCTATCTCTGCCATGAAGACCACCATTTTCACCTCCCACAAATTGCACATCATTACCTTGAACATTGACACCTTGCACACCAACACCAGCACCAGTTCCAAATCCAGGTGACTGGATTACCATTTCAGAAAAACTTTCAGCCACCATCAATTGCTCTTTCACCACTTTCCCTTTAGCATCACAACAATCTCTACAATACTTTGCAAAGGCCAATGTTTCATCTAACGATTTGGACTGCCAACACATCACACTTTTCTAAATATGCAAACTAATTTCCGGGTGCAATCCCATCACAAAAGCTGAAATGAATCCACAAATGTTTTTTTTAGTGGTTCATTAATTCCAATGTACTGTCTGTTAATCTGCATCAATCTCTCACAGTATGCATGCACTGATATACTTGAATAATGCATCGCTCTCATGATTTTACCTGATTTACTAGTTTTTAGCTCAACGACCCGATTATATTTATCCAAAACAGTTGGGGAAAGCTTATTGTGAGGGGTTACTCCTTGTGGTTCTTCTTCTGGTCACTGTACGATTGTCTTATACTCAGTCCACAAATCTTGAGGCACAACAATTAAAAAATAAAGCATAAAAATCTACCAAAAGCACTTTTGAAATGGTCAGAATCTTTTCAACATCTGTATACTAATTTTCAGGCTCAACTCTGAACTTAGGAAAATTATTTGTAAATATGTAAATATCACTCCTTGACCAAGGTACATCCACATATGCTCCTTCATGCATTACTCTCAAGGGAAACTCTTTTTAAACAACAACTTCTTATTTGAAATTACTCACACTTAAGTTTTTCTTTGTTTTCTTCAACCCTGGATTATCAGGTGTTTCCATCCATTCATTTCAATACCTTCTCAAATCTTCTTATTTTCTAATCATGCCTAATAACTTACTGGATTGTCTTGCAGTGTTTGGGAATTTTGATTTATTAATTTATTTTCAGTCAACCCGATCTTATATGACTCACAACATCTCTTTTGTGTCTAGCCAATACCTGAAGTTTCTCGAAACCACGTTGGGAATGTCTTCCTGCTTCTGCACTCAAAAATGGCAACTCATTTTTATTAACAGTGAAATTTGTCTTTATAAGTTCCTTTTTCTGCCATTATTTCCAAATCTCCTTTGAGTTTCAGAGTATCAATTTCCATCACTTTAGTTTGACCAAGTGAAGATGAACTAGATACAGCCTCATTTCTCCTGATACTTGGCTCTTCTGCTCCTAACTATTCCACCTGCACTTGGGTATGAGCTTCATTATACGGAGGTGGTCTAACTTTCACAGTCAACAATCTGTCCGTAAACTTATTCTCACCCTCAGAATCCCTCTCATTCTTTTCCATCTCATTCTTGTTCTTAATTTTGTCTTCATTTGTTTTCATTTTACACGATTCATCAATTATTACAGGAAAGCACCTGTAGTTTCCAACACTTTTTTCTCTCCATGCCTTCTTACATAAACGCAATCTCACATCCATCCAATGGTTGAAAGCCTTACCAATTTGCCCTTCTAACATTATCTTGTGTGTTTTCTCATGTGCCGGATGCTCCCACCCATTCAAGACATCAAACCGCATAGGGCTTCGTTTCAAACATGGCACGCCTCCAATTCTCAAAAATGTTCACTTCAAATGTACCATGCAAAGGAAACTTGAACTTTTTATTTTCACCTGAAATTCTAATCCATTCTTTAAGCCACAAGCATGTATGTTACCCACGCTCCAAAAGCATTTCTTGAGCGGGGGTATCATTTGGGGGTGAAGTGTTTCCTCCATTAGCAGGAATCGCAGATTTAATCAAAAGTGCACCAATTCTAATCTCAAACTAGCTCACAATTCACAATACACAGAATAATAATACAACCATTCACAATACAGTTTCAAAATGAGATTTGAAGCACAAAATATAAAAGCAACACAAATAACCTTTGTCTGCCTTCCAGAATATGGTACAGAAAATAAAAATCGCCATAGAGAAGTGGTGCATAACCTTAGAGTCAGCATGTTTGTCCTTGTGAAAAAAAGAATAAACAACACTACCCAGATTAGTTAATCACAGCAAGAGAATTAGGGATTTCATAGGACTTCACCCTATAGGACTTTAATCTATAACCTGAAGTGATGTCCCATGCCTTTCCTGCTGGCAACCTTAATATATTATCTCACGAGCTTAGATTACCATACATCCATAAACCTTATACATAAATACATAAACCTTTGCACTTAGGTTACATAACATCTCAATATGTATTCATTAGGAGCAAAACTTATATAGCTTCAGCAATTTAGCAAAACAATACAATGCAATGCGGTTTTTGAAGCATGTGCAAACAAAAAAACTAAACACTATTGCCATAACATGCTATACAGTTTGCAGTAAACAAACGACTCATTTCAAATCATACTTTGCAAGACAACACAATCACAATCCACTAAGACAACTCATCACACAAAACAACTCATTTCACAGAAAGCCCTATTGATACTCATGTAATGAAACTGCAGACACCATCAACAGGTAAAGCAGCATTCGTCCATGTGATTCGAGGATTTTATAACCCCTAACAAATTTAGGAGTGCAAATATTGTATTACACTTTGCAACAAAATTTGCACCTAATTGATTTTTTTCTAATTCTATTATTTCTAGTTTATCATTGACCACATTCTCCCACCAAAATGCAGTTGGTTTTTTGCACTAATGAATTCAAAGGGCTAATGCACAGGATCAGAGTTGGGGGAGTCCCAAAGAACAGGGACTCTTGAGCAAATATAGAAAACCTATGCAGAACAATATTGAAAGTCAAAATCTTAAAGATTTATTCAGATTTAAATTATCATTGACAATGCATACAAAAGGCAAGTGCAAAAGGTCATAACATGAAGGAATCAGACATAACCAAATGTATAGTTAAAAAATGGCATAAATCTACTCAGTTTGTAAGTCAAAGTAGAGTAATCAACAAGAGAACTGGCATGTAGTCTGTCTCTGAAAAATCAGAAAAACATCTGGCTCACATGCCAGAATGGACACATTTTACAGTTTCAGAGAAGTGAAGAACAATGCACTTGAAACAAGGTATCAAAGAACTGTACTAACAAAGAAACATGACATAAACCAATCAACATTGTGTGGAAATTGTTCTCTATAAAATAAATTACTTTAGGAAATACCTAAATCATGAATAAATATTAAATATGATTTCCTCTACAAGCAAGGGAATTTGCATTGCTCTATGCCAGCAAACGAAGTAGGCCTTTTTTTTGTGAAAATCTTTTTATTACTTTGCTCGATGACACAAAAAATACAGAGTAGTGTTCAATTGGCATGTGAAATGATAACAATTCATTGTACATTCGAAGCCGTACAGTACAGAATCGCGGAGCAGCAACCACTCTTATCCCGCACCCCCCCATGGCTCGGTACTTCGGCCAGGGACCCCAGAACCTCCTCCATTCCATCATGCAACCCCTAGCCTTATAGATCGTTTCCTCGGCCCTCTGTCACCAATTCAAATCACGTTGTCACTGGTCCCATTGTGGGGCCTCCGGTGCCCCACAACAACTGGCTATATTTCTTTTAGCCACCCCGGCCGCCATGGCAAGGCAGATCTCCTTGTACCTTGACCAGTCCATCGGCCCTTTAATCATTAACAGAAGCCACTTGGGTTCCACCAGGACCGGCGACCCCACTACTGTTGCCATAGTACGGGCCACCTTGGTCCAGAAGGGTACCACATTCGGACAATCCCAGGGAATATGGAAGAAGGTTCCCTCCCCTTGACAACCCCGCGCACGCAAGGGAGACATGCTCCTGCCCCATGAAAACAGGTGAGTTCGCGGGTAGTACACCCGGTGCAAGATTTTTAATTGGACAAGACGGAACCTAATCCGTATCACGATTTCGCGGGGGCTCTTCAGGGCATGCTGCCAATCCTCATCTTCCAGGCCGCTGATGTCTTCCTCCCATCTCGCCTGCAAGTAAACCATTTTTGAATAAATGAAGACACATTCGTGGCAGCATTGAAAACTGCAACAAATGAGAACTTCTTGACATGGCTTCTTTCTAAGGTTTACAGATAAATACGTGTTATTCAATGCTAGAAAACAGCACCATTAAATTAATCCAATTTCAACTATTTTAAGAAAAGGAAAAACTGGAAAAGAAACATGCAGGTAAGAAACGTGTTCATGCAGTTTTAAAAGCCACATTTCCTTTAGCAACTTTATAATGGATGTTCAGTGCAAACAGGCAAAAGCCTAGTAAATTAAATTTGCAGCCTAGCTATGCTAACTGAAACACAAGTAAAAAACATGATTTTCTAATTAATAAAAACACTTCATCACTTGTCATTATTGATTCTATATACTGGTTTCAGCTAAATAAAATAAATGCTAAAACAAATCTCTGTGAGAAGGGGAATGAGAAATAGATAATCTCACAAAGATTCTTTCCATTTTGCTTTTATGTACCTTTGGAAGCATATAGAAACATGGGGCAACGGGTTGCTTAACTAGAAGGGAACGGTATTCATCCTCACTGAGTAGCTCTTTCTCTCTCCACCCCCATATTTGGTCATGATGATTGTTGATAGCTAAATAGTACGCCTGGTAAGTGCTTTTCTCACAGCTGGTGGAATGGAGTTGTCTATGTGCTTCTTTTAAATATTTGTTCACATCCCAAAGGACTACATTACCTCCCTTATCAGAGGGCTTAATGATAATACTCTGATCTTGAGAGAGGGATATTAAGGCTTTCCTTTGTCTACTACTAAGGTTGGAGGCAAAGTTGTTGGCAGATTTTTAGGACAATTCATGCAGTGTGAATATATATTCAAGTCACTTGGCGGTTTTTGCCCATATCTCATTTGACTAAATAATGTCATGGCTGCCATTTGGCTGATACACTAGGTTATAAATTATGTGGTGAATTTCATGAAATCTCAACAGGCTCTGAAGCCACTTGGCCTGAATGAATGACAAATTTATTTAAGTTTAAACTTAATTTTAGCACTGAATTTATTTTGTCCACTAAAGATTTCTTAAGCATACTGCAGCCTGTTTTTATATGTTAAGAAATATTATGTAAGCATTTCATTAGAATATTAGAAATGCTACCCATCAAAAAGCCTTCTTAGCATGCTGGATGAGGAACATGATACAGAACAGCTACACGATTGCTATCCTAATACAGCTAATACCAGCACT
This sequence comes from Lissotriton helveticus, assembly GCF_964261635.1. Lineage (NCBI taxonomy): Eukaryota > Metazoa > Chordata > Amphibia > Caudata > Salamandridae > Lissotriton > Lissotriton helveticus. The sequence goes on along the minus strand of NC_136063.1, from coordinate 2,012,897,750 downwards.
AAAAACACACCTGCTACAAACCCACACAATACTGATCACTCTTCTACAAAACAAAGTCCCACTATCACCAAAGGCCACTCACTAAACTATCTACTAATAAGTGCTCGATCCCTCTCTAAAAACAAGTATCACATCTACGACCTTCTCACCGATGCAAAACAAGACATACTATTCATAACCGAACCATAGTTGGGAGAGGATATGACTCCAGTCCTGCATGAAGCCATTCCTATAGGCTATCAAATAATCACCCAAATTTGTATAGCCAAAAAAGGAGGTGGTCTAGCTGTTGTATTCAGGCAAACAATGCATATCACTAAAATTGACAACATCTCCATAAAGAATTGTGAGGCTCTTCTAACAAGATGCAATCCTACACCGTCTTTCTCCTGTAACTTCCTGCTCCTTTACAGACCTCCACCTAGCAAGGCAACATTCCCAGAAGCACTTCTAGGCACAGTCTCAAACCTGATAACAATACACCCCAACCAATGCGTTCTGGGTGACCTTAACATTTGGTTTGAGAAACCCAATATGACCCATCCAAAAACAATAATTACCGGCCTAGACGCATTGAACCTGCATCAGATTGTCCACAATCCAACACACACCACTGGACATATCCTAGAGGTAATTTTTGCTAATACTGAACTAGTTACCTTTCAAACTATAAATCCAGTCACATGTCAGACCACCACTTGCTTGCTTTCCAACATAAAACAACGCTAAGCGACTCACCTAAAACTACCTTACATCCATCCACCTATCGGCCGTTGAACAAACTCAATTTGGAACACTTGGAAACACAACTAACATCCCGTACAAATCTGGAAACCATAAGTTCTGTTCAAAATCTATATGAGTGGCTACAGGAAACTTTTAACATCCTGATACCACTCAAAACCACACAACAGAACAAAAGAAAAAAAGCGCTTTGGAGAAACATAGAAATAAAAGACATAAAACAACAAATTAGAAAGCTGCAACGTACCTGGCTCAAAACAAACTCCAAACAAGACAAACTTCACCTACAGAAAATTAACAGATTATACAAGTCGGCTATCAAAAAAGCTAAGAAACGGTACTATTCAGACAGAATTCAAAACACTAAATGTGCAAATAAAGAATTCTATAAAATACTCAATGAATTTCGCAAACCAAATTGCCTAGAAGGAACTCATCCTGTTACTCAAGATTTCACAGACAAACTGGCAAATCATTACACGGATAAAGCAGACATGTTGATTCATACTTAAAACAGAAACAAAGCACCAGCACTAACTCTTGTACAAAACAACAATCCAAGAATGTTCTAATCAAGCCTTTCCGTCCCTTCCAGCACATCTCACACAATAAATTTATGGACCTGGACAAAACAAGCAGGCCTGCCGGCAGCCCTTCTGACCCCTGTCCGCCACAAACGTTCAAGACAATTCTTTTAACAACCTCTGCTGCAACTCCAGTAAGAAGAATCATCAACAATTCCTTAACTACCGGAATATTTACAGAAGAACTCAAAAAGTCATACATATGCCCTTTACTGAAGAAAACAAACTTGGACCCGCTGAACTCTGATAACTACAGACCCATTACAAATGGACCTTTCCTGGGAAAACTGATAGACAGAGCAGTGTTCAACCAGATGTCACAATTCATTGAAGAGAATGACATACTTTCAGACTTCCAAACAGGATTCCGTCCAGGAAGAGGCACTGAATCTGCCCTCCTTGCCATCTGGGATGACCTAAAGAATACAGTTGACTGCAACAGGGTTCCTGCACTACTTCTCCTGGACCTCTCAGCTGCCTTTGACACGGTTGACCATGACATTCTGAAACAAAGACTTTATGAAGCGGGCATAGAGGGAACTGCTCTAGACTGGATCACGTCCTACCTTCGAAACAGAACTAATGTCATCCATACCCCACCTTTCTCGTCCAAACCATACTCCACAAAAGCAGGGGTCCCTCAAGGTTCTATCATCTCGTCCATGCTTTTCAACATCTACATGAAGTCATTACCAGTACTGATCAATAAATTTCACCTCACGTGCTATAAATTTTGCAGATGACACGCAAATACTTCTTCAACTGGAATGCCCCTAAGACATTGGAAAATCACCAATTTTCAGCTGTCTCGGAGCCGTGGATCAGTGGATGACTTGGAGCCATCTCAAATTGAATGCTTTAAAAACTGAAATACTCACGTGTGGTGATTGGAAACATTACAACCCGCTTGTCGCATGGCCTGATGAACTGGTATCACTGCCTAAAGTATCAAAGAAAGTAAGAAACCTCGGAATGACCATGGTCTCCAAGCTGTTGATGAATGCCCAAGTAGATAAACTAGCAAGATCAAGCTTTGCTACTATAAAAACTCTGCGATGAATTTTCTCTCATATGGGATTTCCACACAAGGTCCAAGCTACCATCTCCCTTGTTCTGTCCAAACTCGATTACACCAATAGCCTCTACCACGGATCACCTTTAACGACTATGAAAAAACTACACCTGATTCAGAACTCGGCTGCCAGACTACTCTTGCATATCAAACCGCAAGACTACATCTCCCCTGCCTTGAAAGCCCTGCATTGGTTACGGGTTGCCAGAAGATCCACGTTCAAACTGCTTTGTATCACCCACAAAGCAATTCATGGAATAGGACCACTCTTCATCAGGAATAAAATCCCCAAACACATTCAACAAAGGAACCTCTGCTCTAAAGGAGCACCTCGCCTCAAAATCCCACCATACAAGAAAAAAAACATGGGTGGCAAAGCCTTCTCTGTTCAAGCAGCCAAACTATGGAACTCTTTACCCCCCAACATAAGGTCCACCGACAACCACCTTATCTTCAGAAAACTACTCGAGATTTGACTCTTCCACCACATAAGCACCATACGCAAACAGAAATTTACAGCGTATCCCTCTGTATATAAGCATTTGTTTTCACTATAGATATACCTATCTTTGTGTATTACTTTGTATAAACATGTAAAATAATATTATGTTAAGAGAAAAATAATAATAAATAAATAAAAATCATCTCTGGTCTACATGTACATACTTCCATTGTGCATCTATGTACTTTCCATGTACTTGGATCTGTGTGTCTGTACTTTTCTCCTGAAAAAGCATATGCAATACACTACCCTATTTCTCATCCTGTGCCTCTATCAAAATCTTTAATCTACATATACTTACCTCCTTTATGTATCTATATACTTTCAATGTACTTCTGGATCTATATACATACCACTTTCTTCTAATTTAGCATTTCCAACGCACTACCCTATTTCTCAGCCTATACTTCGCTCAATATATCTACTAGCCCAACCTTCTGACTCATCTCAAACTTCTTTCTACTACTCCTTCCAATGCACTACCCTATCTCTCATCCTATACATCTATCAATACATCCTCTACATCCACTCTCTCATTTATCCCAAACCCCATACCACTACTATGATCACCAAAATAACCCTTTCTAAACTGTCTCCTACTCTACCCCTCCTTGCATCATCTTACACCTCTTTTTACTATACCGATCGCCTACAACAAACCTTTCTAAACTCTTCCCTCTGACTCCTCCCCTCCAAAACTCCTTTTTACTCATCCAAAAATCTCCTCCTACTGCTAACACCTAAAAATAATTTTAAAAAAATCCTTCACTCTTTTATCCCTCCACTATTCTTTTCAATCAAAATTAACAGACTAACATGTTCACTTCTCAAATTCCATATTCAACTATACTAATATACTACCCAAATAACTGAAAAACATATCCACTACTCAAATTACTTCATACTTATACTATACTAATTTTCATCAATAATCCTTTATGGGTTCCGGAGTGGCGTGCTACTCGCCAGAAAAGCGCTTCAACACCCATCAGGGGAACAAGTGCTATATGAATGCAAATCTTTCTTCCCCATTTATCCCTCTGCTATTCTTCTCACTCCAAGTAACTGACTTATATCCACCACTGAAATTACTTCATATTTCACCATATTAATTCACCACTAATCCTTTATAGGCTTCCTGAATAGCGTGCGTCAACAAGCGCTATATAAATACAAACCTTTGTTCTCCTCTATCCTTCTGCTATCATTCCAAATCCAAATATCTGACTAACCTATCCACCACTTAAAATGTACTTGCATGTTTCACTATACTAATTCAACACTAATCCTCTATGGGTCCCGTGCTACTCGCCGAAAAAGCGCTTTGACGTCTCGTCAGGGGTAGTAAGCGCTATATAAATGCAATTACAATACAATTAAAATACAATAGAGGATAAAGTATGCAATAATATATATATATATATATATCCATATATATATATTTTCTATGTCAATGATGAATGTTCAACTGTTCACCCTATGTGATGTTCTTTTTAAAGCCTATAGGGCGCTGTGTTTCTTTTTTCTTCTTTTTTCTTCTTTTTTTATAGTTTTGGTTTAAGTCCTCATTTGACAAATAAATATATAATTGGAGATAAGAAAGCATTCGGGCTGTGTTGATTCATTAAAGGGAGATACCCGGTCAATCCATAAAAGGAGGGGATGAATCACATCTCGGGATTCCCAAAACCTTACCACCCATCCTTTAACTCCGGTTATACAGGTACTTATAGATTTGCCCCAACAAGAATGCCGATCAATCTTGAGCACTCCCGTGTAACCTTAAAAAATCTGTATTTCTGATTGATAATCATTGGACTGAGTATAAACTTAATATCAACCAAAGTACAACAGATTAAAGAAATTTTACAGTACACAAAAGGAGTAAAACTATAGGAGTTTAGGGGTAAGCTATCTTAACCCAGTTATCCCACAAACACCAAATTTTGGTCTTTTTCGTGTTCTGCGTTGCCCTATCCATTTGAGCTATTCTTTGTATCGAATTTACCCACTGACTTTCAAGAGGAGGAATAGGTAAAATCCATTTAATACACAACTCTCTACGCGCCAGAAGAACTAAAATGAAAATAAGCGCTTTATATGCTTTGGACAAAATCCTATTACTCTCCTCAGCCAGAATTACCCCAAAAATAACCAATGCCAAGCTCACCTTGACTTCTTGACCCACAATTCCCAAAAGCGTCGTACCCACTTTCTGCCAGAAGACTTCAAAGGAAGGACACTGCCAGAAAATATGTGCCTCATCTGCATTTATATCTCTGCACTTAGGACAATTCCTCACAGCTTGAGAGCTCATTTTTGGCAATCTTTGAGGAGTCAAATATGCCTTGTGGGTGGTAAAAAGGTGTTTTTTTTAGTAGTGCTGACTTCACACAAGACCATAGGAAAGATAAAGATAATTGCCATAATAAGATCGTACGCCGGCAGCTCCTTCCTCCAGATCGCTTTTAACAAAGCTTGTGGGTCTTCTAGGGACTGAATCGGCATCCAGTACCATACAGACACCTCCTTTCGCACAGGGGGCTGCAACACGATTTTAGATTCCCAGAAAAGACTTCCCTTTCTCCCTTTCCTTGGCATTTTGGCCCAGTTTAGTAGTTGATAATACTTACATTTAGAAACAGTGCCTTCTGAGATCTCCTGCAATTTTTACCAAGAGATTAGATCCGCTCCTTCAAAAAGTTGCCCCCATCTAAAAATTCCTTTTTCTTTCATAGGTGCTGCAAGAGAGTCTTGTAAGCAGGCTGGTGTGCCAGGTGATTTCCCAATAGGCGCATAGTGGCTGTAATACGGTATCTGCAATAAAACTCTTAACTGATGCCACATTTTGCATGCTCCCTGGAGAATCTTTAGTCACACTTTTTTAAAGTACTTAGGGTCACCAAATCTGAAAAGGAAAAAACTGGATAAATCTGGTGGACCAAATGTAACTGCGCAAAAGAGTGTTGAGAAGTCAGCGGTGTCTTTCAACAGTTGCCTGAATATTTTTAAGTGGAAAGCGCTGTGATATTGGAGGCGGTCTGGGCTTGCTATACAAGCATTTTCCTTTTTTCCCCTAAATTCTTTCCAGGCAATTCTGGGTCTTTTATTCCCCCATATAAAGCTAGAAAAAAGTCCTTTCTTTATCCACTCCTTCCTAAATTCTAAGGGGATAGTGTTAAATAAGAGGGTAAATTTGGGTAGTATAGACATTTTTTTTAAATATTAGATTTGCCTAAAAAAGATAAAGGTAGGGAATCCCAGAGCTGCAGTTGTTTCTTTACTTTAGGATTGATTAGATCAAAGTTCACTTTTGCTAAAATCTCCAGATTTTGGACCACTTAAATCCCTAAATATCTGATATTTTGTCTAATCAGATTTCACTGGTAGTTTGTATTCCATTGCATGATCTAGTTTTTTTGTTGGTTAAACAGATAAACAGATATTTTGCCGAAGCTCTTTTGCATTTCCCAAATAGCTGATATAGACAAATGCAAGTGTCCCATAAAAAATCATCAAGTCATCAGCGTAAAGCCCAATTTTCTTTTCCCACCCATTGCATCAAAATGGTAATATATTCCTGCATGCTCTTAATTTTATGGCCTGTGGTTCAATATAAAGATTTGTCGTGTATTCCTATAGGTTCTGAATCGATCCCCCTATTCCTGACCCTATTCTGGTTAAACTAACTATCAAGTTAACTAACAGTCAGCCCATTAGGCAAGAACAGCCCCCATGATGCAGATACCGTTATCTGACGCAGTCACACTACGGCACAGGAACGTGTTATCTGATTAGGTCATAACGCTTGAGATCTAATTAGACAAGCGACATTCCTCCAGCCCCTGATAAGGCATACGACGTTCTCATAACAAATCAAACCTATGACAACCTGGAAAACCCGTGCGGCCATTGTTTTGATTTCACAGAGAACTTTAGTAAAGAATGTGCTAACGAGCAAGTCGTATGACATCTTTATTGACGTATCTATGTCCATCCTTACGTCAATCTCGGCACCTTTAAGGTATAAATATTGCCGATCTTGCCCTATGCAAACACACGCGTGGTGACAAGACGGAGCAGCCATACTTGCCGAAGCCGAGAGCAGAAGCAGACCCCGCTGGCAGCAGCCCCGCCTTCCTGACGCGCTGAGAGACGCGCTGCTATCTCAAGCCGAGAGACCCAGCACCGGCGTTTCTGGGCAGCCCTCGCAGGCAGCCTGGAATATCGAGAGCAGAGAAAGAGATACCATTCCTCATTCATCCTAACTTCCAGGTACAGAACTGAATAACCCCTCACAGAGAATTCTTTAGTTATTCACTTGGCAAAAACAAACTTAACTTAAACTGTAACTTTCTATTCCCGCCCACGCATTAGACTTAGGTCAGGTACACGGGGTAGGCGTATTTAGAAACACCAGTTGAGTGCGTTTAGTCAAATGTATATGTGTATGTAAATATATTTTAATCATTTTAAACATCATATGGCTCAGAAACCATATCAATGTTTTTACAGTATTATTTTATACTATTGCTTTTAATGTATGCACTTTACTTAACTATAAGTATTGCAATAATATCGATCCATTTCTCTTGTACGAGAAAAGAGACTGATCAATAAATAACACCTTTTATTGAACACGCCCGTCTCTTCCTTTTCTCTACATTCTGATGAGACTAAGAATGCACGTACTGACTGAGTAAAATAATTGCCTTGTGCTCACACGACTCTCGAGATTGACTCTTGATTAGGGGAGAGCAAAGTTGTCATGTTCTATGGTTGTCAGAAACTAAATCCCTTCTTGTCTAATCAGGGGAGTTAATTCTTTCCTGAACATTCGAGAAAGTTTCTAGCGAACTCTGAGCTACGCTGGCAAACCCAAAAATTAAGTCTAGTATCGACAGTAGTAGACCTAGTTAACGTCTGGTCTAGGCCTTTACTGCCGTAGGTACTATTCCAATGCGCAGAGCCTATTGGGAAAATAGGAGCTACACTACATGGCGCCCAACGTGTTTGGAAAGGGCGATAAAACTAACGTAAGACATTTAGAGTAACTCAGTCGTGCTTTCTCACTCAGACCCCTTTTCCCAAATACTCCAAAGACGTCTGGAGTGGGTGAAAGGTAATATCCTCCAAAACCTCGCAGGAGGGAACTCCTATGTATGGTTCTTGGTATAGTCAACGTTGAAGGATAAAAACAGTCCCAAAATATTGTGCATCTAATCTCTGTTTCCATAAAGAAACCTGATCTGCAAACAACTATAATACCATCCGGTCAGTAAAATGACTGAAAGTGATGATGAAAGAGAAACAGTTAGATTAGCAACTGAACTCGCAGATGCTGATGCTACCATGCAAGCAGCAGACCCGAATATAACACTCATTCCGGTCAGTAAAAGGAGATCTATAACCTTAAAACTTATAGAAAATGGACTGACACCTAGAGGTGGCACAGTCATATTCGTAATCGAGGCACACGAATATCGGCAGACAGAGGTATACTATTCATGGATACATTTTCCAGCAGCTAATGCTGTAACAAAGTACTTCCACTATTACAAAGTAGAGGAACCTCCTAATGAGTACACTCCTTTCGAGGAGGTGGAAGTACCACTCAAATTCCAAGAGCATTTGCTCTTATTTGATGGCGCCCTAAAACATAACAATCACATTACAAGACTCGGTCCTTTAGGAAGACCAGGAGCAACGTGGCCGGTCTTAGCCGGATACACACCACATCCAGACATCGAAAGAATGCCTGCAGCAGAGCTGTTAATACAGCTAAAACAATTACTAAAAATTCATAGACAATTAGTCCAGTATGTAATGCGGACTTCAACAATTCAGCCAGCGATTAAACTTCCACAGCTGACCCCTCACCAGGGGAACACAAATAAAATTACACCACAGAACATCCAATCCTGCCTAGGTAAAGTTCCAGCTAAACGGGAACAGAAACCATTCTGGTTGGCACAGAAAATCACCCAAATAGAGGCGGTGTTTCCTGACACCACCCCATTAGAAAAACACAGGATTCTGACTATATGTCTCCCAATGGGAATCGCACCACACATTGAGGACTGTGACACTTGGGGTACAGTCTTTGCTTCCATCTACACAAAAACGCACGGTGTTCCATCCATTTCGGTAATACCAGATGTGCTAAAACAAATTCAAGATGAATACGGTCCAGAACCTGCTTTAACTCTTGGTATGAAATTACTAAAAGACTTCAAGCAGGTCTCGGCTATATTATTAGCCAACATAAAAGGTGAAGCAGCAAACGTGGCGATCCGCCAGAGGTTAAAAGAGACAGATATAGCAGACCAACCAGCTGAAATTGCCAGAATCATAGAAAAATCCTATGAAGAACTAGGCAGAGATAGTCTAGGTGGAATACCAGTAAAACCGCAACTGACTACAAGTCCAGAAAAAATATTTTTTAATAATAATTCACCAAAAAAGAACTGGGATGGAAACAAACAATCCAATCCTAAAGAAAAGAAATTCCAGTCCCGAGGGAGGTCTCCCAGGCGAAGAGAGAAATCTCCAAACCAAAGACAGAGGTCACCGCAGAGTGACCCCTCTGGGAATAGATATAACCTTAGAAATAGGGATAATATTAAAAAACCTGATAGATATCAAGACATTGATACACGTCCCTCTCAATCTTTTCAGACTTCCTCGCAGAAATCGGAAAGAAGAGGACGATCAGAAGAGCACGCCAAGTCCAAAGACAAGGAACCTGCTCAACAAAAAAAGAAATTACAATTTCCAAAAAAGAAGGTAGCCAGTATCAAGGTAGTTAAAAATGCCGAGAATACTGAGGACACAACTGAAAAACGGAGAGTGGGCTCAGACAATGCTAGACAGCGCAGCAGAGGTGAGCATAGCTCGCAAAGTCCTTATGAATCATCAGTGGACACGAATGAATACCTTCAAGTGGAAACTGCAGACACCAGAGTTAGCAAGCCCCACAAGATATACGAGATAACATTACGTATAGAGGGAGATAAGACTAGGAAAATAAGGGGACTATTTTGGGATAACCTCTCAAAGGGTTATGACATCCTTCTAGCTGAAAAAGACTGGCCACCAGAGTTTGTCAGGGAGTGCCCTCATGGCGAAGAAGTAATTATGCCTGCCTTCTCGAATCAAATCCCGATTCATAAAAAATACACACTTGCTAGAAAGTGGGCAGTGGCCTTAGCACCTGCTTTATATAAAAATCATGTAGGATGGGATGAGGACTCCCCTCCTCACAAAATCCAGTTAAAATCACAACCTACTGCACAAAGGCAGTACCCAATTAAGCAAGAAGCTAAAAAACAGGTAAATGAAATACTAGATCAGCTAGAATACCAGGGGGTGATTGAAACTTGCACCTCACAAATGAACAATCATTTGTTTCCGGTCTCCAAACCAGACAATTCATATCGTCTAGTTTTGGATTACCGACACCTTAACACATGTTGCAAAACCTTTGCAGTGCAAAACTCACACAGTGCTGCACTAATGAATAACATAGTGCGCAAAAAATACAAATCAACCTTGGACATCTCCAATGGATTCTTTTGTCAAAACATAGCACCAGAGAGCAGATCTTTAACTGCATTCTCAGTAAATGGCACTCAAAAGCAATTCTGTCGGTTTGCCCAGGGGTACAAGAACAGCCCGGGGGTATTCTCAGCGAGAGTAACAGAATTACTACAACTATATGATGATGAAGCATTATTGTATGTCGATGACATTTACTTAACAGATGATGACTTGGATACTCACTTGAAAAGAGTGAACACCATAATACTTGGGTTCGCTGCAGAGGGTTACAAATTCAACTTTAAAAAGTCCAGAATTGCCCATCTGACGGTCCTATTCTTAGGATATGAGTTATCAAGTGAAGGCAAAAGCTTGGCTGACAATTTCCCAGAGAAATGTGCCGTAATCCAAACTCCTAAAACACTAAAAAACCTACAGTCAATTCTAGGTTTCCTAAATTTCGGAAGAACATACATTGCAAATTACGCAGAAAGGGTCAAACCCCTTTATGATCTAATTAAACCAGACTTTAAAAGATCCAGTTGGACTCAAACACACACAGAAATTTTGAGATCCTTACAAACAGACATGCTAATTAAAACAAAATTAGAAACACGTGATAACACACGCAATCTGGTGATTCGAGTCATCCCAGGGAGATGCGGATTCACATACCTGACTTCTAATGAAGGAGAAAAGGTACCAATTGCATTCAAATCACACTTGTACACAGAAGCTGAACAGAAATTCAGTAATACAGAAAAAATCATTCGTGCAGTTCAAACCGCAATAGCTAGAGAAAAAGACATAGCTGACGGTAGACATATCACAGTCAGAACAGCAGAATCAGCCTTTGAGGCACTAACAACACCTTGTAATTTACCAACAACAACATTGAATCCGGAATGGATACAATGGGTGAATTCAATCACAACGGATAAAGTATACTACTACTTTGATCCAGAACTAGAAGAATTAAAAAATCTAAAATATGAAAAGACGTATCGTCTGCCAATCGACATTCTTCCTCTACGACATTACGCCTGTGTAATCTATACAGACGGACATGCTCAACCCTCCGTTTGGGGAGAACATGCATACAACCCCACATGTGAGATTACAAAAGAAGTGTGGCGCGGAGGTAAACTAAGACCTCTATTAACAAAATCACACTCAGTAGAAACTAATTCAGAACTACAAACTGAAATAATAGCTTTAAAAATGGCGCTAGACAATGCGGATCGCGAATTCCCGACACTTATAGTGTCAGATTCATATTACTGCGTCAAAGCATATAACAAGGATTTGCAGACATGGATTCAGAACGGTTACAAAGATGACACAGATGCACCAATAAAGCAGAAACTGCTCTGGGAACAAGTAGCTCTTTTGAAAAAAGAACTACCAAAGACTCACGTGACACACTCACTGAGTCATCAGCGTGATGGCGTTCACGTTGTGGGGAATTCATTGGCTGAAGCAGCCGCAGCGGCAGCCACTAAACCGGCTCCCGTAGATCGAAAAAAGCGTACATTAAAATACATTGACGGTGAAACAATGCTGGCGGTGAAAACGTCATCAAAAGGCGACTGCTCAGCGTTACCGATCAACTATCCACTCAATTATACATACATAATCGATGCGAACTCCGTCCCTTTTGCTCGAATCCCTGGAGTGGGGGATAGAGTGATTCCAAACATGGACAGGAGAAGCTTGTTAATCGCAGACGCACACATGGGCGAGGGTCACAGACACCTTAAATTAAAAGATTCTCTGGAAGAATTACAATCACGGTACTGGTGGCCAGGCATGAGCCTGCACTACACCATGTTTGTAAAAAACTGCCCAAACTGCAACAGAGATCGCAGTGGGGAGAGAAGCAGTTTAATACCTCGTCGTATAAAGGCAGATAATATTACCAGCAAAAAGAATGGCTTGCGATTAACATATACAGGCTAGTTTCCACTTATAATGTAGATCACCAGCACTCGGCTGACGTCCGGACTATTATAAAAGATTTGCGAGTCTAAATGGCATATACGCTAAGAGCATGTTACGTTCGACCATTGTTTTCACTCAAGCCCTCCGGCCGGGGGGAAACATGGCCTAATGAGCACAGCCCAGCGGGAATCTTCTCACTTCCTTCCTGAGGGTACTGGATGGTGTAAAGAAAAAACCAAGGCAGAAAGCAATCTATAATGGAAAGGATATTAGGTTCGGGAGCTGGGTGGGTCAAACATCTAATAAGTGTCCAACGTAGTCTAAATAACTTGCCAAGAAATTCTCTGAAGGGATTCAGTCCGTACGAATTATTATTCGGAACTAGGATGTTGATCTCTGACCTTGATAGTCAGACTTCAGTGGTTAAAGAAAAAAGCTTTGATGTCAAAGACCGTTTGGCTATTTTGCAGGACTTAAACAAAACAAGAAAAGACCTGAGCAACATACAGTTGAAACAACAGCCAACGACCACTGAAGAATCACCACCTGTCCCAGCAAGACCTGTCTGGATTCCAAAAGTCGGGGATCTAGTCAGGGAAAAGATCGCGGTAAAGAAGGAATTTGGGCCTTCCTACAGAAAAGCAGTTCCTGTCTTGTCTGTCAACGGGACAAGATCAGTAGTACTACCGCCACTTGCTGGTAAAAAGGAGAACCGAGTTGTATCCATCGACCTGGTAAAACCACAACATGTGGCCGATAACAAACAGTAGGCCAAGTGGACTCCCAATAAGTAGCAGAACACCAAGGTTTGCTACCAGCACAAAGGTCCTAACAAAAAGGCTCATCACATTCGAAACGCCTAAAGAAGAACAAGAAGGACTATGCAACAATGCAATAGAACTCAGACCTCTGAAAACCCAAATAAAGACATTTAGCAGAGACACACCAATCTATACTGAAGTACCAAGTGAAAATGCAAAAAACAAGAATCCTGAACCAATTGGAACAATTGACAGAACTGCATCCGGTTACTTCATCAACTTCGATGATTCCTCTGACGGCTTCAGTGAATCAAAGACACAGCCATCATCAAAATCCTTTAAAGACAAAGCGAAGGAACTTTTGAAACATCTGAAAGAAACATATCTGGTTTCTCCATGGATTGAATTTTGGGTGGGTTTTGGTGCATTTATCCTCATACTTTGGCTCATCATGGTATTTACTTTGGGACGCTTCATTGAGGGAAAATATGCTAAAATGGACACAGCAAGTCAGAACATCAACTTGGTCCTCAAACCACACACATCTTCACACGTCGAGAAAAGAGAACTTTCTTCAGCCAACTTCACAGCCAATCCTATACCTGGTGGGGTAGCCTGGGACAACACTGACTATGAAATTTATGGTCCGGTCGAGATCCTGAAATATCCACACCAAATCAAGATCTCCTTGAGTGACTTTGCAAAACCAAACTCATTTGCTGATGATTGGGACTTCGAAAGTATTAACAACATGATGTCTGACTTAGTAATGTCTGCTAAATTTACAAAACATGATTATTTGCAAGGTTCTACAAATTATGATAGTATGTATTGCTATAATCATTATGGTAACAATTTTTTACATAAATCTGCACAACCTAGAAATGTTTTAAATTATAATCAATGGGAACATTGTGCTACACCTCCAAAAGGGAGCTCTAGAACCGTGTATGACAAATATTCATATTTTTCAGGTTTTAACACAAGTAATGCTGAAACATTTTATTTTAAATTGTCAAACAAGACAGGGATGAAAACCATGATAACCAACACAAAATTGATTTATTCAGACTCATTCTTTGAACAAATGAATACTTTTGGATTTGATTATTGGGACAAAAATGTTGATTTGAAAAGTGTTTGGGGTACAAAAGAATGGCAAGTACAGGGTTTAGAAGCTTTGTTTAGAGCCTGCATGATCCCAGAACAAATGATATTTTTAAATGACACTGTTCAACAAACCACCTGTCTTGGCTTAGCCAAAATCAAAGATTTAATTAAACCGTCTATTCCAAAGCCAACAATGTTTAGCAATAGCTCTGATACAGATGAAGAGATAGACGTAAACCATATACTAAACCAAAACAGAACACATCCTGATTGGAAACAATGGTTGATCTGGCCCACAGATACAAATAACTGTCAAGATAGATTCCTGAATAAAACACAGGGTTTCAAAATGACCAGGCCAGACCCTAGATATCCCCAAAGACATCACCCAGGGATAATAACAACCTACAGTGTGGGCAAATTATGCCTTCAGTGGCTACAAACTTCCACACTGCCTGAAATTAAGCAACACCTAACTTTACTTACTGATGGTGCTGACTTGCGTGATTTCATTCTGGGACCACGCAAACAGCGTCAAAAGCGTTTCATAGCAGCCTCTGTATATGCAGCATACAATGAGGCCTGGAAGGTTACTCAAATTGAGACAGCAGAAAGAATACGGGAAATTGACCGTATTAATTTGGAAAAATCACTTTCTGTAGTGGACAATGGGTTAATGACTCTGTCCTCCAGAATTTTTTCATTGGACAGCATTGTGTCTTCAGCAATCGATATATTATCGCAAGACTTACTGTTATTACAACACGGTCAGTCACAATTGCGTTCTATTGTACAACTTGGCTGGACGTTACAAAATCTGCGTTCAGGCTATGTGCCTTGGCGTTTAATCAACACAACGTCACTATTCCAAATCTTTAACCTTACTGATAGACAAATCGGTATGGCGCAAAAGGGTGCTGATTATACAATCTTGAGCATTGAAAAACTAGAAAGATTACCAATGACAATGTCAGAACGACCTGTCAGTGAATGGATAATCCACGGAATCATAAATATTCCAATCTCAACCTTCAGGTTTCAATACTGCCAAAAATATATACAGGCTGGCATGTACGAGAAATTGGGAAAGGGGTACCTTAAAACAACTTGGAACCTGCCCTATTCACATGCATGTGTCAGTAATAAAGGACAGAAAGTGTTTCTTAGTGGCAACAATTGTGATATGTCACTAAGCGGCACGCTTCTGTGTAACGGTATTAGTTTGCACGGAGCCTGTGAAGGGAATTCGTACAACCTTTCATGTCACCAGCAAGGCGCACCTGCAACTGAAATAGAACCATTCTTTCAAAGACTCTATAATGGGAGTTACATTCTTATTGTAGACCGCAGATGTTGTAGTCTTATGCCCGGGACTCCTTATCTAGTCACTACGACGGCGAAGGTCAAGTGCTGTGGACGTTCTTTATTCCCCAGCTCCTTTCCAGACAGGGAGGCAAGGGCATGGCCCAATTTGAAAATTACTTCTATTCGAATAGATACTTTAAGCAGAATGAAAACAGTGCTTCTTCAGACGCCTACAAGGCTCACGTCATCAAAAGAAACGTATGATCTACAAGTCGCAAGGACGACTGCAGAGATACATACATTATTATCGACTAATTCCCCCGTACATTTCGCAGAAATCCTGAGCGAAATCTTAAATATTTCTGATACCAATGGGATCTTAGGGGTATTTAAGACAGTATTTTCGATGGCATTAACACCATTCAAAGCCATACTGGGTATTTTTCCAGATTTCGTCCATTCGATTTTTGGCGGACTTCCCCTGATCCTGGGACTAATTGCAGGAATCCTATTCTTAGTCCTTATTTTTCGTTATGGCAACCCATGTCACAGATCAAACTCTCGCGACAATGGAAGATACGATCCTAGCCATTGGATACCGGGACCGGATATCAAAAATCCTGGGACTCTCCCGGCTTAGAGACCTAAACATGACCTGGTTTCTATCATTTCGACCAATGTGGCAAAGGTGTGTTTTACCTGTACTAAGGTGTCTGCTATGCGGAGAAGAATGCGTGTTAGACACCTGTCTGACGCTACAATCGGATGCGCCAGTGGATGCAGATACACTGTTGGTTCCTACCAAGGTTCACGCTTTGTGCTGCCCTCAAAGGCTGCCAATCCTGATGACGGCATTCCTGGAATCTTCACCACTGCGATTGAAGAGTAGTGAAGTTCAAGATGAAAGCAGCATCGAACAGGTACGACCTTCTGTCAGCAATGCGAATCAGAATGTCAATGCAGACAATCATGCGCACGAATGCATGGTTACCCCTATTTCCGACTTAGTGGAACTTTCCCATGAAGCTGTTGACAGTTTTTTCGAAAGCCTGAATGATATGATGTTCTCTCCAGAACAGAAATAGAGACTTTTGAGCAAGCTCGCACACGGCGTTCCCTGAATTCGGCCTTCAACTTTAAAAATAAAGTCACATGAACAATTCTTCCCACCGGTTCACGGACAACAATTTTTTAGCAGCCCCAAATTATTTTTCACAAATTTTTCGGGACACTTATCTTCTGCTTAAAGTAAGAAACTATTCCTAGAGAACTAAGATTTCTATTTTTAGATACTTTATAAAACTTTAGTTGCCCACTGGGATGTTCACAAATATTTTATTATGTGATGAGATGGTCTCGAACTTCCTTTCTGTATAGCCATATTAAGAGCCATTTCATGTGTATTTTTCAAATACCAAATTAGCAATAATGCATACAAATGCGTGTTTACTTTTGCATTTAATTCATAGCTTAAGTGCATACAATATATATGACTGCAATTTTTCAGTATATTTGAAAATTTCAAAATGCATTTATGTATTTTGGGGTGGTAAGGTATACACTATTGTCTATAGTATGTTGTACTATGTTATACTATGCATAGATTAGTAAATATGACCATAGTTAGCGTGGAGTGGGTGTCGTGTATTCCTATAGGTTCTGAATCGATCCCCCTATTCCTGACCCTATTCTGGTTAAACTAACTATCAAGTTAACTAACAGTCAGCCCATGAGGCAAGAACAGCCCCCATGATGCAGATACCGTTATCTGACGCAGTCACACTACGGCACAGGAACGTGTTATCTGATTAGGTCATAACGCTTGAGATCTAATTAGACAAGCGACATTCCTCCAGCCCCTGATAAGGCATACGACGTTCTCATAACAAATCAAACCTATGACAACCTGGAAAACCCGTGCGGCCATTGTTTTGATTTCACAGAGAACTTTAGTAAAGAATGTGCTAACGAGCAAGTCGTATGACATCTTTATTGACGTATCTATGTCCATCCTTACGTCAATCTCGGCACCTTTAAGGTATAAATATTGCCGATCTTGCCCTATGCAAACACACGCGTGGTGACAAGACGGAGCAGCCATACTTGCCGAAGCCGAGAGCAGAAGCAGACCCCGCTGGCAGCAGCCCCGCCTTCCTGACGCGCTGAGAGACGCGCTGCTATCTCAAGCCGAGAGACCCAGCACCGGCGTTTCTGGGCAGCCCTCGCAGGCAGCCTGGAATATCGAGAGCAGAGAAAGAGATACCATTCCTCATTCATCCTAACTTCCAGGTACAGAACTGAATAACCCCTCACAGAGAATTCTTTAGTTATTCACTTGGCAAAAACAAACTTAACTTAAACTGTAACTTTCTATTCCCGCCCACGCATTAGACTTAGGTCAGGTACACGGGGTAGGTGTATTTAGAAACACCAGTTGAGTACGTTTAGTCAAATGTATATGTGTATGTAAATATATTTTAATCATTTTAAACATCGTATGGCTCAGAAACCATATCAATGTTTTTACAGTATTATTTTATACTATTGCTTTTAATGTATGCACTTTACTTAACTATAAGTATTGCAATAATATCGATCCATTTCTCTTGTACGAGAAAAGAGACTGATCAATAAATAACACCTTTTATTGAACACGCCCGTCTCTTCCTTTTCTCTACATTCTGATGAGACTAAGAATGCACGTACTGACTGAGTAAAATAATTGCCTTGTGCTCACACGACTCTCGAGATTGACTCTTGATTAGGGGAGAGCAAAGTTGTCATGTTCTATGGTTGTCAGAAACTAAATCCCTTCTTGTCTAATCAGGGGAGTTAATTCTTTCCTGAACATTCGAGAAAGTTTCTAGCGAACTCTGAGCTACGCTGGCAAACCCAAAAATTAAGTCTAGTATCGACAGTAGTAGACCTAGTTAACGTCTGGTCTAGGCCTTTACTGCCGTAGGTGCTATTCCAATGCGCAGAGCCTATTGGGAAAATAGGAGCTACACTACAGATTGAATAACAATGAAGAAAGAGGATATCCCTGTCTGGAAGCCCTACCAATTTTTGACTGTTTAGAGAGATTCCCATTAACCAGCACTTTAGCCATCTGGTTTTTATAAAGAGCCTTAATTGCTGATACAAAGGTTTGTCCCATAGGGAAGAATCTAAAAGTAAGGTTCGTTTCAAAGTTCAGTGTCGCCTAGGTGCCTTATCTTTGAACAAACTCTCAAGTGAGACTGCTGAATGGTTGGATAGATGTTCCGGGATATGAGTGACTTTCTTAGTGTTATTACTAATGGCAAGACCTACCAAAAAAAAAAAAATCGATCCTAGATCAGTGTCCATGTTTTTTATTATGAAAAGTGAATTTTCTCCCGTCTGCCCTCTCCTCAGCGCCCATAAATTTCCAGATATCAATATGGCCTATATACTGAATTAGGTGTTTCAAGACTTTTCTCATTTTGGGTGCAGCTACTGATGCCCTTTTGGAGGTTGTATCCTGGGCAAGATCTATAAAAACATTAAAGTCACCACCATTATAATAAGTTCATTTAGTTCAACTAAGTGCAAAATTAAAGTTGTGTAAAGGCGTAGGGTAATCCAGATTTGGACCATATTATCCAACAAAGGCGAGCCACACGCCATGAATCTTTGCCTTAGCAGTTGCCCATCTACCTAATGGATCTACCATGGTTTCACCTAAAATAGTTTGAGAAGATTTTTTAAATAAGATAGCCACCCCGTTTACTGTGCAAGACTGCGTAGTGCATATACAATGCTCTATCCATTGTTGACTTTTTAAGATATCCGACCATTCTTCTTTTAGAAGATGGGATTCCTGGATAAGAATAACCTCCGAATCGCTCAGCTTTAAATATTCTAGGATCCTCCTTCTTCTCAAAGCCATCCTCAGGCCATTGGCATTCCACATTAATATCTTTAAAGGTCTAGGATTATCCGGCCCAGCCATAAAAGAAGTTGATATGCCAAGAGAAACCTGGGTAACTCAACCAATCATGAAAAAAGGCAGCCAAAACACAACAAAAAAACAATAACTAATAAATACAAAAGAGGACCTTTTGTTTAAAAAAAACTCTCACACATGCTCCCCCACCCAATGTGTTTCTATTATTTTTTCTTTTTGGATTCCTTTTTATATTGCACTAACTAGAGGTATTCTCTGAGAATACCTCATATGAGCTCTCCTTTAGCATGACAGTCGGAATTAGGAGACTATTATATCGATTGTGCCTTTATCTGCTCTATGAAAACCCTCACCTCATTAGGGTCTTTGAAGTTCTACATCTTGTTCTTTCTCATGACTCTCAGAGATGCCGGAAATTTTATGGTTGCAGTGGCACCCAAATCGTTTAGTTCCTGAATAAATCTGCTGAGCTCCCACTGCCTATCCAGGGTAGTGCAGGTGATATCGGATCTTATACGAAAAGACCAGTCGTTTTTCTTATTTGATCCAGCCTTTAAAACGCCAGAGAGGATTCTTTCTTTTAAAGAGTAGTTTTAAAATTCACTAGAATCCTTCTTGCTATTTTTCTGCCTGGGTGATTCACGAAAGGATCTCAATGGACTCTTTGTATATCTTCTTCTAGTATAGTTTGATTGAGATCCATATTATATATTTCTTTAAAAGAGTGATTACATAGGCCTTGATATCCCCCCTCTTCAAGGCCCTCAGGAACATTTAGAATTCTTACATTATTCCTCCTTGCGTTTTTTTCAAGAGATTCTAGTTTATCTCTAAGGTCCCGCTCACTGTTTTAGCTTCTGAATCACTTCCTGATTACTATCAACTTTTGTAAAGATGTCCTTATATGCGATTCCATAGCCCCCACTCTGTCTACCAGGCTGTTAATTTTCAAAACTACCTTATCTGGTAAAAGAAAGAACTATAATTGCAAGGTAATGTGTAAAAGTTTAGTTGAATATATGTATACAGTATGATTGACTGAAAGAATGCATTAGTAGTGTATGGTGAATTTATAGGTGAAGATTTATGTGGAAGTACTGCAGCGTAATACTGCATGCTCTTGAGCTGCACTGCACTGCACTGTGGCACTTCTGAAGCACAGAGATGTGACATTTGTACATGAATATGTTGCAACTCTGTGCTTCCCTCTGCACTGCTGCACAAACTGCAGCCATGCGGTGGCACAGTAACCCTTGCACCATGGTGCAAGGATGTCTGTGCTGTAGAGAGATTATTTTTGTGCAGGAAAGGACACCTTCCTGCACAAAAACAATCAGTAAAGGCATTTTCCTCTTTCAATGTATGCTGTGGAATGCAGCATGCATTGAAAGAGAAAAAAATGAGGAGAAATGAAAACAATTCTCCTTGTTGTGCCTTGCTACACCAACTCTAGGATGGCGCAGCATTCTCACACATCTCCAGATTTACGATTCTCATAAATCTGGAGATGTGTCTTGTTCTATGGGTGTAGCGTTGAAACATCCACAGCAACACCTATGGAATGCCCCTTCAACGCAAAGTCCTGTGTATGAAGGGGTCGTATTTACCAGGAGAGGAAAAAACATGCAGGGTGGCTTTTCCTCTCCTTGCAAATATGAAGGAGTTCCTGGCGCCATCACCACAATACAAAAAGTGACATACTGGTGGAGCAGGGTGCTTGTAAATCGGCCCCATAAGTGCTTAGGTATTGGCAGACTGATACAATAAGAACATAGTGCAGGATCGGTGATTGAAGATTTGCATGAGACTGACAGGAGGTATCCTACGTTGCATGGGTACTACTTCAGTATTGGAGAGGACCTATAGTATGTATCTGCTTAGAGATTTGTAGGGATTATGCACAGAATATTTTATGTGTACTCGTGTTGGTGCCTAGGTCATTTTATAAGAATACCACTCGTAACTGGAATAAAGACAGTGCTGCAAACAGAGTGAACACTTAATTTATAAGTTCTTACGTATTGGTGGAGTGATAGGATAAGTAGATAGTGGTTGATAAGTGATCAAAGAAGTGCAAGGGACAGACTTCACAATTCCTACACTGCATGAGTACTAACTGGGTATTTAGAAGAGTGTATCAATAGTTTGTAGCTAGTTAGAGGTCTGCTTGGATAGTGCACAACATATTATAGCTGTACTTGTGTTAGTAGCTAGGCCATTCCATAAGTTCATGACTAGTAACTAGAATAATTACAGTATTTTAAACAGAGTGTATAGTGAATTTATAAGTGCTAAGGTATTAGTGGAGTAATAGGATAAGTAGATAGTGCTGGATGGGTGAATGGAGAAGTGCATGGGACAGACAGGAGGATTCATAGACTGCATTGGTACTAACTGGTTATTTAGAAGAGCGTATCAATAGTTTGTAGCTGGTTAAAGGTGTTCATGCATAGTGTACAAAATATTGTACCTGCACTTGTGTTAGTGACTACGCCATTCCTTAAGTACACAACTAATAACTGGAGTAATTTTAGTGTTGCAAAGAAAGTGCATGCTGAATTTATAAGTGTTTAGGTATTGGTGGAGTGATAGGATACATAGATAGTGCTGGATGGGTGAATGGAGAAGTGCATGGGACAGACTGGAGGATTCCTAGACTGCATAGGCACTAAACAGATGTTTAGAAGAGGGTATCAATAGTATGTAACTGGTTAAAGGTCTGCATGCATAGTGTACAAAATAGTGTACCTGCACTTGTATTAGTGACTAGGCTATTCTTTAAGTATATGACTAATAACTGGAGTAATTTCAGTGCTGCTAAGGGAGTGCATGCTCACTGAATAAGTGCTTAGGTATTGTTGAAGTGATAGGATACGTAGATAGTGCTGGATGGATGAATGGAGAACTGCATGGGACAGACAGAAGAATTCCTAGACTGCATAGGTACTAACTGAATATTTGAAGGTCTGTATCAATGCTATGTAGCTGATTAGAGGTGTGCATGCATAGTGCACAGAATATAGTAGCTGTACTAGTTTTTCTGGCTAGGCCATTCCTTAGGTACATGACTAGTAACTAGAATAATTTCAGTGCTGCAAAGAGAGTACATGTCGAATTTATAAGTGCTTAGGTATTGGCGGAGTTATAGGATACGTAGATAGTGCTGTATGGGTGATTGGAGAAATACATGGCACAGACAGAAGGATTCCAACACTGCATAGGTGTTAACTGGGTATTTAGAAGAGCATATTAATAGTATGCAGCTTGTTAGAGATCTGAATGCATAGTGTACAAAACATTGTGCCTGTACTTGGGTTAGTGGCTAGGCCATTCCTTAAGTATATGACTAATAACTGGAGTAATTTCAGTGCTGCAAAGGGAGTGCATGCTAAATTTATAAGTGCTTAGGTATTGGCAGAGTGATAGGATACGTACATAGTGCTGGATGGGTGAATGGACACGTGTATGGGATAGACAGAAGGATTCCTAGACTGCATAGGTACTAACTGAGTATTTAAAAGACTTTATCAATGTTATATAGCTGATTAGAGGTCTGCATGCATAGTGCACAGAATATTGTAGCTGTACTAGTATTGGTGTGTCTATGGTTTTGAGAATGGTAGTCTGTATTTTAGGGTGTGGGGAGGTGTATCAGATAATCACATGGATGATGTCATCAGTGATGTCATTTGAGATGTCATAAGTGATGTCATCAGTGATGTCACTGACCATGTCATGAGTGATGTAATATGTGATGTCATCAGCAGTGCATTGCAGGGTGCGAGTTATAGTTAGCACAACTAACTATAACGGCCAAATTTCTCTTGTTTTGTACAAGTGAAATGTCCATCTAACTATGACGTTCATTAAACCTGTGTTTTTTTCAGTGACTTTCGGAGGTTTTTTAAATGCTAATTTCTAACTATAATGTCCCTGAAACGTGTGTTTTTTTCAGTGAATTTTATATATATATATATGTATTTAATCTCCTCTCACTCTTACAAGGAAGGAATCAGCACTCAGATTGTAGTTTGAAAGTATTTAATCTGCAAAGGACGTGATCCACGCGTTTCGGCTCGTCTGGACTTTGATAACGATACAAGGCGTCATTATAGCATCCTTATTTAAATGTAGAAATTCCTCCAGCTGCCAACATTAACAAAGGAATACATATTACTATAATCTAAAAGCTGGCGGCCATATTGGCCTGGTCACAATGTGAAAATTCAGGAATTGATACAATAAAGAAAAGAAAGCAAGTGTTAATATGCACACATTGTTATTTCAGCATATCTTGCCCTGTGACCTCCATACCTGTATATTCGTCAACATGACTTATTCATAATAAACATACTTAGGATTGCAAACATCAACATAAACAATGGACTACACATTACTTTAAAGTGAAAGGCTATCGGCCATATTAATCAGGGCACGTTGCGTATTATAATGGTTCTTACACGAAAGAAAAAAAAGGGGTGTTAATATACACACACTATCCCTAAATAAAGTTCTAGCGCTTATAGTTCCATTCCATTCACAGCTCATTTGAGATGTCATGAGTGATGTCACGAGTGATGTAACTGACCATGTCATGAATGATGTAATGTCTGAGGTCATTAGCAGTACATTGCGGGGGCGTAAGTTATAGTTAGCTCAGGTAAGTATAACTGCTGAATTTCACTGGTTGTGTATTAGTGAAATCTGAGTCTAACTATACCGTCCCTGTAATCTTTGTTTTTTTCAGCAAATTTCTAGGGTTTTTTTAACGTTAAGTAAGATACGTATCACAATGGATGGTGGGGGGTTGGAAGCAGGGCCTGGCATTGTGCTGCCCCCACCCAAGCTTGCTGCTCCTGCCTTCCCTCCTCCTAGCCATCCATTGTCCAAGTCCATGTCCCTGCTCCCTAATTACAGCCCTGTGTGGCTGTTGTTCTGCCACTGGCCTTCCCACCTTCTCTGAACAATTAGCTTGCTGCCCCATCCACCTTCTCCCTATCCTCTGTTGTCTGAATCCATGGACTAGCCTCCTCCCTCCTGCCATGCATGGTCTAATGTGTTGCCACTGCCCTCCATTAAGCATGATGTACCAGTCCATTCCTCCTGCCTTCCATTGCACAATTATATGCCCCATAATGGACCTCCTGCTTAGCCTCTGTGCTTAGCTTACTGCCTCTATTCTCCTTCTCCCTGCCCTCCGATGTCTGTGTGCATTCCCCTGCTCCATCCTTTTTGCCCACAATGTTCCATGGACCTGTCACTCCTATCTACTCAGAGTGTTCTGTTGAGCTGGCACTCCACTCCCACCTGCCTAGCATTGTCAGATTACTGTAACCTGTCCCTGCCACCTCCACCCTGCCTGTCCACATTCCATGCCCCTATCCCCTTCCTCTTGTCCTCCATGGTCCATTTTACTGCCACACCCTTCTGCCCTCCCTGGTCTGTTGTGCTGCAACTGCTCCTCCTGTCTGCCCTGCATGGTATGTTGTGAGGCCCCTTCCCCTTAACTCTCTTGTCTGTGCCCAGGTCCTGACCCTCCCTTCTATCCTCCATGGTCCTTCATGCATGCCCCTGCACCCTCCTTCTTGCCCATCATAGCCATTGTGCTTCCACTAACCCTCCCGCTTGCCATCCATGGTCTCCTGTGCTACCACAGCCACTCCCACCTTCCCTGTGTGGTCAGGTAGCTGCCCCATACCCCCTCCCACCCTCTCTCCATGGTCTGTGTGTATGCCATTATAGTCTCACTGTTGCTCTCCATGGTGTGTCTTGCTTCTAGTGCCCATCCTGCCTGACCTCCATGGTCATCTTGCTGCTCCTGCCCTGCCCCCCTTACCTCAGCTCTCTGTTTCCATGTGCAGACCCCTATTCCCTCACTCCTGGCTTGGCTGTTCCATTGTAATGCCCCTGATTTGCCCCTCCTGCCCTTTATGGTCCGTTATGCTGCAGCTTTCTCTCCTGTCTGTCCATTATGGTCGTCAGCTAGCTACCATTGCCTCTTTCTCCTCTGTTCTCTGCTGTCCATGTGCATGGTCCTGTCCCCTCCCTATTGCTTTCTATGGATTGTTGTGCTGCATTCCTGTTCCGCATGCCCTTTGTGGTGTATTGTGCTGCTGCAAACACGGAGGCCTGTCCTGTATGGTCAGTTTGGTGCACCTCTCCATGTCCCTCCTGTCCTCTGTTATCCGAGTCCATGTCCCTACCCCGATTCCTCCTGCCTTCCATGATCCAATGTGCCATACTTGCTAACATTTTGAACTTGGTAAGAGGGAGATTTGGAAAAAAAACTGGGGTATTGATTTTCCCCTTTGACTTACATTGAAAAAGAGGAGATTGTGGACAAGAGACAGATCAAATAAAGTCCATTTGGGCTTAAAAACATTGGGCGTTTCCTTGCTGAATCGGGTTTGTTGGCATGTATGGTTGTACTACCACTGCCTCTTCCTTCTGCCCACAATGGTCTATTATGTTCCAACAGCCTCTCTTGCCAGTCCTGTATTGTTGGTTTGCCCCCCTTTCCACTGCCCTCCATAGTCTGTTTTACTGCCACTGCACTTCCTGCCTGCCCAGTGTGGTCATATTGTTGCCTTTGCACCCTCCTACTTGCCTTCAATTTTCAGAGTCCGCGCCCCTGGCTTCTGCCTCTCAATAGTCTCCTAATGAACAACTCGATTGCTAACATTCTATATTTATAACAAAAGTGTGGAACGCCTGACGTCATCTTGATGTAATCAAAACTGTAATACCTAGAGCATTTCCTTTAGAAATTACATATATAAGAGGTTCTAATTTGCATCAAAATTATGGTTAGTGCTCTAAAAAACTAAAATGAGGACATATTTTCTGAGTGTTTAAATAGCGACAAAGCACTTTTAAATTATTTGTTATCTTTATGTTTTTTTATCGAGTTGACCACTTGATTAAATGTTGCACTTAGGGGAGAGGATGTGGTGTTACTTACAGAGCTGTGGACTTTCCAACTGGGGAACCAGGTTGGAGTTTCTGCTTCAGCTCGACATTCTGTGATTCTGGTCAAATCACTTAATCTCCCCATCTCTACAACCAAAATGAATTTGTTCTTGTGTGATGTAACGAATGCTCATGTAAAGCAGTGCAATAACTGACAAGTCTGCACTATATAAAACTGCAAAGACACACAAAATAAAAAGTGTTTTGCACACTTCTGTCATTGGGCTACATGTGGGCTACATCTGGGTGATATTTGTGCTACATTTGGGCTCTTTCGTCTCTGGTGGCCATCTTGGGAGATTTAGTGCAGTCTCCTCAGTAGGAAATGCTTTCAGTTTTTTACTTTGATTCCATCAAGAAGGTATTCAGATATGTCACACATTTGCAATACATTCTGAATGTTAGCACTCTAGTTGCTCATTAGATCACTGTAGTAAAGCTACTGCTCACCATGGAAGCCTGCTGCTGGTATTAAAAGTGCATTTTTCAGTCTACATGTCAGAATGTTTTAATGAATGAGAGGATTTGAGAAGTCACTCAAAATGTGCCCCCTGGTGCATTGTAAATTGGGGGATTAAATCCCCTTGAGTCCTGAGGGTCCCTGGGGGCCAGCTAGCCCACCAGCTACCTCCAGCAAGTGACACAGAGCTGCGTTGCAGAGTGGTGTAATAAGGGGGCATGTCCTTGGACCACCTCTCTGCAACGCAGCTCACTGGCGCTTACTGGAGTTACCTGTTGGGCTAGTTCTCCCCAGGAACCCTCAGTATTTAAAAGGAATTTACTCCCCAACTTAGAATGTGCCAGGGGGCGCGTTTGAAGAGTGCTGCAGGGAGTGGGCGGGGCATCTGGCGAGTTGCCGATTTCTTCTTTTGTTCTGAGAGGGGGGCTACGTGGCACCCCTTCCGCGGGCTACTTTTGGCCCCGGGGACCCCAACCCCAGGGCCTGAGCATATTCTTTTTAAAAAAAACATTTTGTTTAAAAGAAACAGCAAGGGGGCCCCCTCCTCAGGCCAATTTTGGCCCCAGGGAACCCACCCCCCGGGACAGCCTTTTTTTAAAAAACAATATTTTTATAGGGAAGGGGGGCCCGCATGGCCCCCCCTTCCATGGGCCACTATTGGTCCCTGGGACCCCATCCCCCGGGGCCTGGCCATTCTTTTTTGGGGGAGGGGTACTGCATGGCCCCCCTCCTCAGGCCAATTATGGCTCCGGGAACCCCATCCCCCGGAGTCTGGCCACTCCATTGGGGACCGTGGGGGGAGCTCGAATGCCCCCACGGTCCTGCCGGCTCCCCGCCTCCTGTGGGCGCCGGCATTGCTTTTCCACATGGGTAACTCCTAACATGCAGCTCCCCTTGTGGAAAAGCAATTTGCTTTTGATTTTGGAAGTGAAAGCAGGAAACCTGCTCTTGCTTCCAAAATCCTAAGATGAGTTTTCTATGATAGGGCGGGAGCAGCATGGCTTCCGCCCTGCCATAGCAAACAGCAGTGTCCACTGCTGACCAGTGCTAAAGTGCATGTGTTCTATGTCTAAAATGTTATGGTATTTGGTTTCTCCATGGTTGGCATATTTGATTTAGTAGTAAGTGCCTAGGACAGAGCACTTCTTGTACCCAGGGCCTGTAAATCAAATAGTACTGGCGGGCCTGCAGCACTGATTGCGTCCCCCATGAGTAGCACTTCAAATCTGTATCAAGCTTTCCACTTCAGAGCCTGTGTGGGTAGTTTTAAACTGCCATTTCAGCCCAGCTTGTCAGGCCCAAACCTTCCCTCTTATTACATGTAAGGCACCCCTAAGGCCAGCCCTAGGTAGCCCCATGGGCAGGGTGCAGTGTATTTAAAAGAAAGGGAAAAACTGATAAATTCTATTTTCACTACAGCAAGACCTATCTCTCCCATAGGTTAGCTTTGGATAAGCTTTGCAACATCTTACAAGTGTATCGTCCAATTGGGAGCAGATAGAAAATTGGAGTTTGGTTACTCTAGACTCACAATTTAAAAACACATCTTTTGGCAAAGTTGTTTTCAAATTGCCCGTCTGAAAATGCCACTGTTAGAGAGTTGGCATTTTCTTACTTCACCATTCTGTGCCTCTGCCTGTCCCTAGAATACATGTCTGGGTTAGATGACATTTGGGTTTTGTGAATTTACTTTAGACAGTCACACACACATGGAGCTGAGGTGTGCCCTGCATATCCAGATGGCCAATCACCAGGCTGATGAGCCTTCTTGAGCTAGAATGGTAGGAGGAGCTGAAACTTGTACCTGATTAAGGCTGCGTCTATCCCCACACAAAAGCTGCACACACCCCTGTAGTGTGCCTGGAACCAGGGCCAGGAAGGGCAGGGTCTTGTACACTATAAAGACCTTTCTTTGAAGTCTCTCTACTTCAAAGGCTAAAATGGGTATAAGTACTAGACCTCTGACACCATATACTCCGAACACTTCTGGACTGAGGACATTCTGTCAGGAAGAAGAACTGTTGTTCTGCCAAGAGAGACTGCCACTTTCCTGCTTGCTTTGTTGTGTTTGCCTGCTACCTTCTGCTTCTTGTCTGGGGGTGAGAGGACTGAACTTTACTCTCTGCATCCAGCTGTCTAAATTTTCTCCAAGGGCTTGACTGAGCTTGCCTCCTGTTGCTGAAGTCTCAATCAATCAATCAATCAAGACATTTTTAAAGCACGCTACTCACCTGTGAGGGTCTCAAGGCACTGGGGGGGTGGGGGGGGGCTGCTGCTACTGTTCGAACAGCCAGATCTTGAATAGCCTCCTGATGGTTAGTAGGTCTTCGGTTTGCCGTAGGAGGATGGGGAGGATGTTCGAAGACTTGGTGGCGAGGTAGGAGAATGATCTGCCGCCGGTGGTCGCTCTCCTGATGTGGGGGACGGAGGCAAGGGCGAGGTCGGCGGAGCGGAGCATGCAGTTCGGGGTGCAGAAGCAGATCCGTTTTTTGAGGTATGCTGGTCTGGTGTTGTGGAGAGCTTTGTGTGCGTGGGTGAGGAGCTTGAAGGTGATCTTCTTCTTGACGGGAAGCCATTGCAGGTCTCTCAGGTGGGGTGTGATGTTGTTTGTTTGGCGAGGGATGTCAAGGATCAGGTGGGAGGAGGTGTTATGAATGCGCTGCAGTTGTTTCAGAAGTTTGGCCGGGGCTCCCGCGTAGAGGGCGTTTTCGTAGTCCAGTGTTCTGCTAACGAGGGCCTGGGTGACCATCCTCTGATGTCGGTGGGGACCCACTTGTAGATCTTTCGGAGCATGCGGAGGGTGTTGAAACAGGAGGATAAGATGGCGTTGACTGCTTGGTCATTTAATATATACGTTACTCAAAATGGTTTGACAATTAATACAAAGAAAACAAAAATAATGGCAATAGGGAAAGGCAAATTAGGGGTAAAGGATTTGAATATTAATGGTTTGACTATTGACGGTGTAAAATCCTATAAGTACTTGGGAATCACATTTGATGATGGATTGACATTTAGACAGCATTTTAATAACTTAGAGGCTAAAGGGACTTCTCTTGCCTTTGCGTTTCGAAAACTGAGAGATAAGTTATTATGTCCTAATTACGATCACTTACTCAAAGTCATGAGAGCAAAGCTTATTCCCTCCCTGGACTATGGATCAATAATTTTCAGGGGTAGGGATGCAAAACTGCTGGAGGGGATAGTTGTAAGCACTTATAAATCAGTTTTTAGGATTCCTAGACAGATTCCTCACGCTAATTTAAGACTGTAATATGGTTTAAGGAACCAGCTCTTGGTCCGCAAAGCTACATTTTAAAAAACATTATTGGCACTATCTCGAGCAGAAGAGGGTTCGTCAGCAAATTTGTGCTGGCGAGAGATCTCGATAGGCCAATATTCAAGAAGCTGGCAGGATTACCTTTCTGAGTGTCTTTTCAATTTCGAATGCCCTAATCTGGTTGATGAAGTAAGGAGCAACTCGGTTTATAAAAAATGAATTAATTCAACCGTTGCTCTGTTGTCAGAACTAATGTATAAAGATGATCTGAGAAAGAAAAAAACACTTCTGGTCTATAGCAAATTCCTTTGAGAAACTATCTGTCTAACCATACTTACTTTTTCATCTAAAACCTTGGTTTAAAAAGAAATGTATGCTTTTAAGGTTTGGCATATATCCAACCAAAGATGGAACTCCTAAGTGGAGTATAAATGGTCATCAAAAATTTGTAGGCTTTGTGGGCTGTATGAGGAAACTTTACTACACATTGTAACACTTTGCCCAAAAATGTGGCAGGAAAGGAAGACAATTTTAAAACGTATCTTTAAAGAAATGGGAGTCAGAACCTGTAGATCGGAATTTCTATCCTGTTTAAGTGGTGTCACTGTTTATAGTATACAGCAATTTGTTCAATTCATTTTTAAAGCGGAAATGAAATTATGTAAGGTTGACATCCAAAGTAAATGATAAACCTGTTACGGCTGCGAAATAATGATTTTATTGTTTTTAGGGAGTGGATGGGCAATTTTAAGACATTTTATCCTTTTAAAAAACTGTGTAATATTTATATGTTGTTAGGCATCATGTCCATTTATTTTATGATTTTAAAGACTTGAGTATGTGCACTTCATCTCCAAAAGGTGCTATGTTTTAAAGATTAGTTTTAAAATCAATCAATAACTCGTTGATGCTAGCATAAGGCACTTTAGTTTCGTGGGTCAAAAATGTAATGCACTTTTCATTTTGCTGCTGATAGCATAAGTCACTTTAGCATTGAGGTTGAGATACTATTGTATTTTTGCTGCTAATAGTTACTGATAATTTGCAAATTTGTTCTTTTACTCTGCTGCTAACTATAATGGAATATTAGCTGCTAGCACATTGCACCTTAATCTTTGCCATGTGAGCACATCGCACTTTATAGACATTATAGGCTGCTATCAAAAATTGGATCATATGTGTTGTTAGCATCATGCACTTTAAACCCTAACTGGAAAATGGTTAAACAATTGTCGAGCATTTTATATTTTGGCATCGTATTCATATATGTTCAATCAGACTTTGTGCTTGTTATGTATTTTCTTTTTTGTAATGATTTTAATTAATCAACAAATAAACAATTACCTACTTACTTTAAAAGAAAAAAAGACTGCTTAGTCATGGAGAGTGTAGAGTCGCAGATGAATCGCAGGTTGTGTGCGTGGTATGGGTGTTTGAGCTGCTCCTGGGGTGGTCGGCCACCAGGAGTCGTCCCAGGCCAAAGGCATGGAGCCGAGGATGAGGACCTCCGTCTTGTCCGAGTTCAGCTTCAGACGGCTGTTTTTCATCCATTCGGCGACGGCTTTTATACCTTCATGGAGGTTAGTTTTGGCAGTGAGAGGGTCCTTGGTGTGTGAGAGGATCAGTTGTGTGTCGTCTGCGTAGGAGATGATGTTGAGGTTGTGCAGTCTGGCGACATGGGCGAGTGGGGCCATGTAGATGTTGAACAGCGTCAGGCTGAGGGAGGATCCTTGGGGTACGCCGCAGATGATCTTGGTGGCTTCGGATCAGAAGGGAGGGAGGCGAACACTCTGTGTTCTGCCGGAGAGGAAGGAGGTGTTCCAGTCCAGTGCTTTGCCTTGGATTCATGCGTTGTGGAGGCGGGTGCGTAGGGTGCAGTGGCAGACAATGTCGAAGGCTGACATGTCCAGGAGGATGAGGGCCAAGTTCTCGCCATTGTCCAGCAGGGCCCTGATGTCGTCGGTGGTGGCGATGAGGGCCGTTTCGGTGCTGTAGTTGCTGTGGAAATCGGACTGGGACGGGTCCAGGATGTTGTTCTCCCCTAGGTAGCGGGTTAGCTGTTTGTTGACAGTTTTCTCGATGACCTTCACCGGGAACGGTACCAGGGAGATGGGCCGGAAGTTCATGAGGTCCTTGGGGTCTGCTTTGGGCTTCTTGACCAGGGTGTTGATTTCGACATGCTTCCAGTTCTCCGGGAAGGTTGCGGTCTTGAAGGAGATGTTGATGGCTTTGCAGAGGTGGAGTGCAATTGTGGCACTGGCTTTGTTGAAGATGTGGTGGGGGCATGGGTCTGATGGGGAGCCGGAGTAGATGGTGGATGGTGAAGTCTCAGCGACAACAAAGACTTCACTTGCATATTACTTCCTGCACCTGGGCGCCTCTGCTGTGAGCTTTGCTCTGTCAAGTAATGCTAAATCCAGTCCTGGGCCATTGGAAGTGAATTTTGGTGCTGCAACCAAGAAACCAATGCATCGACTCCAAGCGTCATTTCAGAACCAAGACATCCTTGTGAAATTGATGCATCACCGCTGCCTGGACTGAAGCCATGGTCCCCGCTCGCTGTGTGTGTGATGCTTTAACCACAACTTACAATGCAGTCCCAACTTTGCCGCAGCACCTCCAAAGAGCAGCCACTGCATGAGTTTCGAACACCATCTCACTGAAGTCCGTGATGCACCATTCCACCTCCGATGCAGTCCCGGCCCTGCGGGATTCCAACCCACGCAGAACCTGAAGCCTAGTGGTTCGACTTCAACGGTGAAGAATCAACGCATTGCGCTCTCATCATCGGCACATCCTCGACACAGTGTTGCCTTCAGGAACCAAGGTTTCGGACCAGCAATGCGAATCAGCACCTCCTCTGTGCACCGCATTGTCCCTAAGTGTTAAAGTCTCAATGACCCTGCACCATCTTAAGGAACCGACGCATTACCTGCATCCACAACACCTCACCTCCTCTGCACCACACATCGTCTGTGATTTCCGACGCATCCATGGGACTGTTACCTGGGTCTGCAAGACTCCTGTATCCAGCCTGCGATCCATTGCGGTCGGGCTGAACTTGTGGGTTTGTCCTGGCAAGTGCGACCATATAGTGCCAGTTGGAGCTATTGTTTTCTAAGCATTGTATTTTAATGTAATCTTTAAAAATTAATATCTTAACTTGTGTATGTTGGATTTTTGTTGTTTTGGTCTTGTTTTACTCAGATAAACTTTGGTTATTTTCTAAACTGAAGTACAGTACTTTTGTGGTGTTTTTACTGTGTTACTGTGTGTGTGTGCACAAACACTTTACACATTGCCTCTTTAGTTTAGCCTGACTGTTCTGTGCCAAGCTCGCAGTGTGTGAGCACAGGTGAACTTTTTGTGAGGTACTACACCTTACTCAACACGATTGTGGGTCCCTACTTGGACAGGGTGCATACCTCTGCCAACTAGAGACCCCATTCATAACAGTAGGCCTAAATATTTTGGATATTCTCCTTGTAGTGCTCACTGAGGCACAGGGGGCACATGCATTAGTCAAAAAACAGCTCTGTTGGTCCCAGGTAAAAGCCCCATTTGAATTTAGGGCTAAAGTCCACCTAAGTTACTAGGGCTTCAGCATAAGTGAACCCAGGAGAGGTTTTAATCTTTTTTAAGTACTCCTAGAGTTGGCATTTTGGCATCTTCCAGAATTACATTAACCTAAAAATCTTCTCGGGTCTTGGTGATTGATAAGTAAACTTGTTTAATGGTAGAAATAGAAGTTTCACAGAAATGCTCCTTGTTTTGTATCGTTTTCTATTGAATGAACGACAAATCCACAGGAATGCCTTCATTTATAGTACACAGCAAAATATGTCAACATTTGTAGTCCATTGTGAAATATTTCATATTGTGAAATATTCATTACTGCTGAACAGTGTATGCTCTACTGTTATTTGTATGGTCACACTCTATGACAAAGCCAGTAGTCCTGACTTTTTATTATTGCGCATCACATGCTTGCTTTCGGCATATATAGGTTATTATGTGTTTAGGGGTTAGAGTGTGCTGCAGGCCAAGTGTTAAACGTGCCTCTAGCCTAGGGGTCTAGTTGGCATCAAAAGAGTTATTTGATTATTGTGACCTTTCTTTAGTTTGCACCCTCTGTACAGTGTAGCACCTTTTAGACAGTTTTTCCCATTGCCATCTTGTATATATTTGGAATTTTGTGCATAGTACTTACGTGTGTTAGATTCATTATTAAATTA
Organism: Lissotriton helveticus; assembly: GCF_964261635.1. NCBI lineage: Eukaryota > Metazoa > Chordata > Amphibia > Caudata > Salamandridae > Lissotriton > Lissotriton helveticus. The sequence continues at coordinate 2,012,863,320 of NC_136063.1, read as the reverse complement.
AAAGCACCGACTGGACATTGTTTGGTCATTTGGTGTGTTATTCAGATCTAACTTCCCATCCCACAGTAAGCATCGGACCGCTCTGCCACTCTTTCATGAGACTCGTGCTAAAAGTGGTACTAAGGTTAAGGCATTCGCAGTCCTGGGCCTCCAGGACACCAGAAGAAGTAAAACGAGCACAGTTTTAAAAATTGGGGCCCAGTACACTCGGAATGGCCCTACAGCCCTTATTCCTGACATGCAACAAGTGAGGATACAACAGCATTTCATCTGTGGATTTCTTTCATAAAAGTAGAACTCCTGTGCAGAGCACCGGTGATGTTAAAAAGTCAACTCACCCCCAGCAGCATCTGTAAATCTTCAATTTTTTTTTAATGATAAACTCCTTCATGGGGAATCTACAACCATTCCCCTACTGACTAGAGGTCGAGAAAAAATACCATATTATGGAAATGCGAACATACCTTTATCTTGAGGGGGGAGGAGGGGGGGGGGGTAGTGCAAAACCGCTTGCATTTTGATGGGGTCAGATAAAAAAAAAAGTCGCAGCAAGCTTTCTCAGTACTACCTTTTGAAATAAGAGCTAATGGGAGCCGTCCACAACATTTTTACTCTCGTCCATTTGAGAGAACTGTTAAACACATTTATATCCGCACACGTAATCATATCTGGCCTTCTTACACGTAATGGAAGCTATAAAGCACTCCGATGTGGTTTAATTTGCAGTGTTGTGCTGTACAAAGCTCCATAATAGCGTTATAAATTACAATTTCATTGAAATATCAAAACGTGTAGCACCATCTTGTGGCTGAATATAAACCACAGAATCCTTTCAGCTCCATCCAGTGCGCGATAGGAAAGGGGCGAGTCTGGAAAAAATTATCTCTAGAATGGTGCTGCCTTGGTGTACACACAGTCTCGACATGTCTTAAAAATCATGGAACACACTGTGATACTATTATTAGTACAGCAGGTGATATAACAATATGTGAAGAGTCTGTGATAGAGGTTACAGACCCCATGTCGTAAGGCCAACAATGAAAGCCTGAATACAAATCTACTTTTTTAAGGCTGGTTAGACGAATCCAATAAATAAATACATTTATAACTAATGTATAAAATCTACTTTTTAAAGCTACCTAGAAGCATCAAATAAATAATTGCATAAATATAATGCAATACATATATATATATATATATTCACTGAAAAAACCATAGGTTATAGACCATATATAGTTAGGAATTAGCATTTACAAAACCTTGAAAATTCACTGAAAAAACCATAGGTTATAGACCATATATAGTTAGGAATTAGCATTTAAAAAACCTTATTTTACTCACACAAAACCATTGAAATTCCATATATAGTTAGTTGCACTAACTATATATCGCGCACCCGCAATCCACTGCTGATCATGTCACATATTACATCATTCATGACATGGTCAGTGACATCACTGATGACATCACTGATGACATCTCAAATGACATCACTGATGACATCACTGATGACAACATCCAGTGACTGTATGTTTCCGTAAAGTTAAAATATGTCTTACATATTGAAGAATGAGTGGATGTATAAGTGTCTGGATGAAGGATTTAGTAGGTGCGTGACTGACTGTATGAGTGAGTGATTAAATGTGTCTCACTGAATGCATGGGTTAGTGACTAAACTGTCTTAATTTGTGCATCATTATGTCTGTTGTTCTGTAAACTGCTGCATGTGTTGATCATTAGCTATACGAGAGGCTATATGTGTTATTAATTGGTTGCCCAAGTATTTATATGGGAGATTGAGTTTGTGTGGGGGTGGCTGGAAGGTGTGTGACTCTATGCATAGATGTGTGAGCAGTTTATTCACTAGGTGTATGAGTTCAAGAGTGCATGTGGAAACAGCTACATAGGCAGTTGACTGTGTGCATGAGTGAATGGATATCTCAATGCTACATGTCATAGTAAGTACATATGTAAAACACAGTACATGTGATAGTTGGCATATATAAATAACTGTGCATGAGAGCCACTGAATGAGTGAGTGGTTGTATCGATCATTGTGAACTTGTATCAGGGATTGTATAAGAGAGTAAATATGTGTTAGTATATGTTTCAATAAGTAAGGTGTGTTTAACTGTATAGCTTCAGTCTGAAACATCCAGAAACACTGTAGACTACCAATTCGATCAGTTCCGGTAGCGCCCCAATGTAACCCGGTAGAGAAGAACTAGCCCTCCCCTCTTTGACTGATGGTTCTTGTTGCCTGTCCCTTCTGTTGTCATTTAACAGAACTATTTAGCCTGCTGAAAGGGGTTGTGTTCCGACCGCTGGTTGGTGGAGACATTTTGACTATATTCTGTACCTGCGTTGTCGCGTAATGCGTCATATGACGCGCCGCGTTAGCGCATCCGGAAGTCATCCGGGGCGCGCAGCGCGTAACGTAAGCATAACAAGTCATGTGACTTGTTAATAAAACTTTTCATTGGTTCATTTTACTTTTCTTATTGTAATGATGAAAGGCTTGGTCATATGACCTAAAAATTACGCTTTTCATTACTTCCGAACATTATTTTTTCTTAAATATATGTTATAATGTTCCAGGCTAATGTACTTTCCCGGAAATTTTACAACTGTCCTGTAAGTAAAATATATTCTTTTTTCGAGAAAAAGAGCGTTTCTTCGTCCCATGACGGAGCCGTTGAGCAAAAGAGGGTCGACCTGCTGTCTTAGTCGCCGATACGCCTGAATATGAGATTCTTATCGATCACTTTATGTTGCAGGAATAGAAAACACAACAGCCCTTGACCATTTATCTTTACTGCGTTCCTTCGTATTATACCTTTTACCCTTCATGTAATTGGTCTGCTTTATTTCACTTGCCTTTTAATGATTCTAAAACAGTCACTATTATTAAAAACTTTACCAATGTATATACTACTACCATGTTTTCTTTTAAAAACCTTTATTGTGAAAATTTCATTATACAAATACGAGCCTATAACCACGTGGGCCTGCCACAGAGCAAACTGTAATCGTATATGATGAATAGACATTTACACTGTAGAGGAACGTAACGGGCGGGCCATTAGGTTGCAAGAACTAAGGTGTCTAACAGTTACGGAATCGGTGGACGTACATTTTATAATTAAAATACTACAGGGCCAGTTACAATAAAATTATCTAGATATACATTTGCGGGCAAGTACCATGGGTGACGTTAATTCGAACTTTCAACAGTACAGTAATCAATAACACATCAGAACTTAATATCAATAGGGATGTCGAAATATTCAATCAATTCTCGTCCCCGCCCGCCATGTGCTTCAAAACTGCATACGTATCTCGTGATTTCAAGGTTCTGCAACCAGTACACAACAAGGAGTTACGAGTCCCATTTATTCCGGCGCCATTTTGGGCGAGGACGGGCAGGTCCAGGATATAGTCAAAATGTCTCTACCAACCATCGACTATGATGATGTTCATATGCTGTATTTATTAGAGTAACACTCATCTGTCCACATGAAATTAATTTGCCACAATCTAAACATGTCATTTTAATCTTTCCAAAGTTCTTCTAAATATTTGAGACCGTTTCCCTTGCCTCTGAAGCTCTCAGTGCCACTTCTTTGATGAATGTACTAGCAGGTCAGGGGTTCTCCTCCAAATCTCTCTTTTATGCAGCACTATAATTAATTGGTGCCACCTCTCCATATGACGATGCATGTTATAGTTACCACAACTATATTTTTTTTCGGTTCCTCTGGAGAGTTCATCGTGGCAGATGAAGCGTGTAACGTACCGGGCATTTACCTTTTTTTGCATGTACAGGAAAGGAAAAAAAATCGAGCGTCCGAGTTCTAAGGTGTCCCAGGGCCATTTTAGTGGACCAGGCCCAAATCCAAAGAACAGGCCGCCATTTTGAGAGTCCTCTTGCAGCCGCCTGTCGCTGTAGCATCAAGAGCAGCCAAAACTCAGCTGAATGGCAACTGAAACGGTAAAGGGGCGCCCCACTACAGCAGACGAGCCTCCACCTGGGAAGGCCCATTCACGCCGGCTCCCCCCCCCTTCGGGCACCCCACGCCGTTATTCGGAGCAGTATTGTAGGATGGCCACACCAGTGCGGCAACTTGCTAGACATCACCTCGGTGGTAACCGAATCTCTACGCCTTGTGGTGTCTTCTATTCTGAAAACATTGTTATGCTGCCTTCGACCTATTCTCCGCAAGTGCGCACACAACTCAACTGCATAGCTTGCTAGACACCACCTCGGTGCCATCCGGATCTTGGAATGTCAGCACCTTTTGGTGTCTTCTCTTCAGAAAATATTGTTGCGCTGCCTTTGGCCCCATTCGCACATCAGTCCGCTACTGACGCCATCTCACAGGCTAATGGGGCGCCCCACGCCGACTTTCAGCATTGTAGAATGACCACACCAGTACAGCAACTTGCTAGACATCACCTCGGTGCCATCCGGATCTCGGCGCCCCACTGCAGATGAAGTGCCTCTCAACTATGAAACCACCACGGTGACATCCGGATCTTGGCGCGTTGTGCTGCCTTCGGCCTATTCGCACATCGGTCCGCTACTGACGCCATCTCACAGGCTAATGGGGCGACCCACGCCGAGTTTCAGCATTGTAGGATGACCACACAAGTACAGCAACTTGCTAGACATCACCTCGGTGCCATCCGAATCTTGGCATCTCAACGCCTAGTGGTATCTTCCATACAAAAAATATTGTTATGCTGCCTTTGGCCCCATTCGCACATCAGTCCGCAACTTAGACATCACCTCGGTGCCATCCGGATCTTGGCATCTCAGCGCCTTGTGGTGTCTTCTACTCCGAAAATATTGTAGAAAATATTGTTGCGCTGCCTTTGGCCCCATTCGCACATCAGTCCGCTACTGACACCATCTCACAGGCCAACAGGGCGCCCCACGCCGACTTTTACCATTGTAGGATGGCCACACCAGTGCCACAACTTGCTAGACACCACCTCGGTGCCATCCGGATCTTGGCATCTCAGCGCCTTGTGGTGTCAGTCAGAAAATATTGTTGCGCTGCCTTTGGCCCCATTCGCACATCGGTCCGCTACTGACGCCATCTCACAGGCCAACGGGGCGCCCCACGCCGACTTTCAACATTGTAGGATGGCCACAGAAGTGCGACAACTTACTAGACACCACCTCGGTGCCAACCGGATCTTGGCGCGTTGTGCTGCCTTCGGCCTATTCGCACATCGGTCCTCTACTGACGCAAACTCACAGGCCAACGGGGCGCCCCACGCCGACTTTCAGCATTATAGGATGGCCACACCAGTGCTGCAACTTGCTGGACACCACCTCGGTGCCATCCGGATCTTGACGCGTTGTATTGCCTTCGGCCTATTCGCACATCGGTCCGCTACTGACGCCGCCTGACGTGCCAATGTATTTTCTCCGCATTTTATACCCTATGCCGCATAACAGGTCATGTGACTTGTTTATAAAACTTTTCATTGGTTCATTTTACTTTTGGTTTCCTAATGATGGAAGGCTTGATCATATGACCTAAAAACAACACTTTTCATTGGATGAAAACTTTTTTTTTTCCCCAAACGATGAAAGCCCCACCTTGTTTCTGGATGTTTCAGACTAAACTGGCGTCAGCATGAGAGCACCACCATCTCGTAGCTCCGTCGTGGTGATTCCGCGAGCAATCATGGCAGCCGCTCCCCACCAGAAGCCTGCAGGAGTCGGGGCCCCCAAAACTTTTGATGAATTCTCAAGGCGGAGGGGACGCTTTCGAGAATGGGGTCCAAGACCTAGCAGACAAGCGTCCGATTTCCAAGGTGTCCCAGGGCCATTTCAGTGCACCAGGCCCAAAAAGGAAAGAGCCTGCCGCCATTTTGAGAGTCCTGTGACAGCCGCCTATCGCTGCACCGCAAGAGTGGGCGCAACTCAGCTGAATTGCGGCTTTTGACACAGTGGACCAAAAACGGACGGAATGGCAACTGAAACGGTAAAGGGGCGCCCCACTACAACAGATGAGACTCCCCCTGGAGAGGCCCGTTCACGCCGCCTCCCCCGGGGCGCCCCACGCCGTTATTCGGAGCAGCATTGTAGGATACCAAAACCAGTGCGGCAACTTACTGGACATCACCTTGGTGCCATCGTTCTGCTGCCTTGGAACTATTTGCACAACAGTTTGCTACTGATGACCCACCCCCCGCGACGCCCCACGCCGTTATTTGCTGGGTGGCAACTTACTAGACATCACTTTCGTGTCATCTAGATTTCGGCGCGTTCTGCTGCCTTGGAACTATTCGCACAACAGTTTGCTACTGATGACCCACCCCCCGCGACGCCCCACGCCGGAAATCTGGACGTTGTGCTGCGTTGGGACTATTCGCACAGCCGACCGCTACTTCGTTGTTTTTCCCTAAAAATGTTTATATGTTATTACTATTTTTGTTTTCTTGTATATATTTATAAATTATTAAAGTTTTATAATCTTACTACTTTGTCGGAGTGCTATATATTTTTAATGTGACACATAATTGTAAAAACTTTGATGTACAAAGAGTCATCCCTGGAATCTTCCGCTTCACGCTCGGTCCCCTCCCCAATCACAATACAGGATGGTTTTCAGATAATAGCAACGCTTCTGCTGTGACGGATCTCATCGAGTGTGGACCTTGATCTACTATAACTCCTTTGAAGAGGGGTGATTCTTTACAGCTGTGGCCATAAACTACATCTGCAGGGCTAGCTGATAGCCTAGGACCGGCCTGGACAATCGGACACAGAGGAAAAGGAGTGTCAGAGGGTGCGGTAGTGAATAGGGCGAAAGGGAGGTGTTGGGCGGGCACAGGGTGTGATTCTCAGGGAAGAGCAGCGCAGATGGGGGGAGGTTTATTACCCATGCATAACACAGACAGCGGGGGTGACCACTGCCTGGGTGAGATGCTTGCGAGGGTGGGGAGCCATGCTAAGGATCGACAGCGTGCACAGAGTGGGTCTGGTCAAGGCATCTAAAATGGCTGCCGTGCACGACAAAAGTGTGGCATTTGAAAAAAGACAAGATGGCGCAGACAATGTTTTTCAACACTTCCTGATTTCCTTCGAATCGAACGTTAACAGACGTTGGGGCATATTACCAAAGTTAAACGATATTTATCCCTAACGATGCATTGCAAAGATTTTTTACCGTCAGAAATTATCGCAGATAAACCTTGCTATTATCGCAAATACGATAAAAAACGACCGCAATGCATTAATATCGCTGAAAACTCCGCGATATTCATGCATTACCGAGCTAATGCTCTTAGCCATGTTATCCACCTCCCATTGGATAACATGGCTAAGAACTGCTCAGGGCAGCTGTTACTTTTTGGAGATATTCGCGCTTATCTCAAATATTTCCAAAAGTTGATAATAGGAGATAGCGATGTTAGCGACTGTTTCCAGTCGCTAACATCTTGGCATGCCCACTTTGCATGTCATTAGTGATAAACATCACTCACATGCAAAGTGGGGCCCAAGATGGTCGCTATCTCCTACTAGCCGTCGCTAACTGGTGTTAGCAACAGCTAGGTAATACAGATATAATTTTATCTCCGCGAAGCGGAGCGCTGTTACAGATATATATCTTGTTTTTGAACGTTAATTTCTCAAAATGCACTGAAGCACATATATTGAGACCTAGCAAAGGCACATCGGGCTACCAGTCCCTAATATTTTACCAAGTTTCGTGCAAATCCATTCAGCCGTTCGATTATTATTATTATTATTTTTTTTTGCCCCGCGGGGCCCTTTTAAAACCTCCACATCAAACTTAGGAGGTCAGCGAGGATCTACTATGCCCCCTTATGGTCATTTGCCCCTTCGCTTTGGCCTCCTCTTGTCTCTCGATCCTACCGAGAGACAAGATGGCGGCCGCTACGTACTGTTTGGAATGTTTACAGACACCGGAGAGCCAATCAGCTTCGCTTCGCAAAGCTCCGTAACGCGAAAAGTACGCGAAGCGGTGCGCTGTTACAGATATATATCTTTTTTTGAACGTTAATTTCTCAAAATCCACTGAAGCACATATATTGAGACCTAGCAAAGGCACATCGGGCTACCAGTCCCTACAATTTTGCCAAGTTTCGTGCAAATCCATTCAGCCGTTCGATTATTATTATTATTTTTTTTTTTTGCCCCGCGGGGCACTTTTAAAACCTCCACATCAAACCTACGGGGTCAGCGAGGATCTACTATTCCCCCTTATGGTCATTTGCCCCTTCGCTTTGGCCTCCTCTTGTCTCTCGATCCTACCGAGAGACAAGATGGCGGCCGCTACGGACTGGTTGGAATGTTGACAGACGCCGGAGAACCAATCAGCTTCGCTTCAAAAAGCTCCGTTGCGCGAAAAGTACGCGTCCTGGAGCGCTGCCCGGTCCGCTGTTACAGATATATATCTTTTTTTAAACGTTAATTTCTCAAAATCCACTGTAGCACATATATTGAGACCTACAAAAGGCACATCGGGCTACCAGTCCCTACAATTTTGCCAAGTTTCATGCAAATCCATTCAGCCGTTCGGGCTAAAAGTGAGGCCAACCGCCCTATGGAAAACTCAATGTTAAAAACACGTTTTGGGACCCCCCTTTTTTCTCAGCCCCCCCTTGACAAACCCCCCCCAAATTTTCAAGGGCTGCTCAGACACAAAATGTTCCATTTTCCTGAAAATTTCAGCCAATTCCGTCCACAAACGCCAACGTTATTAGACATAGAATTTTCAAAAATCCCATAGAGAAAAAATCCTAACTATATATACCTACTGGCGACCGCCAGTAGGTAATATACACACACACTCACACACAGATACACATAGATAGATTACCTACTGGCGGTTGCCAGTAGGTAGTTATAGTTAGGACCTATTTTCCATAGGAAATCCGCAACATTCTATTGGAATAACTTTGGTGCCAGTTGACGAATCTTCACAAAATTTTCAGAACTGGTGGGGCGCTTCGGTCCGCTCCTATCCTGAAAGTCTTGGGATAATTTGTGAAGCAGGGGCTGAGAAAAAAGGGGGGTCCCAAAACGTGTTTTCCCCATGCAATTTTCCATAGGTACTGTTCATCGCGGCTACGGCTGAACGGAATTACACCAAATTTGGCAAAGTTGTAGTCCTTGGTTCAGACTCGTGCCTTTTGCTTATATGGTGTAAATCAGTTCAGTAGTTCCTGAGAAAATTACAATGAAATGTACATATATATCTATGGCCTCGGTGGATGCGCGGATTATAAGCGCATCTTCCCGATCACGCGCAGAATGCTGATTGGCTGTCAAGTGGTTGTCAACATTCGAAACCAGGAAGTGTTGGCAGCCATTTTGTGCCTCGGTAGAAGTGAGGATCTAGAAGTTAGCGGAACAAGTGTTTAAAACATAAAGAGGGGGCAGGTAAGAAATATTTTGACCCTCTCGATCTGCTTAGGGGATACCCAAAAAGTTTTTTTTTGAGGAAAAAATTGAGCAATGTTCGGTAGGTGCATGGATCCGCCATAAAAAAAATAAAAATGAAGCGCGGGCTCCTGTGCTTGTTTAAAAATTAGCTACGTGTAAAGGGGAAATCCCGGGGGTCTAAAATAATGCGTTTGAAGCGGGGGCCGAGAAAAAAGGGGGGTCCCAAAACTTGTTTTCCCCGTGCAATTTTCCATATGAATCGTTCATCACGGCTACAGCCCGAACGGCTGAACGTAATTTCACCAAATTTGTCAAAGAGGTAGTCCTCGGTTCAGACTCGTGCCTTTTGCTGAAATTGTGTAAATCCGTTCAGTAGTTTTCGAGAAAATTACAAGTAAAAGTACATATATAACTATGGCCTCGGTGGATGCACGTATCTTGTACGCACACTAAGCGCACCGTCCTGATCACGCGCTGAATGCTAATTGGCTGTCAAGTGTTGTTAACATTCGAAACCAGGAATTGTTGGTAGTCATTTTGTGCCTCGGTTGAAGTGAGTATCTAGAAAATAGTGGGACAAGTGTTTAAAAGGTTTAAAGGGGGTCTGTAAGAAATATTGTGATCATCTAGACCTGCTTATGGGTTCCCACAAGGACCCCTAGAGTCCCAAAAAAGTTTGTTTTCTTTTTTGAAAAAACTGAGAAATGTACGTTGGATGCATGGATCTGCCGTAATAAAAATAAAAACGAAGCGGGGGCTCCTATACTTGTTTAAGCATTAGCTACGTGGGAGGGCCAAATCCCGGGGTCTAAAATATTACATTTGATGGGGGTCCAGAGGGACCCTGTAGCCCGGGGACCACCATTCCTCGGTGCTACAAAATAAATAGGTGAGGGAGCCCAACGGTCCGTCTAAGCCCCAGGGATTACCACCCTCTGGGTTTTTTTATATTTTGAGAGGGGGGCCGCATGGTCTGCATTCTGGAGCAGTCGAAAGCCTTGGGGAACACCACCCCCCAGAAGCGACTCCTGCTGTGTCTCAGGGTGTCTATCCCCGTGACACTGCTGTTCGCTATGGCAGGGCGGGAGTCGATGTTCCCGTTGTGTCATAGCAAACTTGAGGGTATATTAACAAGTGCCATTTCACTGCAATTTTTGTATAAAAACCAAAAATGCAGTGAAAATTATGTTGCCCTATTTACTAGGTGACGCTACGATGCATTAATGCATGTTACGCGCCGGTTTGCTAAGGGGTCACCTCGTATCTCCAATGAGTTGAGGTGTTCTCAGTGGGAAGGTAGGTGTTTCTATGAGAATATAAAAAGGAAGAGGGAGGTATGACAATAGAGTTGTATTTAGAAGGCGGCCCTGGATTTGAGGACCGATAGGAAAACTTTTGCTAATTGCGGTTTATGTCGGATCCTAACATTTGTTCTGAAGTAGACTTAAGCATTTTTAATATGTGATGTGGCAGATTTAGAAGTTTCTTGTGTCACTATTGCATCACTTTTAACATGGGAAAAGTGACGCGAAAGTGGTGCAAGGGGCTTGTAAATCTGCTACACAGTGTTCTGTCTTAGGGGCCTATTATGATTGCGGTTTTCCCGCATCCTCCGGGCCGGCGGAAGCCACCGCCGGCCCGGAGGATGCGGGAAGACCGCTGCGGAGCCTCGAAAGACCCACCGCCATATTAGGAGGGCTGGTGGGTCTGGCATTCCGTCCGCAGCTTTTCCGCCGCGGTCGCCTTCCGACCGCGGCGAAAAAGCTTTAACATGGCTGGCGGTGTCTAATAGACACCGCCAGCCATATTAGGATGGTGTGAAAGGCATACTTTTCCGCGACGGCTTTTCCGCCGTGGAAAAGCATACGGACTTTCACTTCGGGGGCCCGTTGCGGGCCCCCTGGGTGAAGGTGGGGTGGGGGGTGCACATGGAGGGTACCTATGGTACCCCCCTGTATTTGCGTGCACAAAGCAGCAGGCACTGCGCAGTGCCTGCCGCTTTGTGCATGCAAATGTGATGCATGCATTTTTAACCTTGCGGCGGGTGCAGCTTGAAGCTGCACCCGCCGCAATGTTAAAGATAGAGGATGTGACCGCCACCCTGGCGGTCACATCCTAATCTGCAAGGAGGGAACGCCGCAGCCCTTGCGGACGTTCCCTCCTGCTCAGGGGTCACGGACGGACTCAAGTCCATCCGCGATCATAATCGGCCCCTTAGTTTGCTTTCCTTTCTATCATGTAGAGGATCCTGGGTAAATATAACAGTTTCTGTACAGCCAGTACCTTTCAACCCTACCCCCAAACTGCTTACTCCCTGTTACCATAGTAACAGTTCAAGGAACACTTAAGTGAGCACACAGGTTACAAGTTCACCACACAATGGGCCATATGTAGGTGGCCAAATACCGGTCAGTAACGGCTGATTTCGGCCGTTACCGACCGGTATTTTGATTTTCAAATGTAGGTGGCCAAAATATTACCGATTCTGTATATTTACCGAATCGGTAAATTTACCGAATCTGTAAATTACCGATTCGGTAAATGTACAGAATCAGTAATATGGGATGTAGGTGGCACTGGAAACAGTACCACAGGCCCTTAGGAATTTGTTATTTACCATGAAATATGATGGCATGTTAAATAACGAATCCCTGTGTACATGCACATCTGTGCATGTACACCTGTGCCATGTGGCACACAGACATGCCCTAAGGGCATGTATGTGTGTCACATGGCATACAAGCCAGAAAGAGGGGTGCAACAGGGTGTCAAAGTGACACCCTGTCCCCCTTGTAAAATCGGTAAATTTACCGATTCGGTAATTACCGAATCGGTATTTGCTATTGAATCCTATGGGCTTCAAGGCCCATAGGAATCAATGGCAAATACCGATTCTGTAATTACCGAATCGGTAATTACCGATTCTTACCGATTCGGTAATTGTTACAGAATAATTACCTACATGGCATTTACCGAATTGTAAATACCGATTCGGTAAAATTCGCTATTTACGATTCGGTAAATGCCATTTACCTACATATGGCCCAATGTTGCTAATCGAAACAGTTGTTGTGCTGGAGTTTTTAAAATTTTCCATAGGAACCGGTAGTCCCAGGTACAGACTCTGGTAAAGAGCTGGTAAAGAGTTAGCCTCAGTATTATACTTCTGGGTATAATCATCATTTCTATTTTAATTTTTAAATGTTTTGTAAGTATATGATTATCACACTAAAAAATAGTTAAATATTGTCAGAAAAAGAAGACGTATATACTTTTTTTTGTAACTTTTAATTAAAACAACAATAAATAAGTTGAATGGTAACTTTAAAATAACATAATAAATAACTAGAAACATATGTTTAACTTAACAATATAATACACAAAATGTTCGATGGACTCCAAAGCAAGGAGGGTAGGTAATCTGCAAAACAAAAATGAAAATAAGTGTTTAAAATTAGATCGATGTGACTGAATGAGGTCAATGATCACAAATTAAGGTAACACTTGGCAATATTTGTTAATTTGCACGTCTGTAGTGTGCCTGATACATTCCACCTCTCTTATAGCCCGCGTTGAAGAGGTGTCTGTACAGAAGTGCCTACTGCGTCAAATTTACAGTATGGACCAGCAGGTCTTTAAAATGATTCAGAGATGAGACAGTATTAGGTGAGAGATCACGTCATTATGCAGGACAATATTTTTTATTTGGAACGCATTTAATAGGAGGTATTGTGTATCTAGGCCATCCCTGCTTACCTTGTGTAAACACTGTGGCGAACAGAGTTCACAACTTCAACTTAACTTTGGTTCTACACTGCAGACTGTATTAAATTCAGCCTTGATTTTTTTATCGGCAGAGTGGACAGTAGCGTCCATAATTTTAAAAGAGAAAGAGAAACAATATGAGGGAGAGTGAGAGAGAGAAAGAGAGAAAAAACAACATTAAAAGTGTGAGCGAGAGAAAGTAATAGATGGAGCAGTTATTATTGGAGAAAATCTTTGGAGCTCACCGTTTTGCCTCAGTTGTGTGTTCAAGCATGTGCCGGTTCATAGTGCACCCTCCAGTTTAGTGATCTGAAAGATAGTATATAGAGTTAGTAATAGCATAATATATACAACTGCACAAGTATATTTTTGTTTTATTTCTTTGTACACTCAGGATACTGTATTTTATCAACTTCCACTGCAAGAAGGTGTTTGTGTGATTTTTCTTCCAAAGTACTGTACTCCCACTGCATAGCAGTGAGTTCTCATTACTGTGTACTCAGGGCCTTATTTACAAGGTCCTTGCGCCACTTTTGCGTAATTATTTACATGGGGAAAGTGACCCAAAAGTGGCGCAAGGAACTTGTAAATCTGCCCCCCAGACTGTTGCACCCCATTGATTCCCAGGGTCCGGAGGTGACTGCTTCTTCTTGCGCACTCAGGGGCAGATTTATAAGCTCCTTGCGCCACTTTTGCCTCACTTTTCCCATGTTAAAAGTGATGCAAAAGTGGCGTAAGGGGTTTGTAAATATGCCCCTCAGACTGTTGCAACCTATCCATTCCCACTGCTCGGAGGTAATTGTACATTCCTACGCAGTGAAGCTGCTGCACAGTACCCACTCTCTCCACACACAGGTGACTTATGGATGCTTCGGAAACAAGCTTCTTTGCTTACCTTGTTCCATTGGCGTGTTTCAAAGAGAGTGCACCATGTGTCGAAGCAGCCTTCTCAGACGTTGTTACGATGACCATGCATCATCGCAGAATCCTCGAACGTTGAGCTTTGGATGTGTTGGGGGGAACGCCAATTTGTGAAACAAACCTGTAAGATAAAAAAGAGATTAATATTGTGCGTCATTTCTTTATCAAACGAGTGCAGAAGTGAAAGAGTGACTGAAAAGAATATTCGCAGCTCACCTTTCTGTCACAAGTGTGTCTTTCACCACGTGCCGGGAAATAATGCACCCTGAAGCTTTACATCTAAAACATCGTAAAAGAAAGATGTTATGATTGCTAATTGTTACTATCTTAATGTGGACTAGAATTACATCGCCCTTTCACACACCTTCCCTCCCGCATTTAAAAAACAACTATTTGTACAGTTCCAACTTGTTTAATATGCTTCGATTTTTTAAAAATTACTATAGTAGTAATGTTTTTTATGTGGTTGTGATAGCAAGTGGTGCGCATTGATACACGTGTTTTTGATCATTACAAATGACGGACATTTGACCGATCATAAAAGCTTTCCTGCTATTGGAAAAAAATACAAATGCAATAAGATACGGTATATAGGACTGCGTAAGCCTAAATCGCTGCGTCGCTTTTTTGTATCCAGTGTGCTGCATCCAATCTACTCCCTCCATTGCGCACCTTGTACATCATGCAGTCCCGTTCTTCCACCAAGAAGTCTCACATATGGTGCAGAGTCTTGATATCACTATGGCTGACAACATACTCGTACTCCCATCATCATCGCAGGTTCCTCACCTGCTCAGTCCTTGTGGTACCACTAACTCAGTGACTATAGAGGCCATGCACATAGTGGTGGGCTCCCCTACTCGGTGGTTTGGGCCTACATGAGGCGTCCAAACCACCAGGACGGGCCATCACAGCGCTCGTGATGGGAGCAACTCTAAAATGGCATAGTGCATGTGCACCCCGTATTTTTTATTGGTAGGGTCACGTGTGTAATGACGCATATGCTGGATGGGTGTGGTGTGGGTGTATACCATACATGAGGGAGTGTGTGTGTGCCGTTCTGACAACAAGACCTGGAACTAATAAATCACTACAATGGAAATCTGAGCCATGTAGCGTTGTTGTGTGAGTGGGACTGACGTATGCCAGTGCTGCGCAAGGCTGTGAACGATGACTCCGGAGCTATGGGCGTGGTTCCGTCGTGAGCTATATGAAAAATCTACTGATTTGGGTGTCCGTGTTGCAGTGCTGCTGTCACCCAGGTCTTACACGCAAATGTGTCATTAGGCCTGTAAAGTTCTACAATATGGGTAACATGGAAGGTACAGGGTATCACTGAGCATATATTCATCCATAGATGCACACATAAAAGATGGTGGATATGACACATTTCTGGGAATATGAATGTTTGTTGTACATTTAGTGGAGTGTTATAGCTGCTGTAATACAGGGCTGTGACAAGTTTAGGTAGCAGTGTTTAGCACATGAAGGACAGATAATATATATATATACGTATGTGGTCATTCAGGTATACTGTCGAACTTGGTGCTGGAAATTATTGTTCGAGGCTTGTCCACATCCTGTAGAGTAATGACGTAATCAACGCGTGCCTGAAAATGTACTGTAAATACGTTGCTCATGTGAATTGTTGATATAGTTTTAGGTCGACTTCACGCTATATAAAAAAGCTAAAAAAAAATGAAATAGAACACATTTATAAATTGACTATACAGTTTCTTTGCAGTATTGTAATGATCCACTTTGAACGTTTGTATTTGTAGAATGAGCGAGAGAAAGTTATATGATCGAAGTTTTTGTTTTTGGCAGAGGTAAGATGGTTGCATACGCTGCTTACAGCACAATATAATGTGGTAGGGCGCAGAAGCAGCATTTTATAAACAAAAGAAGTACACAGACACAGATAGATAGATGAAGTGGGTACGGGCCCGTGTGCTCAAGTCCATTTTATTACGTTGCTGTTGGTAACAAATAGAATAGTAATCATGATATCATACACAGATTTTCATAAACGGTTTATGACTTCTGCTGTACAAAGGTAGGAGCACTATATGTGAAATAGTACACAGAAGATTCTATCGTAAAGGGTTCATGAGTTGTGGTTCACTGAGGTAGGGGCGGTTTATATAGAGCCTGCGATGATGTGTGGTTCAAGCAGAAAGCACTGGTGAGAATGTCTTTTGGCAACTGAATTTTGCCTTAATAAGGTCACGTGGCAATTATTTATGGTGCACTGAGTTAGTGGTACTTCTGGTCCTCAGTGTGTGCTCACCATGCGATGATGCGTGGTTGTAGCGATCTGTACTCAAAGTATTGACTGTTGTATACTAGACTGCATGAACTTTGAGAGGGACAGAAAACTACTATCAATGGTTATCAATTGCTCTGCAAAGTAGGTCTAGTGATTGCTACCCATAACAAATTACACAATTGCATTTCACGCAGTGCATTCTAACTTTCTCAAAATGGGGACGTATGTCTGGTGGCGATGTTGAAGGTGATGCCCCAGAGGTACTTGGTATTGCTGGTGGAGGAGGTACATTTAGGCATAGTGTTCTACATTCTTTGTGAGCATAGTTCACAGGATGCAGGGATTAAAGGTGCTTGTGCATACTAGCAGCGCCATAGGAGTATTTTTTGTTTGTGCCTTAAATAAATCAAGGCTAAATTCCCTACTATCTGTAGTGTAGATCCAAAGTTGAATTCAAGTTGTGAATACTACTGTCCGCAGTGTACATCGAAGCCACTAGTCAGCACAGTTATAGTAGAATGCTTTTTTTCACTTCTTTAAACAAAATCTAAATGCATACAGTATAATTATCTCTTCATTAAGTAAATCAAGAATTCCCTACTGTCTATAGTGTAGTTGGAAAGCTGTATTCAAGTTGTAAACCCTGCTGTCCGCAGTGTAGATGTTAGGGTGGAGGGCATCATCTTTAATCATGATTGAAATGGAAGATAGAACATGTATAGAATACATTATCAAAATATATGTGTTTCAGGGACATTTAAAAGGGACAGTATGTCTCACTGTGACTTAGAACTGTTCACTCCTCTTTGCGATGATTTATGGTGCACTAAGTTAGTAGTATCTTTGGCGCTGAGCTTGTACGTATCCTTCGTTAATGCGTAATGCAGGGGGGCTGTACTAGAAGCAATGTTTTTGCCTAGCGAATTCTGCCTTAATAAGGCTATGGGGAGATGACTTGGGATGCAGTGAGTTAGTGGTACAGAAAGAACTCAGAGTGTGTGCACCCTGTGATGATTCGTGGTTCGGGGGGGTCACAGTGGTATAATGTCTCTTGTCTACTGGAATGCGTCCTGTACAATTGCCATTCTACCTGAATCGTGAACCCTCACAATGTACATCGAAGGCAGTAGTGATCACTGACATCAAGAAATTCTTTTTGTCGTATCTTTGAACAAAATCTGAGGACATAAAGTACAATTATATCTACCTTAAAAAAATCAAGGCTAAATTTCATGCTGTTCGTAGTATACATTCAAAGCTGAATTCAAGATGTGAACCCTGCTGTCTGCACTGTAGATCAAAGGCAGTAGTCAGCAGAGATATCGACAATTGATTTTTGTCACTTATTTTAACAAAATCAGATCACATACAGTAACATTTTATCTGTAATAAATAAATCATTTGAATTCCCTACTGTCCGTAGTGTACATGCAAAGTGGAATTCAAGTTGTGAACCCTACTGTCCGCAGTGTAGATGGAACGCAGTAGTTGACACAGACATCAAGAAATGATTTTTTTGTCACATACTTTAAGAAAATCTGAGGACACAGTACAATTGTCTCTGCCTTAAATAAATCGCCAGTGAATTCAATGTTGTATGTAGTGCTGATGCACCACAGGGATCAAGTGATAAACTCTGTTGATCGCAGTGTACATTTGAAGGCAGTAGTTAGTATAGCTATTGAGCAATGTTTTTTGTGGCATCCTTTAACAAAATTGTCTCTGCCTTACATAAATCAAGGATAACTTGAATGCTGTCCGTAGTGTAGATAGAAAGCTGAATTGAAGTTGTGAACCCTGCTGTTCGCAGTGTAGATCTTAGGCTGAACTGCATTATCTGTAATGTACTCCATACATAGACTGTTGCATACAGAACTGATGAACTGGTATCAAGAAGTAAACTCTGTTGATCGCAGTATACATTTGAAGGCAGTACAGATATTGAGGAATATTTTTAGTCGCATCATTTAACAAAATTGTCTCTGCCTTACATAAATGAAGGCTAACTTGAATGCTGTCCGTAGTGTAGATGGAAAGCTGAATTGAAGTAGTGAATCCTGCTGTCAGCAGTGTAAATCGAAGGCAGTAGTTGACACAGACATGGAGGAATGCTTTTTGTCACTTATTTAAACAAAATCTGAAGACATATAGTAGAATTGTCTCTGCATTAAATACATTAAGGCTGAATTTCCTACTGTTCATACTTTAACAAAATCTGAGGACATAGTACAATGGTCTTTGCTTTAAATAAATCAAAACTGAATTCAATGTTGTGTGTAGTGCTTGAGCGCTGCTGGTATCAAGTTGTGAACTCTACTGACCGCACTGTAGATCGAAGGCAGGAGTCACCACAGATACCAATGAAGAATTTTTATCACTTATTTTAACAAAGTCTAAGGACATAGAGTAGAATTGTCTTTGCCTTACATAAATGAAGGATAACTTCAATGCTGTGCGTAGTGTAGATCCAAACCTGAATTCAAGTTGTGAACCCTGCTGTCTGCAGTGTAGATTGAAGGCAGTAGTCGATACAGACATAAGTCTGCGGTGTTGTGGCGCTGAGTTCGCAATCGGCCTGTCTCGAGGAAGCACGTGGTCATTGCAGCAGCCACGTGGCAGGATGAGGACCTTCGCTGTGGCAGTCTTTTCTCTTTGCAGAAGTGAACCACGTCCAAGGAGTAGGCTACTTATTTATACTCTTACGCTGGAGTTGCATACGTTGGATCAGTCCACTCCACTTCTGCTTCAAGGGGGGGAGACAACACAGCGACATGACCGAGATATTCCCCAGAGTCTGAGATAATATGGTTGTGTCCACTATGCAGTACACACGTATCAATGGTATATCTACACATGGAAAAGTTTTTAGTTTCTATAGTGAGTTGTGTATAGCATTTCACCGGTAGTCTTGGCATTGTGTACATTATTGTTGATGTGCAAGTTCCTTCCCTTATACATAGTTTGTTGCCACATCTCTGAACATTGAGCTAGTGTGCTTATTTTGGGAAGGTCCCTTGTCCTGTTTTGCGCTGCCTCTGAGTTAGTAGAGGGAGAGGGGTGGTTGTAGTGGTGGTGACGCTAGGTATTGTGATTTTGTTGGGTGTCGGAAGTGTATAATTAGTACTTCTATCATTTATTGCTCTTTAAAGATGGATATAAGTTGGATGTAATTCATGCAGTCCATAGTCGAAGTCCTTACACAAGTTAAATGTTGATGTTAATTTGTTAGTGGTAAGTAGAACTATTTCTTACTTTTTTAGGTAGCATTGCAGATTTTGTTTCTTGTTGAAAATATGGGGAAGTGGTCAACATTATAATCAGGAATTGTCATTTAAAAAACCTTTGAAAATCAATGAAAAAAACATAGGTTTCAGGCAGGGTATAGTTAGGAATTATCATTTAAAGAATCTTTGAAATTCACTGAAAAAACCATAGGTTTCACATATGTTATAGTTAGGAATTATCATTTAAAAAACCTTTAAAATTCACAGAAAAAACATAGATTTTAGGGGTGTTATAGTTAGCTGGACATTTCACTCGTACAAAACCATTGAAATTCCTCCGTTATAGTTAGTTGTACTAACTGTAACTCGCGGGCCCGCAATCCACTGCTGATGATGTCACATATTACATCATTCATGACATGGTCTGTGACATCACTGATGACACCACTGATGCCATCTCAAAAGACATCACTGATTACATCATCCACGTGACAATCAGATACTCATCGTCATACAATACTATAACCTTTCATCACTCTCTGTAAAATATAGAGTACCATATAAGAAGAAGGGGAGTTTTTGGCCCCGAAACGTGTTTGACTCAACTTGTGCTCATGGGGTGAAGCGTTGTTGTTACTGGGAGCCACAATCTATATATATATATGTATATATATATATTCACTGAAAAAACCATAGGTTATAGACCATATATAGTTAGGAATTAGCATTTACAAAACCTTGAAAATTCACTGAAAAAACCATAGGTTATAGACCATATATAGTTAGGAATTAGCATTTACAAAACCTTATTTTACTCACACAAAACCATTGAAATTCGCATATATAGTTAGTTGTACTAACTATATATCGCGCACCCGCAATCCACTGCTGATCATGTCACATATTACATCATTCATGACATGGTCAGTGACATCACTGATGACATCACTGATGACATCTCAAATGACATCACTGATGACATCACTGATGACAACATCCAGTGACTGTGTATTTCTGTAAAGTTAAAATATGTCTTACATATTGAAGAATGAGTGGAGGTATAAGTGTCTGGATGAAGGATTTAGTAGGTGCATGACTGACTGTATGAGTGAGTGATTAAATGTGTCTCACTGAGTGCATGGGTTAGTGACTAAACTGTCTTAATTTGTGCATCATTATGTCTGTTGTTCTGTAAACATCGTGACGCGTCGCGTAAGCGCGACGTATGGCGTTCTCGGGTAATGCGTCTTATGACGCGCCGCGTTAGCGCACCCGGAAGTGCTCCGGAGCGCGAACCGAGGCGCGAAGGGCAGCTCCCCAGAAGCGATCCGGAGCGCGGCACGCAGCGCGTAACGTAAGCGTAACAGGTCATGTGACTTGTTAATAAAACTTTTCATTGGTTCATTTCACTTTTGGTTTCCTAATGATGTAAGGCTAGGTTATGTGACCTAAAAATAACACTTTTCATTGGTTTAGAATTTTTTTTTTCCCAAATGATGAAAGCCCCCACCTTTTTTCTCACTCTGACTTTCAACTTTGTGAGAGGAAGACCTATTTTGACTAATAAGCAATGGCTTCATTAGTAGCTGCAGCTGGTGCACCCCCACCACCACCACCACCTCCTAGGAAGAGAGGACCACCTCCTCAGGTAATCCTCAATCAAGAGGAGGAAGAAGAGGAAGAAGAGGAAGAGGAGCAAGAGAGGAGGCAGTTTTTGCCTGAAGAACCAAGGAGGTCCCATGTAAAAGAAGATTACATCTGGCAATTTTACTCATTTCCCCGGGGCCAAAAAAAAGTTAATGCCCGCTACGTTACCTGTCTCATCTGTAAAAAAAATCTGTCCAGAGGGACTGATAAGAAGTACAGCTATGGCAATTACACCATGCATCGGCATATGGAGAGGTGGCACCCTATAAATTATAGTGCTGCGCAGGTACGTCACCTGCAGGAAAACCCCCCTCCTGTGGCCAGTACATCATCTGGAGAGGCAGTGACGGGACCAGAGGCGAGGGAGACGGTCCCCAACATCCAGTTGAAGTTCGGGGAAGTGAAGCAAGTGTGCATTTATTGCGGCAAATTAATTTGCTACAGGGAGAGTAGCATAAATTTGATCAACGTAGCAATTGAAAATCATAAATGTCCAAAACGCCCCAGAAAGTAAATTATCTTTTTTTTTTGTTGCTCCTGTTGAGCCCGTTATAATCAATGATTTCCGTTTCCCCCCCAAAAAAAAACAAAAATAATATAAAACCGTTCAAAAAATACAAAAAAAGTAAAAAAATGTTCCGAAAAATAATTAAAAAAATATAAAACAACAAAAACAATAAAAAAAAGTTCTTTTCAGAATTACCTCCCCTTTATAAAAAATTGCTAGAATGTTTAGCACTCTGGCAACTTCTATTTCTTTTGATTCACTTCCCGGTTCGCGCGCCGGTACGCGAACCGGAAGCGAAACAAAATAAAAAATAAAAAAAAAGGAAGAGTGAGTATAAGGGAATGAAACAGAGAATAATGTTAAAAGAAAGACAGCTAGAGGGAGTAACACAGTGATACTGTTTAATACATCTATTTACCAAAGAAAAGATGTAAGAGGGTATAATTGAGAAACACAAAATAGATAAGGAAGTGAAAGAAAAAAAGGAGAGTAGAAGAATAATAAACAAGAGTTTCTTGGAGAATATGAGTGAATGTTTAAATTAAGAAGAAAAACAGTAAAGGATGTGGAATGAGAGGTAGGGATAGAACCGGACTAAAAGAACAACCCTGAGGGAAAGTGTTAAGAAAAGAGTGAGTGAAAGTACATAGGAATAAAACAAGATGTATGACAGTGACTAAGGTTAAAACATGTGGAATAACAGAGAGAAAAAACAGAAAGCAGAAAAGAAGAATTGAGAGAAAATGAATAATTGAAACAGCAAAGAAATGTAAATAACATAGTGTGCTTGAACTACAGGGAGAAAGCATAATGAACAAGTAGTGAAAGAGTGATCAGTCAGAGACAGTAAGAGTAATAGAGACGGAGTGAGTGAACAGGAGTGAGGAACTATGAGACCAGAGGGACTGAGAAAAGGAGTGGAAGGAGTAGAGTAAGTAAGTAATAGAGAAAGGAATGAGGGAAGTAGCAAAGGCAGGAAACTGGGGGTTAAAGAAATGAAGCAGTGGAACTAATAGAAGTTAAATGTGATAGAAATGTAACGAAAAGAGTACAAAACACTTACCTTATAATTGTCGTTAACTTAGTCACTTGTTATTTTTATACTTTCAATCTGTGAAAGAAAGAACAAAAATTTGAAAAATATTAAAACATGTATTTAAAAATTAGAAAAGACAAGGGAAAAGATTGAAAATCATTCAATTTTACAAAGAAATAAAGTTAGAGATAAACATGCAGAAAAAAAGAGAAAGAAACGGTGATAGACAGTCAGAGACAAAAAGAAATTGTAATAGAGTAAATTACTAAGAGAAAAAAAAGGAAGATACTTTCAGTGACAGAAAAGAAGGATGAAAGAGAAAACTAAATTGAAGTTGTGTAAGCTACTAAAAGAAAGTGAGTAAGGTAAACTATATAAGGAAAGGGTGAATAAGGAAAAGAGAGTGAGGGAGAGAGGAGACAGAGGAAGTGAAGGAAAGAGTGTCAGATACAGACTGAGTGAGGCAACAAAGAAAGATAAATGAGTGAGGGTGAGTTATACTAACTGATTGCACCAAAAAAGGAGAACCCACAAATATTTAATTTAGAAAACAAAGGGAGGAAAGATGGAAAAGACAAGCGAAGCAGAAGGTCTAAAAGCTGAAAAATGGTGCAAGGGAGAAAAGAAAAAAGCAGAGTTGGATTAGGGAAACAAAGGTTGAAAGATAAGTGGAGTTAGACAGCAAGGGTGAAAGAGAATAAAACAAAAGGCAATGTGAGTATGTAAGGAGGATTGATAGAAGGTAGTAAAAGATGAGTGAGCATGAGATAAGACGAGTACAAATTAAAATTCACTATACAAAGTACAGAATTAATTATACATGTTAAATGGTTAATTTTTGCTGTTCTCAGAATATATCAAATTTCACTAAAAACAGTGAGTTGAAGGTATTCATCATATAACAGCGGGGAAAAAAAACACAATCAAAATGATTGTGTTTAAAAAACCCATATAACATAGCCAATCAGAAATCAGAACTCCTTAAAAGTAACTTACTTTCCATGACGTCGAAGGATCTCCTATGAACAGCTTATACTTTGTTGTGCTGTTATTATTTTCAGCCCGCCAGTTTCTGAAAGAAAAGCTCCATCGTTTTGACAAATATGTTACATACAATAAATGACTTCTCGCTCTCTACCGCACTTCTCCTCAAGGCCAAATCGTGTAAGAGCCATTTATAACTCTTGGAATTCTTCTAAGCAAATCCCGTCATTTTCTTTTTCCGCAACTTTCAGAAAGAAAACGTTCAAGATCACTTTCACAATCCTGTACTAGTAATATCTCACCCTTCTTGCTCACTCATGTTCCACATTTCCTATGACACTGATACTGCTTACTATGAGGCACACTTACACTACCTCTATGACTACTACAATTATTTAATTCTCTACATCACTTTTAATCACAAAGCAATTTAAAACAGTACATACAATTATATCAACTCCTAGAATCATTATAGGCCAGTTACCTACCCAAAATTCTCTCTTCTGAAAATAGAAAGTAAGAATATTTTTAAGTCAAAAGGCAACATTGTTTTATAGTCAAATGTGAATCATTTCCGAAACATCAGCTTTTTTTACATTTTAAATAAGCTGTGTAATAAGCGGATGTTGTCAAAGGACCATTATGTCATATAATAGCTGCAGTTACAAATGTTCTTCCTAAAATCAACGACTGTGTAGCCACAACATTTGTAATTAAAGTTGAAAACTTACTTTCATCAGGTTTATATAGTTGGAATTTTAAAATGACATTATAACCAAAAGTTTGTACAAATAATGTAGACAGCATTGCAGACTTACATTACCTCTACTCCATGTTTTGATTGGCTGCTTGAATTAGCTTATTAAAAGAAACAGTTTTTCTGAACTCATTCAAAGTGCAGTTATTTTTCCATGACGTCAAGTGTTATGGTAAGAACACCGTTTGCTTTGGGAAATACTCTGTTGTCCTTTAACTAATCCGTGCCCACCACTTTCTGTAACAAAACCTTCTTTTTTTTCAGGAACTACTTAAAACTCAAAAATAACTTTTTACTCTGTACTACACTTATCCTTAAGGCCAAATAGTGTAGGAGCCATTAGAACCTCTTCAAATTCCTCAGAGCAAATCCCGAGATTCTTTCCCTAAAATTTTGGTTGTAAAAACACCAGGTAAGAATTTTTAAGGTCAAAAGGCAATTTTTTTTTGAAAGTTAAAACAGAATCATTGCAGAATGACCAGCCGTTTCTAGACTTCAAATAAGCTGTGTAATGTCCTGATGTTGTTGAAGGACCGTCATGATATATAATTGCTGTAGTTACAGTCCTTCC
The DNA here is from genome assembly GCF_964261635.1 of Lissotriton helveticus. NCBI lineage: Eukaryota > Metazoa > Chordata > Amphibia > Caudata > Salamandridae > Lissotriton > Lissotriton helveticus. The sequence goes on along the minus strand of NC_136063.1, from coordinate 2,012,838,208 downwards.
TGATATTGACAACTGCGAAGCAACACAATTTTTAATTAAAGTTGTCAATTTTGTTCCATCAGGCCTACATCTTTGGAACATTAAAATGACATAGTGGCCATATGTTCGTATAAATAATGTGGACAGCATTGCAGACTTACATTGGCTACACGCCATGTTGTGATCGGCTGCTTTTACTAGCTTATTAAAGGACACTGATTTACTGTCTGGCAAAGTTAAATATATAAATCTTTCTGAGTCTACACTAGTAGTACTTGATACCCTACAGTTCTCACAGTCATGCTGCCATTGATAAGAAAGGCCAAACAGATGATCTACATCTACACCTTCATCTTGCAATACATCAAGCATATACATTAAAAACTCCTGACAATCTTGCTGAATATTTTGAGAGAATTGCGTTTGACCTGAACATTTGTCTAACAGATTTCGAATTTCAGACACACTTTCTATTTTTGTTCTATCAGTGCTACATTTCTCTAACACAGAGTTCAGTAAACAGCAAAAACTTTGATCCGAATTGATCACAATCTGTTCTTTTAAAGTTTCTAGAGAAAAGACAACATTAACCACTACATTAGCATAGCAGTTGACACCAGAACTATTTTCAAATTGAAAACCAACAACATCTTCAACGGAATCCATTTTCTTTCTGCTTATAATTTCGGGTTCATCGACTTTTCGTCTTTTTGCTACAACCTCCCTACTATTGGTCACATTTCTTCGTTTCCGGCCTACCACACGTTTCTCAAACAAAGGATATTGAGGCAAATGTGGCGCATACTCTCTTCTTAACCTATTGTATTCCTTAACACAATCTAGATCCGCACAAATGTTTGTGACATCACACTCAATCAAGTATAATCCCGATAAAGTTCTGACTCGTGACAATGCCACATATGCCATTCCCTCCTTGAACACAGAACGGCCAATATTCACCAATGCACTGTCTACACTTAAACCTTGCGATTTATGGATTGTCACCGCATATGCCAAGCAAACAGGAAACTGCTTACGGCGAACATATAAGTCTTTTACAAGCAAAAATCTAGCAGAGCAACGACCAATTAACTGTACTTCCTCAATGCCATCAAATTTAATTTTTAAAAATTCAATTCCATCTCTATTTCTGTATTTCTTAAAATCAACAACATTACCCATTGATCCATTTACCAGACATCTTTCAACATGTAAATTCCTTCTCAAAATGATACGGCAATTTAAGCACACATTCAGAGTCTTTTCAAAACCAGCAGTTTTAGATATAGTCTTCTCTAATGAATCCAATTTTGATTTCAAATTCTCAGACAAAATAATTGTTGCTCCCATATGCTCTATTCTGTCAATAGCTTCCAGTTTCACAATCTCTTGGTTTTCTAAATTCAACATTTTGTTGTTGAAGATGGCACATTCTGCAAGAGTTGGCATCAAACATATTCCAGATTTCTTCTCAGTAATTTTCCGAAAAATATTCTCTGGCACAACGTCTTCTTCTGGATACAAATTTGACAGTAATCGTGCATGTAAAGCTTCTTTCCCATACTCGGTCACTTTTCCGATTCTAACATCTTGTAGAATATTCTTATAATCTTCATCCTTCGCTTGACGCATATTTTCACGCAGTTCAGCATAATTGAAGTTTAACCATATATTAACGTTGCCAATGCTCCCTAGGCACTTCCTGGTATCTTCCTGTGTAAGTAGTTTAAACACTGGTTGTCCTTTCACTGGTGTCAGCTGCAGAAGATCACCGAAAACAATGATGTGTTTGCCACCAAATAACACATCATACTCTGTTTTAAGAACTTCTTGCATTCTCAAATGCACAAAGGCAAGCATGACATTGGAAACCATGCTTACTTCGTCAATGATAAGAACTTTCATTTTCCTCAAGACTCTTGAAACTTCACAACAAGCATCTCCAGATAACTTGTGGTATTGTAATTTGTTACCATGCTCCACTGGCAGCATCAGTAGACGATGCAAAGTAATACCTTTAATGTTATGTGCTGCCAGTCCAGTTGGAGCGGTGACAACACAAGACAGCGATGACTCAGTCCTTTTCTGCAAATAACATGAAATTGCTTTAATGAGGAAACTTTTTCCTGTTCCTGCTTCTCCACTCACGTACAGTCAGACAGGCTTCAACGACATACATGAGCACTCTTTCTTCTCATGACTTAATCCATGATCAATTTGGTTGGTAACTTCGTCATATATTTTCCTCTGCTCAACGTTGAGTTGTCTTTCCAAATCTTCTAAGTTAACCGCATCCTCCTGAGCATGTGCCATGGCTCTTTCCACTTCAATCATGGCAGTGGCAGCGTCATTTTCGATAACTGGTCCTCCTAGTGGATCCTGACTCAATGAAACAGAACTCTGACTGTCCTGAGAACTGTCTCTAGCAATTTAAGCTGCAATTGTTGCTTCCTGCTCGATTTCCGCATTCAACATTTCTAGATATTTTGGAAAAACAGGACATTCTATGGTGTCCTTGGCTGCATTGAAAGAGTCTTCGTAACAGAGGAAATCTCCAAGCAGTTCCTCTTCTGCACGCCAAGGCTTGAAAAGTTGCAAAAGAGCTAAATAGAAAAACTCTTTTCTTTCAAGAGATTCGCCACTCAATTTTCGATGATTTACCAATTGCCATTTTCTTTGCTTGACCAGACATCCCTCACTTCCAATTACAGCATACACTCCTTTATCAATATCTTCTTTGATGTTCCTCTTGAATATGTAATTTTGTAGAACCTCATACAGACAAACATTCTCGAGGTGACTGCTTCTATTTGGATAATATGTATCCAACATGTTGGTCTTCAAAATATCTGTACTGTTTGGCTCCTTTTCCGCCAAATACTCAAATACCCGTACAGGTTTCAGAACTCGATTACGTGTTGCAGCAAGACCAAGACTCGCCTAAATGATACTCCTAGATTTGGCATAGAGACTTGCTGAAGATAACCGGTCAGAACATTCATAAGCTCCGATTTCTCGATGCGACAACATCTTCAAACTGAAACTGTACAACTTCTTACTGAGGCTCTTTTCATGGGAAATGTCCTCCCACATATCCTTCAATTCTGTCTTTTCTTTTTTTGTGATGTAAGATGTCACATACCGAGCCACAGCCATACAGTTATCAGCCACAAACTGTATATCCATGTTAGCATTCCACATGGACAAAATCACTGGGTTGTAGTCGTTGATGTACTTGGACTTTTCAAATTGTATGTATTTTTGGGTGATTTCCTCGTCACATTATGTCGCAGCGAAGACATCAAACTGTTCACTCTTCCTTTAGACATCACCGGTCGTGGAAAGCTGAAACGACATTTTGTGTAGAACTTGTCCTTGTTTCTGAATTTACGACGACAGTACTTTCCACAACGATGACTTTGAAAGCGTAAAACTTGTTCTCTTAGGCTTTTGTCTTCCTTTGTCTTTGGAACAGCACATGTAGAATACTGTTCTATGAAACTCATCACTAAGTCATCCGGATCTGTTCCAAATGTGGGTGCATCTTTGATCCATAGCAGCATATGTATATGAGGAGCACCTCTTGCTTGATACTCCTTTCTCCAGAAGAAATCCAACACCTCTCCAAGAGGTGGATTTTTCTTGTTCATGATGAAAGACATCATAGCTTCAAATCTATGATTGAAGTACCTGCATACATTCACTGGATCCAAAGAGCACAGTTCTCCGGGTGTCTTGAATTCGATATTTTCAATGTTTCCATTTGCCTCTCGTAGAAATTCAAGTAAGTCTTCCCAGCCATACTCGGCACAGCTGAGAGTGAGGAACCATGTGGGAGTTCCTAAGTTCCTCAGCATACATTTTAAATCTCCATGTCGACGGTACAAGTACTCATTAGTACCACGCTGACATGCCATGAGATTAATCAGGTGAGAATCCAAAATACTGTCTTGCACATTGACTTTATCCATAAAGTCCCTTGCTGAGATATTTTGCATCTGTATACCACTTTTCAAGATGTGGTTCACTGCATATGACAGTCCAGACAGATCGCTTTCAAACAGTAGATGAAACAAATAGGGAATGCATTGACAAAACCTAGGATCTTCTGCATACAATCGTAAAGTCCGGTATTCAGAAGCAGGAATTTGATCAGGTCGCTCATCATATCTTCCTCCTTGACCTGTTGGAAATAGTTGTGGGAAACACTGAGCTTCCAAACTTTCCTCCCAAACACTAATGGGACTCCCTTTGGCTTGTTTCATTTGCAACAACTCAATAGCATTCCCCATGACTTCCTTGGAATGCAAAGGATGAACACTATAATGTTCATATATTTCTTCATTTTTAGAGGCTTCTACTTTCTCAATTTGTCCACCACACAAATCGCTGTCCTCTTCTTCACTTACTTCCTCTTCTGCAACATATACATTCTTGTAGTACTTATTGTTTTTCATCAAATACAATGTTGCCTTTTTGACTTTCCTAACATCCACTAAATCTTGCCAGATTTTCTTACTCTTTGTTGGAACCCCATTAACTAAGATAACCAGAGGTTCCTCTTCCACTTTCTCTACTCCAATTGTATTAATGTTTTTCTTCAAATCTAAAGGCAAATAAACAACTCTTCCCTTTAATCCTCTCTGTAAATCTGATGGAGGCAATTTCCCTGTCTTTGGCTCCATTCGTACAATAGCCTGAATTCAGAAGGAATGTCAACCAATTCCAGATTATTATGAACCGCTCTAGCAGGCATCTGGTTTTGATTTAATTTGTTACAACAATAAGTACACACACGTTGATCCGATCCCAAATCAAAACAATTTTCTACCATCAAGTATGTTGCGAAATCCTTCCATTCAGTATTATTTCCCCTTTCACTTTTTGCATATAAATCCACTAACTTAGTCTGATTCTTATAATAAGTGCGTCGACAACACATACAAGTGAAATTAGGCCTCTCACTTGATTTCACCTGAAACGTGGCAATTTCCTTCTGAAAATTATCTGTACTGGAAACCTGTACACTCTCTTCCACATTACCTTCTTCTTCTGGGTCAATTTCAACATTCTTCTCTTTACTTGCAAAGTAACAAAACTCAATTTCTTCACAAATATTCTTCACATCTACTTCAAAACCATGCAAAAGAGCAGTGCATAATTGTTTAAGCATAATTGCTGGACTCTTAGCATAATACAACATTCTAACTAATTTTATCACTTTATTATGATGCACTGCTAGCATCCTGAAATGATGAAAAACACTCTGGCATACTCTCCTGGAAAGACAAGCCAGTGAATGACCATGCAAACCTGTCACTTCTCTCACTCTGCAAGGATCTAATTCTTGCAACAACTTCATTTTCTGTTTTAAAGTTTTCTTATTAAATGTCCGTACAAAATCACAAAGAAAATTGATGGAATCCTGTCGCACACTGCAAATACTACTACACTTTCAGGTGTACACTGGTCCCTTAGGACGTCTTCCTAAAACCTCATTATCTAACACCTCTTCTGCCTCTGTTGACACAAGTTTTTCTTTTTCAACCGGACAACCATCTTTCACCTCATATGCTCGACCACTGGTGTCAACTGCATGCACCAAATCATTATCCTGGAAATAACTCTCCTCATTAAAAAATGCCTCACAACTTGAACTATGCATCCATTCTCCTGAAAAAACTTCACAAACATTACTACGATTAACTGTTCTCTTCCATCTACTATTTGTTTTGAAATCATAAATTACCTTGTTTAGTTTCCTAATTCTATTGATTATCAAAATAAATAACTTTCGCTTAATTTCGAATGCCTGATCAATAATTTTCTCAATGTTTCTCTTTCTCTTATAAAAAGCCACTTTCTGTTGACGTTTCTTAATATTTTTTAACAAATTGCCAATTATCCTGTTGCGGAACATTCGTCTACGAATGTCCCTAAACTGATTTTATCTTCTACTACCATGCACAGAGTTATCTCCTGCTCTAGCAGTAACATTTTTGAGTGGCCTTTCCTTTCCGTTTAAATTGGCTCTCTTTTTCTGGACTAAAACATGTTCTGTAGTGATACTTTTTTTTCTGGGAATGTTTCTTAGGAAAGATTTCGTTCTCTTACCCGGAGCTTTTTTGGTGACTTGACAAGTTTTTATTGTAGAGGACTGCTGCAAGAATTTATTAAGCTGCTGTCTTTGACGTTTTGTAGCCTTTCTCCTTCTTTGCTTCGAAGGCATTGTGTAATTTTGAAATGATCTGCAGTTGAATCTGTGGTAAAATATAATAAAAAATGTTATTAACCACTATTACCAAACAGTAAATCAATAACAGTCGTCAAAAAATTAACACACTACTTGTCAATTCTACATACAATAATTTTTAGTGCATTGGCAAATTTAAAACTCAAAAATAGTAGCAAAGAAATGGAATGCTTCTACATTTGACCTGTGCTCTTTTATATGTGAATCTGAACTAATTTTATTAGCATATTTCACTATTTTATTAAAGACACTTCACACAAGCTGTTTTTGAAGTTGTATTTAATTTTAAATAAAACGGTTAACATGGTTACTTTTCATTTCCAGTAACTTTTAAAAATAAGTCTTTATAGTTCCATAGGCTCGAGCAGGTCAGCTTCCCACCCTATGTCATACAATTCTGACAAATCGGCATCCTCATCATATTCTTCATCATCCACAGGATATAAATCATCCAAGGGATCTACTTCCACTGACGTTTCAATGACAAGTTCAATGATAAGATCGAGATCAACAGATTGCTCATTATCACTCATGCTTGATGTTGTCGTTATCTTTAAAGAAAGAGAACAACAATGAGATGTTGCAGAGTAAGAGACAAATCTCAGAGACTATAATAGTAAAATTGTTTAACAAGAGTAACATTTTGAAGATATTATTTAACCATGTCCAGCGATGCTGAGGAGGTGAGGCCTATGTCCAAGTTTTCAGTGAACAGGACTCATCTCTTCTTAACCTTGGATAAGCCTCACCAACTCTGTGTCCCCTGCTCATACTTAAATGTAAAGGGGCAGATTTATGTTAACTGGCGCATCCCCAGGGATGCACCAGTTAACGTGCGCCGCTGCTCTGCCACCCATGATGTGCCGCATTTACAATGTGGAGCACCATTGAGCAAAAACAGCACAGATGCGTCACGCATCTGTGCCGCAAAAGCGGCGCATTGCAGGAATCACGTCGTAAGCGCGACATGTCTACTGCAATGCACAGGGGCAAGCCACACATTGCATAGTGCATCACTCCTTATGCCTGTTTCAAACAGGCGTAAGGATTTGATTCAGCAATGCCATAAAGCTGACTCAGTGAAATCTTCTACATTTCACTGTGTTAGTTTTACAGGGCTTTCATGCAAATGAATGCCCACCCTGCAACAAAACTCCCACATGAAACCTGACGCAGGTTTCATGTGGCACAGGACTTTACACCGTGACACATCTGCCTAGATGCATCAAGTTGTAAATATGTCGCAACATAGCGCATCTTTTGCGCCGCCGCTGCGTCACAAAAGTGACGCACAGCGGCGCAAAAGAGGCGCACGGCCATCATAAATCTGCCCCTAACATTTTAAATGATTGGTTCAGGATGCCGATAAGGTGTGGCCTATCCAGGGGTTTGTTTGAGGTGAGGCCTACTCAGGGTTGCAGTTGAAATTTAGGCTTGTTGAAGAGTACAGAGGAGATAATACATGTGCAGGCCTACCAATGAAGTGAGTCATGTCCACTGCACTCTTGAACAAAGGCCAGACCTCCTCTGTCTCCCTGGACAGGCCTAAACCTCATCTGCACAATGTGATTCGTAATGTTAGAAAACACAGGTGATATAATTGAAAAACTTGCAAATATTTATGCTCAATTCACAATCACATCACCTGTGTTTCCTCAGCTTAGGTATCTCATTGTGCAGATGTAGTCTAGCATATCCAAGAGTACGCAGAAGATGAGGACTGTATGCAACAGAGCAATGTACATTACTCACCTCCCTTGACACTTACAGAAGCCTCAGTTTCTCCATGCCTCCTACGCAGTTCTAAATGTATATCATTATCATCATAGTGACTATGAAACTCTTCCAGAACATATTGTGAAACCTTAATGACTTCAAGAAACGTGTTTTTAAACCGGCAAACAAGGAAAATTATTCTCACATATTCATGGTGGAAAGTAAAATATTTATTTAAAGAAACAGACACCATTATGACCTTCTCATAAATGTGAAAAGCATTTCTTTTAAAAAAAAAACGATTTTCTGGTCATAATTTGAAAACACAACACAGCTCCTATGTAGAAGCACACCCTGTCAGTACCTAAATTTGCCAAGCACACATGGGGGCGTATTTACAAGGACCTTGCACCACGGGGAAGTGACTTAAATTAAAATGGGGAAAATAACATCAAAGTAACTCAAAGGCCTTGTAAATATGCCCCACGCAGCCTATGAAACTCTAGCAGTACATATCAAGAAACCTAATTGACTTCAAGAAATGTTTTTAAACACATCAAGTAAACCAATTATTCACCCACATTCATGGGAAAGTGACTTAAAATGCCCTAACACACATGAAAGCGTATTTTTAAGGCCCTTGCACCATTTTTGCGTCACTTTTAACATGGCTATGTAACTCAAAGAAACAAAATCTAAATTTGCCAAGCACACATGGGGGCGTATTTACAAGGACCTTGCACCACGGGGAAATGACTTTAATTAAAATGGGGAAAATAACGTCAAAGTGACTCAAAGGCCTTGTAAATATGTCCCAAGCAGCCTATGAAACTCTAGCAGTACATATCAAGAAACCTAATTGACTTCAAGAAACGTTTTTAAACACATCAAGTAAACCAATTATTCACCCACATTCATGGGGAAGTGACTTAAAATGCCCTAACACACATGAAAGCGTATTTTTAAGGCCCTTGCACCATTTTTGCGTCACTTTTAACATGGCTATGTAACTCAAAGAAACAAAATCTATTTGTAAAGCACTTGACACAAAGCAACATTTTAAATACACAACTTTCTTCATAATTTTCTCCCTAAAGCATACTATTCTCTATCTAAATTAAATGAATCTTTTCTCACCTTAGCAAATACTTTTTGAGTTTTAAAACAGTCTCAGACACACACCAATTTTTCTTTAGCAGAGCAAAGGGTATGCACTCCAGAGGCTGCAACCAACAATGGCACAGAAATGCTGTAATTCATCACACATATCTCTCATGTCACCCAATCAAAACTCTTCCCTCACTTTTTTCAAATCAACACCCAAACCTAATTGACTTCAAGAAACGTTTTTAAACACATCAAGTAAACCAATTGTTCACCCACATTCATGGGGAAGTGACTTAAAATGCCCTAACACACATGAAAGCGTATTTTTAAGGCCCTTGCACCATTTTTGCGTCACTTTTAACATGGCTATGTCACTCAAAGAAACAAAATCTAAATTTGCCAAGCACACATGGGGGCGTATTTACAAGGACCTTGCACCACGGGGAAATGACTTAAATTCAAATGGGGAAAATAACGTCAAAGTGACTCAAAGGCCTTGTAAATATGTCCCAAGCAGCCTATGAAACTCTAGCAGTACATATCAAGAAACCTAATTGACTTCAAGAAACGTTTTTAAACACATCAAGTAAACCAATTATTCACCCACATTCATGGGGAAGTGACTTAAAATGCCCTAACACACATGAAAGCGTATTTTTAAGGCCCTTGCACCATTTTTGCGTCACTTTTAACATGGCTATGTAACTCAAAGAAACAAAATCTATTTGTAAAACACTTGACGCAAAGCAACATTTTAAATACACAACTTTCTTCATAATTTTCTCCCTAAAGCATACTATTCTCTATCTAAATTAAATGAATCTTTTCTCACCTTAGCAAATACTTTTTGAGTTTCAAAACAGTCTCAGACACACACCAATTTTTCTTTAGCAGAGCAAAGGGTATGCACTCCAGAGGCTGCAACCAACAATGGCACAGAAATGCTGTAATTCATCACACATATCTCTCATGTCACCCAATCAAAACTCTTCCCTCACTTTTTTCAAATCAACACCCAAAGCTAATTGACTTCAAGAAACGTTTTTAAACACATCAAGTAAACCAATTATTCACCCACATTCATGGGGAAGTGACTTAAAATGCCCTAACACACATGAAAGCGTATTTTTAAGGCCCCTGCACCATTTTTGCGTCACTTTTAACATGGCTATGTAACTCAAAGAAACAAAATCTAAATTTGCCAAGCACACACGGGGGCGTATTTACAAGGACCTTGCACCACGGGGAAATGACTTAAATTAAAATGGGGAAAATAACGTCAAAGTGACTCAAAGGCCTTGTAAATATGTCCCAAGCAGCCTATGAAACTCTAGCAGTACATATCAAGAAACCTAATTGACTTCAAGAAACATTTTTAAACACACCAAGTAAACCAATTATTCACCCACATTCATGGGGAAGTGACTTAAAATGCCCTAACACACATGAAAGCGTATTTTTAAGGCCCTTGCACCATTTTTGTGTCACTTTTAACATGGCTATGTAACTTAAAGAAACAAAATCTATTTGTAAAACACTTGACACAAAGCAACATTTTAAATACACAACTTTCTTCATCATTTTCTCCCTAAAGCATACTATTCTCTATCTAAATTAAATGAATCTTTTCTCACCTTAGCAAATACTTTTTGAGTTTCAAAACAGTCTCAGACACACACCAATTTTTCTTTAGCAGAGCAAAGGGTATGCACTCCAGAGGCTGCAACCAACAATGGCACAGAAATGCTGTAATTCATCACACATATCTCTCATGTCACCCAATCAAAACTCTTCCCTCACTTTTTTCAAATCAACACCCTTCCCCCCTCTGCCCTTTCTGCCTTTTTTCCATAGCAACCACCTCCTGAAAGACCTCTCATGTTTACAAGTTCACACAACAATGTTTCAATTGAACTCTGAACTCTCAGTACACCTGCGTATCCAGTGCAATCTTTCATAAAATGATTTTTTCTTGACCATTCAAATTACATCTTTCAAAGAACTCATCCATGCACCCTAACTTTCTGTTTTCAGCAATCAAAATCCACCAATCACTGCTACTGAATCATTAGCACAGTAACTCCACAGTTTTTTTCATTATAAACTCCTACTGTTTCAACTGCCATTTCATACCCACACTTCATCTGACTGCAGCATAACCTCCTCTCACCATGTTTTCTGTCTGGATTGTTGGACATAGTTACATCCACTGGGCTCAAAGGTATGCTGATAACAGAAATTTACAAAACCTCAATTTACAAAATGTGGAAATCAACTGGATTGGCCACAGAGGATTAAGATGTCACCAATTGATACCATTGGTGAAAACCTTTTTGCATTTGCCAAAACCTGACCTGTTAATTGTGCACTGTGGAGGAAATGACGTGGGCACTTTGACTGGGGTAGGTCTGGAAATGCTTTTAAAGGACACCTTTGAGCAATTGATGGCACTTTTTCCTCAAACTGCCTTGGTATATTCAAATATATGCCAAAGACAGAAATTGAGGTGGTCCAACCAATTTTGTCCACAAATTGAGAAATCGAGGAAGCATGTAAATAAGTCTGTTTCAGCTTACATGAGAGACCATGGAATGGGCTTCATCTACAACAATAACTTGTGTTACTACATGCAAGATATCTACAGAGGAGATGGAGTTCACTTCTCAGATGAGGGGAACAGAGATTTTATCCTGAATTTAAGACTATGTATTGGTACCTACTTATAAGTACCTAAATCTACCACATACCCAAAAGCTCTTCTCAGAGCTACCCTAACTATGATCACTCTAAACAAATTTTAAATGTAACTTTTTTTTTTACTAATTTGCACGATTTACGCTTTCCGGAACGCTACCCGGTTCGCGCACCGGACGCTAACCGCGCGGAAATTTTTAAAAAAATTTGGTTTTTTTTTCCGCACATATGGGCCTCCTCAGCCACCCTCAGAAAACCTAGGGGGTCAGGATACGTCTCCCGTGCCCCCTTATACCCATTTCCCACATTGTTTTTCCTCCATCTTGTGATTAAATTTCACCGAAACACAAGATGGCGGACTCCCGTTACGCTACAGGTTAGCTACCTGGTTCGCGTACTGGGTAGTGCCTCTACCGCGAAAAAACGAAAAAAAAATTGTTTTTATTTTTTGCCCCGCGGGACCCTTTAATAAACCCCTCATCAATCCTAGGGGGTCAGGAGGGGTCTACCTTGCCCCCTTTCATTAATTTCCCCCTTCGTTTTTCTTCACCTCTTGTCTCTCGATCCTACCGAGAGACAAGATGGCGGCCGCTCCGGACTGTTTAGAATGTTGACAGACACCGGAGAGCCAATCAGCTTCGCTTCGCGAAGTTCCGTTACGCGTCAGGTACGCGAACCGGGGCGCTAACCGGAGCGCTGTTACAGATATATATATTTTTTTGAACGTTAATTTATCAAAATCCACTGGAGCACATATATTGAGACCTAGCAAAGGCACATCGGCCAAACAATATCTACAATTTTGCCAAGTTTCGTGTAAATCCATTCAGCCGTTCGAGCTAAAAGTGAGTCCAACCGCCCTATGGAAAATTGCATGGGAAAAACGTGTTTTGGGACCCCCCTTTTTTCTCGGCCTCCCCTTGACGAAACCCCCCCACATTTTTAGGGGCTGCTCAGAAACAAAATGTTCAATTTTCCTGAAAATTTCAGCCAATTCCGTCCTCAAACGCCAAAGTTATTCAACATAGAATTTTCAAAAATCCCATAGGAAAAAAATCCTAACTATATATACCTACTGGCGACTGCCAGTAGGTAATATATAGATATATATATATATATATACACACACACAAGCAAATCCTGCACAAAGCCGGTCACATCCAGCTTAGGGGGGCTGGTGTGAGCAAACGGGTGCAGGTCCCGTTAAATATGCACAAAATAGTTCCGTCATTGTACCCCAGGGTTGGGTCACAGGAAAGCTCGCCTCACTTAAAATATCCCCAAAGCCCCAGATAGGAAAAATAAATTGGTAATTCATTACCATTTTATTTTCTTCCCCTGTCCCAAACAGAGCATCAGGAATTGGGAGGGGCTGCTAATGAGTGACAGCAGTTGGGAGGAGGGTGGGCAGCATGTGTATTGTATAAAGACAGGTGGATTAGAGAAGTGCAGGCCTTCAAAGTGATGTGGAGCACCCAGTGAGGCCGCTCCCTCCAATCAGGGCACTGCTCTCACAAAATGATGGCAGCGCCAGGATTGGTTACGGGAGTTTCCTGGAGCTGCACTTCCAGAAAGAAGCGGTATGGTGTAGTGCGGAGGCTAGGTAAGTCTTTTATATATATTTTTTATTTATTTTGTTTTCACTCGCTCACACACGCCTGCCTCTCCCCTCCCCGTAGATGCCAGGGGTTTATTTTTTATTTAGTTTGCTCTCGCGCGTGCTACACCCCACACACCCACACCCCATAAATGTCAACTGCCACTGCTCCGTTATAAGCCACATTGATTTATTTGGCTATGCGTTTCAACCACACAGGGTCTTTGTCACAGCCTGGTACAAATTCAGTGTGCCCAATCGCTCTTTAACAGGGGTAGTTAAACAATAAACACAGAAACCAGGTATCACTTTAACTTTAAAAATAAGAAATATAGAGATAGAAACCAGGTTGCAGGATAAACATGTAAAAATACACCTAGCATTTTAAATTGAATATCGGCCTTCATTGGAAAGAATTGTTACACATCATGATTTCACCCCATGATATTATGTTAAACTCAGAGGTGCGTGACACTTACAGACAAACAATTTGTTATTTATGCATTAATGGGGCTGCACCATTTGTCCTCATGGCACAGCTAAGTAACCTGGAATGCCTATTGGCCAACAAAACCTTTTCTGCCTAGTGGCAAACCTCAAATGACTCGAACATTTCATTCATTAATCAAACATCTCAGTGGTACATCATCTGACTTGAGGTTGTTCACAACGGGAAGGATACAAATAACATTATTATTAATACAGCGTCATGCATATATCAAAAGCCCAGTGGCCACATTCATCTAAGCAGTTTAAAATATCCTGTTACATTGTATGCCTAGTTAATAAACTCTCAATAATCAGGCAAGAGAGAACTTTCCCTTCTGGGCACCTTTGAATAACCCAGAAAAACAAATCAATGTACAGGCAGACGGACCATTAGTAAACCAATAGTTAATTCCAATACAACAAGAAAAGGAAGAAAAAAACATTACCCACTGCACACGCGTAAAACCAGAGTTGGCTCCGGGAATCACATCATGCATGCAGTTTATCACAATCTAAACGAGTTTGTCATAAACCAAATTTTATTTTTGCTTATTTGGTAAACCGGCAAAGAACACAGGTTGCGTCCATGGCCACCTAAAGATTATATCCAACGTTCCTAATAATAATGGAATTTTCCCACGGAAATATACCTATCTAGCAGACACATCTCAATATTATTCAACTTAGCAAAAAAGACCAACATAACATTACCAATCTCCAATATATCTCAAAGAAAAGAAAAAAAGACAGAATAGAACCAAAATAAAGAAAGAAGCATAGAAAGAGGAAGAAATAGCTGTAAACTTTTCAAAATTGTCAAAAAAGCCAATGTGTACATGCAGTTCCTCATCCTCGTTGAGGCCTCCTGGGGTCTTGCTACTGAGCAGAATAATTATTCTGATTCTAAAACTTTGAGCTTTTTCTCTCTGTCACCACCTTGTGCATTCTTCTCAATCCTGTCAATTCCAAAATATGACAAAAGATCAGCATCCTGATTATGTTTCTTTTCCCAATGTCTAGCTATTGAATAATTAACATCTTGGGCCTAGATGTAGGTAATAGCAAATTACCGAATGGTAAATACTGAATTTTACCGATTCGGTATTTACTAATCGGTAATTGCTATGTAGGTAAAAAATTCGGTAAAAATACCGAATCGGTTAACACCATCCTTACCAAATATTTGGAGGAAAATGAGATTCTGGACACGTCACAAAACGGGTTCCGGCCTAAACATAGCACAGAATCTGCTTTGGTGGCAGTCACTGGATGAGGGCAGCACCACAGCGCTGGTGCTGCTTGATCTGAGCGCGGTCTTCGACACGGTCTCCCATGAGATTCTGCTCCATCGACTCAGGGAGATCGGGGTCAGTGGAACGGCCTGGGTCTGGTTTGCATCCTATCTATATGAGCGTTCTTTACATATCCATGCCCCACGTACCAGTCCAATATTCATCCCCTCAGCTGCGGTGTCCCTCAAGGCTCTGCGCTGAGCCCCACACTTTTTAACGTGTACGTCCGCCCTCTGGCCCTCCTGGCCAAGGCCCGGGAGATAAATATATTATCCTATGCGGACGACACGCAGCTGCTATTCACTTTCTCCAAAAACCCCGGCCAAGACCAACTGAGGTTCCAGGAGGATATCCTGGCAATCTCAGAATGGCTGGCGGAAAACTACCTCCAACTCAATTCTCTAAAACGGAGGTGCTTCTGTTTGGGAGAGACTCTCATAAATGGGATTACCAATGGTGGCCTGCTGCACTGGGTCCTCCTCCCCAGCCAAAAAAACACAGTAAAATACTTAGGGGTCCTGATGGACAACTCCCTCTCCTTTGAACTGCATGCCAAAAAAGTGGCTGAAACCCATTTTAGGATTTTTTGCAGCACCCATTTGCCAAGTGATCATTCAATCAGTAGTCTTGTCTCGTCTTGATTACTGCAACGGACTTCTATTGGGTGCAAACAAAACGGTCACAAAGAGACTGCAACAGGCCCAGAATGCCGCTGCCCACACTCTCTTTGCCCTCCCTAAACACTGCCACATTTCCCATCTCCTGCGCTGCCTACACTGGCTCACGATCAAATGGAGAATCCATTTTAAAACTCTCTGTACCATTCATAAGATTCTGTACTATCAGGGCTCCCAGATCCTGCAGGGGCTCTGTTCATTGTATGTACCAACACGTGCTCTGCGTTCTGCAGATTTGCACCTGGCCTGCACTCCCAGGGTGCGCAGGAGCAAAGCGGGCAGGCACTCATTCAGGTCCCTGGCTCTGGCCTCTGGAATTCCATCCCAATCTCGTTCCTCCGCACCCAAAATCACTTGGCTTTTAGAAAGCAGATTAAAACCTGGCTATTCTCTCTCATCTAGCGGGGGACGCCTGTGTTGTGCGCCTACTCCTTGGGCAGTTCTGGGCTGTCCTTCTTTTAGCCTTTCACCTTCCATATTTGTCGCCTTGTTCCGCTAGCGCTGGGACGCCCCATTGCTGGGGTAGCCATGCGCTATAGAAGCCTCTTTAACATAACATAACCTCACAAAATTTATCAACAC
Organism: Lissotriton helveticus; assembly: GCF_964261635.1. Classification (NCBI taxonomy): domain Eukaryota; kingdom Metazoa; phylum Chordata; class Amphibia; order Caudata; family Salamandridae; genus Lissotriton; species Lissotriton helveticus. The sequence goes on along the minus strand of NC_136063.1, from coordinate 2,012,821,822 downwards.
AGTGCATGGCGGATTGTCGCTAACGCTCACATTGAGAAGCCTTGTGTTCGCATTGAGGAAGCTGCCACTTGAGTAAAACTGCACCCTCTTGCGCTGCTCGTGGTACAATTTGTGCTGATTTTAGAGAGCGAGGAAAAAAAGCAGCACTAAAAATCAGCGCAAATGGTGCAACGTAACGCCCTCTGCCCCTTGCAAGAAGATAAAATTAGTGATGTAACATGTGGGGAAATTAGTAGTGCATGGTGAGGGCGCAAGTTATAGTTACTTTAGGGTACGAGTTATAGCTCCTTAAGGTAGATCTAACTATAACTGCTGAATGTCTATGGTTTTGTGTGTGTAAAATCTAAACCTAACTGTAACATCCCTGTAACCTTTGGATTTTTAGTGAATTTCTATTTTTAATTCTATTTCCTAACTATAATGTCCCTGTGTAACATTTGGTGTTTTCAGTGCATTTCTAGTTTTTCTTAACATAAAGTTGAGGCAGGCGGATGCCCGAAGGGATTGGCCACCTGTGGCCAATAACTCGGACACAGCCAAGCTCATGTCACGCAAGGCCTTTGGCCATCCGCAGTGGGAGGTTTGCCACAGGGTCTGCTTCTAATCCCCTATATGCAGCTAACCACACTCTGTGCACATCCTTAGGCTGTGTGTGGCGGGGGATTGGTCGCAAGGCCTGCCCTGCATTCAACCCCTCACATGCAGCCCCCCTGTGCTGATTTAGGCTACAGGAACACCATCCCCTGTGGCCTGCCATATTTTGTTAGGTAAGGGGTACATAACGCCTTCTTCGGGTGAGGGAATTTGAACCCAGGATCCCATCCCCGGGGTCCCATCAGTTAAGTTGTGTGGGAGAGGGGCATGCAGGACCCTACCAGGTCCGATTTTGGCCCTGGGGACCCCATCTCCCAAGGCCCAGACATATTAGAAATGGGAAGGGGACACGCAGCAAACCTCCCCAGGCCAATATTGGTCCTGGGGACCCCATCCCCATGGCTTTGGCGATTAATAATTGGGGAGGGGGAGCGATTGTCATTGACAACTTTTCAGGAAGTCATCTTACCACAGTCATGCGAGGCTATATTAGCCTATAGATCAGGATCCCATCATGATCCCTGTTACATACTTCATAAAGTTGCTGACTGCATAAACCCAATAATCAATGACATTGTTTACACTTCATTAGCCATTGCTGAGGTTCTGAATGACTGGAAATTAGAAGTTGTTAAACTGCTACAGAAAAAAAACTGGAGTTTAGAATCATCTCCCCTTTGAGGAATGCTTTAACAGTGACAATGACAGGAGTGTCATTGACAACTTTTCAGGGAGTCATCTTACCTCAGTCATGCGAGGCTGTATTAGCCTATAGATCAGGATCCCCTCATGATCCCTGTTGCATACTTCATAAAGTTGCTGACTGCATAAACCCAATAATCAATGACATTGTTTACACTTCATTAGCCATTGCTGAGGTTCTGAATGACTGGAAATTAGAAGTTGTTAAATTGCTACAGAAAAAAAACAACTAGCAGATCCCACTATTATTTCAAACCTCCTTCTGATTTCACTACTTCCTGTTGTAAGCAAAATCATGGAAAATCTGTTTAATGATCAACTAACTGCGTTTCTGGAGGTAGCTAACATCTTACATCCACAGCAGTCTGTCCAAGTCACTCCAAAGAATCAGCTCTGTTGGAAGTTGCAGTTGCATTAACCTTAATGTTGGATGTGGTAAAAAATGCAGCGGTTATTTTATTAGACCTATCAGCTGCATTAGATACCATCTCCCATGACAACCTGCTGCAACTTATCAAGGACTGTGAAATCTCTCATCTGGCACTGTCTTGGATTAAATCCTTCCTCTCATATTTCAGACAGGGTTCTATCCATGAAAATACTGCCACTTCCAGGGTACCCCTGGGCTCCTCACATTATTTTAACCGCTACGTGGCCTCCTTGATCTCGTTAATTACCTCCTTTGGTATTGAAGCCACATCTTATGCCGACGACACACAACTGATTTTGTTGTTGTATACAGACTCTATTGACTCTGAGAACAAATTTAAAAACTGTTTAACCACAGTCCTCCACTGGATGTAAGTAAATATTCTTAAATGCGATTGCGACAAAACAGATATTATGCTACTTGGGAAGTCCAACTCCTTTGATCCGGCGCTATGGTGACCTTCATCTACTCTCACTCCCCCGCTTCCCACCAATCAGAGTTAAAAACCTTGGAGTAAAATTTGATGCCTCTCTGCCATTTCACCCACAAGTAACAACAGGAGCGTGTTTTAGTCTCATAAAATCATTGAAAAAGTTCTTTGAGTACTTCTCACTACCAGCAAGAGACAGTAGCCTTTGGATTGATAACATCTAGACTGGATTACTGTCATAATTTAAATACAGGTTCATTTAAACAAACTATTCAGAAATTACAGGTGGCACACCAATCTGCGACCAGACTGGTACTACAACTCCCCCGAAGTTCCTCTGCATCACCAGCCATGAAAGCTTTGCACAGGCTGCCAGTGCACAAAAGGGTTCTTTTTAAAATCCTTTTATTCACTTTCAGAGCTTATAGAGCACTGGGGCCAAAATACTTAACCTCCAGAGTCCCTCACCTATGGAGCTTAGGTCCTCACAAGCCAACCTGCTTAAACCTCCGAAGTTCTGACTTGAAACACTATGTTGAACATCCTTCACAGTCTTGTGTACAAAGGCTTGGAATCATCTCCCTGGGAGATTGAGATTCAAGGCAGCTCAAGACATGGCTTTTTGAAGAGCTGTATTACTTGCTCATCCTCTGATGTTCTCTTCTCTCAGGTCACTTAGGGTTATGAAGCCACATTTATTGCTGCTTAGTGCCAGGATGCTTCTTTGAGAGTGGCAGTTCACTCTACAAGTACACCATTCATTCATTTAATCAGATCTCACCAAGAGATCTGTCAGATCTGTTGAGGATTCGTGTCCCTAGATCTCCATATTTCCTTTTCCTTTAATAACTTTAAAACTACTGAACCGATTGGCACTAAATTACAAAAGGCACCCTTTCTGGTCCAAGAATTAGCTTTCTGATAACGTTGGTGTAATTCTGTTCAGCAGTTCAGGCTGCACTCATGTTCAAAATGCCAATGGAAATTGCATTGGGAAAACGTGTTTTGGGACCCTGCTTTTTCTCGGACCCCACTTGACGAATCACCCTGAAACTTTCAATACAGCAGCTGAAGTGAGTGGCAATCTAGTTTTGCTTGCATAGACCCCCCTCAAAGGGCTTGAAAATTCCCCGGAGACCACCACCTCCCCAGGGATAACAATTCTAATAAGAGGAGGGCTGTGTAGACCCCCCGGATATCTGGGATCACCACCTCCCCTGGATGACATTTAGAAAAGTTTATGGGGTGTAAGGCGGATGCCTGAGCTCTGGGGACCTCCACCTCCCTGGGGCTATTAACAAATTGGCTAGGGGGGGCTGAACGGACCCCCAATCCCCGGGGACCACATCCCCAGGAATAACTTAATTATAGAGTGGAAGACCGCATGGACCCTCCAGGCCCTGGGGACTATCACTTTCCCTGGGCTGTCTTTTCTTTTTAAAAAGAAGGAGGGGGCATTATCGGCCCTGGGGACCACTGCCTCCCTGGGGTGGCCCATGTAAGGAGGTGAAGGAGGGGACACGCAGCTCCACTCCTGGAGTTATACATGGCCCTGGGGATCACCTCCCCCCAGGGCTGGCTCCTGCTCCATCACAGAGTGCACAACCCGGGACGCAGCTGTTTTTGCTGTTTTGCTTTGACAGCTCCTGCCAAGTTAGAGCAAGCACTCCGTTTCCAGCAAGCGAGAGCTGAGAAAATGCTCTCTCTTGCTGGAAGCTGAGGTTTATCTGTTTTACTGCTCATTGTTAAGCAGGCAGGGAAAAGAAGAAAAGATTGCTCCTGCATGGAAGGAGCTGTCTTTCCGTAGCTCTCTTCATGCAGCAGTAATGCTGACTCCCGCAGGAGCCTTGAAGCCCACCCTGCAGTCCAACTGCACAATGGGTGATCTGGGGGCACCCAGAGGAGATGGCAGGGCCCCAGGAGATGGGGCCCTAGTGGCCACAATCGGCCACATCCCCCCTCCCACATTTGAAAAAGGCCAGGCCCCAGGGGACGGGGTCCACAGGGATGAAAATGGCCGAGGACAGGGGGCCACAAACCCCCATCTGGTTTAGATGGGGCCCCAGAGGATGGGGTCACCGGGGCTGCAATTGGCCCAGGAAAGGGGTCTGTGCAGCCCCCTCCCCTATTGCATTATGGCTATTAATTAAATAATTTATTGTAATTCCAAATTTGTTGTCTATGTCATCGAACGCAAATGCAGTCGTTTGTACGTAGGGAGCATGATCAGAGCCCTGAAGCATAGAATCAGGGAACATATAAGAGCCTCAAAATAACATGACATAAGATATCCCATGACAATACATGGCACGGAGTGTGAGGCACAGGGACAACACAATTTTCCTTCTACAGGATCGACATACAAGTGCAAAACCCGTAGAGGTGGCAATAGAGAACTCAAACTAAGACGCACAGAGGCACTGTGGATTATGAATTTGAAATCTGTTGAGCAAGGTCTTAATACGGACCACGAACTGCAAAATTTCTTGGGAGACTAAGCAGTACAAAAAAATCTGAAATGTATCATAGGGACGCATTGAACATAGACTGCAATATATATACCCATGTACACAGTACTTGTTGCCCAGGAATGAGGGTTTCTCGCAGTATTTAGGATATGTAGAATTACTTGATTCATAGTAAACACATGAGCATTTGGGTGGTCGCACGGGTGTCACGAATAGAACACTCTTAATTAGCGTTCTCACTAAGGGACTCACTCTTGTAGGGGTTGATGAAGGTCTAGAGCGGATTACATGACTGGAGAATATTTAGTCAATCACATGGACCTAGCGCACTATCACATAGGTATAGGTGTTATATGTGGTGCCGGATGTAAGAGAGCATAACAGTGATGGACATAGAAAAGACTCAGTGGGAGCTTCTAGTTAGAGACTGCAATACGCGGTTTTGTAGATTATCATTCTAATTGATATGAAAACAAAGGAGTTAGGTACTGGGGCTTTTCAGATGACCACACAGTCGCGCGAGAAATTGAGCACAATAGCGTACTCGTGTACAGGTATGTGCTTAAATGCGTTCTCTGCAGCCGGTATGGATGCTAGGGGTTTGTTTGGAATACCACGGGCGAACTAAAAGACTGTTGTTTGATTTGCTTGACTTGCAGGAAAGAACTTAGAATATTGGATTCTCGTAACGCTTCACAATAGACTAAAAGGAAGTCAGTGTTTTCTTAATCCTGATTTAGGTAAGATAACAATAGTCACATGTGATACAAATTGGCACGAATTAGGGCATATTTATCGGATGAATAGGTAGTTTGGATCTTAATTAACAGAGGATAACCACACTGGAGTGACATGCTTACTTGAAGGAGAACTTATTAATACTTGACAAGCCGGGTCGGAAGTAGAACCGGCAGAGAGGTCAAATGAGCCAGATATTATTGTTGGTTTTAGGATGGTAGTGTTGGGGCCAACACTTGATGTGCTTTACAAAGCACTTCGCAGACCTTTTGGTGATGTTTTACTCTCCATTTAGGTGAGAAGAATTAAGTAAATTGGCGAGCCAGATATGTAGGAATGAATAAATGTCAGTGAGGGGTAGGGACTATCTCCATGTCACATGATTATGACTGGCTATAGATAAACACGGTTTTAATCCTGATGGCTTTTGAGAAGATTAAGTTATTGGGTACCACACAATGCTGTACTTTTTCCAATGGCATTACGAGCACTACACAATCAGGAGATTTCAGCACATGACTAGACATGTTATTAACAAAAATACGCATTGCATTAGTTTCCACCATTCGGAGGAGATTATGATTTCTTCTCTGTCTGTATACACCATCCATGTAGGTTGAAACAAAGTGGTGAAATGTCTCTTCGCCATGTTTGAAATAATGTAAACACGATCTGTTGTTGACATTGATATTATCATGTTTCTTTAGCCCTGAAGAAGTTGCGGGGTAATCCCCTACCGACGAAACACGTGTTGGATGGGCGTAGAAAATGAAGACAAAGAACAGAATATTATGTTTTGCTCTATCTTGTGCAACTACTGGAATGTTGATGTTTTGTTGATATATGTGTGTGCTAAGGATTGTGAGCCATGTTAAAATAACTGTTATTATTAGAGCGTGAAGTAATAGTAACCAAACACTATTTAATAAGAACCCTGTAGCTACGTTAAGGTGTGTACAAATCCGTGGCACAGATTTTTTTATGGAGTCTCATTTTCATATTTTCACGCAGATTTCCAAGCTTCTTTCACATTTTACACATTTCCAGAATGTTTTGCTCTTTTGTAATTTTAATTGCATTGATACAGCTCTTACCATCCTGACAAGGCATTGAGGTGCTTCACGATGGGGAGCACACCTACTGCTTTGGAAATCCAGCGTTGTTGTTTACTGCTTTTGGGATTTGTCTTATGCGCTCATGCAAACTATTCCATGCGTCACACAGTTTCTTTATGGTGCACTAAATGAACAGTGAACTGGTTACTTGCGCTTTTGGAAATTACCAATTGATTCTCTATTGTTGTTTTCTCACATTTCAGGCAGATAAAGAGCAGCAGAAATGTTGGAGGAATGACTCGAACCAAGGAGGTTGGACGCAGTAGCTGTAGTTATGATATGGTAGCAATGCTGCCAGCAGTTCCTGAATATTTCAAGAAGCTCAGTTGAGTTACAAGCTGGAATCCACACTCTGATCAAGGTCCTTTGGCTATGGACGATCTTGCAACAGTGCAGACAGAATCAACAAGCAGATGGGTGCGCTAAGCCTATTTTCATGCCTATTAATACAAGGACAGGATGCCGTCATAGATCGGTCCAGATGTAAGTTATGTGCTTGCCGCTGAGAGAGGGCTCATCTGGCTGCTGATTGTTTCTTGACCTGGTCGTCACTACCTGCTCCCCAATTTAGCTCCTAATCCAGCTCTGCACCCACTCCTCGCGGCCCCCGCTGCGCGGGAGCCGCTCGAGGTCTCGACCACCGGGGATTACTGCTGCAACGAGGACCTGCCTGGAGGCGCTCTCCGTCCTTGCGGGACTGCGAGGACCAGCGGGCGTTTCACCGGATTACTCGCCGCAGCTGGTCCTCTTCCCGCCCCCCTCCCGCCCGGATTAAAGAACTGCGGGCAGGGTCCTCAGTGCTCGCCGCTGAGAGAGGGCTCATCTGGCTGCTGATTGTTTCTTGACCTGGTCGTCACTACCTGCTCCCCAATTCAGCTCCTAATCCAGCTCTGCACCCACTCCTCGCGGCCCCCGCTGCGCGGGAGCCGCTCGAGGTCTACACAACCGGGGATTACTGCTGCAACGAGGAGCTGCCTGGAGGCGCTCTCCGCCCTTGCGGGACTGCGAGGACCAGCGGGCGTTTCACCTGATTACTCGCCGCAGCTGGTCCTCTTCCCGCCCCCCCTCCCGCTATAACCAGACAGCGGTGGACGCGCACGCGGGATGCGCGCGGGGCTAAGTGCGGAGCGAAGCCCGGGCAAAGGGCGGGCCCTCAGAGGCCTGAAGAGACTGGACTGGGCACTAGATGCTGGTGCTTTTGGGACTTGGGACTTTTGATAGCCAGGTATTCTCATTGATAACTTCTGTTATATATATTTAGGACAACAGCGCGGACACTGAGTGTTGTAGCCGTGTTGTTTTGTTTTAATATTATTACTCTTTTTAATTACTTGCAATATCGTTTTAGAATCTGTATAATTGTAAGCTAGCAAAATGTATAAGGAGAAATTAGATAAAGGGCCTATGGATAATTATTTAATCCAAAAAATTACCCAGATCAACTCCAATAGACCTGCCTCTCTTGGCCAGGGGAATCTTTCTCTGACCCAGGAGGATGCGCTCCTAATTGATATATCTTCGCCTAAAAAACCTCCTATTCCCTGTGGTAAAGTAGTTACTGCGACAGCACAAGTCCATGTTATAAAACCTTCCGATTATCCAGATATTGTGGAAAAACAAAACTATATCCCACCTGTAAGAATATTTAAAAAGGCAAAAACACGAAAGAGAAGGGGGAAGCAAACGCACAAAGTACAAGTACCTAGAAAAAGCTCACAAGTGGTTAATATGATAAGTAAAAGTACCTGTGTGGGCAATATAGGGTCAGCCCCATTGGGATCGCATGTACATAGCAGTGTGGAAGAAACTAGGTCACCCAACCTAGGAGAAAGAGAGGATAAAATTGGAGTATCAGATTATTCCATAACTGAGATCTCCATATTAACAACTCCTGTTAGTTTGAAACCACGCCACATGAGTCTATGTAGTACCTATGTTGACGAAGGGCTATCAGACGCCCCCAGATTTTCTCCTGCCCCACTTACTAATTTAACCCAGATGTCACCACTGAAAACTACTACTAATGTTACTAAAAAAAGAGGGGGTTGTCCCATGACGACTAGGGAAGCTAAACTACAGAAGAGGAGTTCGACTCCAGTAGTGACTGATGCGGCGACCTTACCATCTCTCCCAGTTTTACCCCAAACAATAACCGATTCTTGTTCTTGGTGTGAGACTAGGTTATTAGTAAAATTAGAAAGTTTGTTAAAGGGGCTAATTCAGCCACTCTTGGAAAAAATTAATTTGTGTAATTCCAGATTTGATCAGCTAGATAAAAAAGTAGGGAAAAATACGCAACTACTAGCTGACCTGAAACAGGGGGTGAATCTCATGAAATCTAGTGGTTTATCTGTGCCAATGGCGACTGCTCCTAAACTAGCATCACCTTGCCTAGTCTCCTCCACAAAAAATCGCTCAAGAAGGGATAAAATTGACTGGCCCTATAGCAAAAAGCGTTCCACCTGTATCTCTGTTAAAAAAGAAGCCTGACATTAAACCTGCGAGTACAGTAGGCGGCCAAGGTGGGGAAAAAATGTTGGTAGAAGAAAGGCCACAGATATCCCAATCTAAGGCCATTAGGGAGAATGGTACTGCAAATTCTTATAACAGAAAACGGTACCAACAGAGAACTGTTGACCTACCGCCTGAAGCTGCCCCCTATACAATAGTCATGGCAGGTGTCCCCGAGTTACTTATGGACGCTAGGGAAGATCATCATGCATTAAGAAATAAAGTACCACATTGGCTATATAATAACAGACCCTTGCCAGCGCATATCAATGGAGAAATCCTGACTGTGAGGCGATCAGTTTGGGTGGGCTCTAGACCCAAAGACAAGAAAGGTGATGTTATCATTGTAAATTTCAAAGACCACAGAGCGGTCCGCCATATAGGAGATTGGTATGAGTCAAAAGGCAGTGACTCTATCTCTACTCACTATCTTAGTTATTTCTATCCGTATTGCCCAGGACAAAACCATGGAGATAGGGTTAGAGTAAGACATCCTCTAGATTGGTTTTCCTCAAACCAACGTGGATATGGTATGAACCCATTATTCCAACCTGGGAGTCAATTTGGTATTAATCGGAGACAATTTCTCCCAACTACGCCTGGATTGGATTATAGGAATAACAACCCTTTCTAGGAGAATAGAGATTTTTCACGTCCAGCCTATAATCTACCAACTTACAATAGATTTGATGTATTTTCGGGCCTTGATTATGTCGATTGACATAAAAAGGTTGCCGATCGGACAAACACTGGGAGTCTAGAAGAGGTGGCTGTTCCTAAAAAGAAACTTATAATGTCCACCTTAGGGGAGGGATGCCAAATAATTCTATCTTCAGAATCGACTCTAAATATAAATTCTGGTGACGTTGATGAGCCTCCTTCTAATACTGCCATTGTCCAGAAGGTAGAGGCTGGGGTTAACAGTGGAAGAGTAAGTCCCCCATGCAAGGAAACAGCTTGCGATACCTCCACGGTAGAAGAGGAAGTAAGTAACAAAAAAGGGAATTCCTGTACATTCCTATCCTGGAACGTAGCAGGCTTAAAAAATAAGATAAATAATCCATCCTTGGAGATAATCCTAAATGAGCGGGATGTCGTGGTCCTTCAAGAAACTTGGACCACGGAACAGGTGTATTTAAGTGGGTACAGAACCTTCTTCACTTCAGCTGAGGGGGGTCAACATGGCCGTGCGAAGGGAGGCCTAATAACATTTCTTTCGAATAAGCTTAAATATGAGAAAGTACGTTTTAAATCTAATTCAAATTTCTATCAATTAATAACCATAAGTACAAAGGGATTTATTGTAATTTTGATTAATTTCTACAATAATATCCCGAAAGATGAAATATTGAATACCTTAAGAATATTTAGGGAAAACATACAACATGAAATAGATAAATCAAATAAGGAAGTGGTAATTTTATGGGGGGGAGATTTTAACTGTCCACTCTGTACAAAGGGGAAGAAGGGGATTTGTGGCCTAACGTTAGAACAAGATATAAACCTAACACATTTTGAACATTCCTTGATCGGTGATTTACTTAATGAACTAGTATTTACGTATGACTTGGGTTTTGTAACTGAAATAGCTCAGAACCCTACTCCTTTTCAACCGACATTTATTGGCAGAAGAGCCATGTCCACTATTGATTTTATTCTTGTATCAAATAGTTATAGTCGTAGGATCAATAGTTTAGAGATCTTAGAGTTACCCCTAAGTGATCATCTGCCCTTATTATTAGAGGTTGAGAATCCTTTTTATGAACATTCTGAACATACTCTCACCCCATATATAGCCTCTGATTTGATTCTGGGAAGGCAAAATGGGACAAGGTCACGCCAGAAAAGTTTCTTGCAAAGCTGTTAAATACCTGTTCAGATAGTTTCTCTATTTGCCTAGGGGAGACGTCTTGCTCCAATCAGATTTTAGAGCATTTTGATAAAATAGCTCTTGAAATTAAGAAAAGTCTGTGGGTGGAGCTAAGAAATAAGTCTAGGCGTACTAAAAGCTGGTTTGATGCCGCATGTACCAGGGCACTAAGTGATTTGAAATATGCTATCCATAGGTCTCCCCGGGATCACTTAGTAATAAGAGGGTTAAGGAAAACTTATAACAAGGCCCTGAAAAGTAGGAAAAATGACATAAAAAAGAAGGCCCTTGAGGAACTCTGCGAGGCTGCACAGTCCAAAGATGTATCCGCTTTTTGGAGGGCAGTTAACGCCCCTTTCCTCTTTGATAGTCATAAGGCTCGTATTGAGACGGCGATTACCGAAGAGGAATAGGTGGAACACTTTTCAACTTTATATAGCTCGCAGGATGCTCCTTACTCTACAAATGTTTTTAAATATGTGAACGGTGCAATGGGTGAGGAAAAGTTGGTGATATCCCTGGAGGAAGTTTTAATCGGATTGAAGGCAACGAAGGGTGGAAAGGCTGCTGGTCCAGACGGGATCCCTGCAGATTTATATAAAGCAAATATAGAGATTTGGGGTCCCATGTTGGTACAGCTTTTTAATGCCGCTTTTGCTACTGGCCTGCATTCATCCTGGTTTACCTCGATAATTGTGCCGATTTACAAGAAGGGTGAGAGACAAAATTGTGCATGTTATAGGCCAATCTCCCTTCTCGATTCATCTGTAAAAATTCTCGGCAGAATAATTTTGGCAAGACTCCAGAACTGAGCTGAGGAAAATGAAATTTTGAGCGACCTACAGTACGGTTTCCAGAAAGGCTTGGGTACCGTCGAACAATGTTTAAATTTAATGATTATCCAACAAAAATACACCAGGGTTAAAGGGGAACGGTTATATCTTATGTTCGTTGATTTGTCTTCGGCTTTCGATTGTGTAGCGCATACAAAACTGTGGGATATTTTGAAAGGGTTAGGCGTCGATGATGCCATAATCTGTTTCCTGAGAGATTTATACTCAGGTGCTACAGCATCAGTTCGATATGGCCGTGGGGGAGAATGTACTAGAAGATTTGGAGTGGGACGCGGAGTACGCCAGGGCTGTGTCCTGGCCCCGTTCCTATTTCTTCTTTACATTAATGGACTTGAACATCGTCTCCTGCAGGAGTGCAGGGACGTACCTAGAGTGGGGAAAAGGTCGATCCCTGCGCTCATGTACGCGGACGATGCCGTTCTAATGGCTCGAACCCCCTTGGCCTTACAGAAACTGTTATTATCCTTTGAAAAGTTCATGTTGAGTCTAGACCTGAAAATTAACTGTGGTAAAACATACTCCATGAACTGCGGTACAAAATCTGGAAAAAAGCTGAAAAGTATGTTTTTAAATAACATTCCCTTGGAAAATATTTCGTTTTTCCCCTATTTGGGTATTTTGTTCCATGAACGGGGGGGATGGTTAAGTGCTATAAAGGCTAGAACTCTTTTGGTCCAAAAAACTATAATGGCCCTTAAGACTTTTTTGAAAAAGCTGGGAAATTAACCAATAAAAGAAATCTTGACCATATACAACGCCACATGTACATCCGTAGCCCTTTATGGCGCGGGACTTTGGGGCTTTTCTAATATTGACCCATTACAAATTGCTGAAAACAAATTTATGCGGGATGTTTTATCTGTACCGCAGAGTGTTCCAACCTACATTTGTCATATGGAGCTGGGTCAACCCTACGTATCAGATTTAATTAGAATACAGTCCATTCTCTTGTGGCACAGGGTATGGACTACTAATGAATGTGTAGTTAATCGGGCTGTGATACAGGATATATTGAACATGGAAAATACGGCCAATGTCGAATGGCTAGCATATATTAAGAAATTTATGTTTGATATTGGACTCTGCGAATATTACGAGGATCCATCATCTATGGGAATTATACCCAGAAGATCTTTGAAAAAACTGAGTCTGGAATACCTCAAGGATAAAAGAGAAAGAGCAGAAGCCAGTAAAAAGACAGTTGCTTTGCATAACTTGATATTGACTGGAGTAAAAGTACAGCCCTATTTGACCCTGTTGATGTCAAATCATGATCGATTTCTTTTAACCCGCTTTAGATTGAATCTTGTTTTTAGACTTCTGTCCTTCCCAAAAATGAACTTATGGTCGCACAATTTATCAACCTGCCCCTGTGATGATTCCTCGTCCCAATCCGATATTCACATTTTATTCCTCTGTAAATTCTATATTACTCCTCGCCGAAAACTTTTAATCCCCTTTCTAAAAGACATGAATTTAAATAGATGCCGCTCAGCTTTCCTAGAATGTCAGCGAATGGATACTGTTTTTACTGTTGTGGTTCTTTTAAGTTATTTTAAACATGTTTTGCCCAACCAGGTTGTTAAAGGCGTGTGCTCCGCCATATCCTGCGGGACGCTATAATCTTCCGTTGAAGCTGGGAGAGGAGAAGGACTCACGGATTTCTGGACCTGACCTGTGATCTTCTGTCCATTTGGGTGCCGCTGTTTCCGCTGTTCCCGCTGTTCCCGCCACTGCTCGCCGCACCCACTACGCGGGTGCCGCTTTGCGGGCTGCAGCAAGGGGCGAGGACCAAAGGCTGGCAGCTGGGGTTGGAGGCGGAATGGAGAAGAGCGTAATCCACCACGCAAGGACTCCAAAGACCAGGAGTCCCTGAAACCGCCCAGGTGCGCACGGCCACGCCCCCTGGGAGACACGCCCCCCGCCCAACCAGGCTGTTAAAAGCGTGTGTTCCGCCATATCCTGCGGGACGCTATAATCTTCCGTTGAGCCTGGGAGAGGAGAAGGACTCACGGTTTTCTGGACCTGACCTGTGATCTTCTGTCCATTTGGGTGCCGCTGTTTCCGCTGTTCCCGCTGTTCCCGCCACTGCTCGCCGCACCCGCTACGCGGGTGCCGCTTCGCGGGCTGCAGCAAGGGGCGAGGACCAAAGGCTGGCAGCTGGGGTTGGAGACGGAAAGGAGAATGGCGTAATCCACCACGCAAGGACTCCAAAGACCAGGAGTCCCTGCAACCGCCCAGGTGCGCACGGCCGCGCCCCCTGGGAGACACGCCCCCCGCCCACAACTGCTCCAATTAAACAGAATACGTGGCGCATAGCGGGACGCTAGCGGGACGCCGAGCGAAGCCCGAGCAAAGGGCGGGCAGTCTGTGGCAGTCAGGGGCTGTCAAGGCTGGGCTGGGCCACGTCCCTTTCTTCCAGCATACTGTGTGTGCGTTTCCTTTGAGCTTTTACCGGAGGTTAACAACTCTGCAATGTCTACGAGGTCAGGGAAGTCCCTGAGGAACGAGGGAGGTGGTGCTGCTCCTACCGCGCCGACTATGATCGGCTCCATGGATCGTTTCATCACCAGAGTAGCAGCGGTGATAGAAAAGGAAATAGTGATGTCTGAAAAACGCCTTTTTGACGTATATCTTCCCGCTAGGCGTTCTTCCCTAGGGGCTGTGGCTTTGGCAATGTCGCCGTCTCCAAACAATGCTCAATGTCTCCCTACAACGGTCAATCCCCGGAAGTCCCGCATCTCTATAATAGGGGACACAGTTGACAGGCTGGAGAAACTGGCAGCGTTACTGCCGGGGCAGGAGGACTATGAGGATGTGGAGGTTTTTGAGGAGCCCGGGGGTTCGCCCCCAAATGGAACACAGGCTCCAATGCCCAGCATGGTACCTTCACCGAATATCTTCTAATCAGAAGTGGGGGAGATGGAATATTGATCCATTCATTTTCCAAAGGATATCTTATAATCAAGGGAGAAAGGATCACTTGTCCTGATCAACCTTAGGTCTGCAGGATGGGTGGGGGGGATTTCTGTCCCAATATTAAGACCCTCATGCACGTGATGGGTATGGTGGTGTCTTGAGAGAAAATCTCAACCCATGGGGCAATCCACAAGTGAAAGGTCACTATCCATGTGGCTCATGCTCAGTCTGCAACCTCACAAAAGCGACAAAGGAACTGCAACTCTTGCCAAATTTCAAATGGACCCTGAACAGTCATACAAACTGCAACACCACCCACGTGATCTATATGATTACATGCCCATGTAAAATGAACTACATCGGAATGACATGCAGGAAAGCCAAGCAAAGACTATGCGAACACAAGAGCAATGTGAAGTGCAAAAAGAGCACCACGAAAATGGCCACCCACTACTTAGAGAAGGGCCACACAACATTAGATCTGCAATGGGTAATCCTGGAAACATTACCAAACAAAGACCACAATGCTGAAAAAATCCTTTTTGAAAAAGAGCAGAGATGGGTACACAGACTCAAGACAGATACCGAAGGGCTGAATGATAATATACCTTGGCTCGCGGTGGCAAGAAAATAAGGACCCCATTCTTAACTCTACGAGTAGATATGATAACCCAGTGAGACCCCTCATGATGAAAAAATAGAGGGCCCTCTGAGTACTGGAAACTACAGTCTGCCCCTTTAATATATACAGCGAGAAGTCACTGGCACTTCTTCCAAAAAGAGAACTATGCCTGTTTCACCCTGATAAGACCATCTGTACAAAAACCACAACAGGAACAATGCCACGATTGAATGATAGATTCTACTACTACACCGACTCTGTAAGAGATAAAAGGAACTAAAAGATTCCAACATGCAACAAGCTGTGGAGATCTGCACAATCAAAACATGAACCGCGTGCAGTAACGAATATTAGAATATGACCCACGTGTTTTAACCATTTATAGTCTACCACTAATGAACTATAAAGACTGAGAACACATCGCTCGTCAGTTAAGACTGAGAACACATCGCTCGTCAGTAAACACTACCTCCATTGTGCAGAAGTTATTGTGCAAGCCTGATTAATTATTCTGGGAGCCTGATAACTTTCACAAAAATCGCCGTAATGAGTTAAGAAGAGAGGCTCACTGTCTGGGAATAATAATATAGCCGCAATGACAATCACGCAACAGAAAATACCATTAGCCCAATAGGAACGCGCAGGGAGCGTTAGCACCGCCCACGAGGCCGCTCCTGAAAAGTAACCCGGAAGAGACAGGAACCACTTCCGGTTCGGTAAGAGCAGAGCAGCGCGCACAATAGCAAGCTGAGGACGAGGCGCAAGAGGTAGTAAGGAGATAGACTTCACCCTGTCTTCAAAACCGCAAGTACAAACCAGCCGCCTTAACATTAATGCTTCTTTTTAAACCCCCCCCTTTAGCCCGCTCCAATATCTCTACCGGCTGAAGGAAGTGTGCATAAGCAATGCGCGAGGTAAACGCGAGCGTAAACAACGTATGCATGCCTCATGGCGCCCTCTAAGATAACGGCGTTTTTCAGCTCACAAAGACGCGTAGTATGCCTTGCATGTCACGACCATATGTCGGTTGAATTAAGCACTTGCCCTGGTAGAAACTGACGAGAATTCACGACCATCATTGTCACGAGAGTTCACAAATGAATATAAATGCACGATACCATTGTAGTCCTGCACTGTCCCTCTGGAAGCATGCTATAGGACGGTGCCTGAGTGTGGAGAGGATGAGAGAGTTGACACTCAAATGGACGCTAACGGTCTAAAAGTATTGCCATTTTGTAGTTGTTTATTGTAAAAATGACAGCGGTAACCTGCTGTGGGTGTGTGTCCCCCCCCCCCACCCCGTGTGTGTGTGTTACAACTATGTGTTTACTCATTACAGGTACCATAAGACCTCCAAGACATAGAAACAGGTCAATAACCTTTTCTTCTCACTTTTGAACACTGTATTATATTTTTTGCACGTCATTTCACGGTCCTGATGAATGCCCGTAAGTCCTAGAAATAAGGCAATTGAGGCAGAAACATGTCGACCAATCTTTTAACCCCCTTTTCACTCAAAGTGCACCTGTAACTCCTAAACAAGTAAAACCGGATGCACTACCGTTGAGTTTACCAGACCTGAAATCAGATTTATTAAAATTTTTGTCTTCCTGGTTTTTGGTCTTTTTATCTCTGGCTCACTACTGCACCAACCTTGGGTAAAATCCTCCTGGTGGAGGCTGCATAACCTAAGTAGACCTGATGATTATGCACACACGTGAAATATAAGCGGAGAATCAAGATATACCGCTTCAAGACACCACCATACCCATCACGTGCATGAGGGTCTTAATATTGGGACAGAAATCCCCCCCACCCATCCTGCAGACCTAAGGTTGATCAGGACAAGTGATCCTTTCTCCCTTGATTATAAGATAACCTTCACCGAATAACCAGGATATTGTGGATGAAGCAGTTGAGCCCGCAAGACCTTTGGTGTTGCCCACACATGACAAGGGGAAGAGGGATGGCCGCCATCGGAAGGGGAAGTATGTCACCCTTTCCAAACGTTCTAAGAAGCAAGAATGCAGAAGACTGGGGGTAAGATCATATTCCCTTCCAACCCCCACCACAGAGGATGTACCAATTGAGGGGAATTTGCCAAGCAAATCATTAGAAGAGGGGTGTAGCTTGCCAATTTATAGTAGTAATGTGTTGAGCATGGCTGTCCCTGACTACACCGATATTATTACTAATAAGCTCACTAGCCTTTTAGCCCCCCTGCTTAGTATAGTTGAAGGATTGGGCACAAGATTGGATAAGCTAGAGCAAACAACACTTGATAACTTCTGCTCGCTTAAAAACCTGATTAAATTGCAGACTCGAGTGAGTGAGGAAAATATGGTGGGGGAGGTAGGGAAATTACTCCCTGTTGCCCAGGGCCAGAAGCTGGCCCCGTCTATTGTACTCTCAGTGGGGGGGAAAATAGCTCCTTCCTTAAACCCAGTTCCTTCTGTACCCTCAGCAGGATGTTACTCTAAACCTAAGCAAACCCCCCCCGTTCTTCCCAAATCCCAACCCCAAAAGCTTTCCCAACCTAAGGCAGTAGACAAAGTGGATCCGCCTAAAGCCAACCAAACAGTGGAGGGGGCACAGAAAGTAAGGGGCAGCAGTCCTAGCCCTATACCTATCCCCGACAAGAACAAGACAACCCTTGCGCCACCTGTAGTTGGCCCCCAGAGGCAGTCACAAAGGAGGCACTCGGCAAACCTTCCCCCGGACTGCCTTCCCTATGTGGCTGTCCTGGTAAAAGTTCCCCCATTGAAGGAAAATCAGATAGAAACACACCAGATGTTAAAAAACAAGTGTATTCATTGGTTAATATAAAAAAAAACACTACCCCCCGGTGTGGACGGGCTGATATTAGCCGTCCGTAGAGTGAATTGGGTGGGTCAAGGTAAGAAGCACCTGGAGGGGGACTGTATTATTATCAACTTCCAGGATCCTAGGGTGGCAGGTTTAATTTGTGCCCAGGGCCAAGAGGTAGCTAGCGAGGGTGTACAAGCAGTGGATTTGTCCTATTTTTACCCCAGGCTGGTGTCTAATTCAAAAAAACTGGGTTTGGCTGTAAATCCTCCTTTTCAAAGTATGGGTGTATGCTGGCCAGTGGAACCTTTGTCACACCCCCAGGTCGGTTGGATTACTCCCAATTGGAATCTGGGGGGGTGTTGACCTGAGGGAGTCGAGGGGCTGTTAGGGGAGGAAGTGTATAGTGTAACTATTGATCCGAAACAGATGCCCATTTCCTCTTCTCTGGAGGAATTACCGCTACTACCAACTGATATAGCGGGAGCCAGTAAGCCCCAAACCCCTAGTTCTTATCTGGGAGCTGACGGTCCTCCGGTGGGCTTGCCCCCCTGTCCTGCTCTTGTGAGCAGAGGTGCCGCGTCTGTAGGGGACACTGATCTTAGGGTCGCCAGCTGGAATGTGGCTGGAATTTCTAGGAAGTTACAACTCCCAGATTGGAATGCCTTGGTAGAGGAATATGCTATATGCATCTTCCAGGAGACATGGAGCGTGGTCCCTGTGCATAGAGCAGGTTATGCAACCAGCTCTATCCCGGCCATATGCTCGTCCTCTAAGAAAGGACGACCCTTGGGTGGTCTTTTAATCTGGGTGTCAGCGTCCCTAAACTGTAGGTTAGTGGAATGTCAAACAGGTTGCCCTGACATTCAAAATATCATCTTAAAAGACTCTCGGCATCGAGCAGTGCTGAATATTTTTAATATTTATGCACGCAGTACCAAAGGGGGTAATCATTCACCAACTATCAAAATACTGGAGGGTCTTCTAAAAACAACTCCCTATAAATCTTGCACTATGGTTGCAGGTGACATTAACTGTACATACGAGCCCCTGGGCTCGGATGTTTCCTTGCACCAGGAAGAGCTCGATAGTGCTAGGGGGATTCCAGGCCTGAAGATACAACCAATCAGAAGGTGGTCGCAGGTGGCCCTTCAAGTATACTCACTTTCTATTGAATTTGAGCTACGGGCGGTGAATGGTAGGACCAAATCAGACAAGGAGGGGGCTCACACATATAATAGACCAAACCATACATCGCGTATTGACTATATCATGCTCGATGTGGGCCTATGGAGAGAGCTAAAAGATATGGTCGTGGTTCCAACCATAGAGAGTGACCACAATCTACTCTCTCTTACATTGGGGTGTTGGTGGACACCAGGAAGGGAGGGTACACCCACCCCCCGTCTGGTGGGACTGGGCGAATCGCAAGTTGCCCCCTGCGGGAGGCGACTAAAGTGGGAAAAACTTTCACTCTCTAAGAAGAGTGTTGAACAGGTTATGCTTGTCCTATCTAAAGCCCAACAAAGTTTAGATGCATCGCTGGGGGGAGTGGGTGCAGCCTGTGGGGAGTTTCGAACTTTGACAGAGACTCTAACAAGTTTATTTACTGTCCCATCAAGTGGCTGGGAGGGAAAATCTAAGCAAACCCAAGCAAAGGGATGGTACACCCACGCATGTAGAGTGTTAAAAACAAGGCTGGTAGAAGCGGTAAATTCTAATTCTCCATCCAGAGTGAAAGAGGCAAGGAGATTGTACTCCAGGTCAATCTCTGTTGCAAAGAGGGAATGGGAGGAAAAATATTGGGAGGGCCTGCTAGTGGCCAGTAGAAACAAAGACCCAAGAGGGTTCTGGCTACTCATGGGGAAGCGTAGCAAGCCCGATGACACTCCAAGGACTTGTAATATTCCCTCCCAGAGCTGGGCCAATCATTTTGGGGCACTTTATGCACTTGGAGAAAGGGTCTCGCTTGAAACTGTTCCCCTATCACCCTCCCTGGAGTTAGCTAGTTTAGATCTGTTCACCCCTCAGGAGGTTGAGAACGTCATTCAGTGGGTGGCTCCCCGGAAGGCGGCAGGACCAGATGGTCTACCTGGAGACTTGCTGAAGGCTTACCCATCGGAGTGGGGGAAAATAATATCGGCAGTTCTTAACGATATTATGAAGGGTGGGCCGGTGCCCGATTCTTGGAAGGGAGCAGTGGTAGTCCCCATTTTCAAAAAAGGTTGCAGGAATAGCCCTGGGAACTACAGACCTATTAGTCTCCTTGACTCCTCACAGAAAGTAGCGGGAAAGGTGCTCCTGGGGCGTATTCTGCATTGGGTCAATGAAAATAGAATACTCTCTGACTACCAAGCGGGGTTTCGCACAGGAACAGGAACCGTGGAACAGGCGTTTAGGTTGGCCCTTATCAATTGGAAGGTGGTGGTGCTGGGCAAGGGCAGTCTTTATTTAGCCTTTATTGACTTGAAGACTGCCTTTGACCTAGTACCACGGGGACGGTTGTGGGAGTCTCTATACAATATGGGGATGCCTCCCTATATCTTATCGCTGCTTATTAAGTTGCATGAAGGCAATTTTGCCCAGGTACGGTGGGGGAGTAACGGCGAGACAACAGAGAAGATCCCAGTGTTAAGGGGTGTGAGGCAAGGGTGCGTGTTGGCCCCCACCCTGTTTTCATTGTACGTTAATGGGGTGGTTGATTATCTCCAGAAGGAACCGGCTGACGCCCCTTGCTTGGGGAGTGTTCGAGTGCCGACCCTGCTTTTTGCGGACGACACTCTATTAATTTCGAAAAAACCCCAAGGACTCCAGAAACTACTCAACCGCTTTCAGAACTTTTGTGACGCTCGAGGTCTTGTCATCAATGTAGACAAAACAAAGTACTTAATTCTACATCCCCCGAGGACGCTCGGAAGCCCTCCTGTCCTTAATTCCATACCTCTGGAGAGAGTTTCCCAATTTGATTATCTGGGCCTTCGATTAACAGATAGCATGAGCTGGTCCATGCATATAGAAAAAATGCTTCTAAGTCACAAGAGAGTGGGTGGCGCTTTGTTGAGAGAATTCCGGGAGTCCCCCTGACACAGAATAGCGCCAGTCCTCGAAATCTATAAAGCAAAAGGTGTTTCGGCGGCCTTATATGGGGCGGAGCTATGGGGACATGAAAACCTGGACTCCTTGGAAAAAGCTGAGAATAGGTTTTTGAAGGACCCCCTTTGTCTGCCCTCAAGTACACCAACAGTCCCTGTACTATTAGATACGGGCTGTAAGAGCATTAAAAATCAAGCACGTCTACGCCCGCTCTTACTGTGGTCCCGGATCTGGAGGGTGGAGGAACTGAAATCTTATGCAAATGGATTAATTGAGATAATGAATATGGCTGGCTGGGCCAAAATCAAATGGCTGAGGGACACCAAGAAACTATTATACGACCTTAGCCTTGGTGATCATTGGAGTGCAAAAACGTCACCCCCAAAAGACGCTTTGAAGAAACTCTACTGGGACTGGGCTGCAGGCCAGCTAATTATGAACTCTTCCCACTGTAATGCCACGAGATCTTTTTTGCTCCTAAAGGATATGACAAGATACGAATCCTATTTTGATTTTATCACCCTTCCAGCAGATAGGGCATTGTATTTTAAATTTAGAGTGGGTATTCTCCCAATTGGTGCTTTCACATCGAAATGGAAATCTGGTGCTCCTCTGTCCCCGTTTTGTGCCCATTGTCATACTAGACCAGAAACGGTGGCTCACATTTTGTTTGAGTGCCCGGACTACCTAAAACCAAGGAAATACTGGCTCAAGCCCCTTTTGTCTAACATGGGAACACGCAGTCACCTGCTTGCCCTTCGTATTTTAATGTCAGATACCTCTCCTGTTATTGTTTGTGGTGTCTCCAAATTTTTAAAACAATTTTGGCTAATTCGTTCCAAGAGGCTGTCAATCTCTGTTTAATTGTTTTCTTAACTAATTTATTCGGGAGCATACCCGGTTCTTAACTTTTTATGATGTATGTATTGACTAGCTGGATGTCTTGGGATATTCTTATTGTATGTAATTTGCTTTCAAGATACTTGTTTATCGAATAAAAGCTTACAACAACAACATAAACATGTTTTGAAAATAAGGAAAACTATTACTGTAAATGAAATATAATGATGATGTGTATTTTAAGTTGCTTCTTTATATAGTGTATTGTTCATGTTGTTACTTTCATGGTTAATGATTTTAACCGTATAAAGTACTTTCTGATTCTGATTCTGAAGTTATGTGTTCAAATTCCACATCATTATCCAAATGAGCCTCCAATGTACAGACCACTTGGAGGCATGCTAGTTGCAACAGGGCCTATTTACTCCTAACATTCATTTCCTGATTTTCATTCCAGGCACTTCTTGAGGGAGCTCATATCCACCCATCTGCTTTATATTCGTCCTCCTTTCCCTGCCTTATCAATTGGGAGGAGGTGTTCAGTGAAAATTGTGCTTGCAGGGCCTTAATGCCCCCCATACATCACGACCTCTCTACCCCTTTCTTCAAACTAATCAGGTATACCATGGAAATAGAGAGAGAAAAAGAGAGCAAAAGAAGATGACAATTCCACACGAGAATAACAAGTTACATCTCCTCAATGGGTCGTCATGATCTTCTGATGGGATGAGACGGATGGGGACTAGTAGCAGAGTTTGGCTGGGGACTGAATATTTTGGTGTTCCTTTCACGAACTGGTCGGTGGCTGAGAGCATAGCCACCAGCTTCTTCCTTTGCGGTCATGATTTTCTGATTTCTCTCATCATACCTTTGTATCATTTGTTCAACCTTAACAACAGATTGACATCATTTCATGAAGTGTGAGATGTTTCAGATAATGGACTGTGGTCGGATGCTGCTGATACCACGGTTCCCTTACCATGGGTCAGCATCATCATTTCTAAAAATGGGACATTCAACTTTCAGTTATCACGCTGGCGTACCAGCATTTGGTCTTCGAGGATCAATTTGGACATTGTTTAGTGAAGCCCCTGCCTGCCTACGTCTTTGTTTTTGCCTATTCTTTTTGACCACAGGCTGTATAGACATAGTGTTCTGCTGGTGGGTGTGTAGGGGTTCACTGCTCCCCTGGTCTCACTTTGTATGACTTTTTCTTCTGCTTACTTGCTCTGAAGGACATTTTTATGTGAAGCATGAAGGGTGTGGCAGTAATATCTGACGATCTGACAGGCGACCTGCCAACTGTTTTTTGGGTCAGTTTGGCATGTTGAATTTTCTACTTGACTGTAGACATGAAGCATTCGGCCACGCTACTTTGAGCAGTCAGAGAGGTGTGATATTTCAGAGTGTAGCCACTACATAAGCAATACCTGTGTTGGAATGGCGGGCTCTTATCTATTTTTAGCCTGGTTGGAATGCCCCAAGCCACACATGTCTCATCAAGTATGGGTAATACTGCAGTAATGAAAGTGCAATAGATTTGTGACACCGGGGGAAATAGGAATATTCATCAAATACCACCAGGAGATACCTCAGTCAAAAAGTACATAGAAGTCGATAACTAGTGTTGACCACCCTGTGTCTGGGAGGGTGGACTTCCTCAGTTGTTTTAATCCTGGATTCTTCTCTGTGCTCTGGCACATGAGGTCCGTATTGATGGTTTTATCCACCAGAGTGTCTAGTCCTGGGAACCAGAACTTTACTTGGAGTAGTTTCTTGATGGTTACTATACGGCGGTGGCTGACATTGGCAAGTTTTTCCATTTGCCGTACAGTGAGCCCCAGAATGATTAATCTGGTGTCATGAAGGAGGATTGCTTGGCAGTCTCAGAGAACTTTTCTTGCAAAATCTTGAACACAAGATCTGCCTCCGGTATCGGCTGCTGTGATTGATGCATCTCTACATCTGCTAGTCTATAATGCACTTTACTTCCCTTAGCATGGCTTTTCATTTTTATTCCTTGATGCGTTGTTTCAATGAAGTTTGATTGGGTATTGATTGGTTTAGCGCTATGTTAATGCATTCTTCTGCAAGCGCTGGCTTCTCTTCAAGTGACAGGGAGTGAATGTCTTGAAACAGTAGTCTTTTTTTGAACCAGTGTATTATCCTGAAATTGTATTCCATCACACGTTGTCTCCATCTTTCTATCTTCAGTGGGATGTTGGCCCTCAAAGTTTCCTGGAATGTCAGTAGAGCCTGGCAGACTATCAAAGTGATGAATGGGTTTCCATAGAGGAATATATGTGGTGATGATCCAAAACCACACTATGGCTAGGTTCTTTTATTCTTGCTGATAGTCAGCTTTTTCTTTTTTTTTATCTCTGTCAGACTTTGACTGGCACAGGCAATGACTCTCCATGGGGAGTCTCATCCTAGCTTGTGCTGAGCTGATATGGCACCCAGCCCCAGAGTGCTGGATTCAACTGTCAATTCAATATAACGATTGATCTACAAATGCCACAGGTTTTATCTTTTATCTTTTTGAATGCCTTGGCGCACTCTAGCAACCTTGTGAATGGTCAGCTTTGTTTTGTGTTTAAAGTTTCAAGTTCATTTTATTTTGCACAACTAATTAAAGCCATTGCAAATTGATAGAATATGTAAAACAGTACAGTTAAGCATAGTTCCAAAGCGTGTCATTAAAAATATAATTTTCTGAAATTTAAAAAAAATATTGTTATAAGATCATATCACATGTAAATATACTTACTTATGAAAAAATGTTGACCAGTGACTATGGGCATCAATATTAAGGATTAACAGTATCTTGTGAGTAAATTATTAATCATAGATTGTTAATTTAAACCACCAGCATTGCTATTGCACTCATTATGACAAAGCTTAGGTTGTTGGTGAATGAATAAAAAAGTGCACATTAGCTGAGGGTAGAAATGTTTACACAAGCTCTGTATAGGCTAACAATTTCTTGTATACATTTAGATGTTTTTAAATATCAATCTTGTGCAGTTCTACTAGACTTTAAACATAAAAACAATCGAGAATACAGATTATATTCCACAAGAGTTTGGCAAAGTGGCAGTTGTCAGCAGCTTGTCTGTTTTATTTAAAAATTTGACCAGACCGCAAGAGGCTTAAGGATGAGCGTCGTTGAGTGGGAAGTCTACTGCAGCTTGAATTGTTCATGAACCATGTTTAAACCATATTTGTTGGAAGAAAATGTTGTGTTCATCAGTTAGGGCTTGTCAAATATGGAGAAGGTGAGATATATTCTCCTGAGTTTGGCCGCATAGCCGAAATTCGGTTGATACTCGGTGCGTTGACCATGGTGGTAAAAGAATAAATGATACAAAGTTTCCCATTCTAATAAGGCAGTATTTAATTTTGTAGTGCAAAGCAAAAGTATCTGTAAGATATTTTTGAACCTTTCTTTCATTATAACTTTTTGTATAAGATAAGCATGCTTTCGGGTCTTAAGTGTCTGATGATCTTGTACAAATGATGCAATTTGAGTTAGTCAATTTAAAGCTTTTATAAAGATCTGATGTGGCAGCTTTTGATTCCACAGAGTTGTGACTTTATTAACCCCTTCCCTGCACATGATGGAACCACGCCGTCATGAGCCATGGGTGGCGTGTGCTCATGACAGCGTGGATCCGTCATGCTGCAGCTGCTCCGCCCATGCGGCACTGATTCCCCGCCTGTCCAGCGAATTAGTGAGTGGGCGGAGTCGTGACAGAACCATGCCGTCATGAGCACAGCTCACCCGTGACTCATGACGGCGAGGTTCCATCGCGAGCATGGTGGCACCACCCTCATCCCCCATGCCCCCCAGCGCCGTGGCGGAATTAGCGCCGCGGCCATGGGGTTAGAGTCCAATGCTTCATGGAAAGCGACAGTTCATGAGTTTTTGGTGGTTGTGTGATTTGTTGAGGTTACGTCCTTCAAAATTAAATTTTAGCAGTGTCTCTTCGTTTGCAGCGTGAGTAGCATGTAGATATTTCAGAGTGCAAGCTTTTTGAGCCAAAATTTGATTGCATAATGTAAATTCCAATCTAATTTGGGCTGCTGCAGAGTGATTCATAAGTTTGAGTAATGCTCGGAATACTTGACTCTGGGATGTACTCAGAAAAGAGCCCAATTTTCTGGGAAAGGCTTCCAAACCATTTGCCAACATAGGGACTAATTTGGCTTACACTATTTTCAGCAGAGGTTCTAAGGTGGGATTTTTGGTGTGTTTAAAAATAGATTGAAATGCAAAGAGTAGTGATGCTCACTTTACTTTTAAAAGAATGCTCATGGGTTAAATGACCGCCCTTATCGTCCAGCCAGCATCTAAGGTACTTTTATCTAGGAGCAGTAAACAGACGGTGTTTGTTGAAGTACCATGTTCCAGGTTTGCTCTTTTTTCACCCGAAAATCACAACGTTGTTCTTCTCAAAGTTTACTGTCATACCATTTGCAGTACTATGAATAAATAAAACATCAAGCAGCCTTTGTAATCCTCTGGCTGTTCGGCTCAGAAGAACTACATCATCAGAGCAGAGAAGAGAAGTAATGCGAAATTGCCCCTGTTCTGGGGGCATCGCTGACAACGGCATCCAGGGAAGGAATCAAATCACTCATAAATAAGTTGAAGAGGGTTGGGGCCAGGCTGCACCCTTGTTTAACTCCTTGTTCATTTCTAATCTTATTGGAGCCAATTGCATTACTAAGAAGTGTTGTAGAGCGCAGTCTTTCTTGTCCCTTGTTACAGTTTATGTTTATGTTTAGATCGGAGGGATCCTGTTTTAAAGACCATACGGGGAACAGCATTTACAACGCAACTTTAACAACGCCGTACCTTTACGACACAACCATTACAACGCAAGTCATTACAACGACTTGCGCTGGGGGGCGCTCTAGGATAGGGAATAGTTTTAATTTACTATCCAACACCTTCCCTACTATCCACGGGGACTGGAGTTGGAATAGTAAATTAAACTATTCACTATCCAGCGCCCCCCAACGCAAGTCGTTGTAATGACTTGCGTTGTAAAAGTTGCGTCGTAAAGGCATGCGTTGTAAAAGCATGCGTTGTAATGACGTACATCCGACCATACTAAGTCTTGCTGCGAAAAAGGCAGTAGGATATCGGACCTTTGAGGGCAGAGTGATCAGAATCCCCTTTTCCTTTAAGAGAGTACGATTTTCATAAACAGTGTTAGCAGTTGATAAAGTGGTCCAAGTCACGGCTGTTGCTGCTTTATGAGGAAATAAGGTTGAAGGAATAAACTGAATGCTCTCTATATCAACCGAAGTTAGATGTTGAAATTTCACGTGGGAAGCAAGGAGTTTAACTATGTTACTCCTGTTCAAAATATAATTTGGACCTTGAGACATATACTTTGGATGCAGAATTATTGTTTGAGTAGCTGGTAATAATTGTGAATTGTTTTGGGTAGAAACCTCAGATTCATTTGACGTTGGAGTCTCTAAAATTGTTTGCTGTATAGTTGATGATTCACTGTTTTGTTGCTGATTTGTAGATTGATGTAAGCCCTCGAACTTCTCGCATTTAAAGTATGCCTGCCTAGATTAATTCTCTGAAGGGCTAGATCTATTTGGTGCTTGGCTTAATTTGTCTGTCCGAGTAAGAGTAGTCAGAGGCATTTTTGATGAATAGTCATTGGTAGGCTTGAAATCCTGGGCTAAATGATCTAGTCAAGTAATGGAGATTTGAGCAGTAATCTCTGTGGTATCCAATAGATGTTTCTTTACAGCCACGTGAGGTATGGCCTTGGTCGGATGCATAAGGGCATTTTCACTATTCATACCCATCAAACTCAAAGGGGTATCCGGTATGTGATTGGGTTTCTTTTTTAATGAAGGAAAAAAACTCTTTATCTTGACTGCATAGGCTGCTACCTTTTGTATTTTGTCCTGCTTTTTAGTTTGTTTTGTTTGTCGCTTTCTCTTACGCTTAGTTGTTTTATCAGCAGGAGAACTTGAGGCACTATTAGTTGCTTTTTCCTCTTTCATCCATAAATTTGGTCCTGGATTTACTTGTTGGCGTACATCAGAAATGATTTGTGTTCCAGTTTTTGATCATTAATTGGGGAGTACAGGCTAGAAGGTGCTGAATAGACTTCTGCTTTAAACAATATCGTATTCTTTGTCAATCGCTTTATTTGAGGAGGCGTGTAGGTAACAGTTTGGGCTTTGCGATGCTTGTGGTGAATGGGTTTTTAATTTCATAGGTTGTCTGGGGCTCAGTCAATGGTTTTATACTTGTTGATCAGTTTAACTTCTTGTAATAGATCACTTACTATTACTTGAAGACCAATGATATTTGTCTAACAAGATTGTGCATACACAGTCTTGAACATTTTGTTTAATGACTTGTGGTGTTTTATCACTGCCAGGATTACCCGTATTTTGAGGATTTGTTAGCAGACTGCTGACTGTGGCATTCAGTCGCTCAAATTGCAAATCAATAGATAATGTATACTGAGCTAAGGCGTCTAGTAGAGAAATCAGTTGTTGCCAAGATCTTAAATTGAGAGATGGAAACAAGCTGCCTGTTTGGGTTGGTGATTCCATTCCGAAACCGCTGATAAATGATAGTTCGTGTGAAAGGGAGGTTGGAGTGGCTGACAAATGACCTATTACTTACCGGTAATCTTCGTTACTCCTGGTCCCGTTGACCTCGTCCCATTCCTTAAAATATGGAGATGACCAGAAAAAAGGAGCATGCTGGGATACCCTACCTGCTCCCTCCCACTGGGAGTACATAAGCAGTACCAGCCCAGCATGCAGCCTGAAAACACCAAGCCAACAACAGGAAGGCCGGCCGCAAGGGAGGGAGGGAGGGAAGTAAGGAATGGGATGAGGTCAACTGGCCCAGGAGTAATGAATATTACCGGTAAGTAATAGGACATTACCCCCAGGTCCCTCCTGACCTCGTCCCATTCCTTAAAATATGGAGAATACCAAAGCAGAGAACCCGGCCTTCCAGAACCCCACCAACAACAAGGGCACCAGACCAAAATACAGTACCCCACAGGCCCAAACTAAGACCCCAAAGGCCAGAAGGGGACTGCCACGGAAACAAGAACCACCAACCAGGCAAGCCAGAAGGGAGGCAAAGAAGCAGAGCCAAGACCCCAAGGGAGCAAGCAGAGGGGCCAAAACCAAGGCCCCCCACGACCAAAGGAAGCCCAGGAGAAGCGCGCGCGCCCCAACAGAGAACGGAGCCAGGAAAGGGCAACCAACCAGCGAGAAACCCCCAAGGGCAAAGCCCCCGGACCCAGGAAGCCAAACAACCAGGGACCAACAGGCCAACCCAGCCCAAAGGACAAGGGCAGAAAAGAACAGCCCGCACAGGGCGGATGAGCCGAAGGACCAGGAAGGAACAAAGCAGAGGGACGACCCCAACACAGCAGGGGAAGCCCCCAGCAGAACCGAAAAAAGGGCAGCAACAGGGAACCACAGAGGAACCAGGCCACAGGGCAGGAGCGACCAAAGGCCAACCCCCGCAGAGACTCCGAAGAGCAGCAGCACCCAAAAGGCCAACCAACCGGGAGAAGAACCCGGCGCCCCAGAAACTACCAAGACTGGGGAAAACCCCCAAAGTAGGAGGCACCCAGACAAAAAAACAGCAACCTCCACAACAGAGGACAGGGAGAGCAAAAAGCCCAACCCAAAAACAGACCCGGCAAAAACCAGGGCGCAACCAAGAAAGACAACAAAGGCCCACACGGAACCAGGGAAACCAAAACCCCAGAACCGGAAAGGAGGAACCGACCCCCAGGAGGATAAAGGGAGACACCACGGAACCACCAAAGGTGAAACCCCAAAGGCAGAAGGCCAACAACAAGGCCCACAGCCCAACCCCAAGAAACCAGCCGTAGAACAGGCAGGCGAGCCAGCCAGGAGGCACACAACACCGCACCACCAGGACCCAGAAGGAGAGGCAAAAAGGAACCCCCAACCAGGAAGGGGCACAGGAAAGGCACAACAGCCAACCACAGCCAGACCTCCCCGAGAAAGGAGAACCAGAGGGAGGAAGCCCAGAGCCCACACAACGGACCCAGCGCCACAGCCAACCGAAGGGAGCGGGCCCAGAAAGGACTGAAGACCAACCCAGGACCGTGACAAAGCCCAAGAGAAGGAGCAGCCAGGAAAGGACCCCAGCAGGGACCAAAAAATGGACCCGAAGCAAAGAAGGGCCCCACAGCACAAAGCCCAACACAAACAAGCCAAGAGGCGCACCAGCGACCCAAACGCAAAGCGAATGGGATGCCAAAACAGGGACCGGAAAGGCAAAACCAACAGAGTCAGAGCCCCGGCCCCCAGAGCACACGGGAAAAAAACCCGGCACCGAAAGCAAAGGAGAGGAGCACGAAGAAGCCCAAGGCACACCACTCAACAAGGGAGCGGGAAGGAACACCCCAGCCCCAACGAGAGAGCAAAGGGCACAGGCGAAAAACAGCCCGCGCGGGAGCACAGGGCCAACGCCAGGCCCCCAAAGCCCCAGACCCGAAGCAAAGCCAACCGCAACCCAAGGCAGAGCGAGAGGGGTGGGAAGCAGAAACCCGGCCACACGCCAGGGGAGGCAGACACCCAAACCCCACAAGCAGGGAAAAAGGCACGGCCAACAGAGCAGGGCATAAGAGCCGAACAACCAAAGAAAAAGAGGCCACCCAAAGCAAAAGCCAAGGAAGACCAACAAATCCCAGCCACCACCGGAGGGAAACAGGGCGGCAGACGAGAAGAAACCCGAGCCAACACCACCAAAAAGGCCAAGGCCCACCAGCACGGAGGAAGGGCACCACAAACCCCCCCTTACCCCCCCCCCGAAAACCAGGGGGAGACACCACCAGAAGGTAGACACCCCGAGCACGGGGCAAGCAAACGCACAAGAAGGGAGCAAGAAGCGCCCAACAGCGAAAACCGTAGGCAGGCCGGCAGGCAGGCCGGTACCCAGACAGGCACCCACCCCACTCGAACCAACAGAAGGGCAGGAACCAAGGGGCGAATGGAAGTTGCAGAGAGGCCACTCACCCGGGGAGACCGACACCCAAAACCCACCAGCAGGGAAAGGGCACAGCTCAGCCAGGACCGGCAGACAGGGTGGGGCACAGGAGCCCGGCACACGAAGAACAAGCGCCCACCCAAGCCAACGATCCAGCCACCACCGGAGGCAACAGCGGCCAGCGAAGCAAAGCCCCAAAGCACAACCCACCATCCAGAGAAACAAGAGGGGAGAAGGAAACCTCAACAGGAAACCAAACCCCACCAGGCAGAAGGCGAGAAGCAAAGCCTACATCAGGACCCACCAGGAGCACAACCAACCCGGCCCGGAGCCAACAGCCGAACAAGGACAAGGCGCAACCAGGACAGAGGAAGGGCCCAACAGCCCCCCCAGCAAGGAAACAAGGGGAGGACACAGGAACCCGCCGAAAGCCAGAAGCCCCGAGCATGGCCCAAGCAAAGCACCCAAGAGGAAGCAAGATGCGACTAGCAGCGGATACAGCAGGAACCCGACAGGCACGCACCAGGACTGAACCCACAGGAACGCCAGGAACCAAAGGGCAGAAGGCCGCAGAAAGCGAGCCACGGCCCAGCAGGAAGACACCCCACCAGGGACGGCCAGGCAGCAGGAGGACCAGAAGCCAAAGCCACAGGGCAGCAGAGCACAGCACAAGCGGCAATCGACCCACTCCAAGCGGCAAGCACCAGAGGAAGAGGCCAGATGGAAACAGCAAAGAAAGCCAGCAAGAATCCCGGAACCAGAAAGCACAGGGAGCCACAGCAGCAGGAGAAGGTCAGAACACAAGCCCGTCAAGGCCCAACTGGAACCCCCAAAACAGCACTCAGGCCAGGGGATCAGGAAGAAAAAGCCCAATCCACGTCGCAAGGGCAAGCCAACCAAAGGGGCATGCCAATGGCACACAGGAGAAAACAGACGCGTCCCCGGAACACAAAAGAACACAGGGGACCAGGGCGCAGGAAGCGAGAACAGCCCAACCCTAAAGAAAGAAAGGGGGAATGCACACCACACCAAGGGCACAAGCGCACCCCACCAGGGGCGGAACAACCGGAGAGCAGGGGGGCCCGAGCAACAGGGGACCCCCCCAGGCAAAAAAGTTGGGCCGGAGAACTCCAGAGATAGCCAAAAGGAGGGGGCCAACCCGAACGAAGCAGGGGCCCCCACAACAGGAGAAACACCCCAGAACCCCTCCAAAGCCGTAATCCAAGAGAAGGAGAAAGGACTCCAAGGTGGCAGGAAGAACGCACCACCAGCCCACCGCCCCGACCAACAGAACACAACCAGCCGAGGAGGCACGGGGAAGGCAAACCAAGGCAGCAAGCACGTAACAGCAACCCCAGCAGCAGAAGAGCCAAGGAAGCACAGGAGACCAAGTGACATGCGGATCCGAGCGGATGAAACAGAGGAAAACAGCACACACCCCACTCAACCGGCAGGGAGACGCCCAGAGGACGACTCCCACCAGCAACAGTCACAGACAACAGCAGGTCAAGAGACAGAACCATGTCCAGCAAGGCCATTTCGCCCATACACAGCCTTAACCGCCACACAGTAGATAAGGACAGTGAACAGGAAAGAAACAGGGACTCCCGATACACGGTACTCACCAGGGGGGCAGGAAGAGGGCCACAAGAGCACCCCCCCACCCCCAACAGACTGTCCAGGCGTCCACCAGAACACCAGCGCCGGGCAGAGAAGTCCGCCCCGCCGAGGCCACAGCAAGATCCACATCGGCCACAGGCAGGGAGCCCAGGACCAGGCCCAGGAGGAACCTGCAAAAGGAAGACAGCAGGAAACCCGGACAATAAAAAAGAAAGAAACAGGGACCGCTACGCGGTACTCGCCAGGAGGGCAAGAGGAGTGCCCCAACAGCTCACTGCCCCCTAATATACTGCCCAGGCGCCCTCCAGGACATCAGCGCCAGGCAGAGCAGACCACACCTCCGCGACCACAGTCCCGAGGGAACCAGAACCATTGAAGCAACAAGTGGCAGCAACCGGAGGAAGGCGAACACATGGCTGCAATGTGCAATGAGACAGCCCCAAACAAATGGGAACTGCCAATGCAAAGGCCCCACAGTATAAGGGGAACGCATTCCAGTGGCATGGCACATCTCATCCAAAAATCCCGAGAGCCAGCCAGCCAGCCACACGCCAAAACAAATCCTCTGATAGTGTCATAAACATCAGCTGTTGTAAAAACTCACCGTTTGAAAATCCCCACCTGGGGATGTCGTCACAGCAGTGGCAGGATTCGAACCCTGGCCTGTGAAGGCTGAGCAAACTCCACGGAGGCCGGAATCCCAGGAGCAAAGCCCGGCAGAGCCCCCAGGACCCGCCAACACCCATAGCAGCGCGCCTCCCACAACCAGCCAAATCCTCAGCGAGACGCGCACAGCAACCCGGAAGAGGACCGGGAGAACCAGCGCCCCAGCCGCAAAGGGCCGAGCGGCATCCAACGCAGCTCCTGGCAAACCCAGCAGGCCAGGAGAACACGGAGCAGGACGTCGAGAAGCCCAGCAGCACGGCGTGACAGAGAGGAGGACTTCAGGGACAGAGAGGACAGCCCAGCAGCCCGACGAGACGACCCTGAAGCCACCGCAGGTAAGAGAAAGCAAAAACTCCAATCCATTCTGTC
This sequence comes from Lissotriton helveticus, assembly GCF_964261635.1. Classification (NCBI taxonomy): domain Eukaryota; kingdom Metazoa; phylum Chordata; class Amphibia; order Caudata; family Salamandridae; genus Lissotriton; species Lissotriton helveticus. Next base: position 2,012,788,142 of record NC_136063.1, on the reverse strand, counting down.
GGAAGACAGAAAAAAGAACAGGCTGCATGCTGGGCTGGTACCGCTTATGTACTCCCAGTGGCAGGGAGCAGGTAGGGTATCCCAGCATGCTCCTTTTCTTTTTTCTGTCGTGGAGATGGTCATCTCCATATTTTAAAGAATGGGACGAGGTCAGGAGGGAGCTGGGGGTAATTATCATACTCGGCGATATATGTTTGCTCAGTATCAGGTAGCATTTGACTTACAAGCTGGTCTGTTGTTTGATTTGAGTAAGTTCTTTCCATCAAACAAGGTGGTTTGATTGTTAAAGTTAAATCTTGTGAGCCCGATATATTGTCAATTGTTTGGGCCGCAGAAGTTTTAAGAAGCATTGTATCTTCATTTGATTTCATAATTGATTCATCTAATTGAGCGAATTGATAAACTGATTGTGCTAGAAACCAAAAAGTTTGAGTGAGAATTAGACTGGGGCCATTTTGTTAACTTCGGAGTGATTTGATACACAAGTTGTGATTCTGTCGCGTGTAATGTTGATGTATTTCCTTAGAGATTCTGCGGAGTTATTTGTAATATTGTATTTGTGATTTGATTAACACAATTTTCTGGAATGTCAAGTTGTGGGGTCAATGGCTGTTGGAGAATAGGAAGCACCTCTCTCATCTCCTCTGCTGATGGATAACGAATAGCGCTTTCATCATTTAGAAATGTGAATTTTGATATCTTGTTTTACTGAAGTTTGGGCCATGAATCTAAGGTATTGGCCACAAGTCCTGTAAGTGGTGACACTAAGTGGTGTATTTGAGAGAGAAATAGCTACACAAGGTTTATTTTCGAGTTTTGATGAGTTTGAAACATAATTCGAATTACGTTGGCACTTCTTTTTACGTTGTACAACGTGAGGAGTACCTCTTGTTTTACCTGACCTCATTATTCTTGCATTGGGCCAAGGCAGATGGGTTGGCCTTGGATAGACTTACGACCTAGAGAAAGGAATATGGTTGGTAGGATAAAATAATTACTGAGGTGAGAAGCTAGCTAAGATGATAAATTGAAGATAGTTGCTGGATAAAAAACATAGAATCCACAAAAGACAAGTTCACATCAATGCAGGCCACCTCCGCCCTGAAACAGCGAAGCAACAGATGTAGTCTTACCTTGGCGCCTCCTAAGGAAGAATCCACTTTGTTACCTCACTCGCCGCATGGTAATCGTATCCCCAGAAGAGCCAGGAAGACCGGGAATATGGAAAACGAAAGAATGGAGGCCAGAGAATGAAGCGCAGGGATGTCTTGAACGGGTGAAGCAAATGGGACCCATTGTCGGGGTTTCTCAGCCTCCCGCAGCTCCTTTGGTCCTTAACTGTGCTGTTTGCGACTAGAAACGTGGCTATCTACCAGGTCGTAATCGGAAGTGCAGGAGGTCATGACAAAGTTGCGGAATATGATCGAGCTCAAGCCGAGTACACCAAGATGACCTCTAAGACCATTTTGGGTCTCCCGCTGGGATTCCTTTGTTTTTTTCTTTTGCTTTTCATTAATTTTCGTAGGCCTCCTCTTGGGCTCTTTTGCTTTTCCTCCCGGGGGTTTATCTCCTGTGGGCTCCTAATTAAACTCCTGCTGACTCCTGCAGGCAACCTGATTGACAGGTGGAAAGGTTGGCTGCTGTGTGTTTCAGTTTGCAGGTTGTAGATTGTTTTGCACACATTGCAGGATGCAGGATGAAAGGACAAGTGGGGGCAGGATTCCCCCGCTGGCTGCACCCGAACCTGGTTGGGCTGCCTACGTGGGGCCACCTGCAACTCACACTCTGGGGCTGCCTACTACCAGTGGCCACACTTGTCCATTCTCCTGCACTCGAACCTGCACCCACACTCACACCGCTGATGATGTCCCTGTTACAGTCTTGCGAGTGTAGATGCCTCGAAAATGTGGAAATGCAGAAATGTAGGTGTGCGGGACGGCAAGAATCCGGTCGCACCGGTGGTCCTGTAGAAAAACTCGAGGGGGATGGGGCAAGCTAACAGAAAAACAAGCATTGGCATAGCCAATAGGTCTTGCCATTGGGACCTTATAAGTGTTTTAGCCATGTAACAGTTGATATTGTGCAGAATAACTAAATACTTATAAGGTCCCAGAAGCGAGACCTATTGGCTATGCCAATGCTTGTTCATTGTGTTGTTATTGCCCACGTTTTTGCTGAATGTTTATGTTTTGGGTATTTCTGAAACATTACTTCCGGCTGTCTTTACTTTAACAAACATGGCTAAATTTGTCTCTTGACCTACTTGGATTTCCCATAATAAAATGAGTGTAGCTTTCCAGATAGCATTAGTTATGGTTTTGCTCTGCTCTCTTGTTTGCTTTGGCTATACTTGGGAGAGGCGGTACCATTCACCTGATATTACTGAGATAAGACTTCAAGCTATGTCTTGTGTCTGCTGCATTAGGATAAAGGTGGAGTGATGCGTGGTAAGCTTCACGCAGCTGCTGAGCTGAATCTAAGCACATCAGAGATGCAAAGTTACACCCCGGGGTAACAACTTTCAGTTTTTAGTCTACAAATGCGTGATGTATTTGTATTCAGTGGGAATGGAGAAACCGTGCAACCAGAAGGCTCCTGATATTACCACTGTTGCCGCGGAGATAAAACATATAGAAATGTTCATGATGCAAATCTTTGAATGTCATAGCTGATACCTGCTCCTGGCAATGAACAACAAGAAAGATGACCCAATTCTGGGGCCTGCCATTTGAACAATATTTCACGGCGCCCATTATGAGAGCAAGCCTCAAGAAACTGCAGTTAACATGATGTTGTACTGAGACCGGAAAATGATCAGATTTTGTCATGAATACCCATCTCTGCAGTGCCGTGCAATCAAAAGAAAATGGGGGGAAGGAACAGAGGTAGCATGTTAACCACTCGAATTTGGTGCAAAATGAACCAGCGTGCGCCTCGCTCATCACTTACTGAAAACCGTGACTTGAAGAAACGGTTCACAACATCTCTTCCCTTCTTTCATTTGGTTGCTTCTCTGAGAAATGGATCCAAAAAAGAGAAGAGCGTGCCTCGGGCTGAGAGAGGCAACAGGGGGAGGGGAGAGAGGAGGCGGCCTGCGGCTTTTTCCCTTGCGGGAGCGAGCAGGAACCATATGTTAAAGCTCGCCCCCGCAAGGGAATCGCCAAACGTGCACGCGTTGCTTTCAAAGCAATGCAATGTGTGCACGTTTTTGACTGAAAAACAGAATTGATTGGAAAAGGTCTTTTTCCTATAGAGTGCATGCGCACTGCGTAGGTGAGACCTAACAAGTGGCCCTGGCTCAGCTCGACTCGCACAGGCTCCTCCCCTCACGCTGCACGTCTCACAGCAGCGGTCAGATTTGTTTTGTGAGTTCCCTAAGTAGCATGCTGAAGCCTCTTAAATACTGTGAACAGTAGTTTACTTGCTACATAGAATCTAAGGTTTGCCATATCAGCTGGGGAGTGATTAAGATTACCACAACATTCATATGGCCAAAGAATGTGAACTCCATTTTCTCCAAATCCCACTTTTCAGCACTGAGGGTCAATCCAGCTCCCGCCAGGTGGTTAAAGACTACCATAAGTGCTGTGTCACATTCTTCTACAGCACAACTCAAAACAAGTATGTCATCACTGTACTTAAAGCGGTTTTTGGAAGATCTCTACTGCAGGCAACACTCTGAAACGGAGCTGTTTACAGCAAAACATACTCACGTAAGGTGAGAATGTGATGATGTAGCTAAGACTATAGGTCCAGCGCTAGCTGATGGCAACCTATTTAAAGGGTCCAGTTTGGAGGACATGCATGCTTCGTTGAGGCAGCTGATCATGATGGTCAGGTTCTGGCCTGGATGTCACTCCAGTTCACTGGCTGTGTTCGGTATCGACATGTCCACAGAGATCATTTTGTGTTTCACTTTGGCATGGTCACAATGGGGGGGCACCCATGATATGGGCTCGTGGCATGCTCAATTTTGTCTTGCTCCAGCAGACTCTATATTTCTTCTTCTACTTATTGCTGCGGGTAGCACAGGCACATGACGCAGATTCTGGTTGAATCACTTTATTAAAGTGAACTGTAACTTGTGTGTTTTTAATCTTTCACAGACCAAGGAACATTGCCAGGTTTTTGCTTATGATTTGATGCTGTGACAACATGTTATCAGTCATGGTAAACTGCCTCATGAGATTTGCTGTGACATTTTGAGGAGGGAGGTTACTGGTACTTCACCATTGAGCAAACATACCTCTCCTTGGCTCGAGGTGCCGCCATATGTGAGGGTCTTGCACAGCTTTACCAGATTGTCATAGGGTGCTTTGCTAACCACTGGAAGTCATCTACATTTGACAGTGACAGTTTTCACTGGACTGACATCTTGCTGTGGTCATACACACACAAGATGTTTCATGTGGCTCCACTGTCTAAGAGAAAAGTTGCAGTGGGCTGCCCCCCGAGACACTGATAGATTTCATGATTTTACTTTTGTCCAGTATGTTCACTTGATCTGTCTGGCAAATAGATGTAGTGAATGTGATGGCATGAGGTACAGGTATTTGTTGTCCACCCCTTCAGAGGAGGCTTCTTTGGATAATCCTAACTCTGAGCGTGTTATGCCTAGAATGCTAGATGAGTTTGTGCCCTTGCCTTTCTATTCTTGGATTGAATACCTACCAGCCCTACCTCTGCACATACTTGCAACGTGATTTTTTGAGGTTGCAGTTGCAGCACTTTTGTGAAACTTGTGTTGCTTCTTATCCCAAGTGTTGCAAATGGCCATTTCTGAAGAGTCACCCCCAAACATTTTGCCTTCCTACTCCTCTTTTTGTGGAATTCGGTTTTGTTGGCTTTAGGACTTTAGGCACTGAGGGCCCGATGTAGGACACCAAATACCGGTCGGTAACGGCCGATTTTGTCCGTTACCGACCGGTATTGGGTGTTTGAGATGCAGGGGGCCTAAAATTTACCGATTTGGTAAATTTACCGAATCGGTAAAATACCGAATCGGTAAATCTAGATGTAGGTGGCACTGAAAACAGTGCCACAGGCCCTTAAGAATTCGTTATTTACCATGAAATTCTATTTTGTGGTAAATAACGAATTCCTGTGTACATGCACATCTGCGCATGTACACCTGTGCCATGTGACACACATACATGCCCTTAGGGCCCTTAGGGCATGTATGTGTGTCACATGGTACACAAGCCAGAATCAGGGGTGCAACAGGGTGTCAAAGTGACACCCTGTCCCCCTTGACAATTCGGTAATTTTACCGAATCGGTATTTACCGATTCGGTAATTGACATTGATTCCTATGGGCCTCAAGGCCCATAGGAATCAATGGCAATTACCGAATCGGTAAATACAGATTCAGTAATTACCGAATCATACCGATTCGGTAAAAATTACCAAATTTTTTCCTACATCTCATTTACCGAATCTAGAATACCGAATCGGTAAAATTCGGTATTCTAGAGTCGGTAAATAAGCTTTACCTACATCGGGCCCTTAATTACTGCCAAACAGTGCTACAGTGCATGTGTTGTCTACTTAAATCATGGTAGCATTGGCTTATCCATAATTGGGATATTTAATTTACTTATTATGCCCTAGTAAGGTGCACTACATGTGCCCAGGGCCTGTGAATTAAAAGCTACTAGTGGCTCTGCAACACTGATTGTGCCACCCCATTAAGTTGGCCATAAAATATGTCTCAGGCCTGCTACTGCAGAGCCTTTGTGTGCAGTGTTAAACTGTCCTGTCGTCCTGGAATGTTAACCCTCTTACTAGGCTCAAGCCTTCCTTTTTAATACACATAAGACAGCCCTCAGGTAGGCCCTGGGCAGCCCAAGGGCATGGTGCAGTGTATCTAAAAAGTAGGACATGTACTTTTACATTTGAATTGTCCTAGTAGTGAAAAACTCTTAAATTTGTTTTCCCTACTGCAAGGGTTATCTCTACCATAGGACAACAATAGGATTGCCTTATTACATTGTATAACTGTAATTTCCAATTACGAAGAGATGGGACACCATGTTTGGTGTCTCTGGAATCACAATTTAAATTCCCATCTTAGGGTGAAGTTAGATTTTAAATTGTAATTCTGTAAATGTCACTTTTAGAAAGTTGCATATTCTTATTTTAGTGCCTTCTGCCTGTCTCTGAATACATGTCTGGGGTGGGTGACAGCTTGGCTTTGTGTATTCCTTCTAGACAGCCACACACAAAGGGAGATTAGGTGAGACTGATGGGCCAACCGCATCATGATGGGCCATCCTAGACAGGTTGGGAGGAAGGAGCTGACACTTACACCTGAAGTGGCAGTCCCCTGTCCCCACACAAATGGCTGCATGCACCCCTGTAGTGAATCTGGAGTCAGAGCAGAAAGGGCAGGGACTCTGTGCACTTCAAAGACATCTCTTCAAAGTATCCCCCACTTTAAAGGCACAACTGGGTTTAAGTACTGGACCTTTGACACCATCCCTTCAGTACACTTCTGGACCTGTGGATACTCTGCCAGGAAGAATGGCTGCTGTGTGTTTCAGTTTGCAGGTTGTAGATTGTTTTGCACACATTGCAGGATGCAGGATGAAAGGACAAGTGGGGGCAGGATTCCCCCGCTGGCTGCACCCGAACCTGGTTGGGCTGCCTACGTGGGGTGTGAGAAGTTGGCCTGATGTGCAGTGCTCACTATTCTAGTGATCACTATATATCAGTCCAAACAACCCTTATTGATGATTGGTTGTAAGTCAACCTTATAGACCAGCTATCCTAGTAGCATGGATACGAGCAGTCTAAGGCTAAGACTCTAGAGGGCGTGTTAAGCCAGCTGTTTTACCATCACATTACCCCTTGAACACCCAGTGAAAGGACACCACACAAGTGTTATGAAAATAAACAATGTATTTATTAGAATCACAACAACCCTGTACTCTTTATGAGGACAGGGTGCTAAGCACACAACAAAACTCTTACGAAAATACTTAAGTTAGCACGTTGTACACAAATGCCCGAGGGGCACGAAAAACCATATACTTAAAAAGTGGAATGCGAATTACTAGCAGGTAAGTAACAGTTCTAATAGGCTTTGGAATCGCTAGGACTGGACTAGGGAATCGTTAGATTACTACTAGGAGGCCCAGGGGACTCGGGTGCAGAGTGTGCACTCTCACGCGGGATGCGGGACAAAGTCTATGGAGGCTAGTAAAGGCAAAGTTAGTGTTCACGGGCGAACCCGACCTGGTAGGGAGAAAACGACAGTGGATCCTGACCCTAGGATAGTGAGGCTATGCTGGGACACCGAAGTGCCGAAGTTACCTAGCCCAGGGGCTGCAGCTGCATAGGTCTGAAAAGACGTCGGGGATCTCGTTGCCGGACCAGGAGCCTGGAAGGAAGAAGTTGCTGGCAGGCGACCAGTGAAGGAAAGTTCGATGGATCCAAGCCTGGATCAAGGAAGAAGAAAACCTGAAAGCAGAGGGGACCAAGTTCTTGAATCACTAGCCAGTGATTAAGTGGGCACCAGGATGGCACCGGGCGAAGTCACCGCAGTCAGGTGAGTGGGCGCTGCTGGGCTCTGCAGTCTCTCGGACCAGGAGGCGTTGTCGGCGACCAGGATGTAGGTGCGAGCTGTCCCACGAAGGTTCTTGCTGTCGACGTCGCTGGACCCAGGATTGGGCAACAAGTCTTGGCAAATGCAAGGCCCACGCGGTGGACCTAAAATGGCGTCTTGAGTGGACCAGGAGGGTCCAGGGTACTTCTCCGATGGAGGGAAGCAAGGGCCAGTCTGGAGCAACCAGACCAGCAACAGAAATGTCGTCGGGCGTCGTCAGGAAGGCCACAAGCCAGCGGGCTAGTAGCCAAACAACGCGGTGAGCAGCAAAAAGCAGAAGGGCCCCACGCAGATCGTGGAGATGCTGGGGGGCTGCACTTCGGTGCTGGAGCTGCTCAGGGTGGGGGCTTCTCGGACCCCAAAGCACTCACCAGGAATTCACTCGGCGGGCTTGCTGGAAAGAAGTCGTGCAGTCTTGAAGATGGCCGGTCCCTCGAGGTCTCGTCACACCCACGAATCTCAGCGTGACTGATGATGCAGGTAGAGGTCAGAGGTGCCAGGGAAGTCGGTTCTCGTCGAGCTGGGCAGTCGGATTCCGGAGGAAGGACTTGCAGCAGACCGCAGTGTTCTTAGATGGTGCCTGCGGATGCAGGGTGACTACTCCTTAGTCACAAGGGAGAAATCTTAGGAAGAAGTCTTGAGTTCCTTTCGCAGAAAGTAGTTTCAGGATTCAAAGATGATCTGATTTGGAAGGGGGCCAGTCTCTACCTTTATCCTGTAAAAGGGGGCTGGCACGCGACTAAGTCCTGCCCTAGGGGTGGGACTAGGAGGGGGGTGGTTACACCCACTTCCTTGGCGGGCTTTTCCCCAGCACAGGGTCTGGAGTGACCCTGGAACTGGTTCCAGCCAGCCTATGCACAGTGAGCACCGGGGTGCCACGTGCAGTCACCTTCCTCTAAAGCCCTGCCTACATACAATACACAAAACCCTGTCTGGGACGGTGCTGGCACCGCCCCTGGCAGGAAACCCTTTGTCCTTATCTCCTGCTCTGGGAGGACTCCCAGCAGCAGGAGGGCAGACTTGTGTCTCGGTGGCAGCATCCATTTTGTGGATGCTAAGGCTCTGTCTGACTTTAACCGGGGTTAGGGGTTACATACATGTCGTGTCCCTCTAGAAGGGTGGAATGCTAACCCCGTCGCCAGAATTGGCGAGGGGTTAGTATTCCAATTCGTATGACACCTTACTCGACATGTTTTGATAAAGCGATACCAGAGTTGGCACATAACCGCGAGGATTATAATGCACTTAAGAGTATATGGTATGCGATATCATGGAAACGGCTAAGGGATAGATCCCGAAAGCCGCAGACAGGCTCAGCTCATGCCCGAGCACCATCTCACACGATTCCAAGCACTCTGCCTTCAGGATTGTTAAGGCCTGCCATAGGAGTGACTGATAGGAGATCTGTGTGTCCATTTTAGGGTTAGATATAGGTATACTATATCTAAAGCAAAGGGTGAGTACACCACCTTGCCCCAGCTGTCGTGCAGCCAGTTGTGTCAGTTTTAGTTAGTCAATCCAGGGGTGGCACAATACATGCTTCAGCCCCTGGGAGACTTCTGGGTGCACCTCAGCCCTGGGTACAGGGACTTGGAGAGGGCCCAGGGCCAATTCAGTACCTGAGTACAATTTGGATAGAGAGAACAGCTAGGCTGTGGGTCTGATTAGCAGGCCCACAGCCAGGGAAAGTCGTAAACCAGTGCAGCAAAAAGCAAAAATCTGGGTGATCATAGGATTGCAGACCCTACTCTCCTACATGACCCCCCCCCAAACTTTGGGACAATAAACTAACCTTGACCAGGTGAGTCTTCTTGCTCTAAGTGGAAATACCTGGAGAGCCCATCAGCATTGCTGTGATCAGTCCCAGGTCTATGCTCCACTGTAAAATCCATCCCCTGTAGGGAAATGGACCACCTAAGCAGTTTGGGGTTTTCACCCTTCATCTGATTTAGCCACAAGAGGGGCTTATGGTCTGTCTGAATGGTGAAGTGAGTGCCAAACAAGTAGGCCCTCAGCTTCTTCAGGGCCCAGACCACAGCAAAGGCCTCCCTCTCAATAGCTGACCAATTTTTCTCTCTGGGTGTCAACCTTCTACTAATGAAAGCAATAGGCTGATCATTACCATCAAAATTCAGTTGAGACAGAACAGCTCCCACACCCAACTCAGAAGCATCTGTTTGGACAATGAATGGCTTGGAGTAATCTGGACTCTTGAGGATAGGTGCTGTGCACATGGCCTGCTTTAGGTCATTGAATGCTTTCTGACAGCTTGCTGTCCACTGAACTTTCTTTGGCATCTTCTTGCTTGTCAGGTCATTAAGGGGGGTCACTATGGACCCATAATTTCTGACAAACTTCCTATAGTACCCAGTCAGGCCCAAGAAAGCTCGAACCTGAGTCTGGGTGATTGGAGGAGTCCAGTCCTTGATGGCCTGTATCTTACTCTCCAGTGGCTGAACCTGGCCTCCACCTACAAGGTGGCCCAGGTATACAACCTGTGACTGCCCTATCTGGCACTTTGTGGCCTTGATAGTGAGGCCTGCCTTTTGCAGGGCCTCTAACACTTTCCTCAGGTGGACCAGGTGATCCTCCCAGGTGGAGCTAAAGACAGCAATATCGTCAAGATAAGCTGCACAGAAGTCATCCAGCCCAGTGAGGACTTGATTCACCAACCTTTGGAAGGTGGCAGGTGCATTTTTCAGTCCAAAGGGCATTACCACAAATTGATAATGCCCTCCAGGGGTAGAAAATGCTGTTTTAGGTTTGGCTTCCTCAGCTAACCTGATTTGCCAATACCCAGCTGTCAAATCAAATGTGCTTAAGAAGTTGGCAGAAGCCAATCTATCTATAAGCTCATCTGCTCTAGGTATTGGGTGGGCATCAGTCTTAGTGACTGCATTGAGGCCTCTGTAGTCTACGCAAAACCTCATCTCTCTCTTACCACCCTGGGTGTGAGGCTTTGGCACTAGAACTACTGGGCTAGCCCAAGGGCTATCTGAGGGCTCAATGACTCCCAGTTCCAACATTTTCTGCACTTCAGTTTTGATGCAGTCTCTAACATGATCAGGCTGTCTGTAGATTTTACTCTTGACAGGCAGACTGTCTCCAGTGTCAACATCATGGGTACACCAATCAGTTTGGCTGGGTGTCAGAGAGAACATATGTCGAAAGGATTGCAGAACTTGCCTGCAATCCTGTTGCTGATGTTCAGTGAGGCTGCCACAAAAGACAACACCATCAACTGACCCATCATCAGGATTCTGAGTGAGCAGGTCTGGGAGAGGGTCACTCTCTTCCTCCTGTCCCTCATCTGTGGCCATGAGCAAGCTCATGTCCTTCCTGTCAACATATGCCTTGAGCCTGTTAACATGGAGCACTCTGAGAGGGCTCCTGGGAGTTCCAAGGTCCACCAAGTAGGTAACCTCTCCCTTTTGCTCAATGATGGTGTGGGGCCCAGACCATTTGTCTTTCAGAGCTGCTGGGGCCACTGGCTCCAGCACCCACACCTTCTGTCCTGGCTGGTACACAGTCAGTACAGCCTTTTGGTCATGCCAAGCTTTTTGAAGTTCCTGGCTGGCCTCAAGGTTTTTGGATGCCTTTTCCATATACTCAGCCATCCTGGAGCGGAGACCAAGTACATAGTCCACTATGTTGGTTGCAGGCTTTTTGAGAGGTCTCTCCCATCCTTCCTTCACCAAACACAGGGGTCCTCTTACAGGATGTCCATACAGAAGCTCAAAAGGGCTGTAGCCAACCCCCTTCTGTGGGAGCTCTCTGTAAGCAAACAAGAGGCAGGGGATCAGGACATCCCATCTTCTCCTAAGAGGTTCAGGTAGTCCATGAATCATCCCTTTCAGGGTCCTGTTGAATCTCTCAACAAGCCCATTGCATTGTGGATGATAGGGTGTGGTGAACTTGTAGTTCACACCACACTCTTTCCACATGGCAGTCAGATATCCTGACATGAAGTTTGTACCTCTGTCAGAAACGACCTCCTTAGGGAAACCCACTCTGGAGAACACTCCAACTAGGGCTCTTGCCACTACAGGGGCTGTAGTGGTCCTAAGGGGAATAGCCTCAGGATACCTGGTGGCATGGTCCACCACCACCAGTATAAACTTGTGTCCTGATGCTGTCTGGGGTTCCATTGGACCAACAATGTCAATCCCCACTCTTTCAAAGGGAACCCCCACCACAGGTAGTGGTATGAGGGGGGCCTTTGTTGTGCCACCTGACTTTCCACTGGCTTGGCAAGTGACACATGAGCGACAAAACTCCTTGGTATTCTCATTCATATGGGGCCAGTGAAAGTGTGAGACAAGCCTGTCCCAAGTCTTTGTCTGACCTAAATGACCTGCAAGGGGAATCTCATGGGCCAAGGTGAGAAGGAAACCTCTCAGAGACAAGGGGATGACCAGCCTCCTGGTTGCACCAGGCTTGGGGTCTCTTGACTCAGAGTACAGGAGTCCATCTTCCCAGTATACCCTGTGGGCACCTGTGGCATTCCCTGCAGCCTCAGCAGCAGCCTGCTGTCTGAGGGGTTCAAGGGAAGGGCAGCTCAACTGTTCCTTCCCCAGGTCTGCTCTGGAGGGTCCCCCTGAGCCCAGAAACTCAACTTGATCAAGTTCAAGCTCTTTAGGCTCAGTTTCCCTCAGCTCTTCTAGATCAGCCTCCTCAGAGACTTGATCCTCAACCTGGGGCAAGGGGGAAGGCAAAGCCTTACCCTTACTGCTCTTCTTCTTGGAAGGTGTCTGGTCCATAATTTCAGGATCCAGCACCTGTTCAGTGGGGCATCTTCTGGCCTGTGACCTAGTCACAGCAAGCACATGTGCTGGCAAGCCTAACATCTCCATGTGAGTCCTCTGCTCCACTTCTGACCATTGTGATGACTCCAAATCATTGCCCAACAAACAATCAACTGGGAGGTCTGAACTGACTACAACTTTCTTTTGTCCCTTCACTCCACCCCAGGAGAAAGCTACAATTGCCACACTATGACTAGTAGTGACATTGCTGGCATTGGTCACCAGGAAATCAGTACCTGGCATGATCTGTCCAGGGTCCACAAAGTTTGGTGTCACCATGGTGACACTGGCACAAGTGTCCCTATAGGCCTGAGCCATCTTGCCATTAATCAAAGGTGTCTGCCTGTATTTGCCCAAAGTATTGGGACTTATCTCAGGGGACATATCCATATCCCCTGTACAGACAAGGACAGCCTGAGTGAGTGTGCCAACTAAGTTGTCAGACCCCTCAGTACCCAAGGTTAACCCAACTAATGCCTTGGGAGGTACACTACCACTACTGACTGTACTAGGGGGTGCAGTTGCTTTAGGAGCTGTAGTGGCAGGAGTTTGTCCTCCTCTTTTGGTGCACTCACTAAACCAGTGAGATTTACTTTTGCAGTACTGGCACCACCTTTTTGACTGGCCTTCTTGAGTCTTCTTCTTCTGGGAAGCCTGACCCCCACCCTCTTTGGTTTGTTGGGGACCTGGTGAAGACTTCTGGTCATTTTGCTCATTCTTAACATTACCCTTCTGGTCTGCTTTCTTCTGACCACCCTGGTTCTGGTTCTGGTTCTGCTTGATCCTTGTCCTGACCCATTTGTCTGCCTTCTTTCCCAATTCTTGGGGAGAGGTCAGATCTGAATCAACAAGGTGCTGGTGCAGCAACTGGTTCTGACAATTGTTCAAAATTTGTTCTCTCATCATTAGATTATACAATCCTGTGTAATCTGTAACCTTGCTACCCAGCAACCAGCCCTCCAAAGCCTTAGTGGCACAATCCACAAAATCAGACCAGTCCTGAGACTGAGTTTTCTGGGTGTCTCTGAACAGCAACCTGTACTGCTCAGTGGTTAAACCAAACCCATCAACCAGTGTATTCTTCAGGACCTGGTAATTGTTAGCATCCTCCACTCTTGTAGTGAGGAGCTTATCTCTACCTTTACCATCAAAGGAGAGCCACAGTATAGCTGCCCACTGACTCTGGGGAATGCCCTGCACAGTGCAGGCCCTCCCCAGAGCAGCCATCCATTTCTGGATATCATCCCCTTGCTTAAAGGGGGGCACTATTTTAGTCAGGTGTTTAGTATCTAAACCCTTCTCTCTATCTCTTGGGAGATTGCTGCCACCAGTGGGAGCTAGCCCACTCATCTGCTGCTCTCTTGCCAGGGCAAGCTTCTCTTTGGCCAGGGCAATTTCTTCCCTTTCAATCCTCAGTTCAGCTTGTCTCATCCTAGCTTCATGCTCCCTTCTCTGAGGGGAAGTAAATCTCCTCTGTGGAGGATTCCTTCTCCCCTGAGAAGAGGCATTAGAGTGCAGAGATCTATTGGAGTCCCTAGAAAGAGATCTATCCCTCCTAACTCCAAGGTTAGGCCCACTTCGGGTTAGTACTGGGGGGCCCCCAGATCCTAGCCCAAGTAAGTCTAAGTTGGTCCTAGTTAGCCTTCTGACTACCTCAAGACCTTTGTCTACCTCATCCCCAGAGAGTACCTCCTGATCCTCCTCCTCAACTGCTGAATCAGTGTTGGGGAGATCTGGATCCCCAGAGGTTCCCTCTAAGGCTGGCATGTTCTCATGTAACTGAGAAAGCTTTCTGGCATCATATGTCTCTAAGAGACCTATCAGAAAGGGAGTGGTGGGGTTAGACCCCTGCTTCAGTTTTCTGGAGACACAGATTTGTCTCATCTCCTGGAAACTGAGAGCTGCATATCTTGAAGTGACCTGTGGAGGGTCAACACTGACCAGGGGAGTCTCAGTAGATTCTTCCTGGGTAGACATGCTTTTCTAGTGAGGTGTAAGTGGTGCACTTACCTACACTATATGTTTGCCTACTGATCCCTTGCTAGAGTTGTAGTTTAGGGTGTGCTAGGCCCTAGGAGCTACAACAGCTGGTTCAGTAGAACTCAGAGTATTCTAAGCTAAGTTATATGTACCTTTAGTACTTATGTGATCTTTCACAAGATATTCTTAGGGCATGTGTGGTAAAACAACAGCAAGCTCAAATCCCAACCGCTGCTCACCAATGTGAGAAGTTGGCCTGATGTGCAGTGCTCACTATTCTAGTGATCACTATATATCAGTCCAAACAACCCTTATTGATGATTGGTTGTAAGTCAACCTTATAGACCAGCTATCCTAGTAGCATGGATACGAGCAGTCTAAGGCTAAGACTCTAGAGGGCGTGTTAAGCCAGCTGTTTTACCATCACATTACCCCTTGAACACCCAGTGAAAGGACACCACACAAGTGTTATGAAAATAAACAATGTATTTATTAGAATCACAACAACCCTGTACTCTTTATGAGGACAGGGTGCTAAGCACACAACAAAACTCTTACGAAAATACTTAAGTTAGCACGTTATACACAAATGCCCGAGGGGCACGAAAAACCATATACTTAAAAAGTGGAATGCGAATTACTAGCAGGTAAGTAACAGTTCTAATAGGCTTTGGAATCGCTAGGACTGGACTAGGGAATCGTTAGATTACTACTAGGAGGCCCAGGGGACTCGGGTGCAGAGTGTGCACTCTCACGCGGGATGCGGGACAAAGTCTATGGAGGCTAGTAAAGGCAAAGTTAGTGTTCACGGGCGAACCCGACCTGGTAGGGAGAAAACGACAGTGGATCCTGACCCTAGGATAGTGAGGCTATGCTGGGACACCGAAGTGCCGAAGTTACCTAGCCCAGGGGCTGCAGCTGCATAGGTCTGAAAAGACGTCGGGGATCTCGTTGCCGGACCAGGAGCCTGGAAGGAAGAAGTTGCTGGCAGGCGACCAGTGAAGGAAAGTTCGATGGATCCAAGCCTGGATCAAGGAAGAAGAAAACCTGAAAGCAGAGGGGACCAAGTTCTTGAATCACTAGCCAGTCATTAAGTGGGCACCAGGATGGCACCGGGCGAAGTCACCGCAGTCAGGTGAGTGGGCGCTGCTGGGCTCTGCAGTCTCTTGGACCAGGAGGCGTTGTCGGCGACCAGGATGGAGGTGCGAGCTGTCCCACGAAGGTTCTTGCTGTCGACGTCGCTGGACCCAGGATTGGGCAACAAGTCTTGGCAAATGCAAGGCCCACGCGGTGGACCTAAAATGGCGTCTTGAGTGGACCAGGAGGGTCCAGGGTACTTCTCCGATGGAGGGAAGCAAGGGCCAGTCTGGAGCAACCAGACCAGCAACAGAAATGTCGTCGGGCGTCGTCAGGAAGGCCACAAGCCAGCGGGCTAGTAGCCAAACAACGCGGTGAGCAGCAAAAAGCAGAAGGGCCCCACGCAGATCGTGGAGATGCTGGGGGGCTGCACTTCGGTGCTGGAGCTGCTCAGGGTGGGGGCTTCTCGGACCCCAAAGCACTCACCAGGAATTCACTCGGCGGGCTTGCTGGAAAGAAGTCGTGCAGTCTTGAAGATGGCCGGTCCCTCGAGGTCTCGTCACACCCACGAATCTCAGCGTGACTGATGATGCAGGTAGAGGTCAGAGGTGCCAGGGAAGTCGGTTCTCGTCGAGCTGGGCAGTCGGATTCCGGAGGAAGGACTTGCAGCAGACCGCAGTGTTCTTAGATGGTGCCTGCGGATGCAGGGTGACTACTCCTTAGTCACAAGGGAGAAATCTTAGGAAGAAGTCTTGAGTTCCTTTCGCAGAAAGTAGTTTCAGGATTCAAAGATGATCTGATTTGGAAGGGGGCCAGTCTCTACCTTTATCCTGTAAAAGGGGGCTGGCACGCGACTAAGTCCTGCCCTAGGGGTGGGACTAGGAGGGGGGTGGTTACACCCACTTCCTTGGCGGGCTTTTCCCCAGCACAGGGTCTGGAGTGACCCTGGAACTGGTTCCAGCCAGCCTATGCACAGTGAGCACCGGGGTGCCACGTGCAGTCACCTTCCTCTAAAGCCCTGCCTACCTACAATACACAAAACCCTGTCTGGGACGGTGCTGGCACCGCCCCTGGCAGGAAACCCATTGTCCTTATCTCCTGCTCTGGGAGGACTCCCAGCAGCAGGAGGGCAGACTTGTGTCTCGGTGGCAGCATCCATTTTGTGGATGCTAAGGCTCTGTCTGACTTTAACCGGGGTTAGGGGTTACATACATGTCGTGTCCCTCTAGAAGGGTGGAATGCTAACCCCGTCGCCAGAATTGGCGAGGGGTTAGTATTCCAATTCGTATGACACCTTACTCGACATGTTTTGATAAAGCGATACCAGAGTTGGCACATAACCGCGAGGATTATAATGCACTTAAGAGTATATGGTATGCGATATCATGGAAACGGCTAAGGGATAGATCCCGAAAGCCGCAGACAGGCTCAGCTCATGCCCGAGCACCATCTCACACGATTCCAAGCACTCTGCCTTCAGGATTGTTAAGGCCTGCCATAGGAGTGACTGATAGGAGATCTGTGTGTCCATTTTAGGGTTAGATATAGGTATACTATATCTAAAGCAAAGGGTGAGTACACCACCTTGCCCCAGCTGTCGTGCAGCCAGTTGTGTCAGTTTTAGTTAGTCAATCCAGGGGTGGCACAATACATGCTTCAGCCCCTGGGAGACTTCTGGGTGCACCTCAGCCCTGGGTACAGGGACTTGGAGAGGGCCCAGGGCCAATTCAGTACCTGAGTACAATTTGGATAGAGAGAACAGCTAGGCTGTGGGTCTGATTAGCAGGCCCACAGCCAGGGAAAGTCGTAAACCAGTGCAGCAAAAAGCAAAAATCTGGGTGATCATAGGATTGCAGACCCTACTCTCCTACATGGGGCCACCTGCAACTCACACTCTGGGGCTGCCTACTACCAGTGGCCACACTTGTCCATTCTCCTGCACTCGAACCTGCACCCACACTCACACCGCTGATGATGTCCCTGTTACAGTCTTGCGAGTGTAGATGCCTCGAAAATGTGGAAATGCAGAAATGTGGGTGTGCGGGACGGCAACAATCCGGTCGCACCGGTGGTCCTGTAGAAAAACTCGAGGGGGATGGGGCAAGCTAACAGAAAAACAAGCATTGGCATAGCCAATAGGTCTTGCCATTGGGACCTTATAAGTGTTTTAGCCATGTAACAGTTGATGTTGTTGCACCAAGGATATTGTGCAGAATAACTAAATACTTATAAGGTCCCAGAAGCGAGACCTATTGGCTATGCCAATGCTTGTTCATTGTGTTGTTATTGCCCACGTTTTTGCTGAATGTTTATGTTTTGGGTATTTCTGAAACATTACTTCCGGCTGTCTTTACTTTAACAAACATGGCTTAATTTGTCTCTTGACCTACTTGGATTTCCCATAATAAAATGAGTGTAGCTTTCCAGATAGCATTAGTTATGGTTTTGCTCTGCTCTCTTGTTTGCTTTGGCTATACTTGGGAGAGGCGGTACCATTCACCTGATATTACTGAGATAAGACTTCAAGCTATGTCTTGTGTCTGCTGCATTAGGATAAAGGTGGAGTGATGCGTGGTAAGCTTCACGCAGCTGCTGAGCTGAATCTAAGCACATCAGAGATGCAAAGTTACACCCCGGGGTAACAACTTTCAGTTTTTAGTCTACAAATGCGTGATGTATTTGTATTCAGTGGGAATGGAGAAACCGTGCAACCAGAAGGCTCCTGATATTACCACTGTTGCCTCGGAGATAAAACATATAGAAATGTTCATGATGCAAATCTTTGAATGTCATAGCTGATACCTGCTCCTGGCAATGAACAACAAGAAAGATGACCCAACTCTGGGGCCTGCCATTTGAACAATATTTCACGGCGCCCATTATGAGAGCAAGCCTCAAGGAACTGCAGTTAACATGATGTTGTACTGAGACCGGAAAATGTTCAGATTTTGTCATGAATACCCATCTCTGCAGTGCCGTGCAATCAAAAGAAAATGGGGGGGAAGGAACAGAGGTAGCATGTTAACCACTCGAATTTGGTGCAAAATGAACCAGCGTGCGCCTCGCTCATCACTTACTGAAAACCGTGACTTGAAGAAACGGTTCACAACATCTCTTCCCTTCTTTCATTTGGTTGCTTCTCTGAGAAATGGATCCAAAAAAGAGAAGAGCGTGCCTCGGGCTGAGAGAGGCAACAGGGGGAGGGGAGAGAGGAGGCGGCCTGCGGCTTTTTCCCTTGCGGGAGCGAGCAGGAACCATATGTTAAAGCTCGCTCCCGCAAGGGAATCGCCAAACGTGCACGCGTTGCTTTCAAAGCAATGCAATGTGTGCACGTTTTTGACTGAAAAACAGAATTGATTGGAAAAGGTCTTTTTCCTATAGAGTGCATGCGCACTGCGTAGGTGAGACCTAACAAGTGGCCCTGGCTCAGCTCGACTCGCACAGGCTCCTCCCCTCACGCTGCACGTCTCACAGCAGCGGTCAGATTTGTTTTGTGAGTTCCCTGAGTAGCATGCTGAAGTCTCTTAAATACTGTGAACAGTAGTTTACTTGCTACATAGAATCTAAGGTTTGCCATATCAGCTGGGGAGTGATTAAGATTACCACAACATTGATATGGCCAAAGAATGTGAACTCCATTTTCTCCAAATCCCACTTTTCAGCACTGAGGGTCAATCCAGCTCCCGCCAGGTGGTTAAAGACTACCATAAGTGCTGTGTCACATTCTTCTACAGCACAACTCAAAACAAGTATGTCATCACTGTACTTAAAGCGGTTTTTGGAAGATCTCTACTGCAGGCAACACTCTGAAACGGAGCTGTTTACAGCAAAACATACTCACGTAAGGTGAGAATGTGATGATGTAGCTAAGACTATAGGTCCAGCGCTAGCTGATGGCAACCTATTTAAAGGGTCCAGTTTGGAGGACATGCATGCTTCGTTGAGGCAGCTGATCATGATGGTCAGGTTCTGGCCTGGATGTCACTCCAGTTCACTGGCTGTGTTCGGTATCGACATGTCCACAGAGATCATTTTGTGTTTCACTTTGGCATGGTCACAATGGGGGGGCACCCATGACATGGGCTAGTGGCATGCTCAATTTTGTCTTGCTCCAGCAGACTCTATATTTCTTCTTCTACTTATTGCTGCGGGTAGCACAGGCACATGACGCAGATTCTGGTTGAATCGCTTTATTAAAGTGAACTGTAACTTTTGTGTTTTTAATCTTTCACAGACCAAGGAACATTGCCAGGTTTTTGCTTATGATTTGATGCTGTGACAACATGTTATCAGTCATGGTAAACTGCCTCATGAGATTTGCTGTGACATTTTGAGGAGGGAGGTTACTGGTACTTCACCATTGAGCAAACACACCTCTCCTTGGCTCGAGGTGCCGCCATATGTGAGGGTCTTGCACAGCTTTACCAGATTGTCATAGGATGCTTTGCTAACCACTGGAAGTCATCTACATTTGACAGTGACAGTTTTCACTGGACTGACATCTTGCTGTGGTCATACACACACAAGATGTTTCATGTGGCTCCACTGTCTAAGAGAAAAGTTGCAGTGGGCTGCCCCCCGAGACACTGATAGATTTCATGATTTTACTTTTGTCCAGTATGTTCACTTGATCTGTCTGGCAAATAGATGTAGTGAATGTGATGGCATGAGGTACAGGTATTTGTTGTCCACCCCCTTCAGAGGAGGCTTCTTTGGATAATCCTAACTCTGAGCGTGTTATGCCTAGAATGCTAGATGAGTTTGTGCCCTTGCCTTTCTATTCTTGGATTGAATACCTACCAGCCCTACCTCTGCACATACTTGCAACGTGATTTTTTGAGGTTGCAGTTGCAGCACTTTTGTGAAACTTGTGTTGCTTCTTATCCCAAGTGTTGCAAATGGCCATTTCTGAAGAGTCACCCCCAAACATTTTGCCTTCCTACTCCTCTTTTTGTGGAATTCGGTTTTGTTGGCTTTAGGACTTTAGGCACTTAGGGCCCGATGTAGGACACCAAATACCGGTCGGTAACGGCCGATTTTGGCCGTTACCGACCGGTATTGGGTGTTTGAGATGCAGGGGGCCTAAAATTTACCGATTTGGTACATTTACCGAATCGGTAAAATACCGAATCGGTAAATCTAGATGTAGGTGGCACTGAAAACAGTGCCACAGGCCCTTAAGAATTCGTTATTTACCATGAAATTCTATTTTGTGGTAAATAACGAATTCCTGTGTACATGCACATCTGTGCATGTACACCTGTGCCATGTGACACACATACATGCCCTTAGGGCCCTTAGTGCATGTATGTGTGTCACATGGCACACAAGCCAGAATCAGGGGTGCAACAGGATGTCAAAGTGACACCCTGTCCCCCTTGACAATTCGGTATATTTACCGAATCGGTATTTACCGATTCGGTAATTGACATTGATTCCTATGGGCCTCAAGGCCTCAAGGCCCATAGGAATCAATGGCAATTACCGAATCGGTAAATACAGATTCAGTAATTACCGAATCATACCGATTCGGTAAAAATTACCAAATTTTTTCCTACATCTCATTTACCGAATCTAGAATACCGAACCGGTAAAATTCGGTATTCTAGAGTCGGTAAATAAGCTTTACCTACATCGGGCCCTTAATTACTGCCAAACAGTGCTACAGTGCATGTGTTGTCTACTTAAATCATGGTAACATTGGCTATCCATAATTGGGATATTTAATTTACTTATTATGCCCTAGTAAGGTGCACTACATGTGCCCAGGGCCTGTAAATTAAAGGCTACTAGTGGCTCTGCAACACTAATTGTGCCACCCCATTAAGTTGGCCATAAAATATGTCTCAGGCCTGCTACTGCAGAGCCTTTGTGTGCAGTGTTAAACTGTCCTGTCGTCCTGGAAGGTTAACCCTCTTACTAGGCTCAAACCTTCCTTTTAAATACACATAAGACAGTCCTCAGGTAGGCCCTGGGCAGCCCAAGGGCATGGTGCAGTGTATCTAAAAAGTAGGACATGTACTTTTACATTTGAATTGTCCTAGTAGTGAAACACTCTTAAATTTGTTTTCCCTACTGCAAGGGTTATCTCTACCATAGGACAACAATAGGATTGCCTTATTACATTGTATAACTGTAATTTCCAATTGTGAAGAGATGGGACACCATGTTTGGTGTCTCTGGAATCACAATTTAAATTCCCATCTTAGGGTGAAGTTAGATTTTAAATTGTAATTCTGTAAATGTCACTTTTAGAAAGTTGCATATTCTTATTTTAGCTATTTAGTGCCTTCTGCCTGTCTCTGAATACATGTCTGGGGTGGGTGACAGCTTGGCTTTGTGTATTCCTTCTAGACAGCCACACACAAAGGGAGATTAGGTGAGACTGATGGGCCAACCGCATCATGATGGGCCATCCTAGACAGGTTGGGAGGAAGGAGCTGACACTTACACCTGAAGTGGCAGTCCCCTGTCCCCACACAAATGGCTGCATGCACCCCTGTAGTGAATCTGGAGTCAGAGCAGAAAGGGCAGGGACTCTGTGCACTTCAAAGACATCTCTTCAAAGTATCCCCCACTTTAAAGGCACAACTGGGTTTAAGTACTGGACCTTTGACACCAACCCTTCAGTACACTTCTGGACCTGTGGATACTCTGCCAGGAAGAATGGCTGCTGTGCTGCTATAAGGACTTTCACTCCACTGGACTCTGCTGGACTCCTGCTCTGCTGCGCTGATCTGCTGCCTGCTGCCCTCCATGCCTGGGCATGAGAAGGACTGGACCGGCATTGCTGCAACCCAGAACCAAAGTGACTACCAGGGCTTGGTGATTTGCCTCCTGTTTGAAGTCACAGGGAATTTAAAGAATTCTAACCACCCACCTCCAGCACCTAGAAACTGCCATCTGAGAGTCTTTCTCTGCCAAGTGGTGCCAATCCAGTCCTGGGCCCTTGGAAGTGTGTATATAGTGCTGCAACTGCCAAAATCCACACATCACCGGCATTGCACCACTCGGAACAAGTGCATCTCCTTCGACAATGAGGTATCACAGCTGATGAGAGAATTGAGTACACCTCTTCCCTTTCGGCGCGGTGCATCCCCAACTTTCCTGGCGCACTCCTGAGTATGCTTGGCTCAGAACCAACGCATCGCCTACATCCAATACCTCTAGTTATGCTTATTGGATTTTTGTCACTTTGGTCTTGTTTTGTTCACTAAATTAAACTCTATTTTTCTAAGTAGGTACCTGCATGGTCAGTGCCAAGCTACCAGAGGGTGGGCTCAGGTTAATTTATAGTGTATATCTGACTTACCTTGACTAGAATTATGGTTGCCTGATTGGACATGGTGCATACCTCTGACAACCAGAAACCCAATTTCTAACACAGAGACTTTCCCATGACGTCATTTTGTAGGCTTACTCCATTGTCCTGTTTCTGTCAGCCACCTCGTTGCCAGGATGTGTTATCACTCTTCAACCATGCTGGCCAAGTGAAGCATATTTTCTAGTATAAGAGTCTCTTAAAGACCTTTATATGTAACATTGAGTAACATCCTTCAGCATGTACCAAACGTATGGCCTCTTCATTGCTGAAATAGTAAAAATGTATGTTACTAGTTTCCACAGGCTGGTAGTAAGATCATCATTGGACTCATAAGTGCCCCGATCTGTGTGTTGAACTTGTCATTTAGACACTTAAACAATACTTGCAGCTAGTGTTCACATCTTCTAAACCATTTCTCAAATCTGGGTCATTGAGTTTGAGAGCACATCATGTCAAACTGAGGTGGGCGGCGAAAAATGAATTTGGATAACACTTCTGCTGCCATGATTCTTTTTGTGCAGAGTTTTAATGTCTTTTCTTATCCTTCTGCGAAGTTGGGCTTGACTACTTGCTCAGAATGCATTGGAGTAAGTTACAGGGACAGCCGGTGATACATCTGTGACACCATGTAGGCATTGCTGTGTCACATTTTCAGTGGGTTAGGGCAGCTGTTCTATGTCTGCCACATTGGCATTTGATGTGGACTGAATACAGATGCTTTACACATACTGCCTGCCTCAGTGTCCTGTGCAGAGTAAATTTTTTATGTTCTTTTTATTTCTTATTATGTATTCGTTCATTTTATCCTTCCTTCCATTGACTGGCAGCCTTTTTTTTGGCTACTGGGTCACAATTCTCTTCATTGCCTGTCCCGAGTTCCTGCAAGATGGTCATCATTGCGCTTGTCTTGAGGAAAAGTCAGCCCATAACACACCTGATGCCCAGGCTGCTGGCGCAGGACGCCTCTTAGTTCCCATCTTGAACAATTACCAAATAAAGAGACGGGCGCTGGAAGCAGGAAGACAAGAATAGAGTTTTATTTCTCATGAGGAGAGCCTGTCATTTCGGACACTCGCATAGTGTCTTCAGGAGGTGCTCTAACAAGTTCTCTGAGGCTTCGTCTTTTATACACATGGTTATGATGCACAAACATTCCTTATTACAATAAAGACGCTTTGAAGTGGGAAAAGGCATGCTTGGAATCCCAGCTTCAGGCCTATTCCCATACCAATCGCTCAGATGTCATCCTCCCCTCCTGAATGTAAGAAGAGATTGTGACCTCTCAGCTGGACATTCCAACAGGGCACGAGGGCAGGAGGGGATGATCAGGTCAAAGGTTGGTCAGGTGATAAGGTCGGACACTTCGGTTGGTGTATCAAGGGTTTGTTATGCTGGGCAGGGGAAAGGGGGATGTATATCCACGAGGCTTGGTCTTAGGACTTGGGACCAGGTCGAGAGGCCAAGTGCAGCCGGGGGGGGGTCGTCAGCTGAGGGGAAGGGTGTTTCTGGGAGGAAATGGGGGGGTGTGGGTCAAGCAGGAGTGCTACTTCTAGAGCAGGGTCACGCAGAGGGAGAGGGTCTTGTGGCCATTGCATGAGCAGTGCGCGCGGGGAGGGGTGTCGGGGGTTTAGCAAACGGTCAGAGAGGCCATGGTGCCTAAAATAGCTGTCGTGTACATGTGTGCATGGGTCTTATGCTGGCGGGATAACACAGTCAGTGTTTCGTAATTATTCGTTCTGCTTACAACAAGGGGTACAGTGAACACAAATGAACGCCGCTTATGTACACATACATTGCCATTTTCAACAGTCGCCGCTTTTTTACATAAGCAAGTTCTATTCTATACAGTCGATACGATAGGCAGAATGCAATACATGTTAATTTACATTTGTTGGGTTCTTTGTACAAGTCTAGAGATCGACATTATACTTTAGTCGGGGTTAATCAGGAAAAACGTTCAGACACATTATAGAATCATGTTCTGACTTTCTCTCCGCTGACATTAAAATACAGTAGAAAGAGCTCTGATACCTTCGGGTCTTGTCAGTGCTATAAGAGACTTTTGGAAAACTAAATGCATGAGTGATCGATGAAACATTTTAGAAAAAAATAAAAAAATGGCTAAGGGAGGAGTTCAATTCGATACAAGCAATTTAGTCAAGGGGGTGAGTAGAAAGTTCAGGAAGGGGTTTTTCGTCACAATGTCTTTTTAACAGAGTCCGTCGTCTTTTGTTGGCGCTGTTGAGCACCGGCGGTGGAGCTATAGGTCCAGCTCGGATTCATCCTTACACGTTGCAGGGTGCGATCAGTCCTCTGCTGTTAGATCACAGTCCTGTTTCTTAACTGATTTTCTTAGAGGTGCCTCATGCTGGGCACCTGTGTGTCTTTCTTTTTCCGTTGCAAAACCTCATTCTATAGTCAAAAGTTATGCGAAAAGTGTGATGTTGTCGAATAATCAAGGGAAGAGAGGGCGGAGTGGGATCAGATCTTTGAGCACATCAAGGGACCAAAAGGAGCAAAAGATGACGAGCAGGCAGGCCCATCAGTCGGGCTCAAAAAGGGACGGGGACTTCAGGCACGAGTGGGTCAGCAAATCGAGGGCTTCAAGGCGGCCCTTTATTCCTTCATCTGCCGAGTTTGAGAGTGGTGCCTCGTCCCGCGTCTTGTTGCTCGGTGGCTCCACCTTCGGTCGCGGTCACACGTGCTTCATGATCTGTGGCTAGGCTGTGCGTCACGTCCAGCTCCTCTCCTCCGGTGATTGCATCTTTGAATGGGTAAAAGATAAGTTTTAGAAAAACTGGCAGGAGAAGACATTTATACATCTCAATTCCGTCCCCAATCCTATGTAGGTGGGGGGTAAGTTCATCGGTCACAGTCAGAAGTCATCACTTATGGAGTATGTAGGAGGGCATTACCATTGAATTCATAAAACCTGTTTGGCGTTCATTCGTGACGTATGTGGAGAGAAATTGGACCTTTATACACAGTGTATTATATCAAACTCAAAATCGAGTCCTTATGTAGAGACTCGCCCTTCCCTTTAACCCAAGTATCGACAATCTTACATTTCCCTTCGGAGTCGGCTAACTCTTGTAAGCAGGGGCGTTATCGTCATGAAGAAGGGGGAGGGGGCAGATGTAAAACATGCTTTTCTTGGGGAGCGACCGTTAATCAAGGTCATCAATTACGCTTCGAGGGTAGCTGACATGAAGCTGGGGTTAATCGGGGGAAACGGGGACGCTTTGGACAGGGAGCTGGGGTCAATCGGGAGGAGCGGGGGCGCTTTGGACATCCGCACTTAAGTGCAGAGGGGTGAGGTAATCTGTGCATTGGGAATTGTATTTCTAGCGAACTGAAAAACAGAAGGCCATTGACGTTATAGTCCCCCTATAAAAAGCCAGATTAGGGGACATCCGTCGTCTTACCTGTCCTTTCCTTCATTACCAACTCGGGTTCTATCGTTTTGCAGAAAAGGAGAGGTAGTAATATGGCAAGTTACAATCGTTTTAGTTCCTGTCAATTTTGCTGAACACCTTTGTGTTCGAGGAGACCCAATTATGTTTTGTGCCGGGGGGGGGCACAACGTCACCATACAAGGAAAGAGGGAACAGGGGGCTTTTGGAGAGAAAGAGAGAGAGAGAGAGAGAGAGAGAGAGAGAGAGAGACAGAGAGAGAGAGAGAAAGAGAGAGACCGCACTCTAAATGGTCCATTCGGTACACGTATGACATGGAGAGAGAAAGAGAGAGAGAGAGAGAGAGAGAGAGAGAGAGACGTGTACAATAATGGGTCATTCAGTGCGCGCACAACACAGAACAACAGGGGTTAAGTAATACGGAAACACAGGCAGAGGGATGACGTAGCTCCATACATTACGTACACACATACTCAGGTGAGGGAGACAGTACATGTATTATATACAAAAATCCAAGACAAGACATATAACCGTTATTGGCCATAATGATCTCTTCCTGTATGCTGCGCATCCTTAGCATCCTAAGCTCTTTTTACCCTTTTCTTTCCTTTTTTTGTCGGCTGCCTTTACTGGTCTTTGTGGTTGTACACACTTACGCCTTTGGCAACCAGTCAAGAACTAACCTGGTCGGGCTAATGTGTTTCCCGGCTGAGGCAACAGTGGGTGTCAGTTGGGAGAACAATAGGGCAGCTCTGAGTTTCCGGTCCATGAGGGTGTGGAAAGGATGTAGTCATTTCTAAACACTGACAACATTCCTAGTCCTCCAAGCGGAGTGTACTAGAGTTTAAACCTCACCTCAGAATATTCTTTAAACCTTTCCCTATTTAGTTAAGTGTAGAGTGCTTAATCATGAGTGCACATTATTTTTGGTTGTATTATTCGGGGTGCGTAGGCACCATAATCGAACGCCGTTTTCCCGTCTCTTCGTCCGTTAGATCACCATTTTCTTTTTCGTATTTTTAATCGATGTTCCAAAGTGACCTGCAGAAAGAGGGAAAAAGAAGGGGGCGGGGCAGCATTTAAAAACACATCAGCGCGCATAAACCCGAAAAGGCTTTTATTTACTACATACTCGGTCTATCTCCACGGAACGCAGTCCTTGCCAACTCGGCATTTGAGCCCAGATGGACCTTTTAGTGTGGGAGAGATGATTATCGGAAGCCGGCGGATAGCATAGGCCACCCAAGTGTGGTATTACGGACCGTATGTAGGGAGGCCAGGTGGCACTCCTTCGGGGCAACTTTAGGGGCATTTTAGCACAATTTTCCTGATACAGGTAGCATATAAAGTATAGACTGAATTCCAGGGTCTTTTAGCGGTTGCTTTAGGCTGTACAAAAATGTGCAAAGTACATACAACAAAAACCTGGACCATTCATATTTGCAATATTTCTGCGTACTATACTTTTTAACCCTTAACTAATCGAGCTGAGCCATTTCACCTGTGATTCAGTTATATCGGAAACAGTGGTCATTTATTCGAAACGTACCAATTTACACGTGACAACTACGTACGTTTTTTCCAGAAATCTTTAATAAAAATGTCGGTGCATAAATACGGGCCTACAACCCAGTGGGCCGGCCAGAACTGTACAAGTGGGGATACTTATTAGTGGAAAACCTAATGGAGTCGGTGGTCGTTTAGTTCATACTAAAAGTGCGAGAAGTGCAATAAAATCATATCGAAACTTCAGTGTGAGCAAGTATCATAAGTGTTGAAATTCGAACTTTCAATAATCATGATGCGCCAAACTTATCAATAATTCATTGTCCGAATGTTCAATCAGCACCCATCTCACTTCAATTCATTGTCCGAACACATAATCAGTACCCATCCCATATCAATTCATTGTGTTTAAAAACTGTATACATATTTCATGACATCAAGGCTGAGCAATCGGGGTACAACAAGGAGTTGAAAGTTTCATTTGCACCAGCGCCATTTTTGGGTGCGGCCAGGCAGATCCAGGCATAGTCAAAACCGCCACCAACTCGTGGTTGGCCCAGAACCTCTTTCGGCAGTCAAAAAGTTCCGTTAAAGGGCAACAGAAAGGGATCGGCAGTATGAACCATCAGTCAAAAGGGGGGAGGGAAGCAACATTTTTTCTACCGGGTCATACTGCGTTTTCACCGGAACTGATCCGAACTGTAGTCTGCAGGATTTTAGTCATTCAAATTGAGGCTGGCATCAGCATGGGAGCGCCGACGTCCCGCGGCTACATTTTCATCGTTCCGCGGGCAGTTATGGCAGTCATTCCCCATCGGGGGTATCTGCGGGGATCGGGGGCTCCCGCGGCTCCTATAGAATCTTCAAGGTCGAGGAGAACTTTTATGATGGTGAAATTAACAAGCAAACGGGCCATTCCTTTATGCTGGGCCCGCTTTTTGCAAGGTCGACCGCCATTTTGAGAGTTCGGCAGCCACCGGCAATCGCGAGGTCAAATGAGCAGACGGGCTCCAACCTGCCGGGCGAGGCGTCGCAGCAGGATCACTGAAAGAATATCGACTACCACAATATCGAGTACCCAAAATATCGAGGTGAAAATATCTACTACAAAAATATCGAGTTTGTATGTACAAACAGGTAAGTACAAAAATATCGACTACAAAATATCATTTACAAAAATATCGTTGTAAAAAATATCGTCTTTACTAAAAACAATGTTTAATTACATTAATATAAAAAATTAATTACTAAAATATAATTAACAATACTTAAAATAACTTTTAATAATTAAATATTTAATGAAAGTAAAAAAAAAATATATTTTTAATCATATTTCTTAAAACATATATATATAGTAACAACATTTAATTAAATAATAGGCAATATTGTATATGTACCCCAAAAACCCAAAACTGACCCTGAACCCTAAAAATACCCCTTTACCCAAAAACTAAAAACTGACCCTGAACCCTAAAAATAACCCTTTACCCAAAAACTGAAAACTGACCCTGAACCCTAAAAATACCCCTTTACCCAAAAACTGAAAACTGACCCTGAACCCTAAAAATACCCCTTTACCCAAAAACTGAAAACTGACCCTGAACCCTAAAAATACCCCTTGACCCAAA
This sequence comes from Lissotriton helveticus, assembly GCF_964261635.1. Taxonomy (NCBI): domain Eukaryota; kingdom Metazoa; phylum Chordata; class Amphibia; order Caudata; family Salamandridae; genus Lissotriton; species Lissotriton helveticus. Next base: position 2,012,758,803 of record NC_136063.1, on the reverse strand, counting down.
AACTGAAAACTGACCCTGAACCCTAAAAATACCCCTTTACCCAAAAACTGAAAACTGACCCTGAACCCTAAAAATACCCCTTTACCCAAAAACTAAAAACTGACCCTGAACCCAAAAAATACCCCTTTACCCAAAAACTGAAAACTGACCCTGAACCCTAAAAATACCCCTTTACCCAAAAACTGAAAACTGACCCTGAACCCTAAAAATACCCCTTTACCCAAAAACTAAAAACTGACCCTGAACCCTAAAAATACCCCTTTACCCAAAAACTGAAAACTGACCCTGAACCCTAAAAATACCCCTTTACCCAAAAACTGAAAACTGACCCTGAACCCTAAAAATACCCCTTTACCCAAAAACTAAAAACTGACCCTGAACCCTAAAAATACCCCTTTCATTTAACATAATTAGCAATTAATCAATTAAATAAAATTAATTACCAATTACATTTTAATTAATTAACAAACATTTTTTAATTAACAATTAATTAAATATTACTACCAATTATTAAATTAACATATTTAATTAATTATAATTAAATTACTTCCCACCCTATTCCCCTATAAACCCACAACCCGCTAGAGAAAATACATTATTTTAATTGACATAATTAGCAATTAATCAATTAAATAAAATTAATTACCAATTAAATTTTAAATAATTAACATATATTATTTAATTACCAATTAATTAATTATTACTACCAATTAATAAATTTACATATTTAATTAATTATAATTAAATTACTTCCCACCCTATTCCCCTATAAACCCACAACCCGCTAGAGAAAATAAATTATTTTAATTGACATAATTAGCAATTAATCAATTAAATAAAATTAATTACCAATTAAATTTTAAATAATTAACATATATTATTTAATTACCAATTAATTAATTATTACTACCAATTAATAAATTTACATATTTAATTAATTATAATTAAATTACTTCCCACCCTATTCCCCTATAAACCCACAACCCGCTACAGAATTAAATTACACAATAATTAAAAAAATAATTAATTAAAAAAAATAATAAAATAAATTGACACTTTTCACACATATTATAACATAAACACACTATAAATAATTAAATATTATTTAAAAAACTATATTTTTTACTATCTAGATTATATACTTGGATATTTTCACTGTCTATATTATTTACAGTCGATATTACTTCACTTACCTTAAAAACGATATTTTGGCTGTCGATATTCTGTCTAGTCGATATTTTCTCCAAACGATATTTAAAACTCGATATTCTGTCCAGACGATATTTTGGAGTCGATATTATGTCTGTGCACCGTCGCAGCATCGCCACAGTGGACGAACCCTTCGCCGGGTGCGTGGAGCGTCGCTGCACCGCAAGAGTGGACGAACCCTTTGCCGGGTGCGAGGAGCGTTGGGGGTGCAGCTGGGGAGCCTTCACCTGGGGAGGTGGGAGAGGCTTGTTCGCGCCGCCTCTCCCTCCCGGTGCACCCCACGGCGTCTTGCTTGACATTTGTTATGGCCGGACCAGGCGATGAGGACGAGGGGGGGGTCGGAGGCATGTGCAAGACATTCCCCCCCCCAGTGTGGTCGCAGCCATTATTGAAGAAGTGGGGACGCCTGGCACGTTTCGGGCCGGGCCTTCAGCCGATGGCGGCCGGACGCTTCTTCGCCCTGGCCCCAGGAACGGGTCCCTTGGTTCATCCGGTGGGACAGGCCTTGGCGTGTGGCGCCGCCTTCGGGCTATTCGCGTAGTGGTCCTTCCACCCCACCGCCCCTGACGGTTTTTGTAGACTTTAAAACGCCCAAAAACTACTAGAAAGTAGCCCAAAGTAGCCCAACATTGCTACTTTGGGGAAGGAAGGACTGGAACGGCGTCAGGCAGACGGCGAAATGCATTGTCGGTTTCGTTTGCCGTTGCAGCCGTTTGTCATGTAAATAGTTGCTTAAATGTTTTCTTTGTTTGTTAAAAAATAAAACGTTTCCACCTGTTACTTCGCTATAGTGTTGTATATTTTCTATTATTCGCCTAAGTTTTGTCGTTAATTGGGCGGGGTGGGTGGTGGAGCCAAGCTGTCTCGAAGTCATAGCGTTAAGTTCGGCTTTCCTCACCAGTTTCATATTTCCTGATGGGTTGTTCCCTATGTTTTCATTTCAGCGAGGTTGAAAAGAGATCTCATCAGCGGCCTACTGATTTCACTCCATTCCTTTTCTTTTCCCTAACAATTTTTATATATATATTTTTTTCTTTTATTTGCTAGCACGATACAGCGGTTAATCCGTATTTTTATATTTGTCCTTTTGTATTAGGGGTACCCTCCTGGCCGAGCCAGATGACCTACCTCCAATAAATGGTCCGGGTGGAACTGGTTTATCAATCAGTGGGGAGTAGATAGGCATGACAGATTACAACGGGGGACAAAGGTCCGCATTACCTACCCTTCCTTACTTGCAAAGACTAGACAGAACATTTCTATTCCACGTTATTTGCAAACAGAGAATGCCTCAAAAGAACTATTCCTTGAACAATAAATGTTCAGACAATCAATCAATCAGTGGGGAGAAAAACAGGCATGACGGATTACAACGGGGACAAAAGTCTGCATTACCTATCCTTCACTATCTGCAAAGGGAGGCAGAATATTCCTATTCTTCCCCGTTTGTAGACAGGGAATATCTCAAAGAGCAATAATCGATAAAAACCGATAACAAACAATCAATGGGGAGAAAAGATAGGCATGACGGATTACAACGGGGACAAAAGTCTGCATTACCTACCCTTCACTATCTGCAAAGGGAGACAGAATATTCCTATTCTTCCCCGTTTGCAGACAGCGAATGTCTCAAAGAGCAACAAAGCAACCAATCAATCAGTGGGGAGAAAAATAGGCATGACGGATTACAACGGGGGACAAAAGTCCGCATTACCTATCCTTCACTATTTGCAAAGAGAGAGGAACGTTCCTATTCGTCGCTGTTTGCAAACAGAGAATGTCTCCAAGAGAACCAATACTTCAAGTAGCAACCGAGGCTAAATAAACCAATCAATGAACAATACCAGTATTTTAAATACTGATTTCAAAACAATCAATCAATCAATCAGATGGGTAAGCCATCCTACCAATCAGACGTAAAGACGTCCTACTTAACCTTACCCGGACCGGACCATGTGGGCAATTCTTCGCCTTCCTTTCTCCAGCGCCCAATCGTTCTCTTTTCTCCATGTTTTTACCGCAGCATTCCTGTGGGATTCCAGTCAGGACAGTAGGTCACTTGAGAGAGGTCCGTTCAGAATCAGTGAAGTTCATTCAATCGGCAGCCGGACGAGGGCCCTCTCAAGGCAGGTATACTCCAATCGTTTAGATGTTCACCCCATCGTCTGGACCTCTCTTACCAGACCTTATGTCGCTGATAGACCCCGCGTTGGGGCGCCAATTGAGGAAAAGTCAGCCCATAACACACCTGATGCCCAGGCTGCTGGCGCAGGATGCCTCTTAGTTCCCATCTTGAACAATTACCAAATAAAGAGACGGGCGCTGGAAGAAGGAAGACAAGAATAGAGTTTTATTTCTCATGAGGAGAGCCTGTCATTTCGGACACTCGCATAGTGTCTTCAGGAGGTGCTCTAACAAGTTCTCTGAGGCTTCGTCTTTTATACACATGGTTATGATGCACAAAAATTCCTTATTACAATAAAGACGCTTTGAAGTGGGAAAAGGCATGCTTGGAATCCCAGCTTCAGGCCTATTCCCATACCAGTCGCTCAGATGTCATCCTCCCCTCCTGAATGTAACAAGAGATTGTGACCTCTCAGCTGGACATTTCTACAGGGCACGAGGGCAGGAGGGGATGATCAGGTCAAAGGTTGGTCAGGTGATAAAGTCGGACACTTCGGTTGGTGTATCAAGGGTTTGTTATGCTGGGCAGGGGAAAGGGGGATGTATATCCACGAGGCTTGGTCTTAGGACTTGGGACCGGGTCGAGAGGCCAAGTGCAGCCGGGGGGGGGGGTCGTCAGCTGAGGGGAAGGGTGTTCCTGGGAGGAAATGGGGGGGTGTGGGTCAAGCAGGAGTGCTACTTCTAGAGCAGGGTCACGCAGAGGGAGAGGGTCTTGTGGCCGTTGCATGAGCAGTGCGCGCGGGGAGGGGTGTCGGGGGTTTAGCAAACGGTCAGAGAGGCCATGGTGCCTAAAATAGCTGTCGTGTACATGTGTGCATGGGTCTTATGCTGGTGGGATAACACAGTCAGTGTTTCGTAATTATTCGTTCTGCTTACAACAAGGGGTACAGTGAACACAAATGAACGCCGCTTATGTACACATACATTGCCATTTTCAACAGTCTAAGCTGCCTATTGGACACAATGTTGCTGAATACGACTCACCTGACCTCAAAATGGCTGTCAATTACTGCATGATCTCAACTCTGAAGGAAATGGGAAACGGATATATCAGAGTTGGATGACTATGAATGGCAGGAAGCGCTGGCCTCTCCCAAAGAATTTGCAATCTCTTCCAGACTTAAGCTGGTACAATAAAAAATACTTCACAGAGTATACTTCTCCAGGCTAGCATTGGTCAAGATGGGCAACAGGGGAGATCCTGGGTGTGGGCGGCAGTGTGGCCGGGAGGGCAAGTTTCTGCATATAATCTGGGAGTGTACCCACATCAGTGGGTACTGGAAGGAGGTAGTTCATTGTATGGAGGAAGCTTTAGGGCTGAAGCTGGAACCTGAGGTTAAAAGTTGCTAGTTGAATATTTGGGAACTTACGGACCTAAAGAGCAAATAAAGAGCATGGGTAACACTGCGTCGGATAGTCGCCAAATGAAATATCGTTAGAATATGGGGGGCACAAGCAGTACAAACAGTGAGCGCATGGAAGAAAGACATGGACTGGTGCATGATAAGGGAAAAAACTGTGTATGTAGCCTGGGGATGGCCGAGAAACTGGGGGAAAAAATGGGGCAAATGGAATGTATATAGAGGGAAAATCTGTGCTCCACCCTGACTCCCTTCCCACCCCTCTCATATGTTAGCCAAAGTCTTTAAAAACTGGACTAATGGACTCTAGTATGCATAACCAAAAGGGGAATAAGTATATAACTCAAAGTGGAAAAGTACATTTTAGTATGAATAATTACTGTGATGTTTGAATTGTTGTACCATTCTCATCAATAAAAAGTTTTATAAAAAAATGTATTGCATGATCTCACCCCTAATGTGTCGAGCTTTTAGGATGGCCATTGCTCCATCTTGCAGCAATCTTGTTTTCTTTTATTGTCCCTGGCATCACTGCACCCATACCAGTGGACAAGTGGGTGGGGAAAGTGAGGGAGCACCTGCAATTGGGCTGCTTGGCACAGAGAGGGCCTGCTCTCATCAACTAAATTGCCTCGGGCCCTGTGAGGGCTGGATGGTGAGCAGTCATAGGAGCACTCGGTTAGGCATGGATTAGTGTGGGAAGGGCTCAGTCAATGAGAACCACAAGTGGGGAGTCCCTTACAGCATGTTCTATACTTGCTTGACACCCAGGCTGGGCAGCACAGCCTGGTGTACTGTTAAACAGCAATCTAGCCAGCCTCAGTGCTGCACAGACTGCACAGTCCAGGAACACGTGGGGCAGGTTCAACACTTGTAATTAGCAAAGTTCAAGAGACTACACAAGACATCTTCAGCTCCCTAAGAACAATGGCATGAGTAATATAGAATGTGGGCCTGAGGAAAGTCAAAATGTGAATAAAAGTTAGAAAGTTAGGATGCTGACCCTGAAAATGTAGAGCATATCTCTATACAAATGAGAGTTAATTTGTTCAATATACATTTACCAACTGTCACATACAGTGAAAGGCAGACAGAAACATTTCTAGGATGAGATGGAGGATTGCATGGACACTATAAGCATCCCAAGCAGGGAACCCTGTACCTTTAGAAAAAGGATTAGAAGTCCTCATCCACAGATTACAGAGAGGCCGTAAGGACTTCATGAAAAGTGGCAGCCTGAATACAGAAAAGTATCATCTTTGTAAGATGGGGCAGGAGTAGCCTTCACCACCTGAGAACAAGCTTATTGGTCTAGAGAAGCGATACAAAATGACTGAACTGTGGTCCTATGGCTTTATCCGTGAGGCAGAACTATATCCCAATAGTAATTCCTTGTGTAAAGGGTATGAGATGCAAGTAATTGCTTCCCTATCGGGAGTTGCCATCAGTCCTCCTGATAAAATTAAGATTGCTGTTACCCAAAGTTCTGTGGTAGGGGTTTGCAAGTTCAGTGATTGGTGACTGTATGGGTCTTGTGAGCACAGTAACACTAAAAGCAAGTGAGAGAGAAAAGACATCTTGTCTACACAAGGGCAAAGAGGAACTTTGCATAAATGTCCTACCTCGTTGGGCTCTTTGAAGGCTTTTCTCAAGTCCTGCTGCGCTCTACTAATTACAGAATTTTGAGAATTGTTTTAAATTTGTAGGGTACGTGACCATTGACAAGGTTTAAGATAACTCCCTTTCATAAAAGGGAAAAAAACACAACCCTAGAAATTAAAGACTAATTCCTACTCTGAGAACATTAGAGTAAGTATTTACAAATGGGGATCCTTAGACATCTCCAGGTGTGAGCAGTTCAGTGCCAAAAATAATCACCTCTTACACAACTGTTCTTTCAAATCATGACTCCATTCCTGGCCTTTAGAAAAATGTAACACCTTTAGTTACAATCTATATAGACGTACAGCTAAAAATATATTGAGTAGCATTATATTGGAGGCATTCAGTGAGGGATCCTTGTTGTAGGGATGCGTTCCGAATTTTCATTCAGAAGAGAAGGACAGATTGTTGGATCTCTTTCAGTAGGTGGGAGGAAATAGAATTGTCGAAGTGTGAGGTAGGTTTCTTTGACTGAATGACTGTTTGTATAAGCTTTATTCGAGACAATTCTCATAAAAGCACATTAAATCAGAATATTTACACAAAATACATAATACAGAATAAAAAATTCATTAAACACAGTGCGCTCATACAACATTACAGATAAAACAATATATGCCTAATACATAAAAAACTTAAAAAGGAATTCCTGATTACATACGACCCCCCAAGAACCGTCGTCTTATCGCCCACGCCCAACCCATGTATTTGGCGACACCCATAACTATCGAATCCTGCTGTGTTGTGCATAGGATTCTTAGAGCCACTGAACTTTCGCGTGTCCCCAAGTTTTTACATACCGGCGAGAGCCATTTCCTCCTCGGATTCACATAGGCTTCGCATGAAAAGAGAAAATGGCCAAGGCTCTCCTCGGCGTTTTCGCAGGCAGGACATAGACTGTTAGTGGGTCTGTGCCAGCCAGATGTCAATTTCTTAAGAGGGATAGATCCTGACCTCAGCTGGAAGACAAGTTTCCTGTCCATTGGTACCGTAACATTATCCCAATAGTTTTCCAAGACAGGTGAAATTTTAGTCTCCAGGAAACGGCCAGACATAGAATCTGCCCTATTGTCATTCAGCATCTTGCCGCCCACCCAATCCCAATATTGCTTTTTAAGAGCTTCTTTACTTGGGAAGGTTTCTCCCTCGGGGTTATTCCAAAGATTTGAGAACCCTAGATTTTCCAACATGGTCTTCAGATGTTTTAACCATTTTATTTTATGGAAGATGTCTTCCCTGATGATCCACAGAAAGCTCTCAGCGTACTGTCTTATTTCCGGAGTCGTCCAGAGGCGTCTCCAGTAAAGAACTGGCCGCAATCGAGCTCTGTCGATAATCGTGCGTCTACCAAGCTCCAGGAACAATGGGATTAGGGGGGTGCTCTGAGGAAGTCCTGTAATTCCACGCATGAACTTGTTCTCGGAAGTCTGAAGAGCCGTCAGACCATTCCAAGCCCATAGTTCAGCGCCGTATAAGGTAGCACCCAAAACCTTCGCGTCATACACCGTCAGTGCGGGTTTTATAGGTTTTGTTTTTGATTTACGGTGTTCCCCCCTTAGGGCCCCCGATAGCTGCTGGTGCTTTAGGACTACTTTGTTCACGTGATGCGTCCAGCCAATCCCCCCCGCAATCTGCACTCCCAAATATGTAAATTCCTTGACTATATCGAGCCTGCTGTTATTTAGGGTAATTTTAGGATAGCTTCTGCGTCCAGCAGAAAAGGCCATTAGTTTAGTTTTTCCTACATTTACCTCTAGCCCATGCTCCAAGCAAAAAGCATCAAAAATGCTTAATGCACGTTGTAGCCCCATAGGAGTCTTTGACAAAATAAGAGTGTCGTCAGCGAACATCAGGATCGGGACCCTGGTGTCCGCTAACGATGGGGCGTCAACACTAGCCCTCAACATTCTCTCGACTATCCCGTTAATGAATAACGAGAAAAGTAGAGGGGCCATGGAACATCCCTGCCTAACACCCCTTTCAACAGGAAAGTCCACCGTTGTCTCGCTACTTCCTCCCCATTGGACTCTGGCAAAGTTGGATTCGTGCAGTCGCATGATTAAAGTTAGCAGTTCTGCAGGAATCCCCAACTTTTGGAGCACCGACCATAGTTTGTACCTGGGGACTAGATCGAACGCAGCCCGCAGATCAACAAACGCGACATACAGGCTGCCCCTCCCCAGCTCAACGGTCTTCCACCGCAATATAGTGAAGCGAAAGACCTGGTCGATGGTACTAGTAGCACGCCTAAATCCCGCCTGGTATGGCGAGAGGGCACTGTTATCTTCTACCCAGTCCATTAGCTGGTTGGTTACCATTCTCCCGACTATTTTCTGCACTGTGGCTATTAAGCTTATAGGCCTGTAATTAGCAGGCAATGAGCGGTCGCCCTTCTTGTGGATGGGGATAATGGTTGCACATTTCCAGATATCTGGGACCACTGCCCCCTTTGCTAGTGCATTTGCTACAAGAAGGATGTATCTCGCCCATCTGGCCACATCGTATTTAAAAATATCAGGGGGGATACCATCTGGGCCTGGCGCCCTCCCGCATTTCGCAGAACTAATGGCAATTACTACTTCACTAAGGAAAAACAGATCATCGGTTGCGTAGACTGGTGTTATTTCATCAGCTGTCACAGACTTATTACTTTCCGCGTACTGGGGCCCAAAATAGTCAACCCAGGATTCCACTGGTACATTATTGTCGGGTTTTGCTGGGCCCACACCACTACCCCACTTGATAATTTTCCAAAATAACATTGGGTCTTTATTATCAGAGGCTTCTTTTAGTTGGGCCCAGTGGTCTTCATCCCATTTCTTTTTTGCACAATAAATGGCTGCTTTGTACAATTTCCTATTCTTTATCACTGCGGCACGATCCCTGTTCCTTATCGCATGCCCCAAATCTAGACGTGCTGCTCTACAATGGTTATCGAACCACCTACCCACTTCTTTAGTTTTCTTCCCTTTTCTTTGCTTTATGAAAAAACATGGTCTTAAAGCGGAGAATAACTTATTGTGGATATCTGTGATAACGTTGTCCCCAGGAGCCGCTAGGGCTACTGCTTCAATCGCAGAAATAGCACAATCTACCATATTAGTTATATATGTCATAGTGACTTCATTTGCTAGCACCTTGGGCCATTTTAGCCTTCGCTCATCGTTACTTAACAGAGGAGTTTCGTCATGTGTCTCATTAGGATTTCTTGAACCTGCATTCCACCACTTATGTGACACACATAGGGGGTTGTGGTCACTTTCAACCCGGGGCCTGATTGCCATGTCAACAACCCCATTCCACAGCTGGAGACTACACAGTATATAGTCAATTCGGCTCCTGTTAATACCATTGTCAAAGGTAAAACTGCCCTCCTTATCACCGGGTGTCCTACCATTGAGGGCTCTTAGACCATATTCCGAACATATTCCATTTAGTAGGAGAATCTCTTTAGTCCATCGCTTCACAGGTTGTAAGTTTAAAGAAGGTACTCCCCATAAATTGTCCTCTTCACACTCGATAAGGACGTTTGTACAAGTCAAGGGTTCAAAGGTCCTGTTTAGGTCCCCAGCAATTATCTTTAAATTACCCTGGGAATTAACCTCCATAACGTCGGACAACAACTCGATTGTAGATGGATTTGCTACTTTACCACCTCTCACATAGACATTGTATAAATCTATTGGTGGACCATTTACAACAGAGATTCTAAGGGCTTGTAAATCACTATTTCCCAGGTCTAGGATTTTTATATCAATATGCAAACCTTGTCTAACCCACACAGTTAGGCCACCCTTTGGCCTCCCTCTTCCCCCTTTTGTGGCAGGTATATAGTAATTCAAGTAACCTAGGCAAAAGAGTGGATCACAAGCCCAGGTTTCTTGAAAACAACAGATGTCAAAACCACTTATAAAATCCACCCAAAGTTGGGAGTCCGACTTGCTAGCCAATCCGGCGACATTCCAAGACAAAAAGGTGCCAATATCTACATTTGTCCCGTCCCTAGATTTAACAATTGGAGATTCATGGGATGACATCAATATTCCCGTTAGGCTGGCCAGCCTTTCTGGGTCATCTACTGTGACCACAGCTAAATCATCCATTACAGGGTGTAAGACATTTGAATTTAATGTTCCTAGTCTAGAACCACCTTCGTCGGTCACACACCCGGCCTCATTGCTATTCTCCTTAATGTCTGTAGCAATAATATTACCACAGACATCACCTAGCGCATCTACTTCTTTTGTGATTCCACCCACGTTGTCAATACCAGTATGTCAATACCCCCACCCTGAGTCCTGCCATCCTACATGGGGATTATTGTGTGTATGTGGGGTATAATTAAAACTAACATGGGGAGGTGGTAAAGAAATCACTGGCCATTGCGCCATTGGGGGGACTATAGGCTCGTTGAGTAGGCTTGTAGTTACACTTGTTGGTCTCGGGTAAAAAAAGGTGAGGTCCACAATACCAATACCGCCCTTATTTGTTCCCCATCCTTGCCTTGTTATCCATCCCACCACCCTAGGATCTTGAAAATTAACCACTATACAGTCCCCCCCCAGGGTTTTTGGTGTATGACCCATCCAGTCTATTCTCCTTGCCCCTATTATTAACCCATCAATGTCACCCGGCAGAGGACGATTTTCCTTTAACCAGTGCATGGTCTTATTTTTAAGCATCTGGAAATTTTCTCTCTGCCCTGGGGGTAAAGATGGTACATTGATGAGAACTGCCACATAGGGGAAGGAGTCTGGAGTAAGATTGATCGGGGGTTTTCTATGAGGTGGCTTTTGCAAGGGCGTTGGGATAGGTTTGGGAACTTGGGGAGGAGGTTGGGGGGCTGGTTTCTGCACCTGTTTATTATTTGCTAGGGGCGCTGTTGTGGCTTTAACAGCCGACTGGTTAACACTAACCCTATTTCCTACCCCCGTGATGTTAAGAGGTATACATGTATTGGTAGTTGTGTTTACAGGAGTTGGTACTTTACCCACTTGTTGGCACGAAGTAACCACAACGTTTACAACGGCCGGTTGGTTTTGTGGCTGGGGTAATGAGGACTGTACGGGATGTGTTGAATTGGACTGCGATGATTCAGAACCTGTAGTCGCTTTCTCAACCCTAACTAAGGGTTTTGCGGTGACTTTAGCTGGGGGTTTATTTTGTTTGGAAGGTAAAGGTGAGCCATTTCTAGGATTTCTACCCTTGTCCTGTGTGTGGGGGTTATTTACAACCTGAGGATTTGAGCTTGTTTCCAACCTACTCGTTTTAATCAGGGATTTAGTAGAATAGAAATTGTCTAAAGTTGCTTGCTCAAAGTGGTTTAACCTATCTGTGAGTTTTGCAATTCTATCCTCAATGGGAATGAGTACCAATCTAAACATTTTTTCCAATTCTGGAAGCACATTTGCGAATAGTACATCATTATCTTTACTTGATGCTTTGGGAACAGAACAAGAATTGTCCACTTTGTCTTGGATATCCTGGGAAGTAGGAATAGTTGACGTTACACATCCTGTTCTTTGTACTGGTTCTTTATCTGGATTCCCAATGTTCACAAGTTTATGTAACTTCCTGATTTTTGGTGGTGGTCGGACCATTTTCTTACACTTTTTAACAGAAGCTGGACATTTCCTTTTAGCCCCAGTTTTAGAATTAGCCGATACAACATGAGGACCCGCATCAGTATGCAATAGTGGGTCAGATATACTACCACTGGTATTATTTAAATCTGCTACGACAGTCTTAGTAGTTTTATCACCCGGGGCCTCAGAGTCTCTGTTTGTAACCGGGATGCTCACTGATGATAGAGGGGTTACCAAAGTGGGATAGACTACATTTGGAAACTTGTCCGTAGAGTTCTTAAGTATTTCAATGGAAAGCCTACGCTCGGCACGCTTCTCTGCCAAAGTTAGTTCTTTCTCTATTGCCAGTGAGCGATTAAAAAAGAATTTATCTAAAGGACCAATGGCCAAGGGGCCAGACTCCGTGGGAAGAGACATCAAGTGGCTGGTTGCAGGACTTGTGTTTGCAGCAGTTGCCATAATGGTAACGAAACAGTACAAGGGAAGCTATGTCACTTACTATGGTAGATGGAGTTTCACACTGACCAGGGGTGGTGGCCCAGCCCGGCCTCCTTCGGCCCCGGACGGCCACAGACGGTCCCGCCCTTGTCCCGGGCTTCTCCCGGTCGCTCCCGCGCGCTCCCGCGCAGCGGCCCCTGAAGGTCCTTTAAAAATGGAGAGGGAAAGATTATGGGCGGGAGGGCGGGGCCAGCAGGGAGAGCAGCCCAGGTGTGGCGAGGGCTCGCAGGGACTCCTGGAAGGTTGAGTCCCTGCTTCCTTGCTCGCAGCCCTGCCGTCAGCTCCACAGCCCCGAAGTTACAGCTCCTCCTGGAAAATGCACGCACTGGAAATGCGGCGCTGCGGGACCCGCGAAGCGGGTCCGGCGAGGTCTGTCCCACACCACAAACCCGGTCAGCAGGTGAAGAGTCGGTGAAAGTTGCAGCGAAATCAGGCAGCAAAACAATTAAAAGGGTCCCGCACAGACAGGCACCTCGCCTGCTTTTCAGTCCGTGGGCGGGGGGGCGGGGCCAGCAGGGAGAGCAGCCCAGGTGTGGCGAGGGCTCGCAGGGACTCCTGGAAGGTTGAGTCCCTGCTTCCTTGCTCGCAGCCCTGCCGTCAGCTCCACAGCCCCGAAGTTACAGCTCCTCCTGGAAAATGCACGCACTGGAAATGCGGCGCTGCGGGACCCGCGAAGCGGGTCCGGCGAGGTCTGTCCCACACCACAAACCCGGTCAGCAGGTGAAGAGTCGGTGAAAGTTGCAGCGAAATCAGGCAGCAAAACAATTAAAAGGGTCCCGCACAGACAGGCACCTCGCCTGCTTTTCAGTCCGTGGGCGGGGGGGCGGGGCCAGCAGGGAGAGCAGCCCAGGTGTGGCGAGGGCTCGCAGGGACTCCTGGAAGGTTGAGTCCCTGCTTCCTTGCTCGCAGCCCTGCCGTCAGCTCCACAGCCCCGAAGTTACAGCTCCTCCTGGAAAATGCACGCACTGGAAATGCGGCGCTGCGGGACCCGCGAAGCGGGTCCGGCGAGGTCTTGTCCCACACCACAAACCCGGTCAGCAGGTGAAGAGTCGGTGAAAGTTGCAGCGAAATCAGGCAGCAAAACAATTAAAAGGGTCCCGCACAGACAGGCACCTCGCCTGCTTTTCAGTCCGTGGGCGGGGGGGCGGGGCCAGCAGGGAGAGCAGCCCAGGTGTGGCGAGGGCTCGCAGGGACTCCTGGAAGGTTGAGTCCCTGCTTCCTTGCTCGCAGCCCTGCCGTCAGCTCCACAGCCCCGAAGTTACAGCTCCTCCTGGAAAATGCACGCACTGGAAATGCGGCGCTGCGGGACCCGCGAAGCGGGTCCGGCGAGGTCTGTCCCACACCACAAACCCGGTCAGCAGGTCAGCAGGTGAAGAGTCGGTGAAAGTTGCAGCGAAATCAGGCAGCAAAACAATTAAAAGGGCTGGTTTTCTGGATTTTCCCCTCAGAGAGGAGTCTGAAACTGTTCCAGAGGGATACGTTTTTAACTTGGGCAAATTGAGGTGTGTTGGTCTGTATTCTTGCTGTGTGTTGTGAGTGTGGGCTTGGTGGATTCCTTATGTCGGGCACTCGCTTGGCTGAGAACAGCGTTGCTTATGGTTACGATTTTATCCTTAAAGAAAGTTGAGAATGTGTTGCAGATGTCCATCGCAATGTTTGCATTCGTAGGTTCTGCAAGTTTACCTGACTGCTGCATAATTATGTCAAAGAATTTTCTGGGCCGGTTCTTCACTCTATCTAGTTGAGATCTGATCGCTGTGGTTTTGGCTTTCAGGATCGCCTTTTGGATTTGAGCTTATGTGCATTTTCAGCTCTTAGAGAAGGGTAATGTGTGGGTCCTTCCTCCATAGTTGTTCCAGATTTATTAGCTTTCTTCTTTCATTGTTTATGCTTTGGTTGAACCATGGTACTGATGTTTTTTTCTTTTGTCTTTTTAGTCGTAATGGCTCATTGATTTTAATTTGACCCTTGATTTTAATTTCTTGTGTATATATATTGAAATAAAATTGGTGGTGGTCTGACTAATCTGTTCGGAAGATGTCTAACATGTTTACTGATCTCGACTTAGCAAGGATGAGGTCAAGCGTGGCACCTTTATTGTGGGTTGATCCCTTGCATGTTTGGATCATGTTGAGGTCTTGCAGGAGGTTGATGAGTGTAGCCATTGTGGGGTCTTTGACATTGTTCCAGTGTAGGTTGAAATCTCCTAGTAATCTTGTATTTGAAAGTGAAGTAGCATTGATTGTGATCGTTTCCAAATGTTGCTCTAGGAAGACTGTGTTGTCACACCAGTGGATGATATAAAAGGAGGGTTTTCACTATCAGTTTCTTTTCAAGCTTGATTTCGGCTCCCAAGAGTTCAAACGATGATGTATCATCTAGCGAGATTACGTTTAATGTTAGGATTTTTCTTTGGATTATAGTGAGCCCTCCCCCCAATTCAAAGTGTGGTCTAGACATAGGATGGCAAAATCCGGGGGGATTATTGGAGGTGACGTTGGGTTGAGCCAGCTTTCCGTTAAGAAGAGATTGTTCAGAACTTACAATAGGAATATATCTGCTGTTGCTGTTACGTGTTTCGCTGCTGATCTGCACTTGTGCAGTATGCAAATTAGGTTTGTTATTGTTTTGTGGGTTATTGTGGAGAGCCTTGAGTTTGTAGCTATCAGGATCAGGTTGTTGTGACTGACTTGTAGAGGGTTGTGTCTCATGTTTTATTGGTTGGTGATTTTGACAATCGGTATGTTGCATGTTGTGTTGGAGAAGGTGTTTTGTACACCCTGATAGTAGGTTAGCAGAGTAGTTATCTCTTCTTCTGAGAGGAGATTATCCACTCTTCTCAGCCGGTGAAACTGGTTGGTTTGGGGAGTAGTGTGTGTGCTGTTGTAGATAAGTGTTCTGCTGCAAGGGGAGTCAGTACACCTGGTAGTGGGCATGTACATCTTCTCCAGAGTGAGTAGAAATGTGGTGACTTTTTTCTTGACCCATTCTATGTCCTCTCTGAGAAGTTGCAGGTTGTCATTGATTTGGTTTATGGGACGTTTGTGTGTTGGACAGTGACATTGCAATATCATTCGGTGAGAATGTTTGTGAGTTTATGTGAGCTGACTGCGTGTTTTTATCAGTCACCAGTTCTATGTCTTGGGGGTGTTTCTTAGGTGCTGAAACACTTCCTTTTGTTGAGTTGTTGCATATAAGGCTGCAAGGGCTTTTTTTAGGAGACTGTGAATCTTATTTAGACTGCCGGGCTACGGTTGCTGATGAGGGGAGTTCTTTGGGTGGCATTAGTGGGTTTAGGATCATGGTTAGGGTTTGGAGAATAAGATGGGTAGCTAGGATAGGAAGTTTTGCTTGGGCTCCTACTTGCCTTTCCAGTTCACTAAAAAGTGAGCTGAATGCTTGTAAATCTTTGTCCGCTGTTTGGATAAGAATGTTGCTATTTTTATAAAGTGAGAGGTTAGCTTTTGCTTTGAGTGAGGGGAAAGGGAAATTATACGTTTGAGATCATGGGGGATGTTCTCTGTAGGGTTGACTGCATGCAGGAGTAAAGTGTGTTCTGCCAATTAGCGGTGCATTTCGTGTGGAAGATCAGATCTGTCTTAATGGCTCTTTTTGATAAGGAAATGTAGGAGTCAGATATGAGAGTTTTGAGGTTGCTTCTTAGAATATTGTGCTTGAATTTCATTTCCATTTTTCGATAAGTCAGGAGAGTAGTTGATCCTGAGAGAGTTAATTCCTGATGAGGACAAGGTGGGAGAATTTTCATTGTTATTTCCCGACTTCTTTCTTTGATTTTAGTTCCACTCTGTGAAGAGGCAGGACCAGAACATTGCTGTTACTAAGCGGCAAACAGCAGCGGTCAGTAGTGCTTGTATCCTAGAAAGTTTCTTTCCCTCTTGTCTGGAGATAACTGTCTATATAGTCCCCCTACTCCCTGAAGGTTTTGTTTTTTTGGGTGTTTTTTTAAGGGCCACAGTGCTTCATCTTCCACTCAAACAGTTAACATGAGAGTCTTTTAAACAAGCAGGGTAGATAATTTTCATATTGCAATATGGCTGCTTTGGTTTGAAGCACTGACTCGGTAGGAGGAGAGCATAGTCCTCTCTTAGTTTTTGTTGTAGGGGGAAAATCTAAAAACACCACTCAAAGATGGCTGCCCCGATTTGTGTGCGTTCTCTCAGATGAAAGTCCTCTTTCGATCACTAATTAATTAGGCTTTGATCATTTTGGAAGCCAGGGTGTAATACTGGTCGGATGGAAAGCATAGAAAATGGCCCCTTTCACAACTTGTGCTGGGGGAAGGTCAACTTTTCTTCATCTGACTGGAGTAGGAAGCCTTTTTCCACTATTTAGAGTCATTCACTCTATTTGCTCAGCTCCCACTGCAGATGTATGTCTCCTGAGCCTTTCTGCGCTCTCCTCGGTCTGGGATAATCAGCTTCACCCTTCAATTAGCAATGGTGACTGTGCTGAGCACATTGTCCCGGGTGCCCCGCACTCCTGTCATCTCCGCCTTCCCTGACCATAAGGGGTGTCCTCCACTCATCAGCAACCTCCTGCTACATGCTGGCATCTGTTTCTCTAGCTTGGCAATCTATGATAAGACTCAATTTGATTTGGGGCACAGGGATGAGGGAAAAAGGTGTCCAGTGTATTTTATTCAAGTGGGAGCTCTTTCCCTAACAGTCTAAATCTCTCAGACAGACTTATAAGATTCTAGGGATATGGACACACAACTTCAGGCAGCACTCACATCTGATATGCAGTCCTTTGCTCCAGAGCACTTCCAAAGGCCCATCAGATGAGGAAGGCACAAGCCATGAGAAAAAATACAAAACATCCAGCAGATGTCGTTGCGGCAGAGAGATGGCTGGTACTTCACCAACTAAAAGAGGCCATCAACCATCACAATCCCTGAATGTACGGCTACATTACAGATGGTAGGCACGATTGCAGCATAATTGGACCCAGGATGACACATACTGTTAATGAAGATAGCTCCTAAAAAGGGAAATAAAGAGGTTGAGTAGAAAAAACTTTAACAGAGAATTAAACTGTGGGGTAATGAAGACATCCGCTTAAGAGAATGGACCCAATATCGTTTATTTATTGTTTGATTTGTTAAATGGTTACAATCCACATGTAAACAGCCAAAACATAGGAAAACATTAAAAGAATTATTATTATTATTTCTTTTTTTTCCGCTAGGATCCACCCATCATTCTCAATTAAGATAGGGCAATAAAGTAGTTGATATAAAATGTCTTCAAATACTAGGTAACCATTGTTTGCATAAAATCGCATGGCAGCATAATATCATTAAAAAAAGTTAATAATAGTAAAAAAAGAAAAATAATAGTTGCTGCTAAAAACTACAGATAAGGCACTAAGTTGTAAAAAAGTGTCCTAAAGGTTATGAACAGTTCGGAGTGGCAACTGTCAATTATCAGTAGTCGATGTCAGGTCATCATGATCGCGTTCTGTATTGTTGCAAGGGCAGAGTACACACAGATTTTGCTGGAATAATGCTTCATGGGTATGCCTTTATTTTAGTCACCTGTGTACATTCCTTGAGTTTGGTACAGGGCCTAGAGTTTACTGGTTTAACTTGTGAAATGCACAGTGGATAAAGTTTGTGAAGCTTATGTTTAAAGCGGTGTTCTCTGCATTCAATGCCGCAATGATTGCCTACCTACAGGACCGGACTCCCAATCCAATCCAATCCAAAAATTCTTTATTTCGGTCCAAAAGACCATAAAAGATACATGATATATACATCTAGCAACATTTAAAAAAAGAATTACAAATATCAAAACACATGTACATAAAATGAGTAACGCATCATTCCAGGGACGATGAGGGAAAAAGTGAACATTTCTTAATCAGGAATAAAATAGACATAAATTGATAAAAGCACAGTCCATGAATATAACGACAAGTTCATAGTTTAGGGTTATGTCCGTTTAATAATTTTTACCTGATGAGCCACATAGCCATAATGAATTTCGCCACAGCAAAAACTACATGAGGCAGAGTACTGGTTCTTAAAACTCTGTAGGCATCTATATAGCTCCTGAAACCCAGATTCCTGCAAAGAGGGACCAACCAGTATTTCCTTGGTCTGTAATATGCAGGACAAAAGAAAAAAAGATGGGTTTCTTCCTCATCGTGGGAGTTACAACCTGGACAGGATTTATCATCCCTCTGAAGCCATTTGGAAGTAAAAGTTTTGATCGGTAAAGTGCCAAGCCTCCACTGTATAAACAGCTTCCTGGCAAGGATTGGGTAAATAATATCCATAAAATCCTCAAACTCATAAGAATTTTTGGATTGCAAGAAACGTTCAGTTAGGGTGCCATTGTTGGTCGAGGTCAAAAGTAGATCGAGGCTTTTTTCCTTATAAATTTGAACAAGTCGTTTCCGGGATAGCCTTGGACAGCCTACCGCTGGGGCTTCCCAGACTTCCGACAGATTTAAACGGTACAGTTCCTTCTTAACAAAGGCCAGCCAGGGAATTCTATCATGTTGATTCAGGGCCAATACGTGGGTGAGATCACTCCTGTAATGTTCAAGCTCGCTGGTGGACCAAAGCCTGTGCCAGAATCGTACTGGCTTAGACTCCAGCTCAGCAGCGATAGAGGGTAAACCCACGTCCAATCTCAGGGGAATCAGGGGTGTGCCACGGGGGAGAGCCAATAGGCGTCTGAGAAAAATATTTTCTACTCTGGCGAGATCCAGGCCTGCTCTGTACCCCCAAAGCTCGCTGCCGTACATTGCAGCCGCCTTGGCTTGCGTTTTGTACAGCTCCAGTGCCGGACTTATAGGTTTGTAGGTCGAAGTATTTGCAACCTTCAGGATTGCACCAGATAGTTGGGTCAGCTTTAGCCGAGATTTCACTATCTGGGGATCCCAAGATAAATTCTCGTGCAGAGTCACCCCCAGATATTGAAAGGTTGTGACCCTTTCTAAGCTAGCTGTACCCAGAGTGGGATTTGGTCTTCTCTTTGGTGAGGGGTTAAAAATCATGAATTTGGTCTTCTCTGTATTGATCTCTAGACCATGTTGTCTACAGAAAAGACCAAATCCATCCAGAATCCTCTGGATCCCCATTGGGCTTTTGGAAAGCAGGAGGGTGTCATCAGCAAACATGATAGCTGGCACCCTCCTGCCTGCCAGAGACGGGGCGTCATTATCTTTTACTTCATCAAGGTGAGATATAACACTGTTCACGAAGAGGCAGAACAGGGTCGGCGCCAGGACGCAACCCTGCCTTACCCCCCTGAGAACAGGAAACCTTGAGGAGAGCGCTCCATCCCCCCCACACCTAACCTGCGCATAGTTGCCATCGTGCAGCCTGATTATGGCATGCAGCAGCTCTGTTGGTACGCCCAGCTCCTTTAGGACCTCCCATAGTTTTTTCCGTGGGACCAAGTCAAAGGCTGACCGCAGATCCACGAACACCATGTACAGTCTCCCGCCCTCAATCCTCACCGTTTTCCCGTATAGGAGGATGAGGCGGAAGATCTGGTCCATGGTGGACGTGTTTTTTCTGAAGCCAGCCTGGAGAGGACTAAGAATTTCATTGGCCTCCACCCAATCAAGGAGCTGGTCCAGGCAGAGACGAGAGAAGAGTTTTTGGGGAACATCTATGAGGCTAATCAGCCTGTAGTTGGCTGGGAGCAGAGGAGAGCCCTTTTTAAAAATTGGCACTATCTCCGCTCCCAGCCAAGTACAGGGGATTTCCATACCCCCCAAGATGGCATTAAATAGAATGAGGAGGTAGGGGCCCCAAATTTCAGGATATTGTCTGAAAAGATCACCGGGCAGCCTATCCAAACCCGGGGCCTTCCCCATTGCCAATCTCTCTACTGCACCCACTACCTCACCAAGGGTAAATTCCAACCCAGGTACAGGAGTGATTGTATCATCGGGAGCCACTTCACAGGCAGGCAATACGGTGTCCTGGTAGAGTTTGCCGAAGTGGGCCTCCCAAACAGATGGTGCAATATTTGGCTCCACGGCAGCTTTAACCTCTCCGGTGCCATTATTCACCAAAGACCAGAGAGATCCTGCCAGTGATTCCAATCCCACTCCCTTTTAGCCAACGCAATGGCATCCCTATGATCCCGTCTGAGTTTGGCGATCGTACCCTTATCTGACCCTGCCTTGATATTGGCAATTAATTCTTCCTTGGCTTTTCGACAAGATGAGTTGTACCAAAAAGAGGTGCGTGTCTTTTTACGCCGTGGGGCTGCCACAGGGTGGAAAACATCTGCTAGGGAACCCACTAGATTTGCATGTATCTGTCCCAGTTTGGAGTTAAAGTCTGTGGACCCATCTAATTCCACAAACTTCGGGAGTGCAATATCAAAGATTTTCCTTATGTTTTCTTCAGTACTGACTATTTTCCCCCATTTTACCCTGCGCCTATTGGAACTAAGGGCCAGATTTCCCGGGTCATCCCTATGGTTAGTAGATAGCGAGTCAGCAGAAGGTGCTGGGTGTTTCAGGTCTAATAAAAGAGCGTTATGATCGCTATCAGTTCTAGGGGATACCCTAAAATCCTGGACCATGAGCCAATGTCGACAAAAATATAATCCAACCTGGATTTGTGACCCTGCCTATTGAAGGTACACGATGAGGGACAGTCTGACGAAGTGCGGCCGTTGCAAGCCCTCAATGCATAGTTTAGGGTTAAGGACATAATTTGCACAACAAGTGGGGACCAAGATTTGGGATGAGGGGATGAACATGGTGGAACACCCCAGAAATCATCTTCGGTGGTAAGGGCACCCTCCCTTAAGCCTTCCAGGGGTTTGAAGTGGCAATTAAAATCTCCGCCCAACGCGATTTTATAGTCGTTGGGCAGTGAGTCCAGAAAGGACGCAAGATCTTCTAAGGTAGGCGATTCCTTGGTTGCGCTAACTGGACGGGAATATACATTTATAATTGCCAGTTTTGCTGCATTAGGCCACCCAAGAAGTACACACTGGTTGTCTTCAGAGAACGTGGGAACGCTCTCCGCAGTACAACCAGTGTGACTCGCTACCCAAATCGCCAAGCCCCCCGAGGGTCTCCCCTTTCCACTCCATTTAGCCTGAGTCTCAAAAACAGCAAAGCCCACACTACTCACTGGTTCCCTGGCCCATGTCTCCTGGAAGAGACAGATATCACTGGTACTAATTAAAAGATCCCAGTCTGCTGTAAGTATTTTGTTTGCAATAACTGCCACATTCCAGGAGAGAACTTTTAGAATTTCGGTGGTCAATTTGGGAGTACACCCTTTAGTTATTTCAGGAGTAGTGCCTGTTGGTGGTAGTGCGGGGGACCGGTCTTGCATTCCCGGGGTGGATTTAGCAAAAAGTGTTACATTAGGGGCGCAAAGTGCTTCAAATGGATTCAAGGATACACTATCTGCAGTGACCCTAAGGCTGGGGGATTTCAAACTACCGCCCTGGTGTAGTTCCAAATGTCTATTCGAAAAGTCAGGCCCTTCAGTACCCGTCTCCTGCCCCACAGGTTCATTGTCATTGACTTGGTAAGATTGTGAGGGAGGACCCCCTCGAAGTCAATCTACTTCATCAAGGCAATTAAACCTGTTGGGATGTACATAGTTTGTGTTGGCAAAATGGGTGTTATACCTAGGCCTATATCTAGACCCATCCACTGCAAAGCCCACCTTTGTCCATCCTTCGTCCCTTCTCATCGATGACTTACTGGTGTTAGGATAAAAATATGAGAGAGGGACGAGTTCGATTGATGTATTGGCGGTGTTACCAAACCAGTTACAGATGTAAGAAACAACCTGGGGATTCTTAAAACTAACAATTACACAATCCCCCACACTTTTCCTGATGGTATAGCCAACCCACGTAACCCTTCTGACCATAAGGACTTCTCCTTTTAGGCTAGATGGAAGGGGCCTTTGTATGTTAAGCCAGCTGATTACCTTATTTCGTAGGGATTCAAAAGACTCTGCTACCCCACTAGCCAGTTCAGGTACCCCCATCAGTATAACGGTGTAACCCGCTGCCTCAGGGGGCAAGTTCACTGCCCTACGCCGTATTTTGGGACTAGGCCGGTGGGTAGAGCTACTAGTTGGCGTGTTTGGTGGAATCCCCTGTGTGGATGGATTAGCAAGAAGTGGTTGTTTCGACCTCCTAGGTGGGGGAACCGGAGGCAATAGCCTGGGCAATGGTACTGGTGCAGTTTGCGACACCAAAGTTGTACTGTGTGTGCTGATTTCCCCATAAGAATTTGTAGAAGATTGGGGAACCTGAATCGTGGTGACCGGGGGGGGATGTAGATTCCCGGCTCCCCCTGCGGATAGCCCTTCTGTACTTGCTCCTGTCCCATACCGGCCTAGACTACCCACACTGAAACTCTCAATTGCAGCTAATCTTGACTCTATTGAGTCCAACTTGATAAAAATAGGACTCAACAGAGCACTAAAAGCAGCAGTGAGTGAAGCAATAATGGGATCTGTGGCATTAGGGCTAGCCCCACCAAAAACAAATGGCTGAGAAAATACGGCAGTGCATACAGAGGAGGGAACACATAGCAATGCCCTCTCCTTCCCCAAATCTGGAGTGTCTTGTGGGCCCAACTGTTCGCCAATAGTCAGTGGAACAGAATCAGTCTTGGCCCTTTTAGCACCTTTGGGATTTCTCGATCTCTTCCTTTTCAATACACGATCCTCTATTAGGGCCGTGTTCTCTGGCGAAAAGTCAACCACACCCTGTTCCCCTGATGATATTGACTCTGCAGCAGGGGAGGGGTCCACATCGCTAATAATGCGTGATGTGTCTCTTTCTCTTGACAGAGATGACGGTGTCCTCAACTGTTGGAGTACAGACTCTATTGTTTGGTCTATGCTGTCCAATAGGAAAAGGTGAGTAGCATCAAGCGAGAGCGGTGTGCTGGTAGACATTGAAGGGCCAGGCGATGTTAAGCACGAGTTTTCCACACCCTCCTCATTAGTTTTGTCTACCAAAGTGATACCCTTTGTGGTCACTAGGTTGGCCTTGCGCAAAAATGTGTCCATAGTTCCAGAAACCACAGTGGCAGACTTACTTCTGGTTTCTCTGCTCGCCATAGTGATGAGTCTGCTTAAAATGGCCTCGGGATGAGGGCGTAAGAGGGATGGCCCGGTCCGGTCTCTGCCGTTCTCTAACGGCCTCAAACGGCCCGCCCTTTGCCCGGGCTTAGCCCGGCGGCCGCCCGCGTGCGTCCCGCGATGCGCGTCTATGGGCGTGATGATATAGCTGCACAGGGCGGGGAGGCGTGGCCAGCCAGGAAGAGTCTCCAGGTGCGGCGTCTCAGCAGCCGCTTGGAAACCTGGGACTCGCAGTCCCGCTGCGCCGCTGGTGGTGATGTCTCTGCCCTTTGAGGCCCCTCCGCAACCTTCCTCAAGTGGGGGTCAGTCAATCCTTGATCCTGCAACCTCGAACGGCACCCGCGGAGCGGGGGCCGTGAGTCGCGGTTTTGACCGCTCAGGGCGGGGAGGCGTGGCCAGGCGGCAAGAGTCTCCAGGTGCGGCGTCTCAGCAGCCGCTTGGAAACCTGGGACTCGCAGTCCCGCTGCGCCGCTGGTGGTGATGTCTCTGACCTGTGAGGCCCCTCCGCAACCTTCCTCAAGTGGGGGTCAGTCAATCCTTGATCCTGCAACCTCGAACGGCACCCGATCTGTTTCACTCAGGCCTCAGTTTTAGTCTGCACGGGGCCAGAAATGCTGGGCAGAGGCACACAACGTGTTCCAAAGACTCCACCAATTCCCTGCAGCCCCTGCACTGAAGCTCGTCTGATGGACGATGCCAAAGTGTTAAATGTTTCAGGAAATGCCATATCCCAAATATAAGTGCCATAAACTGCATTTTTAAATACAGGGGGTATGTGCAGGGCAGATATGGTGGAAGAGAAGCCAGTTGGTAAGAGTTGATCACTGCCCATGCATGCTTGCGTTTGGCGAAGAGTACTTTGTCGTTAGTATGTGACCACATACGGATGAGCTTCTTGATAATTGTTTTAAAAACGGTATTACTAGGGTTAAGGTTCAGAGGTCGCTTGCTGATAATTGTTGTACACATTTGTGAAAGAACCGACTGTAAGACCCACCAGGTTTAGTAGAGCTTATATCTGACCAGAACAGTGACTTGGGGGGAACCAACTCCGGCCTGCCCTAGCTTGTGGCACAGTTATAAATAAGCACCTGCGCTTTGCATTTCGTGATTTAGAAGGCCCAGTTCTTATTGGATCTGTGCAGAAGATGCAGATTTTGGCATCTGAAAGACTCTTTTGTAGATCTTAGTCACATGTTGGTTTAAGTTTGCCCAGGGTAATTTCAATGCCATATGACAACGTGGGGCCTATTTTGGCTCGCATGACTTCCAACATTGGGGTTAAACTTGTGCCTGTCAATTTTTTTGAGAGTTTTGAGAGATTCACTTGAAAAGCCATAGCTTTCATTGAGATGTCCCTGCGAGGTTTGGCAAAGGTGCCCCTACAGTCGAAGTTAATCCCCAGGTATTTATAAGATTTTCCTACCGTGAGTCCAGAGTTGTTATACGACCTACCACCACCTCCATAGTGCTTTCTGACGAATCAGACCACTTGGGTTTTCTTTAGGTTTACCTCTAGGTTGTTCGTAGCGGTGTAACTATATAATTTGTTTAACAGTTGTTGCAGCCCTACTCGAGTGAAACTGAAGAGGGCAAAGTCATAGGCATACAGAAGGTTGCTTAACTGAACACCACTAATCTTAGGGGGATGGCTGTTTATCGCATCTAGTTCCCCTGAGAGATTGGCGATGAACAGATTAAAAAGCAGTGGAGCTACGACACATCCCTGTTTGACTCCCCTTGTCATCTTGATTTTTCGAGACAGATGTGAGCCGCTGGCAAGGTTGACTTTATTTCCAGGAGTTAGTATGTAGTTGGACTATTGCCTCCAAAAGTTTGACTGAGATTCCCCATTTCGTTAGCTTGGCCCAAAGTGCTGCCCTAGGGACCCGGTCAAAGGCAGCTTAAAAGTCAACAAAACAACAATAAACCACCTTGGATGAGACTAGTACTTTATCAATGTGTATTGATAATGCCAGTAAGTTAGACATGGTGCCCGAGTTTGCAATAAAACCAGTTTGATTTTTTGGGATCAGTCCTTTCAGGTCAGCCCAAGAGCTCAGTACTTTGAGTAAGTGTTAGACCTGACACCATTGGCGTGGGTCTCCCTTCCATTTTTGCTATTGCCTCATGTGTTTTTGCTGGTGTTAGATTCTTTGGGCACTGTGCCACTGCTACTGTGCCACTGGTGGAGAAGCGTGGCTCAGTGGTTAGAGGCGGCAGACCCGGAAGCTGAGATCGACCGTGGACCAGGGTTCGATTCCCCGCCTCGGCGGGTCTCGGGCTCAAAATTCCACGGACTCGACAATTCTCGCTCCGGTGCCTACTCGAATCACGGGGTCACACTCTGCAACTCTGGGCAATAGCTTGCTTATTCTCCACTACGGCCCCTCGTGGCGGGATGCCTGGCTTTCACCTTGTGGACACCCTGCCGGGGTTTCCCACAGGGGAATACCAGGACGGGTTCCCTAAGCAAGCGCCAGGATGCCCTTTGGGTGACAGGTTTGCGCTATATAAGTACACCTACATTTACACATTTACATATTCAGTGCCACAGTGCAAGTGCTCCCTACTGTAAATTGATGTACTAATCAGTGGTTCCATGTTTGGCTATTTTGGTTTACTTGTCCGACCCTAGTCTGGTGCACTGAGTGTGCCAGGGCGTGTAATCCAAATGCTGCTAGTAGGCCTGCAGCACTGGTTGTGCCACCCACAGAAGCAGCCTTGTAAAATGTGTCTAAGGTCTGCCATTGCAGAGCCTGCGTGCAGTCTGGTACTGTCATGCTGACTGGGCAAGTGCACCCCCTTCCCAGTCCCTAAACCTTCCCTTTTCTTCATATCAGTCACCCCTATAGTAGGCCCAAGGGCAGGGTGCATTGTAATTATAAGGTAGGACAAGCCCTGGTGTGTGTGGCATGTCCTAATACTGAATTACAGCCGTTTTAGTTTTTCACTATTGCAAGGCTACCTGTTCTCCATAGGCCAGAATGGGCTGATAGAGTTATTACATTTTATAATCCTAACTGTCTCAGAGAACATAGTAGAAATTCGAGTTTAGTATGCCTGATCTCAGAATAATAAAATACATCTTTTAGTGAAGTTTATTTTAATATTCTGTCTTTGCAAATACCACTTTTAGAAAGTAGGTATTTGCTTGTCTAACCATTCAAACCTGCCTCTGCTAGGTTGTGTATTCCTGTGTCTGGTTTTGTGAGTGACAGGGCTGGGGAATTCCAGGAAACAGGCTGAGTCACCCAGTGGTGAATAGAGAGATCTGCATCTTGATGGGAGGGAGGAGTTACACCTGAACCTTGAATAGGGCTGTGCCTGCCTTTCACAATGCTGGCTTCACCCCCTGGGGAGCGGCTGATGTCTCTCCCCTGCATACTGAAAGAAGAGAAAGAGTCCTGTAAACAAAGTGCACCAGGACTGTACTTGCCTTCCATAATGCTGGCTACACCATCCGTGGGGCGTCTGATCTGCATGCCCACACTGTGGAAGGAAAGGAGAAGTCAGGTAAACAGAGAGCTTCAGAACTGGTTTGGACTGGGCAAAGGCCCCTCTCCCCTCAGAGAACAAAGGATTTCTGGGTATAAATATTGGGACCCTGATCCCATGAAATTAGATCACTTCGAACTACAAGAAGAAACCTTTACAGAGGAGAGGAACCTGAAGAAACTGAGGAGAGACTATTCCCAAGCTGAAGTCCTGCTTGGGGGATTGGCCTGCAGTGGTTGCCTTACTGCCAAAGGAAGGAGAAAGGAACTTTGTGTACTTTGCTTTCAACTTGTGAAGGATCTCCAAGGGCTTGCAAAAGAGCTTGCCTCCTGCTGAAGTCTCAGGGACAACAGACTTTACCCCCCAGCTCCCCAGTTCTTTTGGAAGTGCCTGCTGCTGTTTTGGGCCTTCTGAGGAACTGCGCGACTCAACGAGAAGAAGCGTGTCGCCTTCGCTGTGCCTGCCGTCGCAACTCCGAAGCCGGAGGGTGTCGCCGCTGGAACTGTCGCATTGCACTGCATCGACTAGGAGCACCTCGCATCCCAGAGAAGACCGCCGCCGTCGGAGCTGCTGCCGTCGCATCTTGAATGTCGCCTCTGTAGTTGTCACATCGAGCGGAAGCTTCACGCATGGTGGAGAAGAGCGTCGCCGCTGGAGCTGTTGCCGTCGCATCGTAAGGGTGTCGCTGCTGCAGTCCACGCATCCAACGGAGAGCTTCTCGCATCCCCGAGGAGCGTGCCGCATCTGGAAGATCTTCACATCTTTATTTCTTTGCATCTGGCTTTGCCGCATTTCCCAATGCTGCGACATTGCTTGTCGTGGAACCGCAACGCAACTTAAGGTACATTGACTCAGAGTGTCGCATCTAAGAACTGAACTGAACTAAGCTTAACTCTACCATCTTAAAGTAATAATAGTATGTATTTTTGTTGTTTATGGTCTTGTGGTAACTCTATATAAAGTCTACTTATTTTTTATATAAAACCTGTGTGGTGTCCATTTGTAGTGTTGTCACTGGGTTACTATATGTGGTCACAACTACTTAACTTACATCGCCTCTAAAATAAGCCTTGACTGCTCGTGCCACGCAGCCTAGAGGGTGAGCAGGGGTTATTTTAGGAGTGTAATCCCCTTGTCATGACTAGAGGAGAGGGTCCCTACTTGTCACAAGTACCTACCTGTGCCAACTAGAGTTCCCCAAATCTAACAGTAAGATACTCACAAAGTACTTTGCCTCGTTGTCCAGTAAGGCTATCAACCTGTATTTGTTCGGGGATGAATGGGAGCCAGACTTGTAGATTGGGTGGATTATTACACCTCTCCAGGAGTCAGGTATAGTTGAACTCCTCAGTATAAAATTGAAGAGGGTTGCTAGTTGTTTTGACCCGAGAGGAATATTTGATTTAAACAGGACCTGTGGCAGGCCATTTGGTATTAGTATTTTAGTCAGTCTTATTTGGGTGATGGAGATTTTCTCACATTGATGCTGCCTTGACTCATGTGAACAGTCCTGGCACTCCATAGAGCCATCTTTAATCAGTGTAGAATTGTTCATTGTTGGAAGATCTGCTCCTCCATTGGCACTAAAATTGGCAGCAAGAAATGTGACCCATTCTGCCTCTGCGATGTTTGCACTCCCCTGGCTGGTAGCTCTGTTGATTTGTCTATTCATTAGTGCCCAGTATTTTCTCTAGTTCCGGTTTTTGCTTTCCCAGAGAAGCTTCCACCAGAATTGTTCAAGGTGGAATTGTTTGTCCTTTTGGTATGCCTGTCTGTAGTTTTTTTGTGCAATGTTGTACGCGTGTTGTTGAATTTTAGTGTCGGGGCGCTTCCTGATTGCCCGTAGGGTGGTGTTTCTGATCTTCTTTAGCACCATGGTTTGATTTAAAATAGGGAACTGGGGGCTGCGAAAATCGGTATGGGAGTGCGAATGAGATGAAAAAAGGCTTAACAAATGAAAAAATGAAGTTTGAACAATCAGCGATGGGAGAGGCTGTCCAAGGGAAACCACCCGATGTGAATAAATGGTATTTCTTCATGGACCCCAATCACAAAGAAAAATCTAAGAGCATAAGTCCCTGCACACGTAGATTCATGCCTACCTCTAGGTGTAAATCACCTAAATCAACTCAGCAACTCCACAAGTTGCTTTATGCCTAGTAATAGGAGTATGTATTCTTACATGAGGATATGGGGACACAAAAAACCCAAATAACAACTGGAAAGTCACTTTTAAGTTTATAGCAGTATTTTAGGTGTGAATCTGCCACTTTTAGTTCTACATAACCTAGGTGGAGATCTCCGGCTGCCCCTCATGGGACTCACCGATTAAAAGAATAGCAAAACAGGCAGCACCTGAAGAAAATAGTTCACAAACATCACAAATAAAAGCACATGAGCACGGAGTTCAACACCTCTGTGTAGCCACAGTGACCCGTGATCCCGCCCCCCAGCAATGGCGGCATGCATCTAGCTGGCGTGTGTGGCGCGTGTGGCGAGTGCAGCGTGATACCTCTGCTGAGAGTTGATGCAGGGATTCGAGTGGATTTGGATGCGCCACGGTAACAACCTCAAAGCAGCTGCAATTTTCGGTGGCATCGCAAAGCTGGCAATGAAGAGGAGCAGCTGAGGACTTTTGATCGGCGAGAGTTTTGTTGGCAGTGCGCGCGTTTAAGCCGGGAGTGCGGGACCGCCAGCTTTGATCAGTCTGGAGGAAAGAAAGGCTTGTTCACCCTCCCCGGTGGCTGCTTGCAAGATGACAGCCCCGCAGGGAGGGAGAAAACGGAATACGGATTCAGGCGAAAAAGACCTGGCTGGCAAAAGGAGGTGAGGAGGGTTTGATTTTTGGAGCTATCTGCAATTCCAGAACAGATTGACAAAGAGCAAATTAAGCAAATCTAAGCAAAATTGAAGGAGATTTGGAGAAGATAAGGATACGTGGTAAAGAACAACAAGACTTTTTAGGTTGTGTAATAAAAGAGTGAGGGGAGGAAAAGATGGGTAAACCTCAGAAAGAAAGGGAAGTATTGTGGGTAAGCCCAGCTAAGCTGAGGTGGCGGCCCATCTTAAAGTAAAAACACGTCAAGCCTTGGCGAAGAAAGCTGCACGTCAGGCTGCTAAGGATAAGGATAAGAACAAAGGGGATAACTCCACCTCCCCGTGTTTGGACACCACCTTGGAGAGCTCGGAGGATGAGCTCCCCCCACCTCTACTTCCTTACAATGTGAGGGACAGATTGATGGAGTCAGGGGTCGAACAGGCGAAGAATACACCAGAAGTATTAGATGCCCCGGCAGTGTCAACAAGTCAGGCTCATGATGGCCCGAAGAAAGGCGCTAAAGATGCTAAAGAAATGAAAGGCTTTCCTTTATTCATAAAGAAAACCACCCCAAAATCTTTAAATCCACAATCCTCCTCCTTAACTTCGGGTATAGCCTCCAAGCCGTCTAATGCTTCATTTCCAGTCGTAGGACAGGCCTTAACAGTATTAATAACTTCTAGAGACTCAGGATTATTGCAACCATTTCCTGAAATGAACTGTCCGGGGGTTCACCAGCAACAGACGTGCCAGACTCAAGTACCGTCTCAAGTACAAATTTGAGTAACACCTCTCATATCTTCAGCCGCCCTGAATGATGAAGCAGAAAATTGAATATCTAATCCGGATTCACCTTCAGTGCAAGATACAGTTGATAAAAGCAGGGAGTTCACAACAGAGACTTCAGTGAATCTGGTGGCATTACAACCAGTGGTATTACAATCTCTTTTTCAGCCTATAGCTACCATAACGTCAGAAAAGACCTCAAGAAGAGTACCACCAGAGGCTCCATCGGTCTTATCAATTCCATCAGTACAGCTGGACTCCAAGGGGGGAAGTACGAGTGTTGATACCGATATCTTGTTAGAAAATTCCAGCCAAAGTTCAGAAACCGAGGGGAGGTATCAGCTAGACATCCGAGATATGCTGAATTTGATCCTAGAAGAAATAATGGAAATGAAAAAAGCACAGCAAGTAGAGATCGCTGCCCTGCATTAGAAACTGGAGAAGTTCGAAGAAACAATGTCTGGGTTGCCGAGTAGATTACAGGAGGCTGAGGGTAGGATCTCTGTAATTGAGGATCAAATGAATATGGCTATGGGTGAGGCCGAAAAGGCAGCAAAAAAGAAGAATTTTCTTGAGAGTAAATTGGCGGAACTCGAGAATCATTCTCGGAGGTCAAACCTCAGGATTGTTGGGGTCCCTGAAGGTATAAAAGGCTCCCCCCTCTCCAATGGGTCAACTCATTTATCCAACAAAAAGTATTGCTAGAGTTTGAGGGTGACCTCACTATTACAAGAGCTCACAGCGTTCCTCCCCAGCGCTTTCCCAATTCCACCATTCCCAGAACTATCTTGCTGAATTTTGCGGATTTCCGGATCAAGGAGCGTATCCTGTCAAAAGCCATTCAGCAGAGACAGTTCTCTGTGAGAGAGACAAGTAAATGTCGCATTTTTTCGGACATGACTGCCGCTGCTGAACGGAGGAGAAATGAATTTGTTAAAATTATACATTTATTTAAAGCTCATGGCGCACAAGCTTCAATTGCTCAGCAGTCAAAGTTGAGAGTTTTGGTGAGAGGGAAATGTTTAATGTTTTCAGATTTAGAAGAAGCACAACCCATCTTGAAGGAGATCTCAGCAGGGGCTAGTTTGAATAAACATATATGGATAGTCTCAACAATAGTAATAGTTAAGGACCCCCTCCTCCAATATGCAAGCTGGTCTGAATGCTCCTTAGAATAGTCTTATGATACTGATACTGAGGAGGATCTTAAGCCCTGCTGATTTATTCTTTTTTTTTTTAAAAGATTTTTCTCTCTCTTAATTTTTCATAGATTTATTATATGGTGGGAGACTGTCTGCTAGATAGATAATTGGTAGCACATGTGCTTCTTCTATCCCAAATATTTGTAGTGCCTACTAGTAATTTAAACAACTAAAAGTGATAACCTTGGGGGGGGGGGGGGCAGGAATTAGTGGGGACATTTGGGGTGTGATTTCATGACACCCAGGCTAGAGAAGAGGGGTGAAATGTGTTCAGCGTGGCTGGCAGGGGGTTTTCCGCATTTCGGAGGTGGGGTTTTCTTGTTAGGTGTAGGACGGGTGGGACAGGGTTAACAGCAGGAAAAAGAGTAAGAGCCAAAGGTTCAGATATTACACAATCAGAAGTTCAAGGCTATCTGGCAAATAGAAACCTTGATGGAAACTAACAAATGTAAAATCTTATCAGTCAACGCTAATGGAATTTTAAATAAACAAAAATACGGTGCCGTTATGAAATGGCTGATATCTTTTAGTCCCCAAGTGGTGTTCTTTCAAGAGACACATTTAAAATGAAATTCTCCTAAATTATTTTTATCCAGGTTTTTTTCTCATGTATTTCTTGCATTGGCTGGTTTGGCCCAGAGAGGAGTTGCCATTTATTTCTCCAGAAAACTATCTTAGGAAGTTCTACAAGTTCAGAGAGATCCACTGGGGAGATGGCTATGGGTAATGGCTAGGTTACAGGGGAAAATCATGAATTTTATAAATTACTATAGTCCGGTCTCGGATGAGTCTGGTCAAAATTAATGAGCTTTTGAGGGGAGCTCCGGGGCAGCTTATAGTAGGTGGGGATTTTAATTTCATACAGGATTTGAAAAAAGACACTTCAAATAAAAAAAGGAAACAATTGAAAGTGAATACCAAAAGAATTATGGAAGCCCTTAAGCTAGAATAGCAATTAGTAGATCCCTGGCGAAATAGCAATCCAGATAAAACAAAGTTTACCTGCTATTCACATCATTTTCGAACTGCATCTCTAATTGATATTTTTCTCGTATTAAGCTCTCTCCAGGTCGCTAAGATAGATAGTGGGTGTAATCCCTTCTCAGACCATGCTGAAGTAGAGCTTGCAATTGTATTTGGTGGGGAAAACAGAGAGCGGTCCAGGTGGCAGCTGGATTGGTTGGAGGGCTTTAGAGAATGGATCTCTGAGTATTTCAAGATCAACAAAAATAGTGCAGAGCCTTTTTATGTATGGGTCGGGCTCAAAGTGGTAGCTCGTGGTCAGATCATCGCCTATACGGCTACCCAGGCAAATGGCAGGAGGCTTAAAATAGCCAAGATACAAACTGCAGATGAAAAAGAATATGCCCTCCAGCTTCAGCAGTATCCTAATCAACTTCAGCAGGCAAGAGCAGCTCTGAGAGACTTTTTTGTACTGAAGGAAACCTGTAGTTCAAAAATGTACCAGCAAAAGGTGTATGAAGATAGTCAGCTAGTAGGGAAATTTTTGGCAAACACAACAAGAAAAAACCAGGAGTCAGCAATAATATCAAAGATACGGGACCCCCAGACTCGCCGGGAAGAAGTTAATGGGGATAAGATTCCACAGATTTTTTTAGAACATTTCCACCGTATTTATTCCACAGAGTATTTAGTGGGGGAAGAACTGATCCAGGAATATTTTTCTAATATAGATATCCTAAACTATCAGACAACGGGATCAGTCAATCAGGAGCTGATATAACTTCCGCCGAAATATTGACTTCTATTAAAGTAACAGCTGGGGCAAAAGTATGTGGACTGGATGGTTTCCCCATCGAATTTTCTAAAACCTTTTCAAATGAATTGCTGACACCTTTGAAACAACTATTTAATTATAATAAGCAGGGAGGATTGGTTCCTGCAACTTTTAAAGAAGCAATAATTGTGTCAATTGTTAAAAAAGATAAAAGTCCTGAGGATGTAAACTTCTACAGGCCCATCAGTCTTTTAAATTCAGACTATAAGATTTTAATGAAAGTATGGGCTGAATGTTTTTTATTTGCTGCCCAGGAGGTAATTCTTAGAGACCAGACAGCTTTTATAGTGGGAAGATCTATGGCAGCTAATACTGAGTTTTTAATACAAGCTTTGGACTTTTTTAAGTCATAAAAGTCATAAGTCAGATGCTTTTATAGATCGCACAATTCACCGTTAGGTCTCAGGGCGCTATGCCCAACTTAACTCCGGCCTGCATTAAAATGGTTGATGCTGAAAAAGCATTTAACCTGGTTAATTGGACTGCCCTGTTTTCTGCCCTTGGTCAATTTGGCTTCCCAGCTCAGGTTATTGATATGTTACGCAATCTTTATCAGGGGGCCTCGGCCCAGGTTTTAATCAACACAAAACGAGCATGATCAATAAAAATCAACTGGGGGACTAGACAGGGTTGTCCACTTTCGCCGCTGCTTCTTACTTTTTTTATAGAACCATTAGTAATTAAAATTAGAAACAACACTGCTATCCAATCCCCTATTCCCCAAATGCCCAAACTGAAACTTTTTGCGGATGACATCATTTTATATCTGATGCCCAATAAAGGTCTTTGCACCTTTGGTGTTATATCCAACCACTACTGATTGCTATGAAATTGCTTTGCATTATCTGTGAGTGGCTTATGGTCCAGATGTACGATCGTTTTTTGAGGTAGCAAACAGGGATCGGCCTGTTTGCGACCGCAAAATAGGTCTGTGCTATGAACAAACGCTACTTTGCAAGTCGGTAACCTATTATCGACTCGCAAAATAGGGTTTGTGACTCGCTATGAGAAAGGGGCGTTCCAAAGGCGTCCCTTCCTACTAGCGTCGCACTTCTATGTACCAGTTTTTTGTGACCGCAATTGCGGTTGCAAAACATTCACAGTTTACCACCTATTTCAAAAAGGTGGTAAGCCACTCACAAACCGGAAGGAATCCCCAGGGAACTCCTTACCCTTTGTGACTGGCAGCCAAAACATTTTTAAGAGCAGGCAGTGGTCCCAAGGACTACTGCCTACTCTTAAAAAATTAATCAGAAACGTTTGTTTTTTCTTTTTTAAATGCATCCTGTTCTTCTTTAAGGAAAACAGGCTGCGTTAAAAAAACTGCTTTATTTAAAAGCAGTCACAGACATTGTGTTCTGAAGACCCTTGCAGGCCACCATCCCTGGAAGTGCTAGCGATTCCCAATGGGGTTGCACATTGTGACTTGCCTCATGAATATTAATGAGGCAGGTTGTTTGCGACCCCATTGGGAATTGCAAACAGTGTCAGAGACACTGTTGTACATTCTATTCTGCGAGTCGTAAATTGCGAGTCGCAAAACGAAGCAATTTGCGAATCGCAAAATGGAAGTGTCGTACATCTACCCTTATGTGTCAAGGCAAACTCCAAGGCTTGGTTTGAGTAAACCTGGCCTGTTTGAACTGCAGTATTACCATGGGTGTGCGTGAGTGTAACATTAGTGAATTGCAACTGACTTACCTTTTCTAGGTGTGTTTTTATCTTTACATGTGCCTCCCTGATTCACTCCTTGATTGTCACTTTCCTCTTCCTGCATTCCAGTAGACATTCCACATATTCCAGCCAGTCCCACTTGACACTCATACAAAAACACTTAAAACTTAGATCTATGTGTGAGGAGTTCTATGCACTTGTGTCGGAACACTGCCCATGAGAAATGGGACAGCAGAGAGGAACACCTGGACCTCAGTAAAATGCTAGTATGTGAAATATTACACTACAGAAGTCCTACTTTGCATACTTCTAAATGCTTTTTGTGATTTGGATCTGATAAGTATTAGTCAGTCAGTCAGTCAGTCAGTCAGTCAAATATCTTTATTCGATTATTTAAAATCATAAAAGAGCGAGCAAAACACGGGAACATTTCATCATGACACATAATAGATCAAAATTTTGTTTAAAAAAAACCCTAAAAACACGTTATACAGAGTAAAATATACAATAATGTTTAAAAAGAGTAAAATCAATAAATATAGGAGGTACACATTAATCAGGGGCAAGGTGCCTAATGCTAAAACGATGCTTATTGATACGTGCGCCAGGAACCAAAAAACTAGCAACATGAAATGCCACTTTTAAGTTCGATAGAAGTTGCAGGAACAGCATAGCTGGTTTTACCTGTGTAAAACCCATATTGCACAGTATAGGCAGCAAATATTTTTTCCTACTCTCTTTATAATGACCGCAGAACAGGATAAAATGAGTCGTGTCTTGAATAGAAAAATGATCGCAATCACATGGATCAGCATTTTCAGGTCTAGTCCACTTTTTAAAATTACCCAAAATAAAAGGAATCAGATCAAGACGAAATCTTGTTAAAAGGAAACGATGGTATGGATTATGTATCAAAAAGAGATACGGTTCCATACCTGGAACAGATGTTAACATACAATGTTTCCTAACCGTAGATTTGTTTAACTCTGTGGCTTCCCTCTCCGAGACATAACAGTCAGTCAAAAGGTTTTTGACTATCTTTATGTCTTCCTGGTTTATACGGTGTGGGGAAGAAAAAAGTTCAGATCGGCCCACTAGAGTTAACTGCGTCTTAACATATTTTAACCATGGGATGTTATATGCTTTGTCCAGGGCTAAGCAATCTTTAAGGATGTGATGATTTAGAGTAAGCTCCTGGTTGAGCCACACTTTCAACCATCCAATAACTGGGGCTAACTTTAAAATGTCGGTAATATAGCCCAAACCGAGCTCTGTGTGTATTATATATGTAGAAGTCGATTGGGGGACAGAAAGCATAGTTCTCAGAAATATTATTTTCTACTTTCTGAATTTTGTCGTATTCATGATTAGTGTACCCCCAAATAACAGAGCCGTATTGAGCAACCGACAAACATTTGGCTTTGTAGACCTTTATAATGCTTTCCATGGGGCGTGCTCCGAGTTTTTTAGCAAAACCAAGCAGCCCAGCAGCCGCTCTTGCTACTGCGTTGCTTTTAGACAAAAGCTGGGGGCCCCACTTGCCCTTTTCGTCAAAGATCACGCCTAGGTAAGGGAAGGATGGGACTCTCCTAACCTCTTTCCCAGCACAAAAAAAGTTTTGATCTTTCTTTTCCTGCCTGCGGCTCCTGCTATCATTACGTGGGATTTTTCTACATTAGTTTTCATGTCCAGCGAGGACATGAAATCCCCAAAAGATAAGAGGAGTTTATTCAATGCCACTCCAGAGCGTGCTAAGAGAACAGCATCATCCGCGTACAGGAGGACAGGTATCTTTATCTCTCCTGCACGCGGGATGTCAGTGTGGGACTCTGCCAGAGCTGCCTCAAGGCCATTTATATAAAGTGTGAAGAGGAGGGGGGCAAGGATGCATCCTTGCCTAACCCCCCTTTGTGAGTCAAAGTGACAGGTGCATCTTCCTTCCCTAGTCACTCTGACCGAGGTCTTGAGGTCTCTGTGTAGCTCTGCCAGATACCCTACCAGGGGTGCATCGATGCCCATGGACAAGAGGACCCCCCACAGCGTAGCCCTGTTAACCAGGTCAAAAGCTGAGGAGAGGTCCATAAAGGCCATGTACAGAGAGCCCCCCTTGGCAATTACATATTTACTTATGATCAGTTCTAAATTTAAGCACTGATCTAAAGTTCCTCTTTTGGCTCTAAAGCCATATTGTGCATTTGATAAAATACCCTTCCCTTCTAGAAGCTGAGTCAGTCTTCCTAAAAGGACTCTTCCCAAGATCTTAACACTAGAATCAATTAGGGAAATTGGCCTATAACAGGCCGGATCTGTTCTTTGTCCCTTTTTAAAGATCGGTATTATGGTAGACTTTGACCAGCTAATAGGAAAAACAGAATCTCTTGTAGCATTAAAAATGTTAGTAAGGATTTTGGCACTTAATTCAGGAGCACTCTTAAAAAAGTCTGCGGGAACCCCATCGGGGCCCGGCGCCTTTTTGGCGTGTGTGTCACTGATCGCCTTTTTTACCTCTTCTATGCTAAAAGGGGGAATAAGAGCTGCTGCTTGTGTAGACTGTGTTCCGCAGCCTGGGAGATTATCAGGACGGCTATAAATATTACTGAAGTGTGTGACCCACTGTTCGTCGGGTATAATGCAATCTGCTCTCTGCTTATCTAGACCCACAAAAAAAGGATGGTTTATTATCGCCCAAAATCTTGAGCTATCTCTCTGTATGTCGGGCGACAACAAATCGTTCCAGGCTTCCTTTTTAATCTCTAATTTCCTAATTCTCATAGCGTCATTATATTTTTTTCTTAGCGATGCTATCTGTGCTTTATCTCTTGGTCTATTTTTTAAAGCCTTCAGGAGGATTGAGTGAGCCTTGGAGCAGTTTGAGTCAAACCATCTTGGGCCCCTGCATATATGAGGCTTTTTCCTTACAGTCAGGTCTAGATTGACCTGGCAGCAAATAGCATTAAAAGCTTCTATCAGGGTAATAACAGGATTATTATTATCCAGGCAGATTGCAACCTCACCCTCCACTTTTGACAGGGTATCCTGTATAAAGGTAATTGGGGTGACTTGGTCCCATTTCAGCCTGCGATTCTGATCTGCCAGGACTAAATTAGTCACACATAAAACTTCAGACTCTCTCTTTCCCAGAACTCCCTGAGATACAATCTCTAAAATTAATGGGTTATGGTCACTGAAGACTGAAGTTTCCACCTTATAGGTTGAAACTTCAGACAAGATGCTAGACGATAAAAAAATATAGTCTATAATTGTGCCAATGTTGTTACTCACGTATGTTGGTAACCTCGAGCATGTATTACTACTAAAAGATTCATAGAGATTAAAAGTTGCTAAGAGTGATTCCAAAGCCTCTCCACGTGATGAATGTTCAAAGTGCGGAATAGAGAGGAAGGGGGGAAAATCCTCATATTCTACACGGCAATCCATGTTACATGGGTGAATATTATAGTCTCCCATGAGAATCACGTCAAAACCGTGAGCACTGTTCTCGCTGTGGGTAGACAAGAAATCCTCTAGAGTTACCAAATGCTCGTTCAAGAGTTGACTGACAGGGGAATTATAAAAATTAACTAATAAGATAGGCTGTGAGTTTTGTATTGTTAATTCAACCGCTAATATGTTCGTCGAGTTAGATTTAATCTGTCTTGGCTTTCCTTGGATATCTAAAGAGATATATATAGCCAAGCCTCCCTTTGCCCTTCCAGAATTACTAGGTACTGCAGGTACGGAGAAATGGGAAAAGCCGACTAGAACAAGTCTGTCAGACGTCTCCCAGGTTTCTTGAAATACAAGAATGTCGTTGGATCTGACCATCTCCAGCCAATTCTTATTGTTGAATTTAGATCTGATACCAGCGACATTCCAGCTCAAAATTCTGCAGACCCTATTACCTGTGGATTTTGGATCTAAAGGTACAAAAACAGGCAAAGGACCCTCATTGTTAGTGTCTTCTGTAAAGGAGAGTCAGTCGTTTTGATCCATGAAAGACAATGGGGCATAGCGATTGAATAACTGAAGAGGTTCTACGAAAGAATTTTGGTGTGGTAGAAGGGGGTAATGGGCCACTGCGTTATGCCTTATATCCTGCCCCCGTCTAGGGTCAGAATCCCAGAATCTATCCCACCCTGTCGCAGGAGTCCTTGGATAAGTGACGTTCTGTTGCTCCCCATAAAAAAACTTCAGGGTTAGCGGAACAACAGTGCCTTGTCTGCGTTGGGGAGGAAATAAGTTAGCCAGTATGTTAGGAAGGACGTCTTGATTCGAGAGGCTCACTGCCACACAGTCCCCTTTAAACTTTTTCGGCCGGTTTCCCAGCCAGGGGACCCTGGTTGCAGACTTAATAACATTTGCCAATTGATGTTTCCCCCTGGGGCTAACCGCATGTTATTGGTTAGCCAATGCAGAGCCTTACTTGTAAGGGAGGTAGGGCTTTCCACTGTTCCCCCTTCAAAGGGAGGTACATTTGCTAGCACAAGAACCACTGGTGTGGCCTCGACTAGAAATTGTAGGGGGTCCGTAATGTGGGTAGTTACTGGGGGTAAACTGACAGAGGGGATATCAACTGTTGGGATGTTAACTAGAAGGGAGCCCTCAGTGGCGGTGGTCAGTGGTGTTAATGGTTGAGGCAATACATTTTCGACAGGCAACTGAGTCCCTTCACTATCACGAATAACTTCACTATTCACATTTCCCCCTATATTATTAGGCAAATTTGTGACTATCTTAGTGATGTTTTCTACCCCTCCCGCAACCACAGTGTTGAGACCACCCAACCTCTTGATCTCTGCATGCAATTTGTCAAGTTTAGATATTAAAGGTTTGACAATGGCATTAATTTTTAGTTCAAGAAAGTCAGCAATCCTTTCAAAAAAAGCATCCTCGAAAATATGGTTTTGATTATCCTCCGAAACATTAACTTGCTTTGTCTTTGGGGTAGTAGCCCTTTTCCTTCTTGTCCCCTGGCGTGGACCACTCATCTTAGAAGGATTCTTAGTACATAAACGTCTCGGCCTTGTTACACGCCCTTTCGGTGTCACCTCGTCAGGTAAAACTCGTACATGACTCTCTTGATCAGAGTTGATGTCAATGTCACCTTCGGCCTGTATGTTGGAAGTCTCAGCGGCCGGGGCTGCATTAGCAGATGCACTGCTTAAATCTAGAGGAATGGAGCCACTGATTGCATTCTCCTGATTGGTTTCCTGCAGAGTAGTGTCATCAATCAAGATGGATGCAGTCGGGGACAAACAGCAAAGGTCTGGGGATTGGCTTAGGCCAAGAGAGTCTCTCCTTTGCGTATTTATTTTCCTCACTGTCTGGACAAGGTAATTGTCAAGGGTGTTCTGTGGGGCTTCCTTCAGTTTCGATTTCGTAGACATAATTACAATGTACTCACAGCCTTACTTTCCACAATAAAATAATGAGTTCAAAAATATATTCCACTATGTATCTTACTTGCATGTAAGTTCGGCAGTGTTTCTGGCCCTGCCCCTGCCTCCTCGTGCCGATGAGGGCCGTAGAGGGCCCGCCCTTTGCCCGGGCTTCGCTCCGGGCGTCCCGCTCGCGTCCCGCGAAGCTGGTCCTGTGGCGCTTTTGTGCGCCTCCCTGGCGCCCTCGCGGTGTCACTAGGCGCGCCGCCGCGTAGGCTGCCGGGATTCGTGGTCCCGGAGCGGCGGCGCGTTCACTCAGCAAAGAAGATGACTCTCGGCGGTGGCGGCGTGGACTCGTGCTGCCTGGCGAGCCTGGCGTGCTGCGTCGTGTCTCAGGTAAGTTTTTTAATGATCCCCCCGCTCCGCCGGTCCTGTGGCGCATTTGTGCGCCTCCCTGGCGCCCTCGCGGTGTCACTAGGCGCGCCGCCGCGTAGGCTGCCGGGATTCGTGGTCCCGGAGCGGCGGCGCATTCACTCAGCAAAGAAGATGACTCTCGGCGGTAGCGGCGTGGACTCGTGCTGCCTGGCGAGCCTGGCGTGCTGCGTCGTGTCTCAGATAAGTTTTTTAATGATCTATGTGTGAGGAGTTCTATGCACTTGTGTCGGAACACTGCCCATGAGAAATGGGACAGCAGAGAGGAACACCTGGACCTCAGTAAAATGCTAGTATGTGAAATATTACACTACAGAAGTCCTACTTTGCATACTTCTAAATGCTTTTTGTGATTTGGATCTGATAAGTATTAGTCAATGTCTAAAATCAACAGAGGGACGGAAAGCCATAATGAGCGAGTCATTGAATTGTGTTTTGTGATGGGAAGAGGTTCCATAAGGACAGTTTTCATGATGATTCTGATAGAGCTGATGTCCCTGGACATCAAATGGACGACAATTCTTTCTTTCATTTGAAGTGACATAACCGTACAAATGTCTCTGTCCCATCATGGCCAGCATGCCTTCATTTGTTTTTACACCTGGGTGAAGGGTAGACCTGCACCATGAGTCGTCAGCACAGTGTCAACACACAACGACAGTGCCAGAGGGCACTTCATAAAGAATCCTAAGAGATGGGGAAACAGCAGCCCAAAGGCAAAAATCATATCCACAAAGACGTTCACTTCGAAACTGAGAGAACCTCATGGAACAAACACCAAAATGTGATTCACAAGGATGGAACAGCAGAACAAAACTAGAATCCTACCATGATGGCCAATATTGGCGAATCACTGAGAACAGAAGCACATGCTAGCATCAAAGTTAGACTGCTCAGCACCTACTAACCAAAAAAACACGCCCATTAAATCCTTGATCAGTTTAGAGATAAAGGAAGCCTCATCTTTGGTCAGATGGAATCGTTTCTAAACAATTTGACGATAATTTCCTGAGGGGTGTAATTCATCCACAAAATAGTAAAACAATAAAATCATAAGAGTTTTGTTGTGGTTGTTGTGTATCTAGACTACATTGAGTCTAAAGAAACAGTTATCGAAATCCAGGTACCAACATGAATGTTGAAAGAATGTGTGGTTGTTTAACATCGAGTGTGCTAAAAAATCTTCTTTGTACCACCAATTATCTATTGTTCTCTAAATTAAAACATCTTAATTTTGACTGAGGTCCTCAAACTGTTAATGATAATAGAATAATTTAACCTATTTGTAGTAATTAATGACATGACAACGTCTGATAGGTTAAATGATGAACAAGGTGATAGAGGGTGCAAATGCTATCTACTGTTTTCGCTAGCAGTGCAAAACTGGTCTGGAAAACAAATCCATAACTAAGAGGATAGTCATTCTTGAGAGCTTAACAACCCAAGCATTTCTCATCTCAGAATGAAGTTTAAGTGATTGATTGATTAATTTACAAGTGTTCCGACACAAAGATCTAGATTATATTTTGTTACATTAGGAAAATGGTAACAACGTGCTGGGTTTTACACAGATGCATAGTTCTGTATAAATTAAATATGTTAAAAAAAACGTGTTATGCCTTTATTGTATCTTAATGCATGCGTTCAGTTCATCCTATAAATCATACATTTGTTCAATACATTTGGCATCATTAACGCATTTATATGTGGTTTAATTGCTCTAAAAATAATAATGTCTCGTCAAAAACACCAATCACTCAATGATGTATCATATTTTATACCCTCTGTTTGACCTGGCATATTTTGGCATGGTTGCCCCTGTCTTTTGCCTTTGACCACCTATTACTTTTGACTGTGTGCTGCGTTTTGTTTCTGCTGGTGGTAGGACTATAGGCACTTTACCACTGCTGAAAAGAGCTAACGTGCAAGTACTCCCTGACTAAAAATGTACCAACATTTGGTTCCTTCATGATTGGCCCATTTGATTTACTAGTAAGATCCTAGTACAGTGCACTATGTGTGCCCAGGGCCTATAAACCAAATGGTACTAATAGGCCTGCAGCACTGCTTGTGCCACCCACATGTGTAGCCCTGGAAACATGCCTCAGACCTGCCACCGCAGAGTCTGTGGGTGCAGTTTCGACCTGGCAAGTACACCCACTAGCCAGGCCCAGACTTTCCATTTTATTACATGTGAGACACCCTAAGGTTGGCCCAAGGTAGCCCCATGGGCAGGGTGGACTGTATTTAAAAGGTAGGACATGTACTATTGCTAATTTTGATTTTCACTACAGCAACGCCTATCTCTCCCATAGGTTAGCATTGGAGCTGCCTTGTAACAACTTACAAGTGTATGTGATAATTGGGAGCTGATAGAAAGTTGAAGTTTCATGTCTCTGGAAACACAATTTAAAAACACATCCTTTTGTGAAGTTGTTTTTTAAATTTCCGGTCTGAAAAGG
Organism: Lissotriton helveticus; assembly: GCF_964261635.1. Taxonomy (NCBI): domain Eukaryota; kingdom Metazoa; phylum Chordata; class Amphibia; order Caudata; family Salamandridae; genus Lissotriton; species Lissotriton helveticus. Next base: position 2,012,715,140 of record NC_136063.1, on the reverse strand, counting down.
CCACTGTTAGAAAGTTGGCATTTTCTTACTTAACCCCTCCCCTGCTGGTGACGGAACCGCTCCGTCATCAGACACGGCCGCGCTGTGCTGATGACGAAGCGGTTCCGTCACGGCCCGCTCGGAGCGGCTGCGCTGAGCGTTCTTAAGAGCGGGCGGGGCCGTGACGGAACCGCTCCGTCATAAGCACAGCGCAACCGCGTCTCGTGACGGAGCGGTTCCGTCACGAGTACGCGAGCGAGTGGGGCGGCCGTGCAGCCGCCCCACCCCCTTAGCGCTGCGGTGGAATTGCCGCCGCAGCAAAGGGGTTAACAAAACTGAGCCTCTGCCTGTCCCTAGAATATGTCTGGGTTTGATGACAGTTGTGCTTTGTGAGTTGGAACTACACGAGAGGTAACAAGGGTCTTGTTCAGTTTTCCGGGCTTGGTACCTAAGATGTGGTGCTCAAAACCGGGATGCTAGATAGTCATCACGTGATTTGAAATACAAAGGAGAGGTGAATGAATGAACTGCAGAGAATGGTCTACAGAGAAAGTGAAAAGAAACCCATCAGCCCACCAGTTGGCGGAACTTCATCATCTGGGTCATATCACATTTCCGCTAAATTCAACCTCAATATGCTCAGTTGAGGTTTACTAGAACCGGAATGTGAAAAAGAATTGTCAACCAGACAAAGAGTGTTGTAAAGGGCTGATGAGTTGTTGTTGCAGTGCTCAAAGAAATGAGGAAAACAAATTAATGTGAATTAAAAATGCCTGTGTTGATGTCTTTAAAGAGTTTTTTATTTTGGGTGACCATCAAGACGGCATGTTTAAAAGCAAAGTAGATGTAGTATGACAATATTACTACGCATCAAGAGTGTTAAATGGTCGACATGTTTCAGCCCTTCAGGGCTTTCATCAGGACCTATGATGTACTACTGCAACGTTTACCACTACTAGTGATAAAGAATATAAAGACCTACCAGTGGTGTAGTCTGTTATTTCACAGCCTCTCCCAACATTGTAGGGAGGACCAGCCTCACCTCACCTGGCACTCGCTCAGGAAAAGGGAGGCCACGCACTCTCCGTCGTTGCCTCGGTCAAAGAACTGAGCCGAGGGGGAGGTGGTGCTTTGTGAGTTCACTTTAGACAGTCAGACACAAAGGGAGCCAAGGTGTGCCCTTCATATTTTGATGGCCGATCACCAGGCTGATGAGCCTTTTCTCAGCTAGTGTGGAGGGACGAGCTGAAACCTACACCTGAATAAGGCTGTGTAACTTCTTTTACAGACAGACACATTCATTTTTGTTAGGCATGGGGAGATTACGTGATTTTCCCAGAATCAAATGATGTTGAGCATCCCTGCCGAGACACCTCGTTGACACTTCTTCACAGTAAGGAACCGAGGTACCGCACCTGCAACCGCAGTATCATCTCCCCTGCAGAAGTAATGAACCAACGCTGCACCAGCTTCAACAACGCCTCACCTTCCCTGTCTTTTGTATTGCCTTTATTTTTCACAATGCCTCCTAGGTACTGTACGGGGGTCTGCCCAACTCCATGACTGGCCTTCACTCGCTTGGATGAATTTTTATTTCTAAGAGCTATACTTGTTTAATCTTTAAAAAGTGATATCTTGATTTGTGGATGTTGGATTTTTGTTGATTTGGTGTTATTTGATTCAGATAAATATTTTCTAAAGTGTTTTAGAGTCCTTTTGTTGTGTTTTCACTGTGTTATTGTGTGTGTGTGTGAGTGTGTGTGTACAAAAACGTTACTCAATGCCTCTGGGATAAGCCTGACTGCTGTGTGCCAAACTACCAAGCGGAGTCTCGGGCTCAAAATTCCACGGACTCGACAATTCTTGCTCCGGTGCCTACTCGACTCACGGGGTCACACTCTGCGACTCTGGGCAATAGCTTGCTTAATCTCCACTACTGCCCCTCGCGGCGGGATGCCTGGCTTTCACCTTGTGGATACCCTGCCGGGGTATCTCACAGGGGAATACCAGGACGGGTTCCCTAAGCAAGCGCCTTGAGACCCCTGGGTGATTCGTGCGCTATATAAATCGAAATACATTTACATTTACAGTGAGCAGGGGTTATCTTAGGTGTGTAACTTACTTACCCTGACTAGAGTGGTTGGTTCTGCCTGGCTTATGTGCATACTCTACCCAACCAGAAACCTCAATTCAAACATTGGTGTAGGCAGTGAGGATAGGACTTGTATTTGTACATAATATACATTGATTGGTGTACACTACTTGCATATCGCAGACATTACACCCCAGCATACTGTTTTTCTCTTTCTTCTTTTTTGCAACTCTTGAGTTTTTGTCTCAGTCATGTCTCAGTCTGGTGAGCCTTCAGATGTAGCTACAGATTTGGTGTTTGAGCAGGAGAGGTTGAAGACCTACACGGTGCCTCAGCTCAAAAAGTTATGCAAGGAGCTCAAATGTCCTTTTAAAGACCTCAATAAAAAGTAGGATCTGCAAAAGGCACTGAGGGCCTAGTTGGCAGCCAAGGAGGCTGATAAGCACACAGAGAAGGGGAATTATATTGTTGGCATGGAGGAACATAATCTGCATTTTGAGTTTGTGGTACAACAGAATCTACAGGGGGGGAAGTCACCCTCCAGAGCAGGCAGCAGTTTTTTCTTCACAAGGTCTGTCCGTAGATGATTTGGAGGACAGGCAGGAAGATAGAAAGCACAGGATGGATTAGGAAAAGCTCAAAATGGAGCATGAGAGGGAGCTCCAGTTCGAACTAGCTAAGATTAAAAGAGAGACAGAAAAAGCCATGGAGGAGAAGAAATTGCTTTTAGCTCAGGAGCTTAAAGGACCTGGCTATCACAGCCAAGAGGTCTGAGTCCAGCATAGATAGTGGCAGCAAATCTAAAGTGCAGTCTGAGGGAAAAGTGCACATACCCAAGAAGCTAGTGAAAGAGTATACAAGGGAGTATTACAGACATAGGTTGTTTCAGGGTTATGAGTCCGCTCTCCACGTGAACAGGGTCCCTGAGAGAGATTGTGGGGGTGGGGGGGGCAGGTGTGTGACACTACTTCACAGGGGAGGGGAACAGTGCTGGCACTAGGGACAGCAAGTGAGATTACCTACCCTGCAATGGAGGATACCCTAATCACTGGGTATGGTTTCACCCCAGAGAACTACAGAGACAAGTTAAGGAAGAGTACCAAACGTGAATCTTAGACATGGCTTGAGTGTGTTGATTCTTTTTGCAGAGCACTGGATAGTTGGGTGAAGTGCAGTAAGGTAACAGACTGCCAGGAGCTGCATAATTTAGTTGTATGGGAGTACTTGTCTTGCCTTTTTTTCCAGAGCTACACCAGCACTTGATTCACAGTAAGATTACTGACCCCAGTAAGCTTGCTAAGGAGATAGACAGCTGAATGAATACCAGGGTAAACAAGGGGTTGTCTGTGGGAGACTCAGACAAGGGTGGAAAGGTTCAGGAGGAGGGGGATAGAAATAGTTAGGAGGTTTCTAAAGGGTCCCACTCCCAAACTGAAAGGTTGGTTCTTGTCAAGAAAGCCTAGAGGGAAGGGACCCCTGAAGTGTTTTAACTGCAGCAGGGAAGGACACGTTAAGGGAAGTCCCAAGTGAGCACCCCCACCCACCCACCGGTGGGAAGTCACATGGTATGGCGAATGTAGCCCTTGGGGAAGAGTTGGTCCCAACTAGCAGTGGGGAGCCAGCTGAGATGACATTAGGCTCCCTGTGTGAGATTATCTAGAGAAACCACATGACCGATAATACTAAGAAGTACAGGCAGTGGGTGACAATGAATGGGAGGTGGGTGGAGGCTCTGATAAACACAGGAGCCAGTATGACAACCGTCCGCTGTCATATGGTGCCTGACGAGCCGATAGTCCCTAATGTGGTCTACCAAGTTGTTAATGTAGACAACAGTGAGCACATTTCTGTGGTGGCTCAGGATCTCTCTACGTGGGGGGGGGGGGGTTAGGTTCCTTGAAGGTAGCTGTGAGTCCATCCATCCCTGTTGATTGTCTTCTGGGCAACGACCTGGAGCATACCGTCTGGAAGGAGGTAGAGCTCAGGTCTCACTTGTAGATGTTAGGAATGGGTGTGCCTGACCACACAGTCTATGGCAGCCAGAGAGGGTGATCGGAAGGACCTGGTGCCTGAAACAGGGGCCCAGATGCCAGCCAGGAAGAGACGGGGTAAGGGGCATGGGAAAGCTACCCCCTAAAATTCCCACTCCTGAAACTCCCAAGGTCTGGGAGGAGGCTGAACCTGAGGGTGATGCCCCGGACATATAGGGGAAGATGTGGCTGAACTAGAGGACCTGTCTGAGCTGACCCAACTTAAATTTCAAATCATCGAACAAGTTCCTCAGAAGCTTGGCTTTGATAACTCAAAGATTTTGCTCCAACGAGAAGTGTTATGGATAAAAAAAATTACAGACTTTGGCCCCTCAAGGATTAAATAACAAATAAGATATGGTTTTCTTCCTGTAACACACATATCATAACCAAGCAGATGAATACAGTTTTCTCAGCACACATAGTATAATTCATAATACACAGAACTAATGATAGTCTTAGAATGGCATGTATTTGATTTGTAATATGTTTTCTTTTTAAGTTCATCCATTGAACACACAAATTATTCCCTTTTTTATGTGATTAAATTGGTTCAATCTCATAGAATGAATGTTATCAAAATCAGGAACAATAAAGTTTGTTCACCGATTTTCACTTCATTTAGAGAGGGCGCCATTTTCAGTCCTCTCTCTACTTTCATTCTTTCGAATACACACGTTTTTATAAACAAATTGGTTTGGAGGCATATTCGTTCTTTTTAATCTTAGAACAGCTTTTGTGTCTTTTGAATACCTCTTCTTTATCACACCGTTTACCAAACAGTGCAAACGGTTTGTTTTCTCGTTTCTTCACGATAGAATGGCACTAGTCCCATTTTCATTTCTGCTTCATTCACTGTGTATCGTAAAAAGGAAAACGGACTATCTCTTTCGCGCATTCACACGAAGACGGCTTAGTTGTCAGCTGGCAATCACCGTTATCAGCGGAGAAGCTCTATCAACGCCAAATTAAACTCGGGTGATTTTTTATACATCCTGTTTCAGGATATCGAGACTCAATCTCGTTCAATTTTTCCCTTAGTTGCTGTAATTCATGGAACCCCGTCTGACGAATCTTAAATCCGATTCTACTCACGCAGGTGAGTTACATTGACAGTTCGGCCAAAAGAATTGATATTCTCGTAACACTCTCAATATATTGATAGCCCGTATTATCACCCTTTAGGTTGCCATCAAATCCCCTGAAACCTATTGAGACGGGTAAGTTTTAATATTTAAGGGATTAGACTATCTCCACATTATCTTGGTGATGAGCGCTTCAACGTCATATATTCTTTTTTCATGTACAGACTTCGACAGTGTTTTCCAAATGGCATTACGCATGCTTTAGAATATCTACTTTTTAATTAGGTAAGATATATCTCTATAACCGTTCTCATATGAGTAATTGTACACACAAAATTGTAGGCACCAAACTAAAATGTTTCCTTTTATTGTGTTTTGTTTTTTGACAAAACCCCTGATGAAGGAACTTTCGTTCCGAAATGCATTGGGTTATAAACTAACTGAAATGTATTATGGTTTCTCATTTCGCATTTGTTTAAAAAAACAATGATTGCATTGTAAAGCATTATGAACAATAACAAGTGATTGCATATTGTATTCGATTGTTGAAATCGTGATTGTTGACATGATTAAAATGTCAACAACATTTTATGATCTAAAATATTTTCTCTCACTGTGGTTGCATGCCAGAGTCCTAGCATCCAATAGGGGCTAGGCCACTTTCATACTGATCTGACCCATTGGCAACAGGAAGGAGGACCCACCATGGAGGAATTCTGGGCGGTGCAGAAGAAGTGCCCCACTGCGGATGCAGGCCGAAGACTAGGCAGCTGATAATGCCTCAGGATCTCACCTGATCTATTGCGAGATTGATCTCTTGATTAGTGAGCCTAAGGTTGCGGAGCCTGGGGCAGCCTGGGTAGTGGTGGTATCTCAGTGCTTCAGAGCCTTCCTACTGGGTTTGGTTCATGATTTGCCTAAAAGTTAATTTGGGGCACGACAAGCCCGTTGGCAGGCTCATCATCCACTTTTATTGGCTCCAAATGAGGAACACCTCGGATGCGTTCTGCAGGTCCTTTCAAATCTGCCAGGCGAGTGGTAAGTCCTCCCTAACCGTTTCCCCAAGACAACCATGCGCAACAGGTTCATCCTGGTCGTGGTGGACCATGCCACCTGGTACTCAAAAGCTATCCCTCTGAGGATCTTGACTGTGCTTGCCGTGGCCAGGGCACAGATGGGGATCTTTATCCGCATGAGGTTCCCCAAGGATGTGGTATCTGACCATGGAACCAACTTTATGTCTTTGTACATGAATGCCATGTGGAAGGCGTGTGGGGTTACCTACAAATTCACCACTCCTTACTACTCCCAGAGTAATGGGTTGATTGAAAGGTTCAACCGTACCCTGAAGGGCATGAATATGGATCTCTCAGAACCCCTGAGGCATAAGTGGGACGTCCTCTTACCATGCCTTCTGTTTGCCTACACGGAGGCACCGCAGAAGGGGGTTGACTTTACCCTTCTGAACTTCTGTATAGGCACCATGTGAAAGGCCCTTTCAGTTTGGTAAAGGAGGGCTGGGAGCAAGCTCCTAGAAAGAAACCCCAGGATGTATTCAGTTACATGCTGGTCTTCCAGAACCAAACAGCCCACTCAAGAGAATCTAGAAGCTAACCAGGAGGACATGAAATGCTGGTATGACCAGAATACCATTCAGGTTGAGTTTCAGCCTGGCCAGAAAGTGTGGACGATGGCACCAGTAGCGCCCTCTGCTTACCAAGACTGTTGGTCTGGGCCATTTGATATAAAGGAGCGTAAAAGTGATGTCACCTACCTGGTGGACATGCAGACTCATAGGAAACCTTTGAGGGACCTACACGTGACCTGCCTCAAGCCACATTTTCAGAGGTCTGAGTTGACCATGTTCCTGATCATGAAAGATGGGTTGGAAGAGGAGAGTGAACCTCTCCCCGACCTCCTAGCCTTCAAATAGAAGGATGGATCAGTAGAGGGTGTGATCCTCTCCCCTACTCTGACACTAGAACAGCAGAGTGACTGTCACCAGTTGCTGGGACAGTGTGCCTCTCTGTTCTCACTCAACACTGGAGTCACCTAATGGTGCACCCACGACATTGACACTGGGGACAGCCTACCTGTTAAGCATAAGTCTTACAGGTCTGCTAGAGTGAGAAACAGCATTAAGGAGGAATTCTAAGATGCTGGAGTTAGGGGTGATCTAGCCCTCCAACAGTCCTTGGTCCATCCCAGTGGTTTTGATACTCAAGGCTGCTCTAACCCGTGTTACACCTAAACTTCTGATCTATGTTGATTACCGTGGGCTCAATGTCATCACTAAGACTGATGAGCATCCCATTTCCCAAGCTGATGAGCTCATTGACCAGCTGCCATGTTCCTTAGCATGTGTGATCTAACGTATACGTACTGGCAGATTGCCTTGACTGAGGGGGCACAAGAGAGGTCAGCATTATCAACACCACAGGGGCACTTCCCATTCCGGGTTCTGCCTTTTGGCTTGAACAATGCCCCAGCCATATTCCAGACGTTAGCCAACCACGTCCTGGCTGGGTTGGAGAACTTCAGTGCCCTACATGGACAACACTGCAGTCTTCAGGTCCAGTTGAGAGGACCATTTGTACCACCTTCAGGAGGTGTAGATGGTCCTGCAGAACGCAGGCTTCACTATTGAGGCCAGTAAGTGCCGGGTAGGGCAGGGGTCTGTGGTGTAATTGGAACACCAGGTAGGGAGTCCCAATAGCCAAATGTTGATCCCAATCTGGCTTGGGCACCCACCCCCAGACACAGACTGAGGTGAGAGCCTTTTTAGGTCTCACCTTATACTACAAGAGATTCATCAAGGAATATGGCACCATTGTTACCCCGTGACAGAGCTGACTTCCAAGAAACAGCACTGACAGGTGATCTGGGCAGAGGTGAGTCAGCTCTGCTTTTTACACCCTGAAGAAGGCCATATGCATGGCGCCCATGTCACTGGCTCCAGACTTCTCCAAGGAAATTGTGATGCAGGCTGATGCATCAGAGCATGGTGTGGGAGCCACACTTTCACAGCAAAATGAAGAATGCCTAGATCAACCTGTAGCCTTTATTAGCAGGAGGTTACTTCCCAGGGAACAGAGGTGGAGTGCAATATAAAGGGAAGCTTTTGTAGTGGTCTGGGCACTGAAGAAGCTAAGACCCTACTTGTTTGGGACTCACTTCCATGTTCAGACAGAGCACAGACCCCTTAGATGGTTAATGCAGATGAGGGATGAGAATCCTAAACTGTTGAGGTGGTCTATCTCCGTACAGGGAATGGACTTTATGGTGGAACACTGTACTGGAACTGACCACGTAAATGCTGATGGTCTTTCCAGGTTCTGTCACTCAATGGAGAGCTCCCAATAAGTTGGGTAGGTGTCCCACTTTCAGCTAGGGGGCACATGGTAGATCTGGCATCTTTTGATGTGGTTGCCCCTGTCTTTTTGCCTCTGACCTCCTGTTTTTGCCTGTGCTGCATTTCGTTTTTGCGGGTGTTTGCACTCTGGGCACTCTACCACTGCTGACCAGTGCTAACGTTCAAGTGCTTCCTGACTAAAATGTAATGATATTTGGTTCCTCCATAATTTGCATATTTGATTTACTAGTAAGACCCTAAACATTGCAGTGTGTTTGCCCAGGGCCTGTAAATGTCATGCTACTAGTTGACCTGCAGCACTGATTGTGCCACCCACGAGTAGACCTGCAAACATCCCTCAGACCTGCCACATCAGTATCTGTGTGTGCAATTTATACTACCAATTCGACCTGGCCCAAACCTCCCATTGTATTGCATGTAATGCACACCTAAGGTAGGCCCATGGTAGCCCCATGGGCATGGTACAGTGCATTTAAAAGGTGGGACATGTACAGTTGTGTTTTACATGTCCTGGTAGTGAAATACTTCCCAGATCCTATTGTCTTGGGGGTGAATGTTTGCATTGTTCAGCATTCCGTCGATCATTTGTTCCTTTTACCTTTATAAAGTTGGAATATTTTTACTTTAACCATTTTGGGCCCCTGCCTGTCGATGAGTACACGTCTGGGTCAGGATGACAGTTGGGCTGCTTGTGTATTCACTCTAAACAGTCACACAAAGGGAGGTGAGGTGTGCCTGGCATATCCTGATGACCCATCACCACGTTCATGGGTCTTTCTGAGCTAGAGTGGTGGGAAGAGTGGACACTGGCACCTGACTAGGGCTGTGCCTGTCCTCACACAAAATGGATCCACCCGCTGTAGTGTGCCTGGAGCCAGGGCACGAAAAGGCAAGGTCTTGTGCACTATAGAGACTTTCCTTTGAAGGTTGCCTACTTCAAAAGCTGAAATGGATATAAGTACTGGACCTTTGACACCATTTACTCTGAACCCTTCTGGGTTGAGGACATTCTGCCAGATAGGAGAGCTGGATAGCTGTCTGGAGGAACTGCCACTTTGCTGCTTGCTTTGTTGTGTTGGCCTGCTGCTTGCTTCTTTTGTCCTGGGAGTGAAAGGACTGGACTTTGTTTTCTACATCCTGGTTCCTTGGTTCTTCAATGGCTTGAGTTGAGCTTGCTTTCTGTGAAGAAGGGCCATCAAAAACTTAACCTGCAATCCCTGGGCTCCTCTGCTGAGGAGTCCTACTTGCCAAGTGATGCCAATTCCAGTTCCTGGGCCCTTGGAAGTGAGTTTTGGGTGCTACTAAGAAGAAACCAAGACATCAACACTGATCAACTTTTGAACCGGAGCCTGTCTGCAACTCAGACGCCAGGCTCCTGCTTGCACTGGAGCCATGGTCCCAATCAATGCAACAACTGTGATTTGCAATGCAGGCTCTGGTTAGCTGCACCACCTCTGAAGCACCGCACCATCAAAGTCTGTGGCGCACCTTTCCGATGCCTGTGACCTGGTTGGGCATTGACGCCATGGAAGCAAAACCTTGGAGATTTACTTTCAACATTTCATCGACATCATTCCACCCTAGTACCGCAACTGCAGCATCACCTCCCCTGCAGTAGTAAGGAACCAACGCCTCACCTCCCCTGCAACAGTATGTAACTGACACTGCATCGGCTTCTGCAAACCCTTACCTCTCCTGTGTTTTGCATCTTCTTTGATTCCCATGATGCCTCCAAGGTACTGTACTGGGGTCTCCCCCCCACTCTCTAACTGGCCCTCTCTCCATCAAGTTGAACTGATTTTGTGGAGTCGTCGACGGTGAAGGTATTTTTGATTTCTAAGGGTTATACTTGATTTAATCTTTGAAAAGTGACATCTTTGATTTGTGCATGTTGGATTTTTGTTATTTTGGTCTTGTTTGACTCAGATAGGCATTGGCTATTTTTCTATGCTGGGAATGCACGTTGTGCATTGGCATGCACAAGGTGACAGGCACCACGTGGTACCTGCCACCTTGTCCATGCCAATGTAGGGGGGTACCACAGGTACCCCCCAAGTGCACCTCCCACCCCCAACACTCAGGGGGCCCGCAATGGGTCCCCACAAGCAGAAACCGCATGCCTCTCCATGGCGGCAATGTCGCCATGGAAAGGCTCATCTCCGCCCTAATCTCCGCCCCAATCATAATATGGATGGCGGTGTCTTGCAGACACCACTGCCATGTTATGCCCTTTTTCCGCCCAATCAACGAGTCGGTCGTCAGAAAAGCGGTGGACTGTCTTTCCGTCTGCCGCGGTCCGCCCAGCCATACTAATATGGCGGGGGGTCATTCAGGCAAGGGTGGCGGGTGGATCGACCCTGCCGGCTCAGCGGGGGCGATCCGCCTGCCATCCTAATGGGCCCCTACTACAATGGTTACATTAGTATACTAGGTGTACTATTAATGAGTGATACCCCTTCTAACATATATTATGTGAATGGCTGTGTGACTTGTGCATCCATGTGAAAGTGGGTGTCTGAGTGGCTGTATGGGTGTGTGAGTGGCTATGTGGGTGAATAAGTGGGTTAGTGAGTTGCTGTATTGGTGAGCCAGTAGCTGTGTGTGCAGCTACATTGGTGAGTGAGTGGGTTTCTAAACGGCTGTATGACTGGGTGTGCAAGTGGCTGCATTGGTGTGTGAGTGGCTGTGTAAGTGGTGGTATGGATGAGTAAGCAGGTGTTGAGTGGCTATATAACTGAGTGAGTGTATGTATACCTGTATGAGTGTTTGAGTGCTTGTATGGATGAGTGAGTCACTCTGTTGACAGACTGTATGGGTGAGTGACTGGGTGTGTGAGTGGCTGTATAGGTGAATAAGTAGGTTTGTGAGTAGCCAAATGGGTGAATGTGTGGTTGTGTGAGTGAGTGTATGGGTGAGTGGCTGGTTGTATTAGTAGCTGGATGGGTAAGTGAATGGTTTTCTGAGTAGCTGTATAAGTGGGTGATTGCTTTTTTTGTGGCTCTATGGATGAGTGAGTGCTTGTGTGAGTACTTGTACAGTTCTGTGAACAGGTGTAAGTGGTTCTGTAGATGATATAAACAGTGATGTCATTTGAGACCATGTCATGAGTGATGTAAAACATGAGGTCATAAGCGGTACATTGTAGGAGAGTACATTATAGTTAGCTCAGGTAACTATAACTGCTGAATTTTTATGATGTGTATGGGTGAAATCTGAGCCTAACTATAACATTCCGGTAACCTTTGCATTTTCAAGTGAATTTCTAATGTTTTTTTTATATTTTATTTCCTAACTGTAACCTGTAACCTTTGAGAGGGAGTGTGTGAGTGAGCGCATGAGTGTCTAAGTGGGTTTGTGAGTGAGTGCGTAAGCATCTTAATGGGTGTGTGAATAGGTGCGTGAGCATCTGAGTGGGTCTATGAGTGGGTGTGTGAGTATCATAGTGGGTGCCTGAGTGTCTGAGTGAGTGTCTGAGTGGGTGTGTGAGTGTCTGAGTGTGTGGGTGAGTACCTGAGTGGGTGTCTAAGTGTCTGTGTGGGTATGCCAGTAGCTGTGTGAGTAACTCTGCCACAAAGGAACCACACTTGCCATTTTCTCCAGCAAAAGTCCAGAGTTTTGCACAAAATATCTACCCAAGTGGAGTAGTTTCTATTGGTTAATTACTTAGTTCTACCCCCTTGGATAAATGTCCAGTAAGTATTCTACACTAAAGCTGCATAACAGAGCACAAAGACATGTCACCAGTGACCTTTTGTGCATTTTGGCCATATGAATGTTCAAGGTGCATCTTTATCCATAAATATGTGATAACATGAATCCTCCTATAGAAAAGAGACTGCAAAGAGGTATATACCCCCACCAAACAGGGGTCTTTCCCCTTAACTATACGAAGTAAGTGCTTCTTTCTATGGTGGAGATGTTCTCAAAACAAAGACAAACTAAGCCCCCTCATGGAGTATTTCAAAGACACTTGGGTTGGCAGACTGCATCGTTCCAGACACATATGTCAATCCAAATTCTAAATACGATAGTGGAATGTCTATGAAGGCTCCTTGGCAGAGGAAGTCAAACAAACAACACAATGGAAGGATGGCACAATGCTATCCAATCCACACTAGGCTTAACCCAACATACTCTCTATAAAGTTATAGAAGCTTTTCAAGAAGAGCAAACCTACCAACAACTAGTAATGAAGAAACCTGTTAGCCAAACTGCCCCGAAACGTAGCAAACAAACCAAAATAATGTATGACATGCTACAGTTTAAAGTCAAACTCTTCATAAACAACAAAGGAGAATATTGATTCGAAATAATAGCAAAAAGCATATTATACAGGAAATAGTAACCTGCAAAAGTCCCAAAAACTGTCACAAAATCTAAACCAACTAGGCAAATCATTTCTAATATTAATAATAAACATTATATTTTATTATATCAGTCTAATCATTAAATAAAACTCTAGTATTAAATAAGACTGAGACAATAAAATATATAAATTATTGACGTGAGAAATGTAAACCTCACCAACCAAACAGCTGAAGGAAAAAACAAAATCCATCACATGAAATTAACACATCACATAAATGACACATTTGCAAATAACAATCATGTATATTTTACACAAACAATAAAATATAAAATTTCCCGGCCCAAAAAATAAACAAAAATATGACTTACAGTTCTATAGCTGTAGATCTTCTATATCCATGCAGTAAAAAAAGGGGTCACTAAACATGGGAAAAATATTTAAGAAAAAGACCAAAAAAATGCAAAAGAAAACAAATCCAATAGACATCCCTCACAGCAACCCAAAGTATTTGAAACAATGAAATAACTTGACAGAGTGTTTAAAAATGTATACACTGTAGGAAATCTAAAAAAATATTGGTGTATTATTAACTTAAAAAATAAAATAAATAAAAACGGTAACTCCCTTTGACCATTGAACACATCAGTAGACAAAAATCAGTAAAGTAAACATAAAAACCCAACCGGAAAACACATTTCATTCCCAAAAATACAAATACATTACACTTTGGGAGGACCGGTAGGGTATCCAGACTGACCGACCTCTAGTTGGCAGTCCTGACACCGCTATTAAAATGCGCCTGCACATGGTGCAGTAGCATAATCCTATTTCTCTAATGTAAACCAGCTGCAACACAAGCTCCAATATAGAAATGTGGTTCTCTGTTAATCCCTGCACCTCACGGTGCCTGCCACACGGTGCAGGAATAAACAGGGGGCACCATAGATGCCCCCTTGGCCCCCAACCGGAGGCCGCAGGGAGAACGGAGCTCTGCTAGCGGCCCAAACGTTGCTTTCCAACAGGCTTTCTATGTCGGAAAGCCCGACACAGAACGCCAGTGGGAAACCAGCATCGTAATCCCGAAGGCAGAAATGCCATCTTTAAGGGATTATGTGTCGGTTCCGCCTGGCCGACGGGTTCCTTGAGGCTGTCAGAAGCCAGCCGGAATGACCAGCTAATTTCACTTCCGATCGCCATCATAGTAATACGGCGGTCAAAAGTGGAAACTATGTTGTTGGTCGGAAAGTCTCTGACCACAGGTCTGAAGCTTTCCGACTAACATCATAATAGGGCTCTTAATCATCATAAAGTAAGTAACATAAGACAATGTGACATAACATAATGATACATTACTAACACAGTATTAGAAAATCCACTAGTGAGTTACACAACTATTGATACAACTAAATGGTAAAAAAAAACAGAAACAACTCTATAACTTATCTATAGACCTCTCCCTACACCCCCTACCCTGCAAATCTTCATAGAAAGCCAAACAAAAGGCTCTGAGATTTCTGAGAGAATGGTCATGGTGGAAACTCGCACCGACAATCTCGAAACTGATGTTGTGAAGCTTCAAAAAAACGAAAAAGAACAAGATGGAATAATAAAGGATCTCATGGCCAAAGTGGAAGATCATGAAAACAGATCCAGAAGGAACAATTTAAGGTTTCTTGGAATTCCAGAAAACTTTGAGGGAGATGACGCTAGAGGGGCAATGATCAACATTCTTAAAACATCATTTCCGGAGTTGGAGGCCTGGGATATGGAAAAAGAGATACAGCGGGCCCATCGCTTTCCCCTAATGCCATCAAAACATTCTAACAAGCAACATCAATATCCCAGGGCAATGCTGGTCTACTTTGGCAATTTCCTTCTCCGTGAAGCAATTTATGACCTTGCAAAACCTACCACCCAAAGAGAATACAAGGGGTTAAAAAATTTTGCCAGACCGGATTTCGCTCACTCTACTGTGGAGCGAAGATGGAAAATGCGCCAGCTATTTGGACCCTTCGAAAAAATGGAGCAAAAGTATTTTTGCAAAATCCAGCATGCCTGAAAATCATATTCAAGGGCTCAACAAGAAGCTTTAATAGCGAAGTACAGGCGGAGGACTATCTACAAGAAATCTCAGGGACCGGGTCACGAAACCCAGGGAAATAATCTAAATCACATAAAAGGACTCGTAGAAGGAATAGATAAGCTGAATTAGCTATTCCAATCTGTATTAATCAGAAGGTATAGTCTGGGGAAGCGAGGAGAACTAGTAGAATGGATGAGCAGGCTGGAGAACAAATTTAGTTTACAAAATTAAGTCTGAAGCATTATCAGATTATCTAGGTTTCGGCCCAATTGGTACTAGATAAGTATATAATCCACATTAACAAACTAGCCCAGTCCGCAGGGCCCGCTTACATAGATGTCACATCCCTGGTTCCGACAGGACCAGGTAACCTTCAAAGGGGGTGGCGGGTGGGGGGTGGGAAAGAGGGGGGAGGCAGGGCAGGTCAGGCAGCTCTCTGGTAAACTCTTTAGGGAATGGAAAGGAAAACTTCATATAATCGATACAAAAACTGATAGATAGATGGAGATGTTAAAAATATTGTCATTAAACATTTGTGGTTTAAATGATATCAAGAAGAGACAAATGGTGGCAGTGGGCTTACAGACCATCGGTGCCAACATTGTTGCCAGCAGCAAACTCACATTGAAGGGTCACAATCACATATGCTAAGATCACTAGGGTACAATGTGATCGGCGCAACTACACGGGGTGTTCGGGTTAGAGGGGTGGCACTTCTAGCTAAAGGTGTAGGGAATAATTTTATCAGAACAAAATAGGATAAACTAGGTAGGTGGGTGATTACAGAAATTCAGGCAGGGCAATCTTCGCCAATGACCATCTGCTCAATTTATGGGAATAATAGCGATGACCCCTTGGCAATCAATCATGTCTCTAATGAACTCACCAATTGGCCGCTACCTGTAATAATCTGTGGGGATTTCAATATAAATCTTCCACATGACTGGTCAATGAAAGACGACTGGCAATATCGCGGCCGAAAACCTAAGGTCTTTAGGGCTATTAAGCAGCTATGTATCACTCACGGGTTAGTGGATGGGTGGCAGACTTCCAATAGTTACCCCAATGATCCAGGCTACACATGTTATTCAAATCCTCATCATACACATGCCAGGCTGGATTACTTCTTAATCTCTAATTCAGTGAAGCCCTCGTCTAAATTAGAAAAGCTACCCCGTGTCCTCTCGGATCATAATCCTTTGCTATTTTCAGTCCACACAGCATCATTGACCCAGACACAACAAGTCTGGACATTTGAGAGATCTCTGCTCCTTGAGAACGAGTATTGCAACCACATGAGAAGATGGATCTCTAATTTCTTAGCGGTCAATAACGGGAGCACAACTGTACATTTCGTTTGGGATGCCCTAAAAGCAGGAATTAGGGGAGAAACTATACAATATTCACTTAGGACTAAAAAATGTGCAGGAGAATCATTAAGATTGTTACAAGAAACGTTAAAGGGGGTGGAGGAAGATCTTATAAGGGTAACAAGAGGTTCTGTTACCACAGAAGAAATAACTAATGTTTAGCTTCAGGTTGCAATAGCCAAAGCAGCAATTACAAATGTATATACCATCAAAGCAGTTAAAAAAGCTACTGCCCACCGCGAAAAAATATATGAAGTTAGTGAATCAGTGGCCAGCAGTTATCGATCCGGATGAGACAGCAGACCTCACAGAATGTAATACAGGAGATCCAGGACCCCACAGACGGCAGGGTATCCGACCCAGGGTAGATTAGAGAAGCATTCTGGCGCTTTTACAGTGCTCTATATACAGAAGAGGGAGAAATAGACCAAGAGAAGATTGACGAATATTTAGAAACAGATACTTGTAATAAACTTAACACAGAAGATCAGGGAAGCTTGGAGAAGGCCCCCGACATAGAGGAAAAGTAAAAACAGTGAAGGATCTCTCCCGTGGGAAGGCAACTGGACTAGACGCTATTCCATTAGAATTTTATATAGTATTCCTGGACCAGCTTCAAGAAATATTGTTAGACCTATGCCTACACCTATTCAGAGGAGGGCAGCCCCCTAACTCTTGGTCCAGGGCAAAAATTGTCATATTCCCCAAGAAAAATAAACCCCCGGACCGGATGGGCTCTTATCGCCCCATTACTTTAATAAACGCAGACTCCAAAATATACTCTAAACTGCTGGCTAACCACATTTCATCAATTATTCATAAAGTTATATCTAAATTTCAACATGGCTTTGTCCCCGGGAGCGAAAGCACAAATCACACACGGAGGGTAATCAGCTTATTCGACAGTACTCAGGTGGCAGGAGACCCGATCGCGTTAATACTACTAGACGCCGAGAAGGCCTTCGACAGGGTCTCCTGGCCATTCCTCTGGCAGGCTATGTCCCGGGTGGGATTGTAGCAGGATTTTATACAGGCAATTCAGAAACTCTACATCAATCCTCGGGCTATGGTGAAGGTTAACGGTTGCCTCTCCAAAGAACTAATAATCTCGAGAGGAACTAGGCAGGGATGTCCGTGTTCCCCGTTGCGGTTCGCTATTTACATCGATCCGTTTATTCGTAGGTTGGAATGCAATAGGAACATAACCCCTATATCGACACAAGGATATCTAACAAAGACCCTTGCATATGCCGATGATATTGCCATTGTCACTGCTAAGCCAAGCGTGGCTATGCCTATCATTGAGTCAGAGGCCGAAATATTCGGGAAAGTTGCAGGGTATGCGTTAAACCAAGGAAAAACACAAATAATTATTAATAACAAATGTGATAGGGCAGATCCAAGCATAACAGAATCAGCTAGTTATCTAGGGGTCACTATCACATCCGATTTAGGAAACCTTGTCGACTTGAATTTGGAACCCTCACTAAATAAAATGCAAAAAGATCTCCGCCGTATCAATAATTTACATCTTTCTCTGATTGGACGGGTGAACGCATTAAAAATGGTCTATTTTCCAAAACTCCTGTACATATTTAGAGCCATTAATTTGGAAATTTCAGACCAGTGGTTTAAAACAATGGAGCGTATCTTCACAAACTTTATCTGGTCGTACACACAGCCCCACCGCGCCTACAAACTGCTGACGCTCCCCAAAGAAAGAGGAGGACTAGCCCTCCCAAATCTTAAGGCATATTACTGGGCAACAGTTCTGCTACATAATCATGAGCTCTTTCATCCTGATGGGACAGGGACAGCGGTGGATAATGACGACCCTTCAATCCACCAAATAATACTGGGCGATAAAAGCACTGGCTATTTTTGGAGATATCTCTTCGATAGCTATCACAAAAAAGTGAGATTAAAAACACTCATAGGAGCATTCAAGGTTTGGAAATCTGTGAGGAAAATGGTAGGTCTGGGACGCTTATCTTTTTACACACCTATTCAAAATAATCCCTCCCTACCAGAAATATTTAAAGATACCTGCATCAATAGGTGGAATACAGCCGGAATCACTCATTTAGGATGTTTTTTCTTCTCAGAGGGGCTATATTCTTTTGAAGCCTTGAAAGATAAGTATCATTTAGAATGGAGAGACTTTTTCAAGTATCTCTAAATTAGAGATTTTCTATCACGACGTGCAAGCGGAGAGGGCACCTTGAGTAAAAATGCCATAGCCGACATTCTAAGTCACTCTCAGAAAAAATTCAGGATTGGGGGGTTATATCCTCTATTTTTGTTGTATTTTACGGACGATATACAGAAAATCACTCAGAAATGGCAAAATAAAATCACTATTTCCACAGAAGAATTTGAGCACGCATATGGGCTATCTCAAACGGTCCTTATGTCAACCAAACTCCAAACCGAATTTTATAAAATATGCTTCTTTATGTATTACACTTCGGACAGAATCTCCAAATGGGGTAGTGGGAGAGGTACATGCTGCTTCCGATGTAATTTACAAAATGCGGACTGTGTACACATTTTTTCTTCCTGTCCCTGTTTAACTCCTCTTAAGTCAAGAATCGAACGGTTCCTCTCACCGATTCTCAAAATAGTGATTACCCTACCTGACGAAACAGTTGTCTTGGGTGTAACAAATCTTACCAACCCGAATGTCGGTCATGAATTGATTTTTATTTCGATGTCCGTATTAAGAATTTGTATTGCTTCAGCCTGGCTAGATCCCATGGCCCCATCATATCAACAATTGTTTTCAAGACTGTTAGCAATTTTTAACTTAGAAATGGCGATATATAAAACTAAAGGCAGGAAGCGTCAGATAAAAGGACTAAAAATCTGGTCACCCTTAATAGAATGGTCTCAATCTCAGTGACATATGCAGTAGTAATTTGGTTGTAATGTTTTAACTACCACCCGTATCTCTGTAATCTTATGCCCATCTGTCTTTGAATGACTCTCTGCTAATTCATTAGTTTACTTTTGATATTTTTCTTTTCCTTATTACTTTCTGTGTTTCTAATTTCGTTTTTTATGCTTTTTTCTTACTTTTCCTTTTCTGACTTGCTCGACCGGGGGGGGGAGGGGGGGGTTGTATTATCTGTTGTATTGTCCTTTTGTTGTAAAATCAAATAAAGATATATATAAAAAAAGAAAGCCAAACAAAAAGTCTTCTGAGGAACAGCAGCACCTTACAGCAACATGAATCCCAGATAGTAGAGAGAAAATTACACAGTCTACAAAATAGACGAGAACAGAAACAAAAAATGCCCACCAAATGAAACTAAACGAAGATTATCTTCACATAGAAATAAGCGGGAAACACTTTACAAATGTTGAATAGATGTATTAAAAAAATGCAAGAAAACCATTAAACATGTAAAACATGCCAAAACAATTTGTGCAACAATCTAAAAAGTGTAAAGTATAACTTTAAAAAACTAAAAAATCTTATGTCAAAATGATGTTAAATTATGTATCTAAAACAATTAAAAAAATGTTTAAAAATTTCAAACAATGGAAAAAATGTACAACATAAAATAGAGTTTAAATATCATTTATATTTGTTTATGTATTAATAAAAATGGAATGGAATAAAAAGAGTTATATTTATTTATCTATGCATATATGTTTATTTGTATTTTGAAAGATATATGTTTAAAATGTGTAACTATACAATAAACTTTAAAAATAAATACATTTAGAAACAGAGTGTCATGTCTTTATTCTATACAAATATGCAATTAATATTATTTATTAAAAAGATAGAATTTGTTTTTCATTATATTTCTACACACCAACACTACTAAGTCATACAAAAACAACTTAAAGAAAGGATTTCACATTAAAATGTTAAAATTAAATAATCACAGTCTAACATGAATTATTTTTAAGAAAGTGTAGTACAATTAATAGAGTGACAGTTACTATTCCCACTCCAATCTTATCCAATTTGGGGAAGTTGTTGGACACTAAAGGGGTGACACTAACTATTTCCTCTTTAAGCTATATCAATTTGGAGAAGGTGTTGCACACTAAGGGCCTTATTAGGATAGGGGCCTTATTAGGATGGGGGTCAGCCCGCACACCAACAGGCCATCGGTGGCAGTCCGACCATGGCATTTCAATGCTGGCAGTCAGATCCTAAATGGGTGGTGGAAGACCACCGCCTCCAACAGGATCATCCGATCCCAACAGTGTCGGGGTCAGAATCGCAATCCCAAAATGAGGCAGTGCCGATGGAGACACCGCCATTTGGATTATGCTATCTCTTTCTGACAGCCTTTTCATGTAGGAAAGACTGCCATGAGAAGGCTGTTGAATACAGATTTCGGGGGCCTCTGACTGTCGTGGGCGACTGTAAAATGACCCAGGGGGTACATGTAGTGTTCCCACGCACCTCCATGCACCACCTGGTTCAAGGCACTCAATGGATGGATGTGCAGAAAGTTCTGCTTTACACTGCGGCTTGGATGTGGCCCTTGCCATGGGCGGCAGCACAAGCCAATGTGCAAAGGAGCACTTTCTGACCACCAGCCCAGCAGTTGATTCGTAATGCGGGGGTCGGACCACCGACTGCTTGTCAGGTGGTCTCCTGACCGCCGCAATAGCGGTCGGTGGTCCGATCGACCGCTATCCTAATCGGGCCCTAGATTACTATTCCCACTTTAAAGTGAATGATTTTCAAGAAAGTGTTGGACAATGAAGGGATGACATTCACTATTCTTACTCCAATCTAAAACAATTTGGGGAAAACGTTGGACACTAATGGGGTGACATTTACTATTCCGACTCCAATCTATACCAATTTGGAGAAGGTGTTGGACTCTAAAAGAGTGACATTTATTATTCCAACTCCTCTTTAAACCAATTTAGGAAAGGTGTTAGATACTGAAGTGATGACATTTGCTACTCCCACTCCAATCTATACCAATTTGGAAAAGTTGTTGAACACTAAAGAGGTTACATTGACTAATACCACTGAAATCTAACCCGATTGGGGATGATGCTGGACACTCTAGGGGCTACATTTACTATTCCCACTCCACTATAATATAAAATGTTTTATGCAATGTGCTACAAACTAAAAAAATGAATATTCACAATCATTATTCCATACTCACACTAACTTTTCGATCTATAAAATGAACTAAAATGTACTTAAAAAACACACACTAACCAAAACTACAAGCGTATATATTCATATTTAAATATTAACATACAAAATATTTGCATCACTTTCAATAATCATTATATTATTTAAAATATTTACTACCACTCCTAAACTTTAAACCATAAAATCTAAAAAATCATAAATCAAACTTAACAATCATAAAATTGAAAAATATATATAACACCAATTAATAAAATAAAAATGTCAAATAAAACATTTTTTAAATGATATCTTTTTTGCATACGTTTGTTTTAAATATTTTAATTATGTTTTCACAAAAATGTATATATATATACATTTTTCATTTACATTTTGTTTTAATGAATTCAATTTATTAAATTAAATGTGTATATATTTTTAAATTATATAATTTTATATTGAAATATTTCAATATTTCAGTATTTACAATAAAGTAGTATATTAATTTTACCTAATTATAAATAACTCATGAAAACATAATTATTGTAACAACACTATTTTAACATTTTAGAATATTAATTTACATATTATTAAAATAATGAACACTAAATTTAAATTAAAATATTCACCTTATAAAAATCACCCCGATCTTTTCCTCTTAAGGAAACAGTACCCTGCTGCTAAAAAATATAAATTCATTCTTTTTTATACATGAATTCAACTAAAACCACAAATTTTAACACTTTCACAATTAATAAATGATTTATCCTAGAAACACAAATTAAAAAAATATCAACTTAGAATAATACATTTTCTAAATTTATATTTTTTTACAACACTTAAAATTACATTTTTACCTTTGCCATTCCTGATGAACAATATTTTTGACATCCTGATATTCTTGATACTATATTTTTGATATTTTAGCCAAGCACCCCGGGAGCACCATCAAGACAAATGCTGTTCAGACTACTGAACTATATAGACCGAGATGATATCCTGCAGCGAGCCTGCCCCCATGGGAATTCTCTGGTCACAGAAAGCACACATTTTCTCTGACTACATGACTATGGTGCAGAAGAAACAGCAGAGCTTCACTGCATTTAAACAACCGCTGATAACCTCTGGGCTGGCCTTAGGTTTACTATAGCCAGCAAAGTTCAGGTCACTTTGAACAGCAGGTTGCACCTCTTTACCAAATGAGATGAGACATGGACATAGCTTAAAACTAAAGGTCATGATGTCTCTAAGCTGCGGTACACTAAGGTACACCATGGTACAACACAAGATAAAATACCCTTGCATGCCCCCATAAAATACCCTTTCATGCCCCCATGGAGGAAAGAGAATCTCTGATAGCAGACATCCGTACCAGAAGAGCAACAAGCACACCATTGGCACATTGTGAAATGGGGGGGAACGCTGAGACCACCCTTATGGATCACCACCACGCCCTGACAATAGGGCCTTCATCACTTCCAGGATGTCAGACGATTTACTTCGAGCTGATTGACCGAATATAACTGATCACTTGAAGAGTTGAGTGAAGCATTATTTTGCTGCTTGGACATTGGGAATGCACACACAGTTGATGTGAAGATGGAAATGAACGCAACTATGGCCACCTGTGAACACAAGTTCCATATCCTTCTCTCAACACACCTTCCTGGAAGCCATGACCAGTGGACCATGACATACAGTAGGCAATCCCTTCCATGAGGACATTGAGCAATAGCCACAAGATATACCTTTTTCTCTTGGAATGTGAGAGGATCAGGCACCCCAGCAAAAAGTAATAGGATACATGCTTTCAACAGATGCTGGAAAATCCATATAGCCTGTATACAGGAAATACATTTGATGGCTGTGAATCTGGGGAAACGGTGGAGAGTGCAAATATACAATATGACATACTCTGCATATTCCAGAGGAACATTATTATGGGTGGAACCCGGGGGTACCTTTTTAGGCACAGCAGAACGTAGTAGACTTGAGGGCAGATTTAGGTTGTTGTAAGGTGCTCAGGACAGTACGAAACTCTCAAGACCCAGTTTATATGAACTAACACTGGCCAACTACAACTCTTAGATCCCCAGACTTCTCATCTAACTAGAACCATTGACACACATCGCATTTGTGAGGGGAGACTATAACTTGGTACTAGATTGTGCTCTTGACCACTCATTACTGCACCTCCCCTCAAGCCCAGGCACATGACTTCTACGGGGCTTGAAACAGTGGATCACAAGGTGGGAACTGCTGGACTTATAGCAAGAGGCGCATCCCACCGCATAAGAATACTCCTACTATTCAAGAGTTCAGAGCTTGCACACATGCCAAGACAGGATCCTGGGACCCTCAATTTTTATACTGCATGCATACAAAACTGAATAACTATGCCATACTGACTCGAACCACAACCTCCTCCCAGTGGCTTTTGACACTGAGGAGAACATCTACTGCCATATCCACATGGCAACTGCAACCAGATGCCATGATGGACCCCTCATTCCTCGAAATGATTGAAGAAACAATTGATAATTATTTCAAGGAGAACGAGGCCACTGCCTCCTAACCTAACTTAGTGAGAGAGGTCTTAGAGGTAGAACGTAGACATTGGGAACTCAAAACATCAGTAGTAGAAAACCCACTCAATAGACTATAATTAAAAGAATTGATGACAGCGCACCAATCCCTTATGGAAGGGCTCCGGTGCTTACACTAGAAACAATACTGTGCGCAACAACATGGGCAAGGTGATCAAATGGGTCATCTGTTGGCATGGTTAGTGAGATCGGAAACATAACAGAAGCTAATAGGAGCCATCCATCTACATATGGGCCAAATAGTTCAAACTCAAACAGAAATTAATAGCGCCTTCACTGACTAGTACAAAATGCTATATGCAACCACTGTGAGCCACAACATACCTGCATCTCTCGATTTCTAGTTAAGGGCTAGCTACCAAGACTTGCAGCTACACAAGCAGCATCTCTGGATGCCAATTTGGAAATGTAGGACCACAGAGACTAGACTAACTTCCCCCTTAATTGTATACCACTTATCGGGCCAGATTAGCACCTAAACTGCATCACATATACGCAGAGGCATTAAGTGTTGGGCAATTATCAGAATCCACATATGAAGCCACAATTGTGGCACGTTCTCTTTTTGCAAAAGATCTGTGGTTTCAAGAGGAGAGAGTTAGCACTTCTTGGGGTTTTGAAATGGAGGGTCCAAGGTACCAACCTTGCGGCGGAGTTCTGGACTACTTGCAGTCTTTTTACCACCGACTTTTTAGTTCCTGCATATAAGCTGTTGCAGTAGTCCAGGCGCGACAGGACCAGTGCCACTGCCACGGTCTTCCTAGCATGCAGGGGGAGTAGATCGAGTAGATCGAATAATTTTCTTAGAGTTTTTATGGTTTGAAAACACACACCCGCCACAGTAAGTGCTTGTTTGTAAAAGGAAAGTGTGGGGTCGAATTTAATGCCTAGGTTTTTTGTGCTGTCTGCTGTGGTGGGTGGGGGTTCTGAATTTGAGGGCCACCAGAGGGTGGAATTGAAATCATTTGGTTTTCCAAACAGCATGATTTCTGTTTTTGAGCTGTTACATCGGAGATGGTTTGCTTCCATCCACTTCATAGCTGCCGTAAGGCAGAGATGGAATTTTTCTTCTGCAGCGGTGGAATGTTTATCTAGGGTGAGGATCAATTGAGTATCATCTGCATATGCAATTGCTTCAATATTGAAGGAGTCAATTAGTGAAAGAAGAGGAGACATGTATAGGTTAAAGAGGGTCGGGCTCAGGGAGGAGCCCTAGGGGACCCCCGAAAAAAGAAGTTTACCCTCAGATTTGTAACTGTCCAGTGTGACTATCTGGTTCTTTGTTCCAAGAAAGATGTTATCCAGGCGCGGGCTTTGCTGTTTATACCGACGTGTTTCAATTTATCCAACAGGATGTGATGTGAGACAGTATCGAAGACCGCGGACAAATCCAACAGAATCAGTACTGCCTCCCTGCCCCGATCCAGTGCGAACTTGAGGGTATCTGAGGTATGGAGCAGCACTGACTCTGTTGAATGTCCCGGCCTGAAACCAGATTGTTTGGGGTGTAGGATGTTTGAGCTTTCCAGATACTCATTCAGTTGAGTGTTAACTATCTTCTCTGCAACTTTGCTCAGACAGGGGAGGAGGGAAATGGGTCTCATATTGGAAAGAGTGGTGGGGTCCGAGAGTTTCTTTTTTTGGAGGGGTTTGACAGTGGCTGTTTTCCAAAGGTCAGGGATTTTAGCGAGTTTGAAAGTAGTGTTGATAATTTGGTTAATGACGGGGTTTACTGTGCCCACTAATGAATGTAGGATTTTGGGCGGGCAAGGATCAAAAGGGGAGCCTGATTTGCAAGAGAGGATGGCCTTCCTGGATATTTCTAGGCTGATTTCTTTGAAATCCTTGAATTCCTCTTTCGTTCCTGAGTCTGGGGCTATGTGGTGTTGGGGTGGATTGTCGAGGAAGCATTTTTGTGAGGTCCCTGATTTTGTTTTAAAAGAACACTGCGATGTCATCGCACAGTTTCTGTGATGGAGGTATTTTACATTCTAGGCTCGTCGGGTTAGTAAAGGATTTAACTATTTTAAAGATAATTTTTTGGTTGTCTTCAGCTGCCTTCATAAGTTTAGTAAAGTGCAATTTCTTCTCGGTTTTAATTTGTAGGTGATAAGTATTGAGGGCTGTTTTGAAGCATTTCATATCTTCGACCTTATATTGTTTCCTCCATAGCTTTTCCAATTGTCTGCACTGGGCTTTCATGGCTTTCAGTTGGGGGGTAAACCACGGGGCTGATTTGTGTCTTATGATCTTAGCTTTTTGCATAGGGGCTAGGCTATTAGCTATGGAGAGTATCCAATTGTTGAAGAGGTAGTTATCGATGTCAGGGTCACCTGTTAGGTTCGGTTTAGTAGAATTAGTCAGGGTCTGAAGGACGGGATAGGCAAGCATATTTTTCCAATTATGTGTGAGGACCTTGATGGTGGAGTATTCCGTAGTATGTCCGTTATCATAAATGAATCTAAAGGGAATGAGTTTATGGTCAGTCCAGGTGAGAGTGCCTGGAGAGGTCGTTATTATGTTGGTGGCATTGGTACATATCCCGTCAAGGGTATGTCCTGCTGTGTGTGTGGGCCCTTTGTTTTGGATTACCAGGCCTATGGAGTTGGTGATTTCCTTGAAAGTTTTAGCGTTAGGGCATTTGTCTACCTCTAAGTGTAGGTTGAAGTCTCCCAAGATGGTGAAATGTGAGTAGCGCACCACCAGAGGGCTCAAAAGGTCTCCAATGGTGTCTAGAAAATTACTAGTAGGTCCAGGGGGCCTGTAAACAAGTACTCTGGCTAATGTTGTGTGGTTATCTATTTTGAATTTGAAGCAGAGATGTTCTGCCTCTTTTAATTCAGTGGAGTGCGATGTGGAGCATTTCAGATAATCTCTATAGATAATGGCTAACCCTCCTCCCCTTTTCCCCTTTCTGTCTAGTCTGGAGATGGAGTAGCCATGGAGAAGTGCCTGCACAATGTCAGGGTTAGAGCAGTTTGACAACCATGCTTCGGTGACAAAGAGGCAGTCAAAGGTGTGATCTGTTAGCAGATCATACACATGCAGGGCATGTTTTGATAGTGATCTGACGTTTAGAAGACCGCAGTGGAGTTGTTTGTGTGAGTTATCAGACTTGTGTGGTAAATTATAATCCCCCTTGGTGCTAGGTTTCGGGTTTATGGCGCGTCTGCATGTGGAACAGGTGAAGGTGTTACCGTATAATTTTTGGGGCGATATGATGTTGCAGCCCTTAGCCTGTGTGTTGAAAGAATATAGTTCTTCCCTGGTGTAGGTGTACTTTGGTATTGAACAGACAGCGTTTCTGGCCGTGGCCGTGGGTTGAGGGGGGACGGGCGCAGACGGGCTTGCCTTTGGCGCGCCGCCGGCGCGCCTGCTGCGCGTGAGGAAATGCATCTGTTTTTAAATGTGTTCAGGGTGAAAGCACGAGTCTGCTAACACCCGTCCTACCCCCAGAAGTAGTAGTCACTTCCGGCGATCCAAGATTTCCCAGTTCCCTCCACATCAATCGGAGAGAAACTCAGCGGTGGACCGGGGAAAGGGGTGAGTGAAAATAAAAGCGGCGCAGTGATCCTTATTATTTTAAAAAACCCAATAGTTAGATAAAAGAGCGTGAATTAAAAACACAATTTTTAGCTGAGAGAGCGTGATCAGCAGTGGAGCCCTTTGCCAGACGCTCCGTATTAGTCAGCTAATTAAGTACAGCTAAAGTTTAAAAGAGCCGCAAATGCCTTACTTGTTGAGTCTGCCGCGCGTGGGGAATTGCATCTGTTTTTAAAGGTGTTCAGGGTGAAAGCACTAATCTGCTAATACCCGTCCTACCCCCGGAAGTAGTAGTCACTTCCGGCGATCCAAGATTTCCCAATTCCCTCCACAACAATCTGAGAGAAACTCAGCGGTGGACCGGGGAAAGGGGTGAGTGAAAATAAAAGCGGCGCAGTGATCCTTATTATTTTAAAAAACCCAATAGTTAGATGAAAGAGCGTGAATTAAAAACACCATTTTTAGCTGCGTGATCAGCAGTGGAGCCCTTTGCCAGACGCTCCGCGTTAGTCAGCTAATTAAGTACAGCTAAAGTTTAAAAGAGCCGCAAATGCCTTACTTGTTGAGTCCGCCGCGCATGGGGAATTGCATCTGTTTTTAAAGGTGTTCAGGGTGAAAGCACTAGTCTGCTAATACCCGTCCTACCCCCGGAAGTAGTAGTCACTTCCGGCGATCCAAGATTTCCCAGTTCCCTCCACAACAATCTGAGAGAAACTCAGCGGTGGACCGGTGAAAGGGATGAGTGAAAATAAAAGCAGCGCAGTGATCCTTATTATTTAAAAAAAAAACAATAGTTAGATGAAAGAGCGTGAATTAAAAACACAATTTTTAGCTGCGTGATCAGCAGTGGAGCCCTTTGCCAGACGCTCCGCGTTAGTCAGCTAATTGAGTACAGCTAAAGTTTAAAAGAGCCGCAAATGCCTTACTTGTTGAGTCCGCCGCGCGTGGGGAAATGCATCTGTGTTTAAAGGTGTTCAGGGTGGAAGCACTAGTCTGCTAACACCCGTCCTACCCCCGGAAGTAGTAGTCACTTCCGGCGATCCAAGATTTCCCAGTTTCCTCCACAACAATCTGAGAGAAACTCATCGGTGGACCGGGGAAAGGGGTGAGTGAAAATAAAAGGGGTGCAGTGATCCTTATTATTTTAAAAAACCCAATAGTTAGATGAAAGAGCGTGAATTAAAAACACAATTTTTAGCTGAGAGAGTGTGAGCAGCAGTGGAGCCCTTTGCCAGACGCTCCGCGTTAGTCAGCTAATTAAGTACAGCTAAAGTTTCAAAGAGCCGCAAATGCCTTACTTGTTGGGTCCCATCAGGTCACTCATCAGGTGATTAGCTTCCTTGGGATGTATGTCTTTACAACGCATGCTTTTTCCACGCATGCCTTTACAACGCAGGTTTTACAACGCAAGTCGTTACAACAACTTGCGTTAGGGGCGCTGGATAGTGAATAGTTTAATTTACTATTCCAACTCCAGTCCCCGTGGATAGTAGGGAAGGTGTTGGATAGTAAATTAAACTATTACCTATCCTACAGCGCCCCCAGCGCAATTCGTTGTAACGAATTGCGTTGTAAAAGTTGCGTGGTAAAGGAAGTGAGTGGTAAAAGTTGCGTTGTAAACGCTGTTTACCGCTTTCTTGCACACATTGCTAATATGATTCTTCATGTTCAGATGCTTGTCCAGGGTGATTCAGAGAGATTTGGCTGAGTCAATAATGAGGGGGGAGCAGTTGAAGGCAGTGAGGTGGTTCATCCAAAGGTCTAACTGGGGGGGGGGGGGGATTTGGTGGAGAAATGAGAAGGAATTATGTTTTGGAGGTGTTGAGCAGGAGGTGGTTCTCAGTTAACCTGTTTTGAGTTTCAGGGTAGTGCTGAGTGATATGAGGTTATCCGGGGAGTAGATTTTCAGATAAAGTTGTGTGTCATCCGCATACATCTGGAAGAGAATGTTTGTGGAATTTCGTGCATTAGCTAATGGTTCCAAGAACAAGTTGAAGAGTATGGGAGATAGGGCAGACCCTTGGGGGACCCCCATGGCTACTGGTGAAGGCTGGGAGAGACGGTGGTTTGCCTTGACTCTTTGGGATCTGTGGAGGAGGAAGGACGAGAACCATTGCAACACCAGACCAGAATGGCCTATCCTGTGCTCCAAAATAAATAGGAGGTTGTTGTGGTTGACAGTGTCAAATGTAGAGGAAAGGTTAAGGAGGATTAGGAGGCAAGATTAATTTTGCTCAAGCATTTTTAAAATGTCATCAATAAAGTGAGTGTGAGCCGATTCGGTGCTGTGCCCTCTCTGAAAGCCACTTTGAGGTTGGACCAGGAGATGGAAATTCTCGATGTGCGCAGAGTTGTGATTGGACGCATTTTTCTAGGAGTTTGACTAGAGTGGGGATGTTAGAGATAGGATGGACGTTGTTAAGGTCAGCACTATCTGTGTTTGTTTTTTTAATATAGGTGATACCTGAGCTGCTTTAAGGCAATACGGGATCATGCCTTGTGACAGTGACGAGTTGACAATCTTTGTCCACATGGGGGTGAAGACATCCTTGATTTCTTTGAAGATGGAAGGTGGCAACGGTTCGCTGAAGTGATAGATGGGTTGATACTCTGAAGAATCTTGTTAATGTCTCTTTCACTGATGGGAGTAAAGGTGCCACATGAGGTATTGTTCTTGGTGCTCTGGCTAACTGGATCAATCTTCTCTAAGAGGGCCGGGGGATGCAGACCCATAGGATGGCAAAACAGCCTTCTCGGAAACAAGTTCAATATTGAGGAGTCTTGATTTCTCAGTAAAGACCCCAGTCAGTTTGTCTCATGAGGATGGGCCGACTTCAGAGTCAGAGCCAGAGTGGTTTGGTGCTTCCAATGATTGCTGTTTAACAAGTTCAAAAAGTTTTGAGGGGCGATTAGCGGCTTGATTAAGTTGGGATCTGAAGTAGTCTGCCTTAGCGCTCTTGATTTGTTTGTATAGGAGCTTCTTACCGATCTAAGGATTTTTAGCTGATCCAAGGATGGTTTGGATCGCCAAGATTGTTCAATTGCCCTAAGGTTGCGGCATTCCGAGCTTAAGTTGCAGTTGAACCACGGTTTGGGTATCTTTGTTGAGGCATTTTTTTGTTGGAGTAGTGCAATGGAATCCATGATGCTAGAGATAGTAGAGTTGTAAAAGTCAGTGAGTACATAAACCTCAGATTTGTCAAGTTGGGAGGAGAGGGCATATATTTATAGTGGGTTGCTAGTTCAGCTGTATTGATATGTCTGAGGTCCCTTTTCCAAATCTTCGATTTAGTTGGTTGAGCCTTCCTCAGAGACACCTCCATGTTAATATGTAAGATGATGCAGTGATTATCGGACCAATCGCAAGGGGTAATGTATCCAGTGTGAGGGTGTGTCCTTTGGTGATAATGAGTTTCAGACTTTCTCCTTTATTATGATTTGGCTGGACACAATATTGAATCAACTCATGATCACTTAAGAATGATTTAAGGCATGTTGCAGCTTGGTCATTGGGGTTAGACCAGTGAAGGTTGAAATCACCGAGGAAGATTTGGGACATTACAGAATCGACAATGCCTGAGATGATTTTTGTTAAATGTTCACTGAAGGGGAGATTGTCCCTTGGGGGGTGATACAATGTGTGTAGTTTGCATACCAGAAGGTTGTTACTTGAGATGTTGAGACAAAGGTATTCGCAGGAGGATGGCGTTGAGGACTCTGAGAGTGAAACCAAGAGTGTGCTCGAACGTATGCAAGCTAGGCCATGGCCCAGCTTCAGAGCTCTGTTTAGATGAATTATGTCATGGGTAGGAGGCACTAGGAGGTCTAGGATAGAGGGATTGAGCCAAGTTTCAGTGAGGATGATGATGTCTAACTCATGTTGGATGAGGTTGAAGATTTCAGAGGCATGTTTACTGGCTGACCTGCAGTTGAGCAGTAAGCTTTTCAGTCATACCTGTCACGGGTCCTTCGGAGGCCTATCAGGATAGGGTCGTTGCTCAAATGGGTCCACCTATTGACACCCTCAATTCTGAGATGCTTTTATAGCACGGAGATTAAGGTGGTCAATCGGGGGAAGGAAAGGAATGGGACAGCGGGAGGGAGACCTGAGGAAAGAAGAACACCCTATTATAATACTGCATATAATACATATAGCAATACAGTTCTCACTTAATTAGTAAGCACTATTCCTATATACCTGCAAAGAAAAAGAAACACACTTCTGGCAGTAACTTCAAGTAGAAGGATCAATACTCTTCCTAGCTGCTAAGCCTTTACATCAGGCAGTATTGTGAACATAAACCAGAGGATTAGGTTGAGAACAAGAAGCAACCTTCAACATCATAAGATTCTTTATCCTTCACTTACTACCCACCAATGTTGTTGCAAAGTTCCACTTCACAAGGGAGGAAGGATGGTTTGTATTTTCATCCTCTCACTGTCCCCTTGCTACATATGACGAATAAAAACACACAACACGCACCATGAAATATATTTCATAAAGGTTCATTTAAATGATTGTTGGTTGAACATTATTTGATTCATAATGCAATGCCACTTAGCCACCGGAAGGCTTCAATGCCAAACTTATGGTATATGGTTTGAAGAACAAGCAATCAATATACAACCTGGTACATTCAAATGTCTCTGTATCAATGTTTGGAGTTTTTAACAAGGTTGTACAAAACCCCTTAAGGTCCCTTCGTAGTAGCGATATTCCAAACACATAGGAAAATGAGCACTACCATTTTTTTTCAAGGCTAGGTTTGTTGCGTGGTGTGAATATGCGATATGACAGTTATATCGGACACAATGGAAACGAACAGAGGAGGTGGTGTCATAGACACCCTCACCGCACCAGGCAAAGAACCACAGCAAACTACACGAATCTCCAGCTTCTTCAGGAACAGGACACGAATCGGCTGCGTCTTCAGGAACAAGAATAATCTGAGCCGACAGTCTCCAATGCCCAGCTTTCATTGCCCTCAGCGTTGTGGAGTGACGTAATTATCTGTGCGAGCACACGATGTGCTGCACAGTATTCTTGGGATTAGAGTTCCTACACCTTTTTTTACGGTCCACCATGTCTGTAGTGCTCGGTATACGGCGGTGTACCTGTCCCAGGTCCCTGTCTGGCTGTCCTGCTGATCCGATGCGGCGTCCGCCTCCCGCTGCGGTAAGTGTGTAACAATACCAGTGTATGGGGGGGGAGAAGCCTGGATGATGTTCAATCTCATGAGGTTGTCATTATTTATGACTCTACTGTTGTGTGGGGGTTCTCTGTTCGGGTTAGCGTGAATGGCTTGAACTTGCCCCGGAGGAATCTTGTTGGTGTCTAAGTTAAGTGAGTAAGAGTTGAGTAGGTCATCGATATCATTTGTCACAAGATAGGACTTCGGTCTTCTGGGGAGGGAGGGAGCGTTAGGTAGGGGTACTGTTTTAGAGATAGAGAGGGGGGAAAGCTGGCCAAGGCAAACTATATCGCTAGCAGGGGAACTGGGCAAATTTGCAAAAGAGCGAGGGAGCTGATCAAGGGGAGATATTCAATTGAAAGGGCTTTCAAATCATGAAGTGAGAAAGTGAGAAGGTGTAACTGGAGAGATATATCGTCCAGGCGTGCCACCAGATCTGAGAGCGGGTGAGGGGTAGAGGTTGTGTGGGGAGATATGGCAAAGAGGAGGGGCCTTGATGTATGCCAGAGAGGTCTAAGGCGGTATTGTGAAGTTCTAGGGGGGGTCTCTAATACACTAGAGACAATATTAACTATGGCACATGAGAGGAGCCTCATCTCTCACATTTACCGAGCACTACGTAATGATGTACCGCAGAAACCGCTGGGGTTGCAGCACAATTGAGACACAATAGTCACTGGGCCTCTGACTGAAGCTGAATGGAGAAAAGTGGAGAAAAGTACACAAAAGGGTCCCTAAAGTTAGCGCTAATGCCGGATTTAAATTATTTCACTATAATATCATACACCAGGTGTATCTAACCCCACATACCTTACATATGATTTGCCCACACCGTACAGATAATTGCCCCAGATGCACCACTCAAGGATCAGACTTCTATCACATGATCTGGAGATGTCCCAGACTCCAGCCGTTTTGGGAGGGAATCTTTACTTGTTTAGGAGAGGCCACGGGCTGTACCATATAGCAAGAGGCCAGGCAGGTGCTATTGGGCTTGCTACCTAAGCCAAAAAACATGACGGTAGGTAGGAAATCTGTCAACCAGGGGCTGGTATTAGCTAACAAACGGATAGTTATAATGTGGATGCAACGCAGACCCACGAAACACTCAGACTGGCTCCGAGACATGAAGGAATGGGCTATTTGTGAGAAAAGATGACAAGGCCGAAGAAGATAGAATGGCATGAACGGCTATGATACCAGATCTCCTGGGGGAGCATGAGCAGATCTCTCAACAGGATGAGTAGAGGGAACTCTCCAAAGGGATAGGACACACACCAGTCCAGAATAGGAAGGTTCGATATTATAGTAGATGTAACAACACACATTGTAGGTGATCACACAATCAAGAAGCTAATGGTACAAGGAACAGGACGGGAAGAGGGGGTTAATATTATTGTTTTAAGGTTATTAAAAATATTGGCAATAAAATTGGGATGCACAACACTGTGTAGAGGGTTTAGCCCACTGAATATACACAATAAAGAGGGTGTCCAAAATGATTGTGTACAGCCTGCATTGCTCATGTTGTAGGTGTAACTAGAATGAGTATCATAAATTTAGTTAAGGTGAAATCATTTACTCTGCATATCAGACTAAATGACAATAAAGAAAAATCTATAAAACAAAAAATAAAAAAACATCGGTCAGTGCCAGAGATGCCGCTCTTAGATACCTTTGCTCCTGCATCTTCTCCTTTGCACTCCGGAGTCGGTGCCGTCTCTGTTGCTGTTTCCTCAGTGTAGCAAGGTTGTTCAGAAGTCGGTGACGCTGGGGACGTCGACCGCTTGGTTGGTCCTGTTTAGCCTCTTATCGAGGTTCCTTGGACTGCATTGAGTGAGGACAGTGGTCTGAAACCTTCCCTTGTTTCTGAACTACTTTCTCTGCCATGAATGGCAACAGAGGCTAGTACAGCTTATGCAGAGGTTGTGAATAGAACTGCAGATATGCTACAATGACAGCTTCCTTCTGTAACTTTGTCATCTGATCCAGTAGTGGATCTGCTTCATTAGGGAGCGACAGGCGTTGAACACTTACCACCCTATGAAGAGTCTCTGTACAATATTTTACATGGAACTTCTACGAAGCCTGTGACCGGGGACTCTGTTGAGCGTGGCTTTTCCGATCGCCATCGATCTTCTCCGGACGACCCTGTCTTTCTCAACATCCTACTACTAAGCGGCTTGTGGTGCAAGCTGCTAAGGCTTCACTGGATCCAGATGTTGCTCTCTTGCTTCCAGTGAGTAGAGAATCCAGGTGGTTCGATGTATGTGGCCGAAATATCTTTTCTTCAACTAGTTTGGGCTAGAGGTCATTAAACACATCTTGTGTCTTGGGCAGAGCTTCTTACTCTTTATAGGACTCTGTTGGCCCTTCTGCTTCCTCCTTTCCTTAACAGGTAAGGACTGAACTCTTTCAGTTTGTGCAAGATGGCCGTGATATGGCGATGTTTACCATTAAGTCTGCTTTCTACACCACCGCACCACCGATTCTATATGTAGGTCCATGGCTCGGTCAGTTGCTCTTCTCAGACACGCTTGGTTGCGTGAGTCAAATTTCCTTGACACTGTTCGGAAGAGTTTGACAGATATGACTTTTGATGGTGTCAGCTTATTTGACAGCCATGCAGATTCTGCGCTACAATGCCTCATGACTGGTCGCTTGTAAAGTGGCATAAGCCTCCCTTTTGGGGAAAGTCCTTCAGGTGAATATCGTTTCCTTTTCAGCTTTGTTGGTCTCTCTATTGTTGGAACAATTTTGAAGTGTCTTTTGTTTTCCCTTTCATATAGCCATGGTCATGGATCTTTAGGTTAAGTTAAGGATGTAATCCCTGCCTCTGCTGTTGCTGCACTTTGTGGTGTTGAAGTGTTAAGTACTACTTCTTCCTTATTGCAGAAAGTTTGAATCCGGATTTACCTATTTTGCTCTCTAGAGATTGTCTTTCCAGCTGCATAGCTGCTTTTTTGTCCTCTTGTTACTCCATAAATACGTTCATGTATTCTTTTATTTTACTAGGTAAGGAGCTTAGGGCTAGATGTAGGTATCAAAATACCGGTCGGTAACGGGCGAAAATACCTATTTTCGTCTGTTACCGACAGGTATTTGGATACTGAGATGTATGGCATTTCAAAATACAGATTTGGTAAATTTAAACATTCGGTAAAATTACCGATTCTGTATTTTGAAATGTAGGTAGCACTGTAAACAGTGCTACAGGGCTTTAAGGATTTGTTATTTACCACCAACTATTAGTTGGTGGTGAATAACGAATTCCTATGTAAATGCAAATATGTGCATTTACACTAGTGCCTTGTGGCACACATACATGCCCTTAGGGCATGTATGTGTGCCACATGGCACACAAGCACTAATCAGGGGTGCAACAGGGTGTCAAAGTGCCACCATGCCACCCTTGACTTTTGCTGTATTTTTTACCGAATTAATATCTACATCCCAAATACCGATTCTGAAAATACCGAATCAGTATTTTCGGATTACCTACATCTAGCCCTTAGTCTCGAGAGTTCATACCCTTTTGAGTATGCATCTCACTCTATGTGGAGTATTTGTTGGCTATTGTAGCCCACTGGGGTGTTATAATAACAGACTACCGGTCCCAAAATGCAATTGGTTTCATTTCTAAGTACTCACCTGAGTTTGATTGTGGAAACATTAAAAAGATAAAAGGGAAAAAGGACTGGAGTCTGATGTTTGGCAGGCCCACAGTATGCAGAGAAGCCTCAGATGAAGGGCGTAGTCCCGAAACGCGTCAGGCTCTGCTGACGTTGGGTGATGCTTGCTTCTTGCCTCAACTTTGAACGTGCTGACTAGGAGTGCGCCCCGCGCCTGTGGGTAACTGTGAACCTGTATATATTTTCCGGCTGACCCGGCCGGAGGGGCTGCACCGCCGCAAACCACAGCGGTTCTGGTACTGGTGTGTAATCAGTGGAGCGGACTTATCTGGCACAAACTGGAGCGGGTGAGAACTCAGCACACATCCCCATGATGATTTGATTATTTTACTGGATGCCTGCCTTCAGCCCACTGGGGTGTTATAATAACAGACTACCGGTCCCAAAATGCAATTGGTTTCATTTCTAAGTACTCACCTGAGTTTGATTGTGGAAACATTAAAAAGATAAAAGGGAAAAAGGACTGGAGTCTGATGTTTGGCAGGCCCACAGTATGCAGAGAAGCCTCAGATGAAGGGCGTAGTCCCGAAACGCGTCAGGCTCTGCTGACGTTGGGTGATGCTTGCTTCTTGCCTCAACTTTGAACGTGCTGACTAGGAGTGCGCCCCGCGCCTGTGGGTAACTGTGAACCTGTATATATTTTCCGGCTGACCCGGCCGGAGGGGCTGCACCGCCGCAAACCACAGCGGTTCTGGTACTGGTGTGTAATCAGTGGAGCGGACTTATCTGGCACAAACTGGAGCGGGTGAGAACTCAGCACACATCCCCATGATGATTTGATTATTTTACTGGATGCCTGCCTTCAGCCCACTGGGGTGTTATAATAACAGACTACCGGTCCCAAAATGCAATTGGTTTCATTTCTAAGTACTCACCTGAGTTTGATTGTGGAAACATTAAAAAGATAAAAGGGAAAAAGGACTGGAGTCTGATGTTTGGCAGGCCCACAGTATGCAGAGAAGCCTCAGATGAAGGGCGTAGTCCCGAAACGCGTCAGGCTCTGCTGACGTTGGGTGATGCTTGCTTCTTGCCTCAACTTTGAACGTGCTGACTAGGAGTGCGCCCCGCGCCTGTGGGTAACTGTGAACCTGTATATATATATATATATATATATATATATATATATATATATATATATATATATATATATATATGTATGTATATATATATATGTATGTATATATATATATATATATATATATATTACCTACTGGCGGTCGCCAGTAGGTATATATAGTTAGGATTTTTTCTCTATGGGATTTTTGAAAATTCTATGTCTAATAACTTTGGCGTTTGTGGACGGAATTGGCTGAAATTTTCAGGAAAATGGAACATTTTGTTTCTGAGCAGCCCCTGAAAATTCGGGGGAGTTTCGTCAAGGGGGGGCAGAGAAAAAAGGGGGGTCCCAAAACGCATTTTTCCCATGTTAATTTCCATAGGGCGGTTGGCCTCACTTTTAGTCCGAACGGCTGAATGGATTTCCACCAAACTTGGCAAAATTGTAGGGACTGTTAGCCCGATGTGCCTTTGCTAGGTCTCAATATATGTGCTCCAGTAAATTTTGAGAAATTAACGTTCAAAAAAATATATATATCTGTAAGCGCGCTCCGGGCAGCGCCCCGGTTCGCGTACTTGACGCGTAACGGAACTTCGCAAAGCGAAGCTGATTGGCTCTCCGGTGTCTGTCAACATTCTAAACAGTCTGGAGCGGCCGCCATCTTGTCTCTCGGTAGGATCGAGAGACAAGAGGAGGCCAAAACAAAGGGGAAATGACCATAAGGGGGCATAGTAGATCCTCCCTGACCCCCTAGGTTTGATGTGGAGGCTTTAAAAGGGCCCCGCGGGGCAAAAAAAAAAAATTATAATTTTGTTTTTTTTGCGTGGGTAGCGCCCGGTACGCGCACCGGGAAGCGGTCCGGGGAGCGTACTATAAGGAAAAAAGAATGATAGACTATGATATTTTGAAATATTGTATGTTTATTGATTGTTCTTTTTGTTGTTTTTTTTTTTCTTTAAGTAGCAGTATTAATGATTATTAAATATAAATGTATTTTTGAAATTGTGCACAGTATACTATAAGTCTGACTTTACTTTATAATCAATTTGGTACTAGTTTATGAATTACATATAAAAATGATTAAAGACTCAAACAATTTTTAAATATTAAATATAATTTTATTTTTCTGATTCTTTTTCAAAATTTAATAGAACGTCTAACATTTGACTGTCCGATATGTCCTCTTGTTGAGTGAACATAACTTCCCACATTTGACCGTCATCATAATGAAGTAAATGATCCACAGATTCTACACATTGTAGAAGTTCATGGTCTCGTGATTCATCCATGAATTCCAAGTCAATGGGTTCAATTATTTCCTCATTATTCATGTCTAGGACAATTTCAAAGGAAACGTTCTGTTCTCCTTGCATTTTTGTGCTGAAATTTGAATAAAAAATAAATATATCAGTAGAGATAGGGCACTGTTGGGTTTGAGTTCAGACAGGTAGTTTTAAGGCATGAAGTAGTACTATTAAAAAGTGCCTGTGAGAAAGCCTATGTAAATTCATAATAATACCACAGAAACCTAAATCAATCCATAATTATAATAAACAAGCCTTTCTCAATGTCTAACTCTTACAGAGGGATAGTATATAACTATCTGAAAATGTTTTCAAATTTATAAAATAATATCTTACCTTTTAAAAACAAGTTTAAGTTGAGTGAAAATGATCTTGCAATGTAGTTCAGGAAGTAGTAGTCAAAATGGCTGTGTTTCTCTCTCTTTTTTTATATATATTCAGGTACATAACCAATCAAATGTCAGGTAAAAAAAGTAGAAAATGAAAGTAACATTTTAATTGGTTGTCAATTCCAACACTTCAGATGTGTTTTGTGAAGTAATTTACCTCAGGGTATTTAGAGAGGTCTACAGGCTAAATGGCTAAATGGAATTCCAACCAAATGTGTGAAAATGGTAGGGATTGATATGTAGTATGAGCTAATCTATATTTGGTGAAAGTGTCTCCAGGGTTTCTTCTGTAAATTACTTTCCCACCTTTTTTAATGGAGCGCTTCCCGGTGAGCGCCCCGGTACGCGAACCGGCAGCGTTACGGGAGTCCACCATTTTGTGTTTCGGTTGAATAAAGATACAAGATGGAGGGCAAATAATGTTCAGAATGGGTAGAAGGGGGCACGGTAGACGTATTTTGACCCCCTAGGTTTTCTGAGGGTGGCTGAGGAGGCCAATATGTGTGAAAAAAAATCATTTTTAAAAAAAAATTCGCGCGGTTAGCTTCCGGTTCGCGTACCGGGTAGCGCTCCGGGGAGCGTACTTTGTTGAAAATTAGTGAAAAAAGTTAGAGTAAAATAATAATTGTGAGTGATCAGATGTAGGGTAGCTCTGAGAAGAGCTTTTGGGTTTATGGTACATTTAGGTACTTATAAGTAGGTACCAATGCACATTTTTAAATTCAGAATGAAAACTCTGTTCCCTTCATCTGAGAAGTGAACTCCATCTCCTCTGTAGATATCTTGCATGTAGTAACGTAAGTTATTGTTGTAGATGGAGCCCATTCCATGGTCTCTCATGTAAGCTGAAACAGATTTGTTTACATGCTTCCTCGATTTCTCAATTTGTGGACAAAATTGGTTCGACCACCTCCATTTCTGTCTTTGGCATATATTTGAATATACCAAGGCAGTTTGAGGAAAAAGTGCCATCAATTGCTCAAAGGTGTCCTTTAAAAGCATTTCCAGACCTACCCCAGTCAAAAGGCCCAAGTCATTTCCTCCACAGTGCACAATTAACTGGTCAGGTTTAGGCAAATGCATAAAGGTTTTCACCAATGGTATCAATTGGTGACATTTTAATCCTCTGTGGCCAAACCACTTAATTTCCACATCTTGTAAATTGAGGTTAGGTAAATTTCTGTTATCAGCATACCTCTGAGCCCAGTAGATGTAACTATGTCCAACAATCCAGACAGAAAACATGGTGAGAGGAGGTTCTGCTGCAGTCAGATGAAGTGTGGCAATGAAATGGGAGTTGAAAAAATAAGAGTTTAACATGAAAAAAACTGTGGAGTTTCTGTGTTAATGAAGCAGTAGCAGTTATTGGTGGATTTTGATTGCTGAAAACAGAAAGTTAGGGTGCATGGATGAGTTCTTTGAAAGATGTAATTTGAATGGTCAAAAAAAAATCATTTTATGAAAGATTGCACTGGATACGCAGGTGTACTGAGAGTTCAGAGTTCAATTGAAACATTGTTGTGTGAACTTGCAAACATGAGAGGTCTTTCAGGAGGTGGTTGCTATGCAAAAAAGGCAAAAAGGGCAGAGGGGGGAAGGGTGTTGATTTGAAAAAAGTGAGGGAAGAGTTTTGATTGGCTGACATGAGAGATATGTGTGATAAATTACAGGTTTTCTGTGCTATTTATGGATGCAGACTCTGGAGTGCATACCTTTTGCTCTGCTAAAGACAATTTGGTGTGTTTCTGAGACTGTTTTGAAACTCATAAAGTATTTGCTAAGGTGAGAAAAGATTCATTTAATTTAGATAGAGAATAGTATGGTTTAGGGAGAACATTATGAAGAAAGTTGTGTATTTAAAATTTTGATTTGTGTCAAGTGTTTTACAAATAGATTTTGTTTCTTTGTGTTACATAGCCATGTTAAAAGTGACGCTAAAATAGTGCAAGGGTCTTACAAAAATGCTTTCATGTGTCTTAGGGTATTTTTAACTCACTTCCCCATGAATGTATGAATATAATTGCTTTACAAGTTGTGTTTAAAAACGTTTTTTGAAATCAATTAGGTTTCTTGATATGTACTGCTAGAGCTTCATAGGTTGCTTGGGGCATATTTATAAGGCCTTTGTGTCTCTCTGATGTTATTTTTCCCATTTTAATTTAAGACCTTTCCCTGTGGTGCAAGGTCCTTGTAAATACGCCCCCATCTGTGCTTGGCAAATTTAGATCTTGATTATTTGACTTACATAGCCATGTTAAAAGTGATCTAAAAATGGAGCAAGGGCTTAAAAAAAACGATTTCATGTGTCTTAGGGCATTTTAAGTCACTTCCCCTTGAATGTAGGTATATAATTTATTTGGATGATGTGTTTAAAAACGATTTTTGAAATCAATTAGGTTTCTTGATATGTACTGCTAGAGCTTCATAGGTTGCTTGGGGCATATTTATAAGGCCTTTGTGTCTCTCTGATGTTATTTTTCCCATTTTAATTTAAGACCTTTCCCTGTGGTGCAAGGTCCTTGTAAATACGCCCCCATCTGTGCTTGGCAATTTTAGATCTTGATTATTTGACTTACATAGCCATGTTAAAAGTGATCTAAAAATGGAGCAAGGGCTTAAACAAAACGCTTTCATGTGTCTTAGGGTATTTTAAGTAACTTCCCCATGAATGTATGAATATAATTGCTTTACAAGTTGTGTTTAAAAACGTTTTTTGAAATCAATTAGGTTTCTTGATATGTAATGCTAGAGGTTCATAGGTTGCTTGGGGCATATTTATAAGGCCTTTGAGTCTCTCTGATGTTATTTTTCCCATTTTAATTTAAGACCTTTCCCTGTGGTGCAAGGTCCTTGTAAATACGCCCCCATCTGTGCTTGGCAAATTTAGATCTTGATTATTTGACTTACATAGCCATGTTAAAAGTGATCTAAAAATGGAGCAAGGGCTTAAAAAAAATGCTTTCATGTGTCTTAGGGCATTTTAAGTCACTTCCCGATGAATGTAGGTATATAATTTATTTAGATGATGTGTTTAAAAACGATTTTTGAAATCAATTAGGTTTCTTGATATGTAATGCTAGAGCTTCATAGGTTGCTTGGGGCATATTTATAAGGCCTTTGAGTCTCTCTGATGTTATTTTTCCCATTTTAATTTAAGACCTTTGCCTGTGGTGCAAGGTCCTTGTAAATACGCCCCCATGTGTGCTTGGCAAATTTAGATTTTGATTATTTGACTTACATAGCCATGTTCCATACAGTTCTAACCTTCTGCGTAGTCTTTGATATGCTAGACTCCATCTGCACTATGAGATACCTAAGCAAAGGAAACACAGGTGATGTGATTGTGAAATGAGGAAAAGAAACTCCACATTTTTCAATTACATCACATGTGTTTCCTAAGTTTACGAATGACATTGTGCAGATGAGGTTTAGGTCTGTCCACGGACACAGAAAAGGTCTGGCCTTTGTTCAAGAGTGAAGTGGACATGACTTACTTCATTGGTAGGCCTTCACATGTATTATCTCCTCTGTACTCTTCAAAAAGCGTAAATTTCATCTGCAACCCTGAGTAGGCCTCACCTCAAACAAACCTCTGGATAGGCCACACTTTATCGTCATCCTGAATCAATCATTTAAAATGTTAGGGACAGATTTATGATAGGTGTAAGCTTATTTTGCGTCACTGTGCGTGACTTTTGTGACGCAGCGGCGGTGCAAAAGATTTGCTATGTGGCGACATATTTACAACTTGATGCATCTAGGCAGATGTGTCATGCTGTAAAGTCCCGTGCCACATGAAACCGATGCAGCAGTGATGCAAAACATGCACCATGTTGCAAGACAGGCCTCATTTCATCTCCAACAAGATAAGAAGCTGAATCTTCTGTAAATGTGAAAATTGTTGTATACACTGCACAACTTATGTGTACTCTTTGATATGCTAGAGTCCATCTGCACTATGAGATACCTAAGCAAAGGAAACACAGGTGATGTGATTGTGAAATGAGGAAAAGAAACTCCACATTTTTCAATTACATCACCTGTGTTTCCTAAGTTTACGAATGACATTGTGCAGATGAAGTTTAGGTCTGTCCACGGACACAGAAAAGGTCTGGCCTTTGTTCAAGAGTGAAGTGGACATGACTTACTTCACTGGTAGGCCTTCACATGTATTATCTCCTCTGTACTCTTCAA
The DNA here is from genome assembly GCF_964261635.1 of Lissotriton helveticus. NCBI lineage: Eukaryota > Metazoa > Chordata > Amphibia > Caudata > Salamandridae > Lissotriton > Lissotriton helveticus. The sequence continues at coordinate 2,012,671,723 of NC_136063.1, read as the reverse complement.
CAAGCGTAAATTTCATCTGCAACCCTGAGTAGGCCTCACCTCAAACAAACCTCTGGATAGGCCACACTTTATCGTCATCCTGAATCAATCATTTAAAATGTTAGGGACAGATTTATGATAGGTGTAAGCTTATTTTGCGTCACTGTGCGTGACTTTTGTGACGCAGCGGCAGTGCAAAAGATTTGCTATGTGGCGACATATTTACAACTTGATGCATCTAGGCAGATGTGTCATGCTGTAAAGTCCTGTGCCACATGAAACCGATGCAGCAGTGATGCAAAACATGCACCATGTTGCAAGACAGGCCTCATTTCATCTCCATCAAGATAAGAAGCTGAATCTTCTGTAAATGTGAAAATTGTTGTATACACTGCTCAACTTATGTGTACTCTTTGATATGCTAGAGTCCATCTGCACTATGAGATACCTAAGCAAAGGAAACACAGGTGATGTGATTGTGAAATGAGGAAAAGAAACTCCACATTTTTCAATTACATCACCTGTGTTTCCTAAGTTTACGAATGACATTGTGCAGATGAGGTTTAGGCCTGTCCACGGACACAGAAGAGGTCTGGCCTTTGTTCAAGAGTGAAGTGGACATGACTTACTTCATTGGTAGGCCTTCACATGTATTATCTCCTCTGTACTCTTCAAAAAGCGTAAATTTCATCTGCAACCCTGAGTAGGCCTCACCTTAAACAAACCTCTGGATAGGCCACACCTTATCGTCATCCTGAATCAATCATTTAAAATGTTAGGGACAGATTTATGATAGGTGTATGCCTCTTTTGCGTCACTGTGCGTCACTTTTGTGACGCAGCGGCGGTGCAAAAGATTTGCTATGTGGTGACATATTTACAACTTGATGCATCTAGGCAGATGTGTCATGCTGTAAAGTCCCGTGCCACATGAAACCGATGCAGCAGTGATGCAAAAGATGCACCATGTTGCAAGACAGGCCTCATTTCATCTCCAACAAGATAAGAAGCTAAATCTTCTGTAAATGTCAAAATTGTTGTATACACTGCTCAACTTATGTGTACTCTTTGATATGCTAGAGTCCATCTGCACTATGAGATACCTAAGCAAAGGAAACGCAGGTGATGTGATTGTGAAATGAGGAAAAGAAACTCCACATTTTTCAATTACATCACCTGTGTTTCCTAAGTTTACGAATGACATTGTGCAGATGAAGTTTAGGTCTGTCCACGGACACAGAAAAGGTCTGGCCTTGGTTTAAGAGTGAAGTGGACATGACTTACTTCATTGGTAGGCCTTCACATGTATTATCTCGTCTGTACTCTTCAACAAGCGTAAATTTCATCTGCAACCCTGAGTAGGCCTCACCTCAAACAAACCTCTGGATAGGCCACACTTTATCGTCATCCTGAATCAATCATTTAAAATGTTAGAGACAGATTTATGATAGGTGTAAGCTTATTTTGCGTCACTGTGCGTGACTTTTGTGACGCAGCGGCGGTGCAAAAGATTTGCTATGTGGCGACATATTTACAACTTGATGCATCTAGGCAGATGTGTCATGCTGTAAAGTCCCGTGCCACATGAAACCGATGCAGCAGTGATGCAAAACATGCACCATGTTGCAAGACAGGCCTCATTTCATCTCCAACAAGATAAGAAGCTGAATCTTCTGTAAATGTGAAAATTGTTGTATACACTGCTCAACTTATGTGTACTCTTTGATATGCTAGAGTCCATCTGCACTATGAGATACCTAAGCAAAGGAAACACAGGTGATGTGATTGTGAAATGAGGAAAAGAAACTCCACATTTTTCAATTACATCACCTGTGTTTCCTAAGTTTACGAATGACATTGTGCAGATGAGGTTTAGGCCTCTCCACGGACACAGAAGAGGTCTGGCCTTTGTTCAAGAGTGAAGTGGACATGACTTACTTCATTGGTAGGCTTTCACATGTATTATCTCCTCTGTACTCTTCAACAAGCGTAAATTTCATCTGCAACCCTGAGTAGGCCTCACCTTAAACAAACCTCTGGATAGGCCACACCTTATCGTCATCCTGAATCAATCATTTAAAATGTTAGGGACAGATTTATGATAGGTGAATGCCTCTTTTGCGTCACTGTGCGTCACTTTTGTGACGCAGCGGCGGTGCAAAAGATTTGCTATGTGGTGACATATTTACAACTTGATGCATCTAGGCAGATGTGTCATGCTGTAAAGTCCCGTGCCACATGAAACCGATGCAGCAGTGATGCAAAAGATGCACCATGTTGCAAGACAGGCCTCATTTCATCTCCAACAAGATAAGAAGCTGAATCTTCTGTAAATGTCAAAATTGTTGTATACACTGCTCAACTTATGTGTACTCTTTGATATGCTAGAGTCCATCTGCACTATGAGATACCTAAGCAAAGGAAACACAGGTGATGTGATTGTGAAATGAGGAAAAGAAACTCCACATTTTTCAATTACATCACCTGTGTTTCCTAAGTTTACGAATGACATTGTGCAGATGAAGTTTAGGTCTGTCCACGGACACAGAAAAGGTCTGGCCTTTGTTCAAGAGTGAAGTGGACATGACTTACTTCATTGGTAGGCCTTCACATGTATTATCTCGTCTGTACTCTTTAACAAGCGTAAATTTCATCTGCAACCCTGAGTAGGCCTCACCTCAAACAAACCTCTGGATAGGCCACACTTTATCGTCATCCTGAATCAATCATTTAAAATGTTAGGGACAGATTTATGATAGGTGTAAGCTTATTTTGCGTCACTGTGCGTGACTTTTGTGACGCAGCGGCGGTGCAAAAGATTTGCTATGTGGCGACATATTTACAACTTGATGCATCTAGGCAGATGTGTCATGCTGTAAAGTCCCGTGCCACATGAAACCGATGCAGCAGTGATGCAAAACATGCACCATGTTGCAAGACAGGCCTCATTTCATCTCCAACAAGATAAGAAGCTGAATCTTCTGTAAATGTGAAAATTGTTGTATACACTGCTCAACTTATGTGTACTCTTTGATATGCTAGAGTCCATCTGCACTATGAGATACCTAAGCGAAGGAAACACAGGTGATGTGATTGTGAAATGAGGAAAAGAAACTCCACATTTTTCAATTACATCACCTGTGTTTCCTAAGTTTACGAATGACATTGTGCAGATGAGGTTTAGGCCTGTCCACGGACACAGAAGAGGTCTGGCCTTTGTTCAAGAGTGAAGTGGACATGACTTACTTCATTGGTAGGCTTTCACATGTATTATCTCCTCTGTACTCTTCAACAAGCGTAAATTTCATCTGCAACCCTGAGTAGGCCTCACCTTAAACAAACCTCTGGATAGGCCACACCTTATCGTCATCCTGAATCAATCATTTAAAATGTTAGGGACAGATTTATGATAGGTGTATGCCTCTTTTGCGTCACTGTGCGTCACTTTTGTGACGCAGCGGCGGTGCAAAAGATTTGCTATGTGGTGACATATTTACAACTTGATGCATCTAGGCAGATGTGTCATGCTGTAAAGTCCCGTGCCACATGAAACCGATGCAGCAGTGATGCAAAAGATGCACCATGTTGCAAGACAGGCCTCATTTCATCTCCAACAAGATAAGAAGCTGAATCTTCTGTAAATGTCAAAATTGTTGTATACACTGCTCAACTTATGTGTACTCTTTGATATGCTAGAGTCCATCTGCACTATGAGATACCTAAGCAAAGGAAACACAGGTGATGTGATTGTGAAATGAGGAAAAGAAACTCCACATTTTTCAATTACATCACCTGTGTTTCCTAAGTTTACGAATGACAATGTGCAGATGAAGTTTAGGTCTGTCCACGGACACAGAAAATGTCTGGCCTTTGTTCAAGAGTGAAGTGGATATGACTTACTTCATTGGTAGGCCTTCACATGTATTATCTCCTCTGTACTCTTCAACAAGCGTACATTTCATCTGCAACCCTGAGTAGGCCTCACCTCAAACAAACCTCTGGATAGGCCACACTTTATCGTAATCTTGAATCAATCATTTAAAATGTTAGGGACAGATTTATGATAGGTGTATGTCTCTTTTGCGTCACTGTGCGTCACTTTTGTGATGCAGCGGCGGTGCAAAAGATTTGCTATGTGGCGACATATTTACAACTTGATGCATCTAGGCAGATGTGTCATGCTGTAAAGTTCTGTGCCACATGAAACCTACGTCAGTTTTCATATAGGTGTTTTGTTGCAAGGTATGCATTAATTTGCATGAAAGCCCTGTAAAACTAACACAGTGAAATTTAGAAGATTTCACTGAGTCAGCTTTATAGCATTGCTGAATCAAATCCTTACGCCTGTTTGAAACAGGCATAAGAAGTGATGCGCCATGCAATGTGAGGCTTCCTCCTGTGCATTGCAGTAGACATGTCGCGCTTATGACGTGATTCCTGCAATGTGCTGCTTTTGCGGCACAGATGCGTGACGCATCTGTGCTGTTTTTGCTCAATGGTGCTCCACATTGTAAAAACGGCACACTATGGGTGGCAGAGCAGCGGTGCACATTAACTGGTGCATCCGTGGGGATGCGCCACTTAGCATAAATCTGCCCCTGTACATTTAAGTATGAGCAGGGGACACAGAGTCGGTGAGGCTTATCCAAGGTTAAGAAGAGATGAGTCCTGTTCACTGAAAACTTGGACATAGGCCTCACCTCCTCAGCATTGCTGGACATGGCTAAATAATAGCTGCAAAATGTTACTCTTGTTAAACAATTTTACTATTATAATCTCTGAGATTTGTCTCTTACTCTGCAACATCTCATTGTTGTTCTCTTTCTTTAAAGATAACGACAACATCAACCATGAGTGACAATCAGCAATCAGTTGATCTCGACCTCATCATTGAACTTGTAATTGAAACGTCAGTGGAAGTAGATCCCTTGGATGATTTAAATCCTGAGGATGATGAAGAACATGATGAGGATGCCGATTTGTCAGAATTGTATGACATAGGGTGGGAAGCTGACCTGCTTGAGCCTATGGAACTATAAACATTTATTTTTAAAATTTACAATAAATGAAAAGTAAAAATGTAAACCGTTTCATTTAAAATTAAACACACCTTCAAAAACAGGTTATGTGTAGTGTCTTCAATAAAATATTAAAATATGCTCATAAAATTAGATCAGATTCACATATAAAACAGGACAGGTAAAATGAAGAAGAATTCCATTTCTTTTCTGCTATTTGTGTATTCTAAATTTGCCAAAGCACTAAAAAAATATTCTATGTAAAAATGTCAAGTAGTGTGTTAAGTTTTTGATGACTGTTATTGATTTACTGTTTGGTAATAGTGGTTAATAACATTTTTTATTATATTTTACCACAGATTCAACTGCAGATCATTTCAAATTTTGAGAATGCCGTCTAAGGATAGAATCAGAAAGGCTACAAAACGTCAAAGACAGCAGGTTCATCAATTAATGCAGCAGTCCTCTACAATAAAAAATCGTCAAGTCACCAAGAAAGCACCGGGTAAGACCACGAAATCATTCATAAGAAACATTTGTAAAAAAAAAAGTAGTACTACAGAAAATGTTTTAGTCCAGAAAAAGAGAAGCAATTTAAACGGAAAGGAAAGGCCAATCCAAAATGTTACTGCTAGAGCAAGAGATAACTCTGTGCATGATAGTAGAAGGAAACAACAGTTTAGGGACATTTGTAAACGAATGTTCCGCAACAGGATAATTGGCAATTTGTTAAAAAATATTAAGAAAGGTCAACAGAAAGTGGTTTTTTATAAGAGAAAAAAAAAGTTGAGAAAGTTATTGATTAGGCATTTGAAATTAAACGAAAGTTATTTATTTTGATAATCAATAGAATTAGTAAGCTAAACAAGGCAATTTATGATTTCAAAAGAAATAGTAGATGGAAGAGAATAGTTAATCGTAGTAATTTTTGTGAAGTTTTTTCCGGAGAATGGATGCATAGTTCAAGTTGTGAGGCATTTTTTAATGAGGAGAGTTATTTCCAGGATAATGATTTGGTGCATGCAGTTGACACCAATGGTCGAGCTTATGAGGTGAAAGATGGTTGTCCAGTTGAAAAAGAAAAACTTGTGACAACAGAGACAGAAGAGGTGTTAGGTAATGAGGTTTTAGGAAGACGTCCTAAGGGTCCTGTGTACACCTGGAAGTGTAGTAGTATTTGCAGTGTGCAACAGGATTCCATCAATTTGCTTTGTGATTTTGTACGGACATTTAATAAGAAAAGTTTGAAGCAGAAAATGAAGTTGTTGCAAGAATTAGATCCTTGCAGAGTGAGAGAAGTGACAGGTTTGCATGGTCATTCACTGGCTTGTCTTTCCAGGAGAGTATGCCAGAGTGTTTTTCATCATTTCAGGATGCTAGCAGTGCATCATAATAAAGTGAGGAAATTAGTTAGAATGTTGTATTATGCTAAGAGTCCAGCAGTTATGCTTAAACAATTATGCGCTGCTCTTTTGCATGGTTCTGAAATAGATGTGAAGAATATGTGTGAAGAAATTGAGTTTTGTTACTTTGGAAGTAAAGAGGAGAATGTTGAAATTGACCCACAAGAAGAGGGTAATGTGGAAGATAGTGTACAGGTTTCCAGTACAGATAATTTTCAGAAGGAAATTGCCACGTTTCAGGTGAAATCATGTGAGAGGCCTAATTTCACTTGTGTGTGTTGTCGACGCACTTATTATAAGAATCAGACTAAGTTAGTGGATTTATATGCAAAAAGTGAAAGGGAAAATAATAGTGAATGGAAGGATTTTGCAACATACTTGATGGTAGAAAATTGTTTTGATTTGGGATTGGATCAACGTGTGTGTACTTATTGTTGTAATAAATTAAATCAAAACCAGATGCCTGCTAGAGCGGTTCATAATAATCTGGAATTGGTTGAGATTCCTTCTGAAATGAAGGATTTAAATACTTATGAATCTATTTTGATTCAAAGTATCCATCCCTTTCAGGCTATTGTAAGAATGGAGCCAAAGACAGGGAAGTTGCCTCCATCAGATTTACAGAGAGGATTAAAGGGAAGAGTTGTTTATTTGCCTCTAGATTTGAAGAAAAACATTAACACAATTGGAGTAGAAAAAGTGGAAGAGGAACCTCTGGTTATCTTAGTTAATGGGGTTCCGACAAAGAATAAGAAAATATGGCAAGATTTAGTGGATGTTAGGAAAGTCAAAAAGGCAACATTGTATTTGAAAAAAAATAATAAGTACTATAAGAATGTATATGTTGCAGAAGAGGAAGTAAGTGAGGAAGAGGATAGCGATTTGTGTGCTGGTCAAATTGAGAAAGTAGAACCCTCTAAAAGTGAAGAAATATATGAACATTATAGTGTTCATCCTTTGCATTCCAAGGAAGTCATGGGGAATGCTATTGAGTTGTTTCAAATGAAACAAGCCAAAGGGAGTCCCATTAGTGTTTGGGAGGAAAGTTTGGAAGCTCGGTGTTTCCCACAGCTATTTCCAACAGGTCAAGGAGGAAGATATGATAAGCGACCTCATCAAATTCCTGCTTCTGAATACTGGACTTTACGATTGTATGCAGAAGATGCTAGGTTTCGACAATGCATTCCCTATTTGTTTCATCTCCTGTTTGAAAGCGATCTGTCTGGATTGTCATATGCAGTGAACCACATCTTGAAAAGTGGTATACAGATGCAAAACATCTCTGCAAGTGACTCAATGGATAAAGTCAATGTGCAAGACAGTATTTTGGATTGTCACCTGATTAATCTCATGGCGTGTCAGCGTGGTACTAATGAGTATTGGTACCGTCGTCATGGTGATTTAAAATGTATGCTGAGGAACTTAGGAACTCCCACATGGTTCCTCACTCTGAGCTGTGCCGAGTATGGCTGGGAAGACTTACTTGAATTTCTACGAGAGGCAAATGGAAACATTGAAAATATCGAATTCAAGACACCAGGAGAACTGTGCTCTTTGGATCCAGTGAATGTATGCAGGTACTTCAATCATAGATTTGAAGCTATGATGTCTTTCATCATGAACAAGAGAAATCCACCTCTTGGAGAGGTGTTGGATTTCGTCTGGAGAAAGGAGTACCAAGCAAGAGGTGCTCCTCATATACATATGCTGCTGTGGATCAAGGATGCACCTAAATTTGGAACGGATCCAGAAGACTTAGTGATGAGTTTCATAGAACAGTATTCTACATGTGCTGTTCCAAATGCAAAGGAGGACAAAAGCCTAAGAGAACAAGTTCTACGCTTCCAAAGCCATCTTTGCGGAAAGTACTGTCGTCGTAAATTCAGAAACAAGGACAAGTTCTACACCAAATGTCGTTTCGCCTTTCCATGACCGGTGATTTCTAAAGGAAGAGTAAACAGTTTGATGTCTTCGCTGCGACATAATGTGATGAAGAAATCACCTAAAAACACATACAATTTGAAAAGGAACGAAGACTCCATGTACATCAACGACTACAACCCAGTGATTTTGTCCATGTGGAATGCTAACATGGATATACAGTTTGTGGCTGATAACTGTATGGCTGTGGCTCGGTATGTGACATCTTACATCACCAAAAAAGAAAAGACAGAATTGAAGGATATGTGGGAGGACATTTCCCATGAAAAGAGCCTCAGTAAGAAGTTGTACAGTTTCAGTCTGAAGATGTTGTCGCATCGAGAAATCGGAGTTTACGAATGTTCTGACCGGTTGTCTTCAGCAAGTCTCTATGCCAAATCTAGGAGTATCGTTTGGGCGAGTCTTGGTCTTCCTGCAACGCGTAATCGAGTTCTGAAACCTGTGCGGGAAATTGAGTATTTGGCGGAAAAGGAGCCAAACAGTACCGATATTTTGAAGACCAACATGTTGGATACATATTATCCAAATCGAAGCAGTCTGTATGAGGTTCTACAAAATTACATATTCAAGAGGAACATCAACGAAGATATTGATAAAGGAGTGTATGCTGTAATTGGAAGTGAGGGATGTCTGGTCAAGCAAAGAAAATGCCACTTGGTAAACCATCGAAAATTGAGTGGCGAATCTCCTGAAAAAAAGGAGTTTTTCTATTTAGCACTTTTGCAACTTTTTAAGCCTTGGCGTGCAGAAGAGGAACTGCTTGGAGATTTCCTCTGTTACGAAGACTCTTTCACTGCCGCCAAGGAGACCATAGAATGTCCTGCTTTTCCCAAATATCTTGAAATGTTGAATGCGGAAATCGAGCAGGAAGCAACGATTGCAGCCGAGATTGCCAGAGACAGTTCTCAGGACAGTCAGAGTTCTGTTTCATTGAGTCAGGATCCACTAGGAGGACCTGTTATCGAAAATGAAGCTGCCACTGCCATGAATGAAGTGGAAAGAGCCATGGCACATGCTCATGAGGATGTGGTTAACTTAGAAGACTTGGAAAGACAACTCAACGTTGAGCAGAGGAAAATATATGACGAAGTTACCAAGCAAATTGATCATGGATTAAGTCATGAGAAGAAAGAGTGCTCATGTACGTCGTTGAAGCCTGTCCGACTGTACGTGAGTGGAGAAGCGGGAACTGGAAAAAGTTTCCTCATTAAAGCAATTTCATGTTATTTGCAGGAAAGGACTGAGTCATCGCTGTCTTGTGTTGTCACAGCTCCAACTGGACTGGCAGCACATAACATTAAAGGTATTACTTTGCATCATCTATTGATGCTGCCAGTGGAGCATGATAACAAATTACAATACCACAAGTTATCTGGAGATGCTTGTTGTGAAGTTTCAAGAGTCTTGAGGAAAATGAAACTTCTTATCATTGACGAAGTAAGCATGGTTTCTAATGTCATGCTTGCCTTTGTGCATTTGAGAATGCAAGAAGTTCTTAAAACAGAGTATGATGTGTTATTTGGTGGCAAACACATCATTGTTTTCGGAGATCTTCTGCAGCTGACACCAGTGAAAGGACAACCTGTGTTCAAAATGCTCACGCATGAAGATACCAGGAAGTGCCTAGGGAGCATTGGCAACGTCAATATATGGTTAAACTTCAATTATGCTGAACTGCATGAAAATATGCGTCAGGCGAAGGATGAAGTTTACAAGAATATTCTACAAGATGTTAGAATTGAAAAAGTGACCGAGCATGGGAAAGAAGCTTTACATGCACGATTACTGTCAAATTTATATCCAGAACAAGACGTTGTGCCTGAGAATATTTTTCAGAAAATTACTGAGAAGAAATCTGGAATATGTTTGATGCCAACTCTTGCAGAATGTGCCATTTTCAACAACAAAATGTTGCATTTAGAAAACCAAGAGATTGTGAAACTGGAAGCTATTGACAGAGTAGAGCATATGGGATCAACAATTATTTTGTCTGAGAATTTGAAAACAAAATTGGATTCATTAGAGAAGACTATATCTAAAACAGCGGGTTTTGAAAAGACTCTGAATGTGTGCTTAAATTGCCGTATAATTTTAAGAAGGAATTTACATGTTGAAAGAGGTCTGGTAAATGGATCAATGGGTAATGTTGTTGATTTTGTGAAATACAGAAATAGAGATGGAATTGAATTTTTTTAAATTAAATTTGATGGCATTGAGGAAGTACAGCTAATTGGTCGTTTATCTGCTAGATTTTTGCTTGTAAAAGACTTATATGTTCGCCGTAAGCAGTTTCCTGTTTGCTTGGCATATGCGGTGACAATCCATAAATCGCAAGGTTTAAGTGTAGACAGTGCATTGGTGAATATTGGCAGTTCTGTGTTCAAGGAGGGTATGGCATATGTGGCATTGTCACGAGTTAGAACTTTATCGGGATTGTACTTGATTGAGTGTGATGTCACAAACATTTGTGCGGATCTAGATTGTGTTAAGGAATACAATAGGTTAAGAAGAGAGTATGCGCCACATTTGCCTCAATATCCTTTGTTTGAGAAACGTGTGGTAGGCCGGAAACGAAGAAATGTGACCAATAGTAGGGAGGTTGTAGCAAAAAGACGAAAAGTCGATGAACCTGAAATTATAAGCAGAAAGAAAAAGGATTCTGTTGAAGATGTTGTTGGTTTTCAATTTGAAAACAGTTCTGGTGTCAACTGCTATGCTAATGTAGTGGTTAATGTTTTGTTTTCTCTAGAAAATGTAAAAGAAGAGATTGTGGTCAATTCTGATCAAAGATTTTGCAGTTTGTTAAATTCTGTGTTAGAGAAATGTAGCACTGATAGAACAAAAATAGAAAGTGTGTCTGAAATTCGAAATCTGTTAGACAGATGTTCAGGTCAAACACAATTCTCTCAAAATATTCAGCAAGATTGTCAGGAGTTTTTAATGTATATGCTTGATGTATTGCATGCTGAAGGTGTAGATGTAGATCACCTGTTTGGGCTTTCTTATCAATGGCAGCATGACTGCGAGAACTGTAGGGTATCAAGTACTACTAGTGTAGACTCAGAAAGATTTATATATTTAACTTTGCCAGAGAGTAAATCAGTGTCCTTTAATAAGCTAGTAAAAGCAGCTGATCACAACATGGAGTGTAGCCAATGTAAGTCTGCAATGTTGTCAACATTATTTATACGAACATATGGCCAGTATGTCATTTTAATGTTCCAACGATGTAGGCCTGATGGAACAAAATTGACAACTTTAATTAAAAATTTTGTGGCTTCACAGTTGTCAATATCAGGAAGGACTTTTGTAACTGCAGCAATTATATATCATGACGGTCCTTCAATAACATCAGGACATTACACAGCTTATTTAAAGTCTAGAAATGGCTGGTCATTCTGCAATGATTCTGTTTTAACTTTAAAAAAAATTGCCTTTTGACCTTAAAAATTCTTACCTGGTGTTTTTAAAACCAATATTTTAGGGAAGGAATCTCAGAATTTGCTCTGAGGAATTTCAAGAGGTTCTAATGGCTCCTACACGATTTGGCCTTGAGGATAAGTGTAGTACAGAGTCAAAAGTTATTTTTGAGTTTTAAATAGTTCCTGGAAAAAAAGAAGATTTTCTTACTGAAAGTGGTGGGCAGAGATTAGTTGAAGGACAACAGAGTATTTCCCAAAGCAAACGGTGTTCTTACCATAACACTTGACGTCATGGAAAAATAACTGCACTTTGTATGAGTTCAGAAAAACTGTTTCTTTTTATAAGCTAATTCAAGCAGCCAATCAAAACATGGAGTAGAGGGAATGTAAGTCTGCAATGCTGTCTAGATTATTGGTCCAAACTTTTGATTATAATGTCATTTTGAAAATCCAACTATATAAACCTGATGAAAGTAAGTCTTCAACTTTAATTACAAATGTTGTGGCTACACAGTCGTTGATTTTAGGAAGAACATTTGTAACTGCAGCTATTATATGGCATGATGGTCATTTGACAGATCCGCTTATTACACAGCTTAAAATGTAAAAAAATTTGCTGTTTCGGAAATTATTCCCATTTGACTACGATACAATGTTGCCTTTTTATTTAAAAATATTCTTACTTTCTGTTTTCAGAAAAGAGAATTTAGGGTAGGTAACTGGCGTATAATGATTCTAGGGGTTGATATAATTTTATCTACTGTTTTATATTGCTTTGTGATTAAAAGTGATGTAGACAATTAAATAATTGTAGTAGTCATAGAGGTAGTGTAAGTCTGCTTCATAGTAAGCAGTATCAGTGTCATAGGAAATGTAGAACATGAGTGAGCAAGAAGGGTAAGATATTACTAGTCCAGGATTGTGAAAGTGATCTTGAACGTTTTCTTTCTGAAAGCTGCGGAAATACAAAATGACGGGATTTGCTTACAAGAATTCCAAGAGTTATAAATGGCTCTTACATGATTTGGCCTTGTGGAAACATGTGGTAGAGAGCGAGAAGTCATTTATTGTATGTAACATATTTTTCAAAACGATGGAGGTTTTCTTTCAGAAAGTGGCGGGCTGAAAATAAAAACAGCACAACCGAGTGTAAGCTGTTCATAGGACATCCTTCGACGTCATGGAAAGTAAGTTACTTTTGAGGAGTTCTGATTTCTGATTGGTTATGTTATATGGGTTTTTTAAACACAATCATTTTGATTGTGGGTTTTTTTCCCCGCTGTTATATGATGAATACCTTCAAGTCACTGTTTTTAGTGAAATTTGATAAATTCTGAGAACAGCAAAAATAAACCATTTAACATGTATAATTAATTCTGTACTTTTTGTACTTATGTTCTACATTTAGAAATGTGTAGTAGACATGGAGAAGCTGAGGCTTCTGTAAGTGTCAAAGTTGTTGCATACAGTGCTCACATTCTACATAGTCTTTCATGTGAATGACTACATTTCCACAATGAGATACCTAAGCTAAGGAAACACAGGTGATGTGATTGTGGAATGAGCAAAAAAAATTGCATGTTTTTCAATTATATTACCTGTGTTTCCTAACATTACACATCACATTGTGTAGATGAGGTTTAGGCCTGTTCCAGGAGACAGAGGAGGTCTGACATTTGTTCAAGAGTGCAGTGGGCATGACTCACTTCGTTAGTAGGCCTGCACATGTATTATCTCCTCTATACTCTTCAACAAGCCTAAATTTCATCTGCAACCCTGAGTAGGACTTACCTGAAACAAATCTGTGGATAGGTTACACCTTATCAGCATCTAGAAACAATCATTTAAAATGTTAAGGGCAGTTTTATGAAGGCTGTGTGCCTCTTTTACGCCGCTGTTCCGTCACTTTTGTGTAAAAGATGCACCATGTTGCAAGATAGGCCTCAGTTCTTTTCCAGCAAGATACCGTCAGTTTAAAATGTATATAATTAGGACTGTGTAGGGGGCCTGGAGAAGCAGAAGCTTCTGTAAGTGTCAAAGTTGTTGAAAAACTGTTTGTCCTTCAATCTTTTCCCTTGTGTTTTCTAATTTTTAAATACATGTTTTAATATTTTTCAAATGTTTGTTCTCTCTTTCTCAGATTGAAAGTATAAAAATAACAAGTGACTAAGTTAACGACAATTATAAGGTAAATGTTTTGTACTCTTTTCATTACATTTCTATCACATTTAACTACTATTAGTTCCACTGCTTCATTTCTTTAACCCTCACTTTCCTGCCTTTGCTACTTCCCTCATTCCTTTCTCTATTACTTACTTACTCTACTCCTTCCACTCCTTTTCTCAGTCCCTCTCTTCTCATAGTTCCTCACTCTTGTTCACTCACTCCGTCTCTATTACTCTTAGTGTCTTTGACTGATCACTCTTTCACTACTTGTTCATTATGCTTTCTCTGTGTAGTTGAAGCACACTAAGGGGCATATTATGAACAGAGCCAATAAAATTATTGCTGTTTTTATCGGCAGAAAACTGCTGCAAAAGCGGTTTTAGCGGCAGTTTTCTGCCGCAAAAGCGGCTTTAGCGACACATTTCTGCCGATAAAAGCTGCAAAACTTTTATTGCCTATGTTGATAATATGGGCCTCTGTTATTTACATTTCTTTGCTGTTTCAATTATTCTTTTTCTGTTACTTCTTTTCTGCTTTCTGTTTTTTCTCTCTGTTATTCCACATGTTTTAATCTTATTTTGAACATTCACTCACATTCTCTAAGAAACTCTTCTGTGTTATTCTTCTACTCTCCTTTTTTTCTTTCATTTCCTTATCTATTTTGTTTTTCACAATTATATCCTCTTCCATCTTTTCTTCGGTAAATAAATCTATTAAACAGTATCTCTGGTTTAGTCCCTATAGCTGTCTTTCTTTTAACATTACTCTCTGTTTACTTCCCTTATACTTACTCTTCTATTTTTATTTTTTTATTTTTTTTGGTTCGCTCCCGGTTCGCGTACCGGCGAGCGAACCGGGAAGCGAACCAAAAGAAATAGAGCTTGCCAGAGTGCTAAACATTCTAGCAATTGTTTTATAAAGGGGAGGTAGTTCTGAAAAGAACTTTTTTTTATGTTTTTGTTGTTTTATATATATTTATTTTTTTTCTGAACATTTTTTGTTTTTTTTGTATTTTTTGAACAATTTTATGTTTTTTTTGGTTTTTTGGGGGGGAAACAACAAAAAACAGGCATTGGAAAGGGCTCAACAGGAGCAAAAAAAAAAATTATTTTTTGGGGCGTTTAGAGCACTTGTGGTTTTCAAATGCTCTGTTTATTAAGTTAATGCTCATATTGGCACATGAGAGTAAGGTACCGCAATATAAACAGACAATCTTCATGTGGACAAAGTTATCCTGAATGTTTGGCACTGGTTCCCGTGCCTCTGGCCCCGACAGAGATACCTGTGCCGATGTCCTGGCCACAGGAGTTGGTGGGTTGTCCTGGAGGTCACGCATCTCTGCCCGGCTGTAATTTAGTGGATGCCACCTCAGCATGTGACGGTGCATAGTATAGTTGCCGTAACTATACTTCTTATCTGTGCCTCTAGATAAGTCCTCTTTGCATATGAGGCACGTCACATACCGAGCATTAACTTTTTTCTGTCCTTCAGGAAAAGAAAAAAACTGCCAAATGAAACTATTTTTATGATGAGATACCCGGGGCTCCTCTTGTAAAAACTGTGTTGCCTGTATTTCCTCTTCCTCTTCTTGATCCTCTTCCTCCTCTGTGTTGGGAAGGAACTGTGGAGGTGGTCCTCTCTTCCTATGAGGAGGTGGTGGTGGTGGTGGGGGTGCACCAGCTGCAGCTACTAGTGAAGCCATTTTCCACTGAGCAAAATAGGTCTTCCTTTCACAAAGTTGAAAGTCAGAGTGAGAAAAAAGGTGGGGGCTTTCATCATTTGGGAAAAAAATAGTTCTAAACCAATGAAAAGTGTTATTTTTAGGTCACCTGACCTAGCCTTACATCATTAGGAAACCAAAAGTGAAATGAACCAATGAAAAGTTGTATTAACAAGTCACATGACCTGTTACGCTTATGTTACGCGCTGCGGAACGCGCCCCGGATCGCTTCCGGGGAGCTGCGCTTCGCGCCTCGGTTCGCGCTCCGGAGCACTTCCGGGTGCGCTAACGCGGCGCGTCATAAGACGCATTACGCGGCAACGCGATACGTCGCGCTTTAGCGACGCGCCCCGGATCGCTTCCGGGGAGCTGCGCTTCGCATCTCAGTTCGCGTACCGGAGCACTTCCGGGTGCACTAACGCGGCGCGTCATAAGACGCATTACGCGACAACGTGATACGTCGCGCTTCCGCGACGCGTCACGATGTTGATTTCTAACGCGGCAGTTGCGCAAACGGAACGTTTACCGGTTCGCGGACCGGGTCGCGGCACCAAATTGAGCTAACGGGAAGCTTCCCGGTTCGCGAACCGGGAGCGAACAAAAAAAATAATAATAAAAAAATTATTAATAAACATATAAAATATATTTTTTGATTTAAAGAAGAATACATTTTACAGCTATAGATATTAGCTTTTAAAAAACCAATCAAATTCACTGAAAAAACCATAGGTTATATACCATATATAGTTAGGAATTAGCATTTACAAAACCTTGAAAATTCACTGAAAAAATCATAGGTTATAGACCATATATAGTTAGGAATTAGCATTTAAAAAAACTTTTTTTACTCACACAAAACCATTGAAATTCCATATATAGTTAGTTGTACTAACTATATATCGCGCAACCGCAATCCACTGCTGATCATGTCACATATTACATCATTCATGACATGGTCAGTGACATCACTGATGACATCACTGATGACATCTCAAATGACATCACTGATGACATCACTGATGACATCTCAAATGACATCACTGATGACATCTCAAATGACATCACTGATGACATCACTGATGACATCTCAAATGACATCACTGATGACATCACTGATGACTACATCCAGTGACTGTATGTTTCTGTAAAGTTAAAATATGTCTTACATATTGAAGAATGAGTGGAGGTATAAGTGTCTGGATGAAGGATTTATTAGGTGCATGATTGACTGTATGAGTGAGTGAATAAATGTGTGTCACTGAGTGCATGAGTTAGTGACTAAACTGTTTTAATTTGTGCATCATTATGTCTGTTGTTCTGTAAACTGCTGCATGTGTTGATCAGTAGCTATAGGAGTAAGTATATGGGTTATTAATTGGTTGCCCAAGTATTTGTATGAGAGACTGAGTGTGTGTGTGTGGGTGGCTGGGATGTGTATGACTCTGTGCATAGATGTGTGAGCAGTTGATTCACTAGATGTATGGGTTCAAAAGTGCATGTGGAAACACCTGTATGGGCGGTTGACTGAGTGCATTGGTGAGTGAATGGATATCTCAGTGCTACATGTCAAAGTAAGTACATATGTAAAACACAGTACATGTGACATTTGACATATATAAATAACTGTGCATAAGAGCCAGTGAATGTGTGAGTGGCTGTATGGATCATTGTGTACTTGTATCAGGCATTGTAAAAGAGAGTAAACATGTGTTAGTATATGTTTGAATAAGTAAGGTGTGTATAACTGTATAGTTGAGGAAATGGAGGTGTGATTGATTCTTTGCATGACTGACTAAGTGTGTGAATAATTCCATGGATGAGTGACAGTCTGTGAGTGTCTGTTTACACTGAGTGTATCTAAGGTTATATTAGAGTCTGAAGAGGTTCATCGTATTATCACATGAATGATGTCATCAGTGATGTGATCAGTAATGTCAAATGAGATGTCATCAGTGATGTCATCAGTGATGTCATTTGAGATGTCATCAGTGATGTCATCAGTGATGTCATTTGAGATGTCATCAGTGATGTCATTTGAGATGTCATCAGTGATGTCATCAGTGATGTCATTTGAGATGTCATCAGTGATTTCATCAGTGATGTCACTGACCATGTCATGAATGATGTAATATGTGACATGATCAGCAGTGGATTGCGGGTGCGCGATATATAGTTAGTACAACTAACTATATATGGAATTTCAATGGTTTTGTGTGAGTAAAAAAAGGTTTTTTAAATGCTAATTCCTAACTATATATGGTCTATAACCTATGGTTTTTTCAGTGAATATATATATATATATACATATATATATATATATATCTCTATATATTACCTACTGGCGGTTGCCAGTAGGTAGTTATAGTTAGGATTGGCTACCATAGGAAATCCTTCAACATTCTATTGGGAATAACTCTGGCGCCGGTTGAGTAATTTGCGTGTAATTTTCCAAACTTTTGGCCAGCTCCGCTCCGCTCCTTCCCTGGAAGTTTCGGGGGGATTTGTGGAGTGGGGGCTGAGAAAAAAGGGGGGTCCCAAAACGTGTTTTCCCCATGTTAATTTCCAAGGACGGTCTGACAAGTCTACAGCCCGAACCGCTGAACGGAATTACGCCAAACTTGGCAAAATTGTAGGGACTGGTACGCAGATGTGCCTTTGCTATATTTGGTGAAAATTGCTCCAATGGTTTTTTTGAAAATTAACTTCAAAAACACCTATATATATATATAGGCGCTCTCCGAGCGCTCACAGGTGCGGGTACCGGGCAGCGCACCCGGCGCGCTACGGAGTTGATTGGCTGTTGGGTGTCTGTCAACATTCTAAACAGTCCGGAGAGTCCGCCATCTTGTGTCTTGGTAGAATCGAGACACAAGAGGTGAAAAAGAAAGGGGGAAATAATTAAAAGGGGGCAGAGTAGACACCCCCTGACCCCCTAGGTTTTCTGAGGGGGGTCTAGAAGGACCCTGAAGGGCAAAAACCTTTTTTTATTTTTTTTATTTTCGCAGGGTAAGCGTTGGGTGCGTTCCCAGGTGCGCTCTCCGGTACGCGCACCCTGAGCGCACCACGGGGAAAAACAGTGCAAGAAAATACAGTGAAAAAATAATTTAGAGTGCTTAGAGGTAGGGTAGCTCTGAAAAGAGCTGTTGTGTTATGTGGGTGTTTTTTGTACCTACAAGTAGGTACCAATGCAGAGTATTATATTCAAGAGGAAAACTCTATTCCCCTCATCTGTAAAATGCACACCATCTCTCCTATAGATGTCTTGCATGTTGTAACGCAAGTTGTTGTGGTAAATGGACCCCATACCATAGTCTCTGAGGAAAGCAGAAACGGATTTATTCACATGTTTCCTTGCTTTCTCAATCTGTGGACAAAATTGGTTGGACCAGTTCCATTTTTGCCTTTGGCATATATTAGAAAATGCCAAAGCAGTTTTTGGAAAAAGTGACATCAATTGCCCAAAGATGTCCTTTAAAAGCATTTCCAGACCTACCCCAATCAAAGTGCCCAGGTCATTTCCACCACAGTGCACAATTATAAGGTCAGGGTGTGGTAAATGCATAAAGGATTTTACCAATGGTATCAATTGGTGACTTCTCAATCCTCTCTGTCCAATCCATACAATGTCCACATTTGGTAAATCAAGGTTGTAAATACCTCTGTTAGCTGCATATTTTTTACTCCAGTGGACAAAGCTATGACCCACAAACCAGACTGTTGGCATCTTGAAGGTAGATGTGCTTGTATTCACATGAGTTGTGGAAATGAAATGGCAGTTTGAAAGTAGGAGTTATGTAAAAAAGTGGTTGAGATTCAGTGCACTTGAAAATCAAAAAATGATTGGTGCTTTCTTAACATTCTCCACTGAAAACTAGGGTGCATGCTTTTGTTTTTTGAAAGAAGTCATTATAATGGTTGAGGAAAAGTCATTTCAAGAAACATTGCACATGATTAGCTGGTACATTGAGTGGTCATACACCCTTGCTGCATTTTTTTGCAACATAGTATGATAAACTTCTGAACTGTGTGCTGGGTGAGGAGGGAGTTACCATGGTAACAGGGGAATGAGCACTGGGGGGATGGGTGAATGTTATGTGACTTTCAAAGTGTTCAAAAGTACAACCAATTAAAATGTGCAGTTTCTTACTCCACTTCATTAACTCCTTCTCTTTCTTCCTCTGTCCTCTTTGTTCTACACTCCCCTTCCCTCAATCTCTCTCTGTTAGTCTCATTCTCTCCGTCCCCTTAGTTTCTCACTCCTCTTCTGTCACGCTCACTGCCTATAACTCAGACATACTCCTACACTCGCCTTCTTTCAGACCTTCTCCTTTACTTTCCTTCCTCTCTCTTCCCATCCTTCGCTCCTTCACTCTTTTCCCTTCCCTTACTCTCCTTACTCTACTTCACTAATTCCTTCTCTTATTCCTTCTGTCCTCTTACTTCTACACTTCCCTTCCCTCATTCTGTCTCTGTTAGCCTCATTCTCTCCGTCCCTTTAGTCTCTCACTCCTCTTCTGTCACGTTCACTCCCTATAACTCAGCCATACTCCCACACTCACCTTCTTTCAGACCTTAACCTTTACTTTCCTTCCTGTCTCTTTCCTTCTTTTGCTCCTTTACTCTTTTCTATTCCCTTACTCTCCTAACTCCACTTCACTAACTCCTTCTGTTTCTGTCCTCTAACTTACTCACTCCCCTTCTCTCACTCTCTCTCTGTTACCCACATTCTCTCCTTCCTCTTAGTCTCTCATTCCTCTTCTATCACGCTCACTCCCTATAACTGAGCCATACTCCCACACTCACCTTCTTCCAGAGCTTCTCCTTTACTTTCCTTCCTCTCACTTCCCTTTCTTTACTCCTTCACTGTTTTCCCTTCCCTTACTCTCCTTACTCCACTTCACTAATTCCTTCTCTTACTCCCTCTGTCCTCTTACTTCTACACTCCCCTTCCCTCACTCTCTCTCTGTTACCCACATTCTCTCCGTCCTCTTAGTCTCTTACTCCTCTTCTATCACGCTCACTCCCTATAACTGAGCCATACTCCCACACTCACCTTCTTTCAGACCTTCTCCTTCACTTTCCTTCCTCTCACTTCTCTTTCTTTACACCTTCACTGTTTTCCCTTCCCTTACTCTCCTTACTCCACTTCACTATTTCCTTCTCTTACTCCCTCTGTCCTGTTACTTCTACACTCCTCTTACCTCATTCTCTCTCTGTGAGCCTCATTCTCTCTGACCCCTTAGTCTGTCACTCCTATTCTATCACACTAACTCCCTATAACACAGCCACACTCCCTCACTTATGTTTCTTTCCTCTCTCACTCAGGGCCTCATTTATGAGAAATGACGCATCGCTGCGTGAAAGCAGCGATGCATCACTTCTCAGTGCGCTCTCCTTGCAACATTCCTGATGCGTCATATTTAATGTATGACGCATTATGTCGCAAGGAGTTACAGATATGTCAGTATTTCTGACGTATCTGTAAGCGCAAAAGTGATGCATTGCTGGAGTGTGTCGCAAAAGTGACGCAACTCCAGCAATGCATCCTTTCACATGGGGCCAGCCCCATGTGAAAGGGCCTGCGTCAGTCTTACGCCTGCTGTGAGGCAGGCACAAGATTTTGACGCAACGGCGTCCTAAAAGTGACGCAGTGAAATCTCATGGATTTCACTGCGTCACTTCTACGACTCTTCCTTGCGTCAATACGCCCCCTTTGCATACATTACACCTGGCGCAGGTATAATGTGGTGCAGGGGTTTAAAAAGTGACGCATCTACTTAGATGCGTCACTTTGTAAATATGACTCAACAAGGTGCATTTTTTACACCACTGGTACGTCACAAAAAGTGACGCACCGGCGGCGTAAAAGTGACGCATGGCCTCATAAACGAGGCCTTCGGTGTTCTACTCACACTTTTTCTTTCACTTTCTCTGTCTCTTCACTCCCTTACTCACCTTGTCTCACACTCACTTGTCTTTATCCAGTCTGTATCTCCACTCTTTCCTAAACATCACTGCTCTTTTCTTACCCTTCCACACCCACGTTCCTTTACTACATTTTCTTCACTTATCGTCATTCCCCATGTTCACTCTCCTTCTCCTCACTCTCCTTCCCCACACTCACCTTCTTTCAGTCCCCCTACTTCACTTCCCTTCCCCTCTCGTCCCTTTCTTTGCTTTCTCGCTCATTTTCCTCTCCTCTCTCACTGCACTCCACTTCAGTTACTCTTTTTCATTTTTTTAAGAATACAGCTCTTTTTTAAGAATTGGAGGTAGTTCTAAAAATAACTTTTTTTTCTTCTTTTTTTGTTTTTTTCAACAAAAACAAAAACAGGGAATGGCAAACTGCGCAACAGGAGCAAAAAAAAATAATCAAAATTAGGGCTGGGGTGGTTCTCTATTGCTCGAACAATGATCATAACACTTTGTTCCCCATAACAAAGAAGTTGATCACAATGTCTGCATTTAATTGTGGCTTCATTAAAAACAGGCTGAATATTTGGGATCAGCTCTTCTGGTCGCCCCCTCACCAATACAGTTGCTCCTCCAGTTGAAGTAGAGGCACCATCCCTTGAAGCCTCTCGTGCCAGAGCCCTGACACTCTCCCGGGCATAGTTTTGGGGATGTCGGCGTTGAACATGGCGAATCAGAGTTGAATTTCCGAAACTGTACTTTATTGTGGGGTCTCCTCGGGAAAGTACAGTTTGGCAGATTTTGCATTCAACATTTGGTGCATTTACTTTTTTATGTCCCTCAGGTATAGAAAAAAATTCCAAATAAAATGTTCTTTCACCTTCTGCTGAGGAGGGTCTTCATCAATGAAACCATCTGAACCCTCACTGCTGCTGGATGGTCTGGCAGCCATTCTATCCACAATTGTTAGCACAGAAAAAAAGAGGTCTTGCTCTCACCAAAGTGATGTCATCAGTGATGTCACTGACCATGTCATGAATGATGTAATATGTGACATCATCAGCAGTGGATTGCGGGCGCGCGAGTTATAGTGAGTCCAACTAACTATAACGTGGGAATTTCAATGGCTTTGTATGAGTAAAATGTTCAGCTAACTATTACTGGTGTGAAACCTATGGTTTTTTCAGTGAATTTCAAAGGTTTTTTAAATGCTAATTCCTAACTATAACGATTGTGAAACCTATGTTTATTAGTGAATATATATATAGATAAGCATTTATACACTCTATTTTGTAAGAGACATGTATTTTACACCGTACTTATAACGCAAGTGTTTCTACTATGTTCATGGTCATGTGACCAAGCAGGTCTGGTCAATCAGGGGGTGTGTTCACTATTTCACAGCATATAAAAATCTGAAAAGTATGTAACCACTTTCATTGTGATCAAGGGCCTACGGGCCCGAAACGCGTCATTGCTGCTGTTGCCTACCTGCGCCATTAAATACATCTAAGGCCAGATCCAGTGGTCCGTCTCCTTTGTTTGCTTCGCCGATCGATTGGATTGGAGGTGGCTTGGTGAGTTCTTTTGTGTATATATATATATATATATATATCAATGCTCGAAGGTGTCCACCTTTGAGTAGCACGCGAACAGCAGCTTGGTTAATGTATAGGTGAGGACGGGGATCCACTCGTAGACGCCGCTCCGTAAGGGATCTGCCCGACGCGTTTCGAAGCTCCATTTGCTTCTCTTCAGGGGCTTTAACGGAAGCGGTGTGCGCAACCGCCGACCCACTTCCCCATTTTATATATAACACACCCACCGATGGGAGGCTCAAATGAGACTGTGCATTCTGGGAAGTGTGGTCCGGGAAGCACACAATCAAGTCCTGTATGGACTCCACAAGTGGGCCCGTCCTCGATTCCAAGTACGACTGCTGCTTCACTTTAGTGACCCACAGGGTGCCGGGGTGGTGCATACTCCGCGGCTGGACGGCCGCGTATAAATCAATGCTCGAAGGTGTCCACCTTTGAGTAGCACGCGAACAGCAGCTTGGTTAATGTATAGGTGAGGACGGGGATCCACTCGTAGACGCCGCTCCGTAAGGGATCTGCCCGACGCGTTTCGAAGCTCCATTTGCTTCTCTTCAGGGGCTTTAACGGAAGCGGTGTGCGCAACCGCCGACCCACTTCCCCATTTTATATATAACACACCCACCGATGGGAGGCTCAAATGAGACTGTGCATTCTGGGAAGTGTGGTCCGGGAAGCACACAATCAAGTCCTGTATGGACTCCACAAGTGGGCCCGTCTTCGATTCCAAGTACGACTGCTGCTTCACTTTAGTGACCCCCAGGGTGCCGGGGTGGTGCATACTCCGCGGCTGGACGGCCGCGTATAAATCAATGCTCGAAGGTGTCCACCTTTGAGTAGCACGCGAACAGCAGCTTGGTTAATGTATAGGTGAGGACGGGGATCCACTCGTAGACGCCGCTCCGTAAGGGATCTGCCCGACGCGTTTCGAAGCTCCATTTGCTTCTCTTCAGGGGCTTTAATGGAAGCGGTGTGCGCAACCGCCGACCCACTTCCCCATTTTATATATAACACACCCACCGATGGGAGGCTCAAATGAGACTGTGCATTCTGGGAAGTGTGGTCCGGGAAGCACACAATCAAGTCCTGTATGGACTCCACAAGTGGGCCCGTCCTCGATTCCAAGTACGACTGCTGCTTCACTTTAGT
This sequence comes from Lissotriton helveticus, assembly GCF_964261635.1. Taxonomy (NCBI): domain Eukaryota; kingdom Metazoa; phylum Chordata; class Amphibia; order Caudata; family Salamandridae; genus Lissotriton; species Lissotriton helveticus. The sequence continues at coordinate 2,012,647,418 of NC_136063.1, read as the reverse complement.
GACCCCCAGGGTGCCGGGGTGGTGCATACTCCGCAGCTGGTCGGCCGCGTATAAATCAATGCTCGAAGGTGTCCACCTTTGAGTAGCACGCGAACAGCAGCTTGGTTAATGTATAGGTGAGGACGGGGATCCACTCGTAGACGCCGCTCCGTAAGGGATCTGCCCGACGCGTTTCGAAGCTGCATTTGCTTCTCTTCAGGGGCTTTAACGGAAGCGGTGTGCGCAACCGCCGACCCACTTCCCCATTTTATATATAACACACCCACCGATGGGAGGCTCAAATGAGACTGTGCATTCTGGGAAGTGTGGTCCGGGAAGCACACAATCAAGTCCTGTATGGACTCCACAAGTGGGCCCGTCCTCGATTCCAAGTACGACTGCTGCTTCACTTTAGTGACCCCCAGGGTGCCGGGGTGGTGCATACTCCGCGGCTGGACGGCCGCGTATAAATCAATGCTCGAAGGTGTCCACCTTTGAGTAGCATGCGAACAGCAGCTTGGTTAATGTATAGGTGAGGACGGGGATCCACTCGTAGACGCAGCTCCGTAAGGGATCTGCCCGACGCGTTTCGAAGCTCCATTTGCTTCTCTTCAGGGGCTTTAACGGAAGCGGTGTGCGCAACCGCCGACCCACTTCCCCATTTTATATATAACACACCCACTGATGGGAGGCTCAAATGAGACTGTGCATTCTGGGAAGTGTGGTCCGGGAAGCACACAATCAAGTCCTGTATGGACTCCACAAGTGGGCCCGTCCTCGATTCCAAGTACGACTGCTGCTTCATTTTAGTGACCCCCAGGGTGCCGGGGTGGTGCATACTCCGCGGCTGGACGGCAGTGTATAAATCAATGCTCGAAGGTGTCCACCTTTAAGTAGCACGCGAACAGCAGCTTGGTTAATGTATAGGTGAGGACGGGGATCCACTCGTAGACGCCGCTCCGTAAGGGATCTGCCCGACGCGTTTCGAAGCTCCATTTGCTTCTCTTCAGGGGCTTTAACGGAAGCGGTGTGCGCAACCGTCGACCCACTTCCCCATTTTATATATAACACACCCACCGATGGGAGGCTCAAATGAGACTGTGCATTCTGGGAAGTGTGGTCCGGGAAGCACACAATCAAGTCCTGTATGGACTCCACAAGTGGGCCCGTCCTCGATTCCAAGTACGACTGCTGCTTCACTTTAGTGACCCCCAGGGTGCCGGGGTGGTGCATACTCCGCGGCTGGACGGCCGCGTATAAATCAATGCTCGAAGGTGTCCACCTTTGAGTAGCACGCGAACAGCAGCTTGGTTAATGTATAGGTGAGGACGGGGATCCACTCGTAGACGCCGCTCCGTAAGGGATCTGCCCGACGCGTTTCGAAGCTCCATTTGCTTCTCTTCAGGGGCTTTAACGGAAGCTTCCGTTAAAGCCCCTGAAGAGAAGCAGATGGAGCTTCGAAACGCGTCGGGCAGATCCATTACGGAGCGGCGTCTACGAGCGGATCCCCGTCCTCACCTACACATAAATAAAGCTGCTGCTTGCGTGCTACTCATAAGGTGGACAACCTTGGAGCGTGAATCTATATGCGGCAGTCCAGCCGCAGAGTATGCACCACCCCGTTAACGTGGGGGTCACGGCAGTGAAGTAGCAGCCGTACATGGGATCGAGGACGGGCCCACTCATGGAGTCCATACAGGACTTGATTGTGTGCTTTCCGCACTACACTTCCCAGAAGTCTCATTGGAGCCTCCCATTGGCGGGTGAGTTATATGAAATTGGAGAAGTGTAACGGGTGCGCACACCGCTTCCGTTAAAGCCCCTGAAGAGAAGCAGATGGAGCTTCGAAACGCGTCGGGCAGATCCATTACGGAGCGGCGTCTACGAGCGGATCCCCGTCCTCACCTACACATAAATAAAGCTGCTGCTCGCGTGCTACTCATAAGGTGGACAACCTTGGAGCGTGAATCTATATGCGGCAGTCCAGCCGCAGAGTATGCACCACCCCGTTAACGTGGGGGTCACGGCAGTGAAGTAGCAGCCGTACATGGGATCGAGGACGGGCCCACTCGTGGAGTCCATACAGGACTTGATTGTGTGCTTTCCGCACTACACTTCCCAGAAGTCTCATTGGAGCCTCCCATTGGCGGGTGAGTTATATGAAATTGGAGAAGTGTAACGGGTGCGCACACCGCTTCCGTTAAAGCCCCTGAAGAGAAGCAGATGGAGCTTCGAAACGCGTCGGGCAGATCCATTACGGAGCGGCGTCTACGAGCGGATCCCCGTCCTCACCTACACATAAATAAAGCTGCTGCTCGCGTGCTACTCATAAGGTGGACAACCTTGGAGCGTGAATCTATATGCGGCAGTCCAGCCGCAGAGTATGCACCACCCCGTTAACGTGGGGGTCACGGCAGTGAAGTAGCAGCCATACATGGGATCGAGGACGGGCCCACTCGTGGAGTCCATACAGGACTTGATTGTGTGCTTTCCGCACTACACTTCCCAGAAGTCTCATTGGAGCCTCCCATTGGCGGGTGAGTTATATGAAATTGGAGAAGTGTAACGGGTGCGCACACCGCTTCCGTTAAAGCCCCTGAAGAGAAGCAGATGGAGCTTCGAAACGCGTCGGGCAGATCCATTACGGAGCGGCGTCTACGAGCGGATCCCCGTCCTCACCTACACATAAATAAAGCTGCTGCTCGCGTGCTACTCATAAGGTGGAAAACCTTGGAGCGTGAATCTATATGCGGCAGTCCAGCCGCAGAGTATGCACCACCCCGTTAACGTGGGGGTCACGGCAGTGAAGTAGCAGCCGTACATGGGATCGAGGACGGGCCCACTCGTGGAGTCCATACAGGACTTGATTGTGTGCTTTCCGCACTACACTTCCCAGAAGTCTCATTGGAGCCTCCCATTGGCGGGTGAGTTATATGAAATTGGAGAAGTGTAACGGGTGCGCACACCGCTTCCGTTAAAGCCCCTGAAGAGAAGCAGATGGAGCTTCGAAACGCGTCGGGCAGATCCATTACGGAGCGGCGTCTACGAGCGGATCCCCGTCCTCACCTACACATAAATAAAGCTGCTGCTCGCGTGCTACTCATAAGGTGGACAACCTTGGAGCGTGAATCTATATGCGGCAGTCCAGCCGCAGAGTATGCACCACCCCGTTAACGTGGGGGTCACGGCAGTGAAGTAGCAGCCGTACATGGGATCGAGGACGGGCCCACTCGTGGAGTCCATACAGGACTTGATTGTGTGCTTTCCGCACTACACTTCCCAGAAGTCTCATTGGAGCCTCCCATTGGCGGGTGAGTTATATGAAATTGGAGAAGTGTAACGGGTGCGCACACCGCTTCCGTTAAAGCCCCTGAAGAGAAGCAGATGGAGCTTGGAAACGCGTCGGGCAGATCCATTACGGAGCGGCGTCTACGAGCGGATCCCCGTCCTCACCTACACATAAATAAAGCTGCTGCTCGCGTGCTACTCATAAGGTGGACAACCTTGGAGCGTGAATCTATATGCGGCAGTCCAGCCGCAGAGTATGCACCACCCCGTTAACGTGGGGATCACGGCAGTGAAGTAGCAGCCGTACATGGGATCGAGGACGGGCCCACTCGTGGAGTCCATACAGGACTTGATTGTGTGCTTTCCGCACTACACTTCCCAGAAGTCTCATTGGAGCCTCCCATTGGCGGGTGAGTTATATGAAATTGGAGAAGTGTAACGGGTGCGCACACCGCTTCCGTTAAAGCCCCTGAAGAGAAGCAGATGGAGCTTGGAAACGCGTCGGGCAGATCCATTACGGAGCGGCGTCTACGAGCGGATCCCCGTCCTCACCTACACATAAATAAAGCTGCTGCTCGCGTCCTACTCATAAGGTGGACAACCTTGGAGCGTGAATCTATATGCGGCAGTCCAGCCGCAGAGTATGCACCACCCCGTTAACGTGGGGGTCACGGCAGTGAAGTAGCAGCCGTACATGGGATCGAGGACGGGCCCACTCGTGGAGGTCATACAGGACTTGATTGTGTGCTTTTCGCACTACACTTCCCAGAAGTCTCATTGGAGCCTCCCATTGGCGGGTGAGTTATATGAAATTGGAGAAGTGTAACGGGTGCGCACACCGCTTCCGTTAAAGCCCCTGAAGAGAAGCAGATGGAGCTTCGAAACGCGTCGGGCAGATCCATTACGGAGCGGCGTCTACGAGCGGATCCCCGTCCTCACCTACACATAAATAAAGCTGCTGCTCGCGTGCTACTCATAAGGTGGACAACCTTGGAGCGTGAATCTATATGCGGCAGTCCAGCCGCAGAGTATGCACCACCCCGTTAACGTGGGGGTCACGGCAGTGAAGTAGCAGCCGTACATGGGATCGAGGACGGGCCCACTCGTGGAGTCCATACAGGACTTGATTGTGTGCTTTCCGCACTACACTTCCCAGAAGTCTCATTGGAGCCTCCCATTGGCGGGTGAGTTATATGAAATTGGAGAAGTGTAATGGGTGCGCACACCGCTTCCGTTAAAGCCCCTGAAGAGAAGCAGATGGAGCTTCGAAACGCGTCGGGCAGATCCATTACGGAGCGGCGTCTACGAGCGGATCCCCGTCCTCACCTACACATAAATAAAGCTGCTGCTCGCGTGCTACTCATAAGGTGGACAACCTTGGAGCGTGAATCTATATGCGGCAGTCCAGCCGCAGAGTATGCACCACCCCGTTAACGTGGGGGTCACGGCAGTGAAGTAGCAGCCGTACATGGGATCGAGGACGGGCCCACTCGTGGAGTCCATACAGGACTTGATTGTGTGCTTTCCGCACTACACTTCCCAGAAGTCTCATTGGAGCCTCCCATTGGCGGGTGAGTTATATGAAATTGGAGAAGTGTAACGGGTGCGCACACCGCTTCCGTTAAAGCCCCTGAAGAGAAGCAGATGGAGCTTCGAAACGCGTCGGGCAGATCCATTACGGAGCGGCGTCTACGAGCGGATCCCCGTCCTCACCTACACATAAATAAAGCTGCTGCTCGCGTGCTACTCATAAGGTGGACAACCTTGGAGCGTGAATCTATATGCGGCAGTCCAGCCGCAGAGTATGCACCACCCCGTTAACGTGGGGGTCACGGCAGTGAAGTAGCAGCCGTACATGGGATCGAGGACGGGCCCACTCGTGGAGTCCATACAGGACTTGATTGTGTGCTTTCCGCACTACACTTCCCAGAAGTCTCATTGGAGCCTCCCATTGGCGGGTGAGTTATATGAAATTGGAGAAGTGTAACGGGTGCGCACACCGCTTCCGTTAAAGCCCCTGAAGAGAAGCAGATGGAGCTTCGAAACGCGTCGGGCAGAGCCATTACGGAGCGGCGTCTACGAGCGGATCCCCGTCCTCACCTACACATAAATAAAGCTGCTGCTCGCGTGCTACTCATAAGGTGGACAACCTTGGAGCGTGAATCTATATGCGGCAGTCCAGCCGCAGAGTATGCACCACCCCGTTAACGTGGGGGTCACGGCAGTGAAGTAGCAGCCGTACATGGGATCGAGGACGGGCCCACTCGTGGAGTCCATACAGGACTTGATTGTGTGCTTTCCGCACTACACTTCCCAGAAGTCTCATTGGAGCCTCCCATTGGCGGGTGAGTTATATGAAATTGGAGAAGTGTAACGGGTGCGCACACCGCTTCCGTTAAAGCCCCTGAAGAGAAGCAGATGGAGCTTCGAAACGCGTCGGGCAGATCCATTACGGAGCGGCGTCTACGAGCGGATCCCCGTCCTCACCTACACATAAATAAAGCTGCTGCTCGCGTGCTACTCATAAGGTGGACAACCTTGGAGCGTGAATCTATATGCGGCAGTCCAGCCGCAGAGTATGCACCACCCCGTTAACGTGGGGGTCACGGCAGTGAAGTAGCAGCCGTACATGGGATCGAGGACGGGCCCACTCGTGGAGTCCATACAGGACTTGATTGTGTGCTTTCCGCACTACACTTCACAGAAGTCTCATTGGAGCCTCCCATTGGCGGGTGAGTTATATGAAATTGGAGAAGTGTAACGGGTGCGCACACCGCTTCTGTTAAAGCCCCTGAAGAGAAGCAGATGGAGCTTCGAAACGCGTCGGGCAGATCCTTTACAGAGCGGCGTCTACGAGCGGATCCCCGTCCTCACCTACACATAAATAAAGCTGCTGCTCGCGTGCTACTCATAAGGTGGACAACCTTGGAGCGTGAATCTATATGCGGCAGTCCAGCCGCAGAGTATGCACCACCCCGTTAACGTGGGGGTCACGGCAGTGAAGTAGCAGCCGTACATGGGATCGAGGACGGGCCCACTCGTGGAGTCCATACAGGACTTGATTGTGTGCTTTCCGCACTACACTTCCCAGAAATCTCATTGGAGCCTCCCATTGGCGGGTGAGTTATATGAAATTGGAGAAGTGTAACGGGTGCGCACACCGCTTCCGTTAAAGCCCCTGAAGAGAAGCAGATGGAGCTTCGAAACGCGTCGGGCAGATCCATTACGGAGCGGCGTCTACGAGCGGATCCCCGTCCTCACCTACACATAAATAAAGCTGCTGCTCGCGTGCTACTCATAAGGTGGACAACCTTGGAGCGTGAATCTATATGCGGCAGTCCAGCCGCAGAGTATGCACCACCCCGTTAACGTGGGGGTCACGGCAGTGAAGTAGCAGCCGTACATGGGATCGAGGACGGGCCCACTCGTGGAGTCCATACAGGACTTGATTGTGTGCTTTCCGCACTACACTTCCCAGAAGTCTCATTGGAGCCTCCCATTGGCGGGTGAGTTATATGAAATTGGAGAAGTGTAACGGGTGCGCACACCGCTTCCGTTAAAGCCCCTGAAGAGAAGCAGATGGAGCTTCGAAACGCGTCGGGCAGAGCCATTACGGAGCGGCGTCTACGAGCGGATCCCCGTCCTCACCTACACATAAATAAAGCTGCTGCTCGCGTGCTACTCATAAGGTGGACAACCTTGGAGCGTGAATCTATATGCGGCAGTCCAGCCGCAGAGTATGCACCACCCCGTTAACGTGGGGGTCACGGCAGTGAAGTAGCAGCCGTACATGGGATCGAGGACGGGCCCACTCGTGGAGTCCATACAGGACTTGATTGTGTGCTTTCCGCACTACACTTCCCAGAAGTCTCATTGGAGCCTCCCATTGGCGGGTGAGTTATATGAAATTGGAGAAGTGTAACGGGTGCGCACACCGCTTCCGTTAAAGCCCCTGAAGAGAAGCAGATGGAGCTTCGAAACGCGTCGGGCAGATCCATTACGGAGCGGCGTCTACGAGCGGATCCCCGTCCTCACCTACACATAAATAAAGCTGCTGCTCGCGTGCTACTCATAAGGTGGACAACCTTGGAGCGTGAATCTATATGCGGCAGTCCAGCCGCAGAGTATGCACCACCCCGTTAACGTGGGGGTCACGGCAGTGAAGTAGCAGCCGTACATGGGATCGAGGACGGGCCCACTCGTGGAGTCCATACAGGACTTGATTGTGTGCTTTCCGCACTACACTTCACAGAAGTCTCATTGGAGCCTCCCATTGGCGGGTGAGTTATATGAAATTGGAGAAGTGTAACGGGTGCGCACACCGCTTCTGTTAAAGCCCCTGAAGAGAAGCAGATGGAGCTTCGAAACACGTCGGGCAGATCCTTTACAGAGCGGCGTCTACGAGCGGATCCCCGTCCTCACCTACACATAAATAAAGCTGCTGCTCGCGTGCTACTCATAAGGTGGACAACCTTGGAGCGTGAATCTATATGCGGCAGTCCAGCCGCAGAGTATGCACCACCCCGTTAACGTGGGGGTCACGGCAGTGAAGTAGCAGCCGTACATGGGATCGAGGACGGGCCCACTCGTGGAGTCCATACAGGACTTGATTGTGTGCTTTCCGCACTACACTTCCCAGAAGTCTCATTGGAGCCTCCCATTGGCGGGTGAGTTATATGAAATTGGAGAAGTGTAACGGGTGCGCACACCGCTTCCGTTAAAGCCCCTGAAGAGAAGCAGATGGAGCTTCGAAACGCGTCGGGCAGATCCATTACGGAGCGGCGTCTACGAGCGGATCCCCGTCCTCACCTACACATAAATAAAGCTGCTGCTCGCGTGCTACTCATAAGGTGGACAACCTTGGAGCGTGAATCTATATGCGGCAGTCCAGCCGCAGAGTATGCACCACCCCGTTAACGTGGGGGTCACGGCAGTGAAGTAGCAGCCGTACATGGGATCGAGGACGGGCCCACTCGTGGAGTCCATACAGGACTTGATTGTGTGCTTTCCGCACTACACTTCCCAGAAGTCTCATTGGAGCCTCCCATTGGCGGGTGAGTTATATGAAATTGGAGAAGTGTAACGGGTGCGCACACCGCTTCCGTTAAAGCCCCTGAAGAGAAGCAGATGGAGCTTCGAAACGCGTCGGGCAGATCCATTACGGAGCGGCGTCTACGAGCGGATCCCCGTCCTCACCTACACATAAATAAAGCTGCTGCTCGCGTGCTACTCATAAGGTGGACAACCTTGGAGCGTGAATCTATATGCGGCAGTCCAGCCGCAGAGTATGCACCACCCCGTTAACGTGGGGGTCACGGCAGTGAAGTAGCAGCCGTACATGGGATCGAGGACGGGCCCACTCGTGGAGTCCATACATAACTTGATTGTGTGCTTTCCGCACTACACTTCCCAGAAGTCTCATTGGAGCCTCCCATTGGCGGGTGAGTTATATGAAATTGGAGAAGTGTAACGGGTGCGCACACCGCTTCCGTTAAAGCCCCTGAAGAGAAGCAGATGGAGCTTCGAAACGCGTCGGGCAGATCCATTACGGAGCGGCGTCTACGAGCGGATCCCCGTCCTCACCTACACATAAATAAAGCTGCTGCTTGCGTGCTACTCATAAGGTGGACAACCTTGGAGCGTGAATATATATATATATATATATATATATATATATTCACTGAAAAAACCATAGGTTATAGACCATATATAGTTAGGAATTAGCATTTACAAAACCTTGAAAATTCACTGAAAAAACCATAGGTTATACACCATATATAGTTAGGAATTAGCATTTAAAAAACCTTATTTTACTCACACAAAACCATTGAAATTCCATATATAGTTAGTTGTAATAACTATATATCGCGCACCCGCAATCCACTGCTGATCATGTCACATATTACATCATTCATGACATGGTCAGTGACATCACTGATGACATCACTGATGACATCTCAAATGACATCACTGATGACATCACTGATGACATCTCAAATGACATCACTGATGACATCACTGATGACATCACTGATGACATCTCAAATAACATCACTGATGACATCTCAAATGACATCACTGATGACATCACTGATGACATCTCATTTGACATTACTGATCACATCACTGATGACATCATTCATGTGATAATACGATGAACCTCTTCAGACTCTAATATAACCTTATATACACTCAGTGAAAACAGACACTCACAGACTGTCACTCATCCATGGAGTTACTCACACACCTAGTCAGTCATGCAAAGAATCAATCACACCTCCATTTCCTCAACTATACAGTTATACACACCTTACTCATTGAAACATATACTAACACATATTTACTCACTTATACAATCCTGGATACAAGTTCACAATGATCCATACAGCCACTCACACATTCACTGGCTCTTATGCACAGTTATTTATATATGTCAACTCTCACATGTACTGTGTTTTACATATGTACTTACTTTGACATGTAGCACTGAGATATCCATTCACTCACCAATACACTCATGCACACAGTCAACCGCCCATACAGATGTTTCCACATGCACTTTTGAACCCATACACCTAGTGAATCAACTGCTCACACATCTATGCAGAGAGTCATACACCTCCCAGCCACCCATAAACACTCTCAGTCTCCCATACAATTACTTGGGCAACCAATTAATGACCCATATAGTTAATCATATAGCTACTGATCAACACATGCAGCAGTTTACAGAACAACAGACATAATGATGCACAAATTAAGACAGTTTAGTCACTAACCCATGCACTCAGTGAGACACATTTAATCACTCACTCATACAGTCAGTCATGCACCTACTAAATCCTTTGTTCAGACACTTATACATCCACTCATTCTTCAATATGTAAGACATATTTTAACTTTACAGAAACATACAGTCACTGGATGTTGTCATCAGTGATGTCATCAGTGATGTCATTTGAGATGTCATCAGTGATGTCATCAGTGATGTCATTTGAGATGTCATCAGTGATGTCATCAGTGATGTCACTGACCATGTCATGAATGATGTAATATGGGACATGATCAGCAGTGGATTGCGGGTGCGCGATATATAGTTAGTACAACTAACTATATATGGAATTTCAATGGTTTTGTGTGAGTAAAATAAGGTTTTTTAAATGCTAATTCCTAACTATATATGGTGTATAACCTATGGTTTTTTCAGTGAATTTTCAAGGTTTTGTAAATGCTAATTCCTAACTATATATGGTCTATAACCTATGGTTTTTTCAGTGAATTTCATTGGTTTTTTAAAAGCTAATATCTATAGCTGTAAAATGTATTCTTCTTTAAATCCAAAAATATATTTTATATGTTTATTAATAATTTTTTTTAAATATTTTTTTTGTTTCGCTCCCGGTCCGCGAACCGGGAAGCTTCCCGTTAGCTCAATTTAAAGCCGCGACCCGGTCCGCGAACCGGTAAGAAATGAACATAGTGACGGTATCGCGTTGCCGCGTAATGCGTCTTATGACGTATTGCGTTAGCGCACCCGGAAGTGCCCCGGGGCGCGGACCGAGGCGCGAAATGCTGCTCCCCGGAAGCGATCCGCGGCGCGTCGCGAAAACGCGACGTATCGCGTTGCCGCGTAATGCGTCTTGTGACGTACCGCGTTAGCGCACCCGGAAGTGCACCGGGGCGCGGACCGAGGCGCGAAGCGCAGCGACCCGGAAGCTATCCGGGGCGCGGACCGGAGCGCGTAACGTAAGCATAACAGGTCATGTGACTTGTTAATAACACTTTTCATTGGTTCATTTCACTTTTGGTTTCATAATGATGTAAGGCTAGGTCAGGTGACCTAAAAATAACACTTTTCATTGGTTGAGAAGTATTGTTTTTCCCAAATGATGAAAACCCCTCCTTCTTTCCTCACTCTGACTTTCATCATTGTGAGAGGAAGACCTTTACTACTATATGAGAAATGGCTTCATTGGTAGCTTCAGCTGGTGGACCCCCACCACCACCTCCACCTCCTCATGGGAAGAGAGGACCACCTCCCCAGGTCATTACCAACACTGAGGAGGAAGATGAAGACATGGATGAGGAGGGAGAAGAACCACAGTTCTTAGAAGAGGTGCCCCGTGTTTCCAGAAAGAAAGCCAGTTTCATCTGGCAGTTTTATTCGATCCCTCGTGGCCAAAAAAAAGTCAATGCGAGGTATGTCACCTGCCGCATATGCAAAGAACAATTATCAAGAGGGACGGACAAGAAATATAGTTACGGAAATCACACAATGCACAGGCACATGACAAGGAAGCATCCACTAAATTACAGCCGGGCGGAAATAAGGGATATGCAGGACAATCCAAGACCAACTCCTGTGGCCAGACCAAGATTACCAATTGCATTAACACCAGAAGAGGCACGGGAAACTGTGCCAAATATACAAGAAAATTTTGGCCACATGATACACTCTTGTATGCACTGTCGTGCGTTGTTAGCGTGTGGCAACATGAGCATCAATGCTATAAACCTGGCGTATGAACACCATGATTGCCCTAACCGCCCCCAGTAATTTTTTTTTTGCTCCTGTTGAGCCCTTTTCAACGCCTGTTTTTTGTTGTTTCCCCCCCAAAAAAACCCAAAAAATATATAAAATCGTTCAAAAAATAAAAAAAAAACTAAAAATGTTCAAAAAATAAAAAAAATATATAAAACAACAAAAATATTTAAAAAAAAGTTCTTTTCAGAACTACCTTCCCTTTCAAAAAAAATTGCTAGAATGTTTAGCACTCTGGCAAGCTCTATTTCTTTTGGTTCACTCCCGGGTTAGCTTCCCGGTACGCGGACCGGGAGCTAACCCAAAATTTTTTTTTTTTTTAAAAAGAGTAAGTATAAGGAAAGTAAACAGAGAGTGATGTTAAAAGAAAGACAGCTATAGGGAGTAAAGAAGAGATACTGTTTAATAGATCTATTTACCGAAGAAAAGACGGAAGAGGGTATAATTGTGAAAAACAAAATAGATAACGAAGTGAAAGAAAAAAAAAGAGAGTATAACATTAACAAAGAAGAGTTTCTTGGAGAATGTGAGTGAATGTTCAAAATAAGATTAAAACATGAGGAATAACAGAGAGAAAAAATAGAAAACAGAAAACAAAAAATAACAGAAAAAGATTAATTGAAACAGCAAAGAAATGTAAGTAACATAGAGCCATATCATCAACATAGGCAATAAAAGTTTTGCAGCTTTTATTGGCAGAAATGTGTCGCTAAAGCTGCTTTTAGCGGCAGAAAACTGCCGCTAAAACCACTTTTGCACCAGTTTTCTGCCAATAAAAAGAGCAATAATTTTATTGGCTGTATTCATAATATGCCCCTTAGTGTGCTTCAACTACACAGAGAAAGCATTATGAACAAGTAGTGATAGAGTGATCAGTCAAAGACACTAAGACTAATAGAGACGGAGTGAGTGAACAAGAGTGAGGAACTATGAGAAGAGAGGGACTGAGAAAAAGAGTGGAAGGAGTTGAGTAAGTAGGTAATAGAGAAAGGAATGAGGGAAGTAGCAAAGGCAGGAAACTGAGGGTTAAAGAAATGAAGCAGTGGAACTAATAGTAGGTGAATGTGATAGAAATGTAACGAAAAGAGTACAAAGCATTTACCTTATAATTGTCGTTAAATTACTCACTTTTTGTTTTTATACTTTCAATCTGTGAAAGAGAGAACAAACATTTCAAAAATATTAAAACATGTATTTAAAAATTACAAAAGACAAGGGAAAAGATTGAAGGACAAACAGTTTTTCAACAACTTTGACACTTACAGAAGCTTCTGCTTCTCCAGGCCCCCTACACAGTCCTAAAGATATACATTTTAAACTAACAGTATCTTGATGCAGATGAAGTGAGGCCTATCTTAAAACATGGTGCATCTTTTGCATTGCTGTTGTCTCAGAAAAGTGTTTTGCTTCAGGATGCCAATAAGATGTGTCCTATCCAGAGGTTTGTTTGAGGTGAGGCCTACTCAGGGTTGCAGATGAAATTTCGAGTTGTTGAAGAGAATAGAGGACATAATACATGTGAAGGTCTACCAATGAAGTGAGTCATGTCCACTGCACTCTTGAACAAAGTCCAAACCTCCTATGTTTCCCTGGACAGACCTAAACTTGATCTGCACAATGTGATTCGTAATGATAGGAAACACAGGTGATGTAATTGAAATACGTGCAATTTATTTTGCTCATTTCACAATCACATCACTTGTGTTTCCTTTGCTTAGGTATCTCATTGTGCAGATGTAGTCTAGCATATGAAAGAATACGCAGAAGTGCAGCACTGCACGCAACAACTTTGACACTTACAGAAGCCTCACCTTCTCCATGCCTCCTACACAGTTCTACATATACATCATAAATGCAAACAGTACAGAATTAATTATACATGTTAAATGGTTTATTTTTGCTGTTCTCAGAATGTATCAAAATTCACTAAAAACAGTGACTTGAAGGTATTCATCATATAACAGCGGGGAAAAAAAAACACAATCAAAATGATTGTGTTTAAAAAACCCATACAACATAAGAAATCAGAATTCAGAACTCCTTAAAGTTAACTTACTTTCCATGACGTCAAAGGATGTCCTATGAACAGCTTACACTCTTTTGTGCTGTTATTACTTTCAGCCCGCCACTTTCTGAAAGAAAATCTCCATAGTTTTTAAAAACATGTTACATGCAATAAATGACTTCTTGCTCTCTACCACAAGTTTCCACAAGGCCAAATCTTGTCAGACCCATTTATAACTCTTGGATTTCTTGTAAGCCAATCCCGTCATTTGGCATTTCCGCAACTTTCAGAATTAAAATGTTGAAGATCATTTTCACAATCCTGGAATAGTAATATCTTCCCCTTCTTGCTCAGTCATGTTCTACATTTCCTATGACACTGATACTGCTTACTATGAAGCAGACTTACACTAACTCTATGACTACTACAATTATTTAATTCTCTACATCACTTTCAATCACAAAGCAATGTAAAACAGTAGACAGCGTTGCAGACTTACATTCCCTCTACTCTATGTTTTGATTGGCTGCTTCAATTAGCTTATAAAAAGAAATAGTTTTTCTGAACTCATTCAAAGTGCATTTATTTCTCCATGACGTCCAGTCTTATGGTTAGAACTTATGTCTCTGAACTACACTTATCCTCAAGGCCAAATTGTGTAGGAGCCATTAGAACTTCTTGAAATTCCACAGAGCACATCCCAAGATTATTTCCCTAAAATTTTGGTTTTAAAAATACCAGGTAAGAGTTTTTAAGGTCATACGGCAATTTTTTTTAAAAAATTAAAACAGAATCGTTGCAGAATGACCAGCCATTTCTAGACTTTAAATAAGCTGTGTAATGTCCTGATGTTATTGAAGGGCCGTCATGATATATAATTGCTGCAGTTACAAAAGTCCTTCCTGATATTGACAACTGCGAAGCTACAAAATTTTTAATTAAAGTTGTCAATTTTGTTCCATCAGGCCTACATCGTTGGAACATTAAAATGACATACTGGCCATATGTTCGTATAAATAATGTGGACATCATTTCAGATTTACATTGGCTACACTCCATGTTGTGATCAGCTGCTTTTACTAGCTTATTAAAGGAGACTGATTTACTGTCTGGCAAAGTTAAATATATAAATCTTTCTGAGTCTACACTAGTAGTACTTGATACCATACAGTTCTCGCAGTCATGCTGCCATTGATAAGAAAGCCCAAACAGCTGATCTACATCTACACCTTCAGCATGCAATACATCAAGCATATACATTAAAAACTCCTGACAATCTTGCTGAATATTTTGAGAGAATTGTGTTTGGCCTGAACATCTGTCTAACAGATTTCGAATTTCAGACACACTTTCTATGTTTCTTCTATCAGTGCTACATTTCTCTAACACAGAATTTAACAAACTGCAAAATCTTTGATCAGAATTGACCACAATCTCTTCTTTTACATTTTCTAGAGAAAACAAAACATTAACCACTACATTAGCATAGCAGTTGACACCAGAACTGTTTTCAAATTGAAAACCAACAACATCTTCAACAGAATCCTTTTTGTTTCTGCTTGTAATTTTAGGTTCATCGACTTTTCGTCTTTTTGCTACAACCTCCCCAGTATTGGTCACATTTCTTCGTTTCCGGCCTACCACACGTTTTTCAAACAAAGGATACTGAGGCAAATGTGACGCATACTCTCTTCTTAACCTATTGTATTCCTTAACACAATCTAGATCCGCACAAATGTTTGTGACATCACACTCAATCAAGTACAATCCCGATAAAGTTCTAACTCGTGACAATGCCACGTATGCCATACCCTCCTTGAACACAGAACTGCCAATATTCACCAATGCACAGTCTACACTTAAACCTTGCGATTTATGGATTGTCACCGCATATGCCAAGCAAACAGGAAACTGCTTACGGCGAACATATAAGTCTTTTACAAGCAAAAATCTAGCAGAGCAACGACCAATTAGCTGTACTTCCTCAATGCCATCAAATTTAATTTTTAAAAATTCAATTCCATCTCTATTTCTGTATTTTACAAAATCAACAACATTACCCATTGATCCATTTACCAGACCTCTTTCAACATGTAAATTCCTTCTTAAAATTATACGGCAGTTCAAGCACACATTCAGAGTCTTTTCAAAACCTGCAGTTTTAGATATACTCTTCTCTAATGAATCCAATTTTGTTTTCAGATTCTCAGACAAAATAATTGTTGATTCCATATGCTCTACTCTGTCAATAGCTTCCAGTTTCACAATCTCTTGCTTTTCTAAATGCAACATTTTGTTGTTGAATTTGGCACATTCTGCAAGAGTTGGCATCAAACATATTCCAGATTTCTTCTCAGTAATTTTCTGAAAAATATTCTCAGGCACAACATCTTGTTCTGGATATAAATTTGTCAGTAATCGTGCATGTAAAGCTTCTTTCCCATGCTCGGTCACTTTTCCAATTCTAACATCTTGTAGAATAGTCTTGTAAACTTCATCCTTCGCCTGACGCATATTTTCATGCAGTTCAGCATAATTGAAGTTTAACCATATATTGACGTTGCCAATGCTCCCTAGGCACTTCCTGGTATCTTCATGCGTGAGCATTTTGAACACAGGTTGCCCTTTCACTGGTGTCAGCTGCAGAAGATCTCCGAAAACAATGATGTGTTTGCCACCAAATAACACATCATACTCTGTTTTGAGAACTTCTTGCATTCTCAAATGCACAAAGGCAAGCATGACATTGGAAACCATGCTTACTTCGTCAATGATAAGAAGTTTCATTTTCCTCAAGATTCTTGAAACTTCAAAACAAGCATCTCCAGATAGCTTGTGATATTGTAATTTGTTGTCATGCTCCACTGGCAGCATCAGTAAACGATGTAAAGTAATCCCTTTAATGTTATGTGCTGCCAGTCCAGTTGGAGCGGTGACAACACAAGACAGCGATGACTCTGTCCTTTCCTGCAAATAGCATGAAATTGCTTTAATGAGGAAACTTTTTCCAGTTCCCGCTTCTCCACTCACGTACAGTCGGACAGGCTTCAACGACGTACATGAGCACTCTTTCTTGTCATGACTTAATCCATGATCAATTTGCATGGTAACTTCGTCATATATTTTCCTCTGCTCAACGTTGAGTTGTCTTTCCAACTCTTCTAAGTTAACCGCATCCTCCTGAGCATGTGCCATGGCTCTTTCCACTTCATTCATGGCAGTGGCAGCTTCATTTTCGATAACAGGTCCTCCTAGTGGATCCTGACTCAATGAAGCAGAACTCTGACTGTCCTGAGAACTGTCTCTGGCAATCTCGGCTGCAATCGTTGCTTCCTGCTCAATTTCCGCATTCAACATTTCTACATATTTGGGAAAAGCAGGACATTCTATGGTCTCCTTGGCGGCATTGAAAGAGTCTTCGTAACAGAGGAAATCTCCAAGCAGTTCCTCTTCTGCACGCCAAGGCTTGAAAAGTTGCAAAAGTGCTAAATAGAAAAACTCCTTTTTTTCAGGAGATTCGCCACTCAATTTTCGATGGTTTACCAAGTGGCATTTTCTTTGCTTGACCAGACATCCCTCACTTCCTATTACAGCATACACTCCTTTCTCAGTATCTTCTTTGATGTTCTTCTTGAATATGTAATTTTGAAGAACCTCATACAGACAAACATTGTCGAGGTGACTGCTTCTATTTGGATAATATGTATCCAACATGTTGGTCTTCAAAATGTCGGTACTGTTTGGCTCCTTTTCCGCCAAATACTCAATTTCCCGCACAGGTTTCAGAACTCGATTACGCGTTGCAGCAAGACCAAGACTCGCCCAAACGATACTCCTGGACTTGGCATAGAGACTTGCTG
The DNA here is from genome assembly GCF_964261635.1 of Lissotriton helveticus. Taxonomy (NCBI): domain Eukaryota; kingdom Metazoa; phylum Chordata; class Amphibia; order Caudata; family Salamandridae; genus Lissotriton; species Lissotriton helveticus. The sequence goes on along the minus strand of NC_136063.1, from coordinate 2,012,629,744 downwards.
AAGACAACCGGTCAGAGCATTCGTAAGCTCCAATTTCTCGATGCGACAACATCTTCAGACTGAAACTGTACAACTTCTTGCTGAGGCTCTTTTCATGGGAAATGTCCTCCCACATATCCTTCAATTCTGTCTTCTCTTTTTTGGTGATGTAAGACGTCACATACCGAGCCACAGCCATACAGTTATCAGCCACAAACTGTATATCCATGTTAGCATTCCACATGGACAAAATCACCGGGCTGTAGTCGTTGATGTACTTGGACTCTTCGTTCCTCTTCAAATTGTATGTGTTTTTAGGTGATTTCTTCATGACATTATGTCGCAGCGAAGACATCAAACTGTTTACTCTTCCTTTAGAAATCACCGGTCGTGGAAAGCCGAAACGACATTTGGTGTAGAACTTGTCCTTGTTTCGGAATTTACGACGGCAGTACTTTCCACATCGATGGCTTTGGAAACGCAGAACTTTTTCTCTTAGGCTTTTCTTCTCCTTTGCGTTTGGAACAGCACACGTAGAATACTGTTGGATGAAACTCATCACTGAGTCTTCTGGATCCGTTCCAAATTTAGGTGCATCCTTGATCCACAGCAACATATGTATATGAGGAGCACCTCTTGCTTGGTACTCCTTTCTCCAGAAGAAATCCAACACCTCTCCAAGAGGTGGATTCTTCTTATTCATGATGAAAGACATCATAGCTTCAAATCTATGATTGAAGTACCAACATACATTGACTGGATCCAAAGAGCACAGTTCTCCGGGTGTCTTGAATTCGATGTTATCTACGTTAGCATTTGCCTCTCGTAGAAATTCAAGTAAGTCTTCCCAGCCATACTCGGCACAGCTCAGAGTGAGGAACCATGTGGGAGTACCTAAGTTCCTCAGCATACATTTTAAATCACCATGACGACGGTACCAGTACTCATTAGTACCACGCTGACACGCCATGAGATTAACCAGGTGAGAATCCAAAATACTGTCTTGGACATTGACTTTATCCATAAAGTCACTTGCCGAGATGTTTTGCATGTGTATACCACTTTTCAAGATGTGGTTCACTGCATATGACAGTCCAGACAGATCGCTTTCAAACAGGAGATGAAACAAATAGGGAATGCATTGTCGAAACCTAGCATCTCCTGCATACAATCGCAAAGTCCGGTATTCAGAAGCAGGAATTTGATGAGGTCGCTCATCATATCTTCCTCCCTGACCTGTTGGAAAAAGCTGTGGGAAACACTGAGCTTCCAAACTTTCCTCCCAAACACTAATGGGACTCCCTTTGGCTTGTTTCATTTGAAACAACTCAATAGCATTCCCCATGACTTCCTTGGAATGCAAAGGATGAACACTATAATGTTCATATATTTCTTCACTAGTAGAGGGTTCTACTTTCTCAATTTGACCAGCACACAAATCGCTATCCTCTTCCTCACTTACTTCCTCTTCTGCAACATATACATTCTTATAGTATTTATTATTTTTTTTCAAATACAATGTTGCCTTTTTAACTTTTCTAACATCTACTAAATCTTGCCATATTTTCTTATTCTTTGTCGGAACCCCATTAACTAAGATAACCAGAGGTTCCTCTTCCACTTTTTCTACTCCAATTGTGTTAATGTTTTTCTTCAAATCTAGAGGCAAATAAACAACTCTTCCCTTTAATCCTCTCTGTAAATCTGATGGAGGCAATTTCCCTGTCTTTGGCTCCATTCTTACAATAGCCTGAAAGGGATGGATACTTTGAATCAAAATAGATTCATAAGTATTTAAATCCTTCAATTCAGAAGGAATCTCAACCAATTCCAGATTATTATGAACTGCTCTAGCAGGCATCTGGTTTTGATTTAATTTGCAACAACAATAAGTACACACACGTTGATCGAATCCCAAATCAAAACAATTTTCTACCATCAAGTATGTTGCAAAATCCTTCCATTCACTATTATTTTCCCTTTCACTTTTTGCATATAAATCCACTAACTTAGTCTGATTCTTATAATAAGTGCGTCGACAACACACACAAGTGAAATTAGGCCTCTCACTTGATTTCACCTGAAACGTCGCAATTTCCCTCTGGAAATTATCTGTACTGGAAACCTGTACACTATCTTCCACATTACCCGCTTCTTCTTGGTCAATTTCAACATTCTCCTCTTTACTTCCAAAGTAACAAAACTCAATTTCTTCACATATGTTCTTCACATCTATTTCAGAACCATGCAAAAGAGCAGCGCATAATTGTTTAAGCATAATTGCTGGACTCTTAGCATAATACAACATTCTAACTAATTTCCTCACTTTATTATGATGCACTGCTAGCATCCTGAAATGATGAAAAACACTCTGGCATACTCTCCTGGAAAGACAAGCCAGTGAATGACCATGCAAACCTGTCACTTCTCTCACTCTGCAAGGATCTAATTCTTGCAACAACCTCATTTTCTGCTTCAAACTTTTTTTATTAAATGACCGTACAAAATCACAAAGCAAATTGATGGAATCCTGTCGCACACTGCAAATACTACTACACTTCCAGGTGTACACAGGACCCTTAGCACGTCTTCCTAAAACCTCATTACCTAACACCTCTTCTGTCTATGTTGTCACAAGTTTTTCTTTTTCAACTGGACAACCATCTTTCACTTCATAAGCACGACCACTTGTGTCAACTGCATGCACCAAATCATTATCCTGGAAATAACTCTCCTCATTAAAAAATGCCTCACAGCTTGAACTATGCATCCATTCTCCAGAAAAAACTTCACAAAAATTACTACGATTAACTATTCTCTTCCATCTACTATTTCTTTTGAAATCATAAATTGCCTTGTTTAGCTTCCTAATTCTATTGATTATCAAAATAAATAACTTACGTTTAATTTCAAATGCCTGATCAATAACTTTCTCAACTTTTTTTTTTCTCTTATAAAAAACCAGTTTCTGTTGACCTTTCTTAATATTTTTTAACAAATTGCCAATTATCCTGTTGCGGAACATTCGTTTACGAATGTCCCTAAACTGTTGTTTCCTTCTACTATCATGCACAGAGTTATCTCTTGCTCTAGCAGTAAAATTTTTGATTGGCCTTTCCTTTCCATTTGATTTGCTTCTCTTTTTATGGACTGAAACATTTTCTGTAGTAATATTTTTTTTACTACACATATTTCTTATGAAATATTTTGTGCTCTTACCCGGTGCTTTCTTCGTGACTTGACAAATCTTTTTGTTAGAGGACTGCTGCTTATTTTGTTTCACCTGCTGTCTTTGACGTTTTGCAGCCTTTCTCTGTCTTTCTATTGTTGGCATGATGAAATCTTGAAATGATCTGCAGTTGAATCTGTGGTAAAATATAATAAAAAATGTTATTAACCATTATTACCAAACAGTAAATCAATAACAATGATCAAAAACTTAACACACTACTTGACATTTTAAATAGAAGATTTTTTAGTCCTTGGCAAATTTACAATACAGAAATAGCAGAAAAGAAATGACATTTATATTTATGTTACCTGTGCTATTTTATATGTGAATCTGATCTAATTTATTGAGCATATTTTAATATTTTATTGAAGACACTACACATAACCTGTTTTTGAAGGTGTCTTTATTTTTAAATTAAACAGTTTACATTTTTACTTTTTATTAAGTATACATTTTAAAAATAAATGTTTATATTTCCATAGGCTCAAGCAGGTCAGCTTCCCACCCTATGTCATATAATTCGAACAAATCTGCATCCTCATCACGCTCTTCTTCATCCTCAGGATTTAAATCATCCAATGGATCAACATCCACTGATGTTTCAATTACAAGTTCAATGATGAGGTCAAAATCAACTGATTGCAGATTGTCACTCATGTTGATGTTGTCTTTATCTTTAAAGAAAGATAACAACAATGAGATGTTGCAGAGTAAGAGACAAATCTCAGAGATTATAATAGTAAAATTGTTTAACAAGAGTAATATTTTGCAGCTATTATTTAGCCATGTCCAGCAATGCTGATCAGGTGAAGACTATGTCTAATTTTTCAGTGAACAGGACTCATCTCTTCTTAACCTTGGATAAGCCTCACCGACTCTGTGTGTCCTGCACATACTTAAATGTAAAGGGGCAGATTTATGTTAAATGGCACATCCCCAGGCATGCACCAGTTAACGTGCACCGCTGCTCTGCCACCCATGGTGTGCCGTATTTACAATCAGATAGGAGAAAGCTGCGTCAAAACCCTGCGCCTGCTTTAAGCAGGCATAGGTCTTGACGCAACATTGTGGAGATGGGGCACCCCTGAGCCTTGCTTGAGCTGCATCGCACTTGCGATACAACTCCAGCAATCACTACCTTTACAGCACAGATACATCACGCATCTGTGCCATTTTTGCCCCATGATGCCCCGCATTGTAAACGCAGCACACCATGGGTGGCGGAACAGCGGCGCAGGATGACTGACACATCTCTGGTGATGCACCAGTCATCATAAATCTATCCCTAAGCTTCTTATCTTGTTACAGATGAACCGCCATATGTACCATCAAACTATTTTGCATTTCCTAAATAGCGAATTTTAAGGAATAAATAGCAATTCTTTACCATTCCTAATTTGCAATGAGCAAATTGCTAATTGCAAGTTACCCATTCATTTCCATGGGCTAGGAGCCTCATAGGAATGAAGGTTTAATTTGCGATTAGCAATTTGCTCATCACAAATTAGGAATTTTTCCAAGGGTGCAGGGGTGTCTCAAGAACACCCTGCTGCACCCCTGAAAAAGAAATTTGGGGGCATATGGCACACATACATGCCCTAAGGGCATGTGTTGGCGTCATATGGGACCTTTTGTTTTTTTGAAAAAAAGCTTTTTGAAAAGAATTCACAAATTACCACCAATTTACCACAATAGTTTCCAAATCCTTAATGTTATTTTTTACATATTTTTTGTTTGATACATTGCATTTAAGTAATCACAAAATTTGCAAATCCTTCAGTGCAATCGCAAAATAAGGAATAGCAAATTTTGCTACTCGTTATTTTGCATCAAACTTGTTTGATACATACCATTTGTCTAATTAACATTCGCAAAGGCCGAAATTCGCAGAATTTTGATCTTTGCGAATGCTAATTAGCTTGATACATATGGCCCCAAGTGAGGCCTGTCTTGCAACATGGTGCATCTTTTGCATCACTGCTGCATCGGTTTCATGTGGTACGTTTTTTTTACACCATGACATATCTGCCTAAATGCATCAATTTGTAATTTTGTCACCTCATAGCAAATCTTTTGCACCGCCGCTGCATCATAAAAGTGACGCACAATGGCGCAAAAGAGGCATACACCTATCATAAATCTGTCCCTAGCATTTTAAATGATTAATCCAGGATGACGATAAGGTGTGGCCTACCCAAAGGTTTGTTTAAGGTGAGGCCTACTCAGGATTGCAGATTAAAGTTACGCTTGATGAAGAATACAGAGGAGATAATACATGTAAAGGCCTACCAATGAAGTAAGTGATTTGCACTTTATTTCGCCAGTCATCATAAATATATCCCTAAGCTTCTTATCTTGTTACAGATGAACCACCATATGTACCATCAAACTATTTTGCATTTCCTAAATAGCGAATTTTAAGGAATAAATAGCAATTCTTTACCATTCCTAATTTGCAATGAGCAATTTGCTAATTGCAAATTACCCATTCATTTCCATGGGCTAGGAGGCTCATAGGAATGAAGGTGCAATTTGCGATTAGCAATTAGCTCATCACAAAATAGGAATTTTTCCAAGGGTGCAGGGGTGTCTCAAGAACACCCTGCTGCACCCCCTGAAAAAGAAATTTGGGGGCATATGGCGCACATACATGCCCTAAGGGCATGTATGGGCGTCATATGGCACCTTTTGTTTTTTGGAAAAAAAGCTTTTTGAAAAGAATTCACAAATGGTAGTTTCCAAATCCTTAATGTCATTTTTTTACATATTTTTTGTTTGATACATTGCATTTAAGTAATCGCAAAATTTGCAAATCCTTCAGTGCAATCGCAAAATAAGGAATAGCAAATTTTGCTATTCCTTATTTTGCATCAAACTTGTTTGATACATACCATTTGTCTAATTAGCATTCGCAAAGGCCGAAATTCGCAGAATTTTGATCTTTGCGAATGCTAATTAGCTTGATACATATGGCCCCAAGTGAGGCCTGTCTTGCAACAAGGTGCATCTTTTGCATCACTGCTGCATCGGTTTCATGTGGTACGTTTTTTTTACACCATGACAAAACTGCCTAAAAGCATCAATTTGTAATTTTGTCGCCTCATAGCAAATCTTTTGCACCGCCGCTGCATCATAAAAGTGACGCACAGTGGCGCAAAAGAGGCATACACCTATCATAAATCTGTCCCTAGCATTTTAAATGATTAATCCAGGATGACGATAAGGTGTGGCCTATCCAGAGGTTTGTTTAAGGTGAGGCCTACTCAGGATTGCAGATTAAAGTTATGCTTGATGAAGAATACAGAGGAGATAATACATGTAAAGGCCTACCAATGAAGTAAGTGATTTGCACTTTATTTTGCCAGTCATCATAAATGTATCCCTAAGCTTCTTATCTTGTTACAGATGAACCACCATATGTACCATCAAACTATTTTGCATTTCCTAAATAGCGAATTTTAAGGAATAAATAGCAATTCTTTACCATTCCTAATTTGCAATGAGCAAATTGCTAATTGCAAATTACCCATTCATTTCCATGGGCTAGGAGGCTCATAGGAATGAAGGTTGCAATTTGCGATTAGCAATTACCTCATCACAAAATAGGATTTTTTTCAAGGGTGCAGGGGTATCTCAAGAACACCCTGCTGCACCCCTGAAAAAGAAATTTGGGGGCATATGGCACACATACATGCCCTAAGGACATGTATTGGCGTCATATGGCACCTTTTGTTTTTTGGAAAAAAATGCTTTTTGAAAAGAATTCGCAAATTACCACAAACTAGAAGTTGGTGGTAGTTTCCAAATCCTTAATGTCATTTTTTACATATTTTTTGTTTGATACATTGCATTTAAGGAATCGCAAAATTTGCAAATCCTTCAGTGCAATCGCAAAATAAGGAATAGCAAATTTTGAATTAAGGACATTTTAAGTCATTTCCACATGTGCAGTGTTTTCAAATTATGATTTGAAAATCGTTTTTGGGGAAAAGTAATGGTTTGCAAATTTATGACAAGGACATAATGGTGTATGCTTCTCTATAAGGCATTTCAGTGTCTCTGATGTCATTTTTCCCATATTACATTATAAGACCTTTCCCCGTGGAGCACATTCCTTGTAAATATGCTCCCACCTGTGCATGGTGAATTTAGATTTTGACTGTTTGAGTCACATAGCCATGTTAAAAGTGACCCAAAAAAATTGCAAACGCTTTAAAAAAACACATTCATGTGTCTTAAGGACATTTTAAGTCATTTCCCCATGGACAGTGTTTTGTAAGTGGCGCAAAAGAGGCATACACCTATCATAAATCTGTCCCTAGCATTTTAAATGATTAATTCAGGATGACGATAAGATGTGGCCTATCCAGAGGTTTGTTTAAGGTGAGGCCTACTCAGGATTGCAGATTAAAGTTACGCTTGATGAAGAATACAGAGGACATAATACATGTAAAGCTCTACCAATGAAGTAAGTGATGTCCACTTCATTGCGCCAGTCATCATAAATGTATCCCTAAGCTTCTTATCTTGTTAGACATCAACCGCCATATGTATCATATAACTATTTTGCATTTCCAAAATAGCGAATTTTAAGGAATAAATAGCGATTCTTTACCATTCCAAATTTGCGATGAGCAAATTGCTAATTGCAAATTACCCATTCATTTCCATGCGCCAGGATGCCCATATGAAAGAAGGTGCAATTTGCAATTAGCAATTAGCTCATCGCAAATTAGGAATTTTTCCAAAGGTGTAGGGGTGTCTCAATAACACCCTGCTGCACCCCTGAAAAAGAAATTTGGGGGCATATGGCGCACATAAATTTTAACAACATTCCTTTACCTCAAAAACGATTTTCAATTCATAATTTGAAAACACTGCCCACAGGGAAATTACTTAAAATGTCCTTAAGACACATGAAAGTGTTTTTTTATTGCCTTTCCAGCATGGTTGGGTCACTTTTAACATGGCTATGTAACACAAACATTTAAAATCTAAATTTGCCATGCACAGGTGGGAGCATATTTACAAGCAATTTGCGCCACAGAGAAAGGTCTTACATTAAAATGGGAAAAATAACATCAGGGACAGTCAATTGCCTTATAAAGAAGCATACACCATTATGTCCTTGTCATAAATTTAAAAACAATTCCTTTTCCCCAAAAACGATTTTCAAATCATAATTTCAAAACACTGCACATGGGAAAATTACTTAAAATGTCCTTAAGACACATAAAAGCGTTTTTTAATTGCCTTTGCAGCATGTTTGTGTCACTTTTAACATGGCTATGTAACACAAACATTAAAAATCTAAATTTTCCTTGCACAGGTGGGAGCATATTTACAAGCAATTTGCGCCACATAATTCATAATTTTCTCCTTAAAGCACACTATTCTCTATCTAAATTAAAGAAATATTTTCTCACCTTAGCAAATACTTTGAGTTTGAAAACAGTCTCAGAAACACACCAATTTGTCTTCAGCAGAGCAAAAGGTATGCACTCCAGAGTCTGCAGCTATCAAAAGCACAGCAATGCTGTAATTCTTCACACATATCTCTCATGTCACCCAATCAAAACTCTTCCCTCACTTTTTTTCAAATGAAAACCCTTCCCCCCTCTACCCTTTCTGCCTTTTCTGCATGGCAACCACCTCTTGGAAGACTTCTGGTGTTTGCAAGTTCACACAACAATGTTGCAATTGAACTCTGAACTCTCAGTGCACCTGCATATCCAGTGCATTCTTTCATTTAATGATGTTTTATTGATCATTCAAAATACATCTTTCAAATAACTCATCCGTGCACCCTAACTTTCTGTTTTCAGCAATCAAAATCCACCAATCACTGTTACTGCTTCATGAACACAGAAACTCCACAGTTTTTTTCATTTTAAACTCTCATTTTTTCAACTGCCATTTCATTGCCACACTTCATCTGACTGCAGGAGAACCTTCTCTCACCATGTTTTCTGTCTGGATTGTTGGACATAGTTATATTCACTGGGCTCAAAGGTACACTGAAAACAGGAATTTACCTAACCTCAATTTACAAGATGTGGAAATTAAGTGGTTTGGCCACAGAGGATTAAAATGTCACCAATTGATACCATTGGTGAAAACCTTTATGCATTTGCCCAAACCTGACCTGTTAATTGTGCACTGTGGAGGTAATGACTTGGGCACTTTGACTGGTGTAGGTCTGGAAATGCTTTTAAAGGACACCTTTGAGCAATTAATGGCACTTTTTCCTCAGACTGCCTTGGTATATTCAAATATATGCCAAAGACAGAAATGGAGGTGGTCAAACCAATTTTGTCCACAAATTGAGAAGTCGAGGAAGCATGTAAACAAATCTGTTTCAGCTTACATGAGAGACCATGGAATGGGCTCCCTGTACAACAATAACTTGCGTTACTACATGCAAGATATCTACAGAGGAGATGGAGTTCACTTCTCAGATGAGGGCAACAGAATTTTCACTCTGAATTTAAGAATGTGCATTGGTACCTACTTATAAGTACCTAAATGTACCATAAACCCAAAAGCTCTTCTCAGAGCTACCCTACATCTGATCACTCACAATTATTATTTTACTCTAACATTTTTCACTAATTTTCAACAAAGTACGCTCCCTGGGGCGCTACCCGGTACGCGAACCGGGAGCTAACCTCGCGAAATTTTAAAAAAAAATGGTTTTTTTTCGCACATATGGGCCTCCTCAGCCACCCTCACAAAACCTAGGGGGTCAAGATAAGTCTACCGTGCCCCCTTCTACCCATTCTGAACATTATTTGCCCTCCATCTTGTATCTTAATTCGACCGAAACACAAAATGGTGGACTCCCGTTACGCTTAAGGTTCGCGAACCGGGGCGCTCAACGGTTCGCGTACCGGGTCGCTCCCTGGGAAGCGCACCATCAAAAAAGGTGGGAAAGTAGTTCACAGAAAAGCCACTGGAGACAATTTCACCAAATATAGATTAGCTCATACTACATACCAATCCCTACCATTTTCACAAATTTGATTGGAATTCCATTTAGCCATTTAGCCTGTAGACCTCTCTAAATACCGTGAGGTAAATTACTTCACAAAACACATCTGAAGTGTTGGAATTGACAACCAATTAAAATGTTACTTTCATTTTCTACTTTTTTTACCTGACATTTGATTGGTTATATACCTGAATATATATAAAGGAAGAGAAGAAAACACAGCCATTTTGACTACTACTTCTTGGTGTACATTTCAATAGGATTTTCACTAATTCCTTCAACTTCTTTCTAAAGGTAAGTTTTTATTTTTAAAACTGAAGTATATTGTGCACTATAAGTTAATATGGTAAACTTTTTCTGATAGTTATATACTATCCCTCTGTAGTAGTTATAGATTTAGATAGACTTCTCTGTTATAGTTATGGATGGAGTTAGGCTTCTCTTGTATAATTATGAATTTACTTACGTTAAATCACATACACTTTTTTATATTCCTACTTCCACTCTGATACTATACACTGCCCAAAATTAATCCCAACAGTGCCCTATCTCTACTAATATATTTTTTTTTAATCTAAATTTCAGGCAAAATGGAAGGCGAACAGAAAGTTGAATTTCAAATTGTCCTGCAAGAGAGCAGCCAAGAAATCAATGATGAAAATGATATTGAATTTTTTGATGAAACTTTACACAAAGAACTACTGCAATGTGTACAAGCAGTAGATAACCTCCTTGAAAATGAGGACATTTTACACCCTCAGAGACTACAATGTATATTCAATGATAATTATGAAATTTCTGACAATGAAATGTTAGAAAGTTTAATAAATTATGAAACACAATCACAATAAAAAAAAATGCTTACAAAATAAAGAAAATAAAAAATAATCAACAAAACCAACAATCAATTAACATACAGCATTTGAAAAGTCTATCATTCATTTTTCATTGCAGTACGCTGCCCAGAACGCTTCCCGGTTCGCGGACCGGGCGCTCCCCACGCAAAAAAAACAAAAACATTTTTTGGTTTTTTTGCCCCGCGGGGCCCTTTTAAAACCTCCACATTAAACCTAGGGGGTCAGGGAGGATCTAGTATGCCCCCTTATGGTTATTTCCCCCTTTGTTTTGGCCTCCTCTTGTCTCTGAATCCTACCGAGAGACAAGATGGCGGCCGCTCTGGACTGTTTAGAATGTTGACAGACACCGGAGAGCCAATCAGCTTAGCTACGCGAAGTTCCGGTACGCTTAAGGTCCGCGGACCGGAGCGCTGCCCGGAGCGCGCTTACAGATATATATCTTTTTTTTAAACGTTAATTTCTCAAAATCCACTGGAGCACATATATTGAGACCTACAAAAGGCACATCGGGCTACCAGTCCCTACAATTTTGCCAAGTTTCATGCAAATCCATTCAGCCGTTCGGGCTAAAAGTGAGGCCAACCGCCCTATGGAAATTAACATGGGAAAAACGCGTTTTGGGACCCCCCTTTTTTCTCGGTCCCCCCTTGACGAACCCCCCCCAAATTTTTAGGGGCTGCTCAGAAACAAAATGTTCCATTTTCCAGAAAATTTCAGCCAATTCCGTCCACAAACGCCAAAGTTATTAGACATAGAATTTTAAAAAATCCCATAGGGAAAAAATCCTAACTATATATACCTACTGGCGACCGCCAGTAGGTAATATATATACAACAAAAAAAGCTGAGTAAATGGCAGGCTGCCCACATTATTCACTCACCTCATGCAGCCACCCACAACTCCCCCCTCCCTCTGCCACACCATCCTGTAAACACAGCCAAATGATTATGGCCTATCTTTCGGTAATTTCATACATGCAAGTATGCAGTACACACGCTGTCTCGGCAGGAGCTCATTATGCAGTCACAGCACAGAGCAAAATAAATGCTTTGCTGAACAACAAGGAAATAACACATTTAATACCGACTATGTAAAGAAATTAGCATTTCACAGAATCAAGGAATATCATCAGAAGTTAATAACATCGCTTTCAAATGCATTCCTGACATGGGAATATTTACTGCTGCACTTCATTTAATAAATTAGTGATTGAAAATACAAAGGCTTTGTTTTAGCCTATATGAAATACTTGCCACTAGACAGAGATTCTGATGTTTACTAATTGCACATATTTCTGTGAAAGGAAGCGGTGAGTAAATATTACATTTGTCTTTTATATGAAGCAACTATGAAGTCAAAGGTTTGGTAGTGCTTCAATTAATAAACCAGTGATGACGGTAAACAACAACAAGTATTTGCAATGCAATAGGTCTCGCAGTTGTGAGAGTTTGAGCTATTGGCATTGTAAATGGCAACGCCTTTTATTTACGTGTTGGTTTCTAAACATAAATGAAAGGCATTGTCATTTACAATGTCAATAGCTTAAACTCTCGCAAATGCGAGACCTATTGCATTGCAAATGCTTGTTTTGTTTTTTAAGTGGGCAATACACTATAGAATCGACCAAGCAGGCCAAACCCTACACCATAATGCACTGATGTTTAGGCTGTGCATTAACTTGTCCTGCAGCTGGGCCACGCGTCCGAGTGCTACAGGTCCCATTGCCAATGTAAATGTGTTTAACCTGGAAATCAAGAACCTGAGAGAGCTCACATATCTAAAAAAAAACAAGCTCTGGGATGGGTAAGAGAACTAAACTTTCAAGGCTTCCGAAAAGAAAAACAGGTCTTAGTTTTCTTAGTAAACAGGAAAAGCTTTTGCGTGCTGCTATTCTGGCAGGCTGCTGGGAATCAAGGGTCCCTGGGCATGAGTTTTCCCTCCCATGGCTTCTTTCCTAAACACAGAGGCGGACGTGGCAGAGAGCAGACACCGGCCGCGGGGAGGCATAGGGAAAGAAATGCTCTCTCAGTGGATGGGCTCCACGAGACGGCGAGCCATACGCGGAAAGTGCCATCGCCCAAAATAAACAGACCACAATCATTATAACTGTAGCAAAAAAGGCCATTTTATTTAGATCAGGTAAGCTCTCTGAAACTATGAATACTCTTTATTTCCATTATTATATTTATTTTTTATTTTATTGAATTTATATTGCGCACAGCTACCCGCAATGGGTTTCCCGGCGCCAGGGACAGACTGGAGAGAGAAATCAGGTAGCACTAAAAGGAATCACAAAGGAAGAAAAAGTTAAAACAAAAAAGTCTTCAACTTTTTTCGGAAGGCCAGAAGATTAGTTTCTGTTTTTAATGCCAATGGGAGGGCATTCCACATCTTTGGTCCAAGATATGCAAATGAACGGCCTCCCATTTTAGCCAGTCGAATTCTGGGGATCAGGAAATCGCCATTATTTGAGGACCTTAAGGAACGGCCAGGTAAATAAGGCTGAACAAGATTGTGCAGGTATGTGGGGGCAGAACCCTGACGGATCTTAAACAGAAAACACAGTGTTTTGAAGGTCACACGTTCAGAGATTCTCAACCAGTGTAGATCACGTAAGGCTTGCATTGCGGACGTTCTCCGTGGAACATTACGCAAGAGGCGAGCAGCTGAATTCTGTACCACTTGTAGTTTGTGGATTGTTGCTTTATCCGCTCCAAGATAAAGCACATTGCCATTGTCGATCCGTGACATCACAAGAGCCTGTACGACTGTTCTTCGGGTGGATTCGGGCAGCATCCATAAGATCTTCTGCAGCCATCGTAAGGTGTTAAAACAGACTGCAGCGACCTTAGTCACCTGCTGCCTCATCGAAAGTTTGTCGTCAAGCAAGATTCCGAGGTTACGAGCGACAGGCACGGGGGTAGGCAGAGGACCCATATCACATGGCCAATGTCTAGAGCCCCATAGATCTTTGTGCTTGCCTAATATAATAACCTCCGTTTTCTCGCCGTTTAGCTTCAGCAGATGGTCTTGCATCCAAGCTGCGACGCGAGATAGGCCAACTTTAAGGACGGAAGCTTCCTGAACCCTGCTGCTAGAAAGAGAAAACACTATCTGCGTGTCGTCAGCATATGAGTATATGGACAGACCGGCATCCTCTACGATGGAAGCAAGAGGTCGGATGTAAATATTAAACAACAATGGGCTTAATATAGACCCTTGGGGGACGCCGTAGGTTGAAGAGTAAATCACAGATTCAGCCTTGTTTGAGAAAACCTGAAAGGTGCGCTCATTCAGAAATGAGGCCACCCAGGCAAGCGCAGATCCCGTAACACCAAGGGAGCGGAGGGACTCCAGAAGGATGGGATGAGACACGGTATCGAACGCCGCGCTTAAGTCAAGAAGAATAAGCGCGAAGGTCTCACCGCGATCGATACCGTGTCGGAGTCGCTCGGTCACCCCAAGGAGTGCGGATTCGGTTGAATAATTAGCGCGAAAGCCTGATTGGGATGGATGGAGATATCCCACGTTTTCAACAAACTCATTGAGCTGAGTGTTAACATGACGTTCCAATATTTTGGAGCATGCTGGCAGCAGGGATATAGGCCTAAAGTTGGCAAGGTTTGTGATGTCGGCACCAGATTTTTTGAGCAAAGGAACCACCATGGCGTGTTTCCAGTCCTGTGCCACTTGAGATTCAGTAAGAGAGATGTTTAATAGCCTCATTAGGAATCTCCGTGGTTCAAGATCTAGTTGTTTTAGTATCTTCATAGGAACTGGGTCCCGGGGGGAGCCAGACCTGATACTATGTAGACAGGACAGGAAGGAGGCGTCATCAAATGGTAACCAGTTGTCAATAAATACAGTGGGAGAGAAAAAGGCACTGCGGGAAGAATCAGGTTGAGGTGACTCAATTGGCCGTGGAAAAGAGGCCAGAGATTGGTGGATTCCCTCAACCTTAGATACGAAGAAATCCGCAATGGCATTGCACTGTGTACCATTCAGAGCCGGCAAGGAAGGAATAGTATCTGCTCCAGTAAGTTTCTTTACCGTGGCAAAAAGGGTCCGAGGACAATTTTGCGTTTGCGTAATAGTAGTGGCGATATAGGTGGCCTTAGCACGTTTGCAATTTACATGATAGATTTTTAACTCATCTTTATAGGTCACTTTGCAAACGGCAGAATATGAAATCCTCCACTTCCTCTCCAAGGCTTTGCATTTAGCACGTTGGATTTTCAGCTCGTCGGAGAACCAAGGTGCAGGAGGACGTAGGGATCTATGCTTGCTACTCGCACGGGGAGCAAGATCAGTCACAGCGTCCGTCAGCCAGCGGGAAATGGGAATGTTTAGATCCTGATCTGTACTGATAGAAGCCGGAATCGACTCCGTCAGACGCAGGTTGAAAGCAGCCATATCAAGCCTATCCCAGCGGTAGGACGATTTGATTTCCTCCACGTGAGCATGGGCCGAGAAAGAACCGGGAGGTAACATAAAATGTACCGCATAGTGATCAGACCAATGTAGTGGACGCGCCAATGAAGTGCAATCAAACGAAAGGGTAGAAATAATGGGGTCCAATAAATGGCCTGCGATGTGGGTAGCCCCTGAGTTACAAAGATTGAGATTAAACACCTCAAGATCAGATAAAAAAGTTTTGTTCTGGGGGTTATTTGCCTCTTCTAAGTGGATGTTTAGGTCACCGAGGATAGTAAAGTTATTTGATTTCAATAATGTTGCTGATAGGCAGTCAACAAGTGAGGGAATCCATGAAGCTGCATTCCCGGGCGGCCGATAAATTAGCAGACCGGAAAGTGTCAATCGGGGATTAACCCTTAGTTTAAATAATGCTGCCTCACTACCTGGAAGATGTACATGTTCCAGTTTACATTGATAGATGGACTTAAAAATAATTGCGATTCCGCCACCTGCTTTGCCGGAAGGTCTATCCTGATGCAGTACAACGTAGTTGGGAGGAATAGCTGTAGCAATATCCGGACCCGAGCTGGCATGTAGCCATGTCTCGGTCAGGAACAATGCATCAGGAGATTCATCACAAATGAAATCATAGATGTTGAATTTATTCTTAGGAAGCGATCTACAACTGAGGCTCCAAAAATGGAGAGGAACTAAGGCTGGTGGTGAAATGCAACCCTTATGTATACACAATTTGGTAAAGTGGGCCAAAACCTTTCACTTCTAACTTAAAAGTTGAACTTTCTGACCAAAACCATCAATATATATATATTTTGTACCTTTTTTAAAAACCTTGTTTTTTACCTTTCCTTCAGCTTGTATCCAAAACGATGGGTAAGCCCGCTCCAGACTTACCCACCCCCAAAAATCGCCCCTCAGGCCTATCTCCCAGAGTAACCTGTCTAATAGGCATAAAAGCTTTTTTTTTTGGGATGGGAAGGTGGGATTTTGCCGCACTAAAACCCCTCCCGCCTCCCTGCCAAGCTCCTCACAATATATCTCGCGCCTAACGCGCAGTTTAGAACGTTGACAGCGCGCGCCTGCTCCCAGCCCCTTCCGCCAATCACTACCCCGGGCCTGTTCTATTTGGGCGAAAAACCCCAGGGGGAGACTGCTCACGCTACGCTCCCCCTGGGGCCCCATCGCCCAAAATAAACTGACAACAATCATTATAACTGTAGCAAAAAAGGCAACTTTATTTAGATCAGATAAATGCTCTGAAACTAGAAATACTCTTTATTTCCATTATGTATACACAATTTGGTAAAGTGGGCCAAAACCTTTCACTTCTTACTTAAATGATGAACTTTCTGACCAAAACCATCAATATATATATATTTTGTACCTTTTTCCAAAAACCTTGTTTTTTTACCTTTCCTTCAGTTTGTATCCAAAAGGATGGGTAAGCCCGCTCCAGACTTACCCACCCCCAAAAATCGCCACCCAGGAAAACCAACGAGTTTTCCTGGTCCCCACCTTTCCTCTGAAACAAATATGAGCGTGGTTATATGTGTTGCACATTGCACCATAGATTTACATTAAGCTCCTTAGCTAAGAAATCACGCAGCTCCAATAAATAGTAGGCAAGGCCCAATTGTGAGAGGTGCACCCCATCGTTCCTGAATAAGTGGCCTTCTTTGCTAGTGATATTCTCATATGATATGTAACTGATACCCATTGCTGAACAAAAAACTTTCATCGCCCTGTTGAGCTTTCTGCGAGCCTTGTCCTTTGCCGACTGATCTCGTGCATGCCTCCACTGCTGCACTACCTCAATTCATGTCTTGCACTGGGTAAGCCAAGGGCTCGTCCATAAATCTGCTGCTCTGCAAAGAGGGCTGCCCACTTGACAAAAGAATGTCCCACTATCCACACCTGCTTTTTCCCAAGGTAATTAGCACGAATGTCACCTAAATAGGAAAAAACAATTAGCAACAAAACAACAGCTCAAAAGAAAAAACACTAGCATTATTTGCACACATAGCAAGCACAGCAACTGGATTTCCATCTTCCTATTCTCCTAATAGCTTCCCAGCCCATCCCCAATCTTGCCGCCTCCGTGTCTGCTCCAATTCTAAAGGAAT
The DNA here is from genome assembly GCF_964261635.1 of Lissotriton helveticus. NCBI lineage: Eukaryota > Metazoa > Chordata > Amphibia > Caudata > Salamandridae > Lissotriton > Lissotriton helveticus. Next base: position 2,012,612,128 of record NC_136063.1, on the reverse strand, counting down.
GAGTCGCAAAAGCTGTAGGGTTTTCCCCAAGCAAAAGCAATGCTTTCCTTAAGACAGTTAGCAACTGGGAACTGGTAATCTTATGAGCTGATCCATGCACAAACATGGCACCTTGTTTAGAAGTGGACACTGAATTGAAGTGTGCCCACTCTAATACTGGGCAGCAATTTTTTATACCACGACTATTAAGAAAAAAAAACACCTCTCCCCAACTGATCCGTTTTGGACCTTCTTAACCAGATCCTAATTTTGTTACCCATTAAGAAAACCTCCTGATAACAAAGGCCCGCCCTGTCCCTCAAACCCAAAACTTCAGAGATCCGAAATGCTCCAGAAAACAACCAGATCATGCATAATCTGAAGCTAGCCACTTCTGCTTCACTGTAACAAAAAACAGGCAACTGAAGTAAAATTCTTAGCAAGAGTTGAAAAGTGATAGGGGCACGGAGCTGCAACACCATGGCCTTTTCCCTGCTTAAACCCTTCAACATTTTCTTAACGAGTATATTGTCCACCGGGTCAAAACCCCAAAATAACTGGCCATAAAAAGACACCCCCGACAGTTTCCCCCCTATTGTGGAGTAGGACAAACCTTTGTTAGCCAAAAACAGTAAAAAATCTAATATCAGAGGGATTATATCTTGCATATTTCTGTTGCAATGAAAAACCTTTTCATAACTTAAAAATTCCAACCATGCTTGTCTGTACGTCTGCCTGGTGCTTTCAGCTAAGGAGTTCTCTATTAGCTGCGCAATTCTCAGTCCCCTAGGGCCCAAACGCTGGACGGAATGGGAGTCTTGTTGGCTTCTGCCCCAGGCGACAACTCCTGAAAACGCTGCCAATGGAAACGTGAAAGTGCATCAGCGATACAAATATTCACTCCAGGTATATGCTTTGCTTGAAAGACAATGTTAAACCTCAAGCTTAACAACATGAATGCACGAAGCAAACTCAAAACTTTCACATCCCTAGCTTTCTGGTGATTGATCAAGTTCACCACCGTCATGTTGTCGACGTTAAATAGAACTGACCTATTCCGAAATTCATTGCCCCACACCATTAGTGCCACAATCAAGGTAAAAAGTTCGAGAAAAGCAATACTCCGCCCTTGCTTCAACCCGTTCTCCGGCCAGCTTTCCGCACACCAGCGTCCTTCCCAAAAGACTCCAAAACCATTGGAACCAGTCGCATCAGAATATATTTGCACCTGCCACACCAATGGTTCCTCTATAAAATGTAAAGGGACTCCATTGAAATCTTGTAAGAACGTGAGCCAAACCTTCAGGTCCTCTTTTACCTGCCTAGAAATGCGCACTCTATGATGTGGCAACCTAGCTCCAGACTTCGCCGTGCCTAATGATCTACAAAATGTGCGCCCAGCTCTAATGACTCTACACGCAAAATTGAGATATCCAAGTAAACGCTGCACCTGGCGTAGCTCCAGTTTTACCTTGTCCAATGCCTCCACAACACAATCCTTTATCTCCTGCAACTTATCCTGAGGTGGGCGAGCCATCATCGTGCAGGTATCAATTTCAATGCCCAAAAAGACTATCTGGGAGCTGGGGCCTACTGTTTTTTGAGGCGCCAACGGCACACCAAATTCCTGAGCCAGCTTCTGAAATGTAACCAACGCCCACTGGCATTGCAGTGTCCTGGCTTGCCCCATGAACAAAAAATCATCCAAATAATGACAGGCCATAGCTGACATGCAAACTTGAGAAAAAACTCAATGCAAAAACATGCTGAAGGTCTCGAATAGTGCACATGACACCGCACAGCCCATGGGGAGCACTCTATCTACGTAATAGGCTCCCTCAAAAACATTTCCAAAAGTTCAAAGTCCGTCGGATGAATTGGCAAAAGCCGAAATGTCGACTTTATATCACATTTGGCCAACTCTGTGCCTTTGCCCAGGAAATGTATCATTCTTAATGCCTCATCCACAGACGTGTAAGACACCGCTGTATCCTTTTGAGAAATGAAATCATTGATTGAGTTGCCTTCTGGCCAAGGCAAGTGTTGAAACATTCTGAAATCCCCAGGTGTCCTTTTTGGAATGACCCCCAACGGTGAGACAATCACAGTTAGGCAAAGGACAATGCAAAAAGGGGCCCACTGTTCTAGCCAAAGCTACCTCTTCCGCCAACTTTGCTCGTACAATCTGCGGTAATTTCTTAGCTGACCTGAGATTATCTGCCCAACGCCTAACTCGGGGACCCTGGTAACTTATCGTGAAACCTTCTTTAAATCCCCTAAACAATTTACTTGCTGCTTGCCTGTCAGGATAGCTTTCTAACCAGGTAGCCAATGCCTCCAACTTAACTGGGGTATGAGCGTTTTGCCATAAGAGGGAATGCCGCACCCTGTCCTCTGGCACTAAAGCCCTGTTCTTGTGTTCTTTGTCCGCCTGCCCCTGATCCCGCTGCAAAACATTGGATAATGGCATGTCGTCCCCCACATTGCGAACATTCATGTCGGAAACGACACGGTGGTCTATTACAGAATCCCCGATTGAAGTTCCAGCATGCTCCCCATCCAGCCGCTTGACCTCTACCTGTTCCACCCGCCCCTTGTTGGGCGGGACGCGGCAGTAAGAGCCGATATGTGACGGGCAGGCCCCTTGCCGTGTGCGTTGTTGCCGGTGGATGTGCTGAAGATATCCATTGCAGCCACAACTCCGCGTCAACCTTCCCCCAGGATTTCCCATTGCATAGGCTCATCCTGGCTTTAAACTCTTGATCATAATTAAGCCATGAATACCCCCCAAATTGCATCTGGGCCTTCCACACTATGTCCATTTACTTGAAAAGAGCAACTGCCCTGTCAGGATATCTTTCAGCATATATACTCGCAAAATTGAGGAAGGCCAATGTCCAATTTTCGATGCTACGAGGAACCCTTGGGCACCTCGCCAATTCCCACTCTTCCTCTTTTGACCCTTCCCTTGCCTGCACTTTCCTATGTAATAACTTGAAAACATCAACAAACTCGTGGTCCCAAATTCGTCGCTTTGTTATTGCTGATAAATGAGTACCCAATGGCATAGCCCACCCCATATATGGAAGCCGTTTGTTAAAACCTGGCCCAACACTTCCTTGGTTATCTTTGTTACTAGGCTTGGCCTGTTTCCCCGTTTTACCTTCACCTTCAGTGCACGTGTCCACTACTTCAGTATCGTTCATCAACGAATCTTCATCCCTAACCCGCTTATTAAAGTGCCTGTGTAAAAACTCACCATCACCTTCCCCAGCATTACCAGAAAATTGTTCATTAGATTCCCATACTCCCCACCACTGCTGCTTACCTCATGTGGTACTAAGAGGAAGGGGTCCCAGTGTGAACCACAAGAAATAAACACAAATCAAAAAATATAATTCACAAAACAATTAATGTATCCACACTGTTTTAATTCACAACGGGATACAGTGTATTCAATACACAAGCAATTTATATAATTTAAATATATACGGCGGTTGCATGGTGCCCAGGAGGGGGAGGGGGAGGAAGTGAAGTGATAGTCAAGTGAGATAGTGAGGATGGAAGGATTGAGTGACAATTAAATCAGTCAATTGGCAATATTGTATTAACGAAATAAATGCAAAGCAAAAAATGACCAAAAGGTTCAAGCATTTGAATAGACTGGCATACTTCACAAAGTACAACTACTGTTACAATGATGGCGTGAAGTTGACACAAGAAAAGGTGGTTGTCGACGTTTCGACCCTCTGATATATGCAGGGATAAGTTGTGCCCTTGCTGTGGGGTCTTCTTCAGGACCAAAAGGGGAGCGGGGCAGGCAACCTGCGAGTCAAGAATCTCACGATGGTATGTGGTGATATCACATGGGGTTCAATTGGTTGATACGTGTCGACTGCCTCGATATAGTGGAGGAAGCAAATTGTCGGTAAGACGATCGCACCGGCACAGTTGCGGTTTGGGGGCGGAGCCGCCTTAGACCTGCGGGTTGTGAAAACTCCGTAGTGTAAACGCCGAGTGAATCGGGACTGGAACCGCCACACAAACTAGGTCCCAGTGACTATGTTTGGGTAAACCCCCTCATATATGCGCTTATATGAGGGGTGAGCTGTTCCGCTCTTTCTTGAAATTCCGAGCGATCTTTCTTCACTTGCTCTCTGTTTTTTGGCCTCTTCCTTGTAGTTGCTGGGTCCGATCTTGACTTCTGCAACGAGTTAAAACAGGAAGTTGCCCCGTCCCGCCCCCAACCTCTACACCCCCCTCCATCTCAGCATACCATTTCTCTTTGGCCTGCCTATCGCAAATTTCTCTCTCCTCCAGCTCCCCAAATCCTTCTTCCCAACCTTCATCGGTGCCCTCAGCACCATATCCGACATTACTGCTACCCGGATACTCACCATCTCAGACTCCACCATCAAAATACTGCCAATTATTGACAGACCCACGCTCTACAGGCCTGCACGCACATCTAGAATCCGCACTAGACCCATCAGTGACTGAAGTGAAATTTGTGGCAACCGCTAATTTTGCCGCTGGACGAGCAGAATGTAATCCCTTAGCATATCCTTGAACCACGCCAAGTCGCACCTTCAGATCGCTCAAACCAGAAGAGACTTGCAACCGCTGAATATCCTCTTTCCACTTCATATTCGTCTGACTCCCTACATCCCTCTCCGAACTAATGTTTTTGGCATGAGCTACCCACACCCATTGCCCTTCTGCCTCACTCTCACCATGAGCAAAGGGGGGTTGACACTGTCTTGGAGGGGAACGAGCACGCGGAAATATATACTCATGATTTAAATGGCTTGCCGCCTGGCCACTAACCACTGACTGACACCCAACATCCATTCGCCTCACATGTTGGGGGGCACACGCCTCTTCTAAGTCTAACTCAAGTTCGATAACACCTTCTAAATTCCTAAGTCCTCTAACACATTGAGGCTGCAGCTCTAAACCACCTAACCTGCTGTCCTTAGCCATAATGTTGAACCTTGGCCAACACTGAAATCATGTTTGAAAACAGAATCATTTTTGAAAATAACACCTTCCGTTGTGTGTTGAGGGGTAGAGGTTGACAGTGGAAGAAAATTAGCATCATCCTCGCTGTCACTAGGGTAATTAACCAGTCAGCTGTGCCACCACTCGCTCAGGCGCACCATACTGTCTGCTCAAAAGGACGCCCCCATCTTAAAAATGGCACATTTCTTTTCTTTGCGCACCTTGGGCATCCTCCACCGATAAAATCATGGCCCTGTCACACCCCCGGCCCCTCCCGCCACGAAGCCTGCTTCTAGCTGACGACGCAGTACGCATCAGCAAAACACTCCCAACTTCCCTCCCAGGCCCGCCCCTACCCTTCACAGTGCAAAACTCACCAAGGGCTTGCGGGACCTGGGAGGAAGTTCTCACGGCGTATCAGGGGACAAAGAATGCACCCTCCTCTTCGTCGCTTGTCGCACTACACCAGTGCCAGCACCAACACCATGCGGTCTACTCCGCTGTAGCCGAGCCGACCCATGACCTCGCGCCACATGCTGAGATAAGCATGCCTCTACTGCGCACTGCACTCCTCTGGCAGCCAAGCACTTAGGCAGCTTCTGAGGGGCCTCTGCCACCAGCCGTGCTCCTGAAGATAGCAGGTCTTCTCTGCCGGCCTCTTGAATCACCTTCAAGGCCTCCAGCAACTCCACTTTGAGTGCCATGCTAACACTGGAGACAGCACGCACAAAAGAATTTAAATTAATCCGAGGGAATTTTGCCGCACTAAAACACCTCCCGCCTCCCTGCCAAGCTCCTCACAATATATCTCACGCCTAACGCACAGTTTAGAATGTTGACAGCGCGCGCCTGCTCTCAGCCCCTTCCACCAATCACTACCCCAGACCTGTTCTATTTGAGCGAAAAAACCCAGGGAGAGACTGCTCACGCTACGCTCCCCCTGGGGCCCCCATTTGTGGAAAGGCGGGATCGTCCAAGTTGGAGCGAGTGATCCAGTGGCTGTGCTAAATTAGAAGCCTGTAATGTGCAGACAATGCTGTAACCGGGAAGGGGGGGGCGCGAAGCCTGTAACGTGCAGACACTGCTGTAACCGGGAAGGAGGGGGAGCGCGAAGCCTGTAACGTGCAGACAATGCTGTAACCGGTAAGGGGGGGGCAAAGCCTGTAATGTGCAGACAATTCTGTAACCGGGAAGGGGGAGGGGCAGTGCCTGTAACATGCAGGTAGTAACGGGGGGAGAAGGCACAGTCTTAAGGTGCTTTTCACCCGACAGGAGCCCACGCCTGGGCATACACCCCTCCCGCTCCCCCAAATTCACCGACACCTCAGCACCTGGCAGGGGGCCTTGAACCACCGCGTACCACAGACTGCCCAGGCCTCATCCTCCCTCTGCCAACCACCCCAGTCCCCCACACACCCCTCAGTGTCCTTAAGAATCATTTCAGGTCTGCATGTAGGCCGAGGATACCTCTCAAGCCTTTGGTGTGCCCCCCCAGCCCCCTAGGCTGAGTGTCTCCATCCACATCCTACCCCATTCCGTCAGTGCCCAGTCCTCCCCCCCCATTCCTCACAGTCCTGCAATCTCACCTGCACGCCCTTCCGGGAAGTTAACACCCCCCCAACACACTCTGCAGGAACGTTGCAACCCCTGACCCTGCAGGGAAGCTGTCTCCCCCACCATACCACCCTGCAGGGGAATTGACCCCCCTCCCTCAACACACCCTTTAGGGTCGCTGACTTCCCCCCTCCCGCCCCCCCCAGGTAATGGGGCTAGGAATGTTTTCTCTGAGCCTGAAAATAGATAATACAATATATGAACCTTGAAGTTCAAAGGGATTATTCAGGACACGCGACAGAGGTGTGATTAAAAGAAGAGCACTTTTTATTCAGCGGTTGAATCAGCTTAAAAACAGGACTACTTATTCTTATGTGTTTTACACATTTTTTAATGTCCAAGTTGACTCCTCCCTCACCTGACATTCAAGGATAGATGGTGACCGGAATATGTTAGCCACCTTCGTTTTCTCCCCCTCCTGCACTGTTTACCTTATTTTTATGTTGTACTTATATCTGCGTTTACTTCCTTACCGCCTGCTTACTACGTAATGCAATTTTTCTTCAGTCCCTACAGTGTGTATGTAAAGAGCTCTGATATTCACGGGTCAAGCAAGCGCTATATAAAACTTTTTAAATAAAAATAAATACTTAAAGACTCACGATTTATTACAAATTACCGAAGTGCAGCGCTACAGTCACAAGTTCCACTCAGAAGCGCCTACCCTACGGCCTCAGTGCGCTCTCATGTTGACGTATCGCACTTGTGGAACAACACAAAAGACGTTTCAGTTCTGGACGAGCAGGTTTAATGTCCCATCAACAGCCCCAGACACCAACATTAAGTAACACCCAACATTGTCCCCTAAAACAATCAACGATTACTGCCCCCCCTCTTCCCCCTTGCATACCCGGGTCACGTCTGGGTCATATCTCTCCCTGAGGGACTAAAAGGAGCGCATCTTTAATTCGCACCGATTATTTTATGACAATGTGTACTTAAGGGGGCGCACAGATACACAAACTAATAACGCACATACACAGAGCTGCTGAAGGGAAACAGCTGGCAGCAGGGGGGTATATTCAGCTTGGAGGAGAGACCCCAGCACCTCCGAGGGGAGGGGGGCACATACAGCGCTATACAACGGTGTGTGTGTGGGAGGGGGTATTTTGAAAGCCGCCGGTCCCACCCAGCCCAGGGAGCTGCCACCATGGTACACACCCTGCCCTCACCTGGCAGGGAGGGGGCAGCTCCCACACCTGAAAACAGTCGCACAAACTCCTGCCTTCCGAACCGACAAACACATAAGGTACAAAAAGACACACAACACACAGGTGTGGGAAAAAGAACTGGGCAACTTCAAATAAACACACAAGGAAACCCCAAAAGTATCACACAATTCCAGGAAGGGCCGACACACGTCTATAGTCCCTTCCTTGCGCACAGGTACATTGTTTAAAGTCATTTTTTTTCTCTAAAACGTCCAAAACAGAAGGAAAAACACACAATGTAGGAAGGTTTCCCGTAAGAGCAGGGTGGCACTCACCTCCTCGGCAGTGGAATTATAACCCGCTAGTCTCCAAGACCAGAATCTATTTTATACATTATTGTGGTGGTTGGTGCTTTCTTAGGGCGAGTAGTAGTCTTTGTTTTGTGGGACAATATCCTACATCTGCCTACTGAGGGACTGGTGCTTTAGAAACACAGCGTGGAGGCAGTGTTTGGTTTGGCAACTATCAAAAGTATTAGACACACTTTTCCAAAAGCACCATTATCATGAGTTGCTATGATCTTATCAGAAGAGAAAAACTAGTTTCTAAAAACAATTTCTGTGTTCACTGTGCAGAGAGCGGCGGTCAGAGTAGACTGTGCTAAAGCCTGGACCCACTAAAGGAAAGGAGGGATTAAATATATCTTCAAACAGCAAAAATAAAACAGGCTGTGCAGTACCACCCCACCACCTCCGCATCCACAATGCAATTAGTATCACATTAATTGATTTGCCGAACGCCCCTAGGAGGCAGGGCAGGGAATGTGGCAGTTCACGCATTAGTAAGGAAGGATCCAAACACAGGCCTGGCTAGCTTTTAATGAATGTCCCTCTCCAGACATTCACTGAGGCCTCCGGCAAGCGCGGACAACCCCCCTCCTCCTGCCTCCCTCCACTCTCGTCCAAGTCATGAGTTAGTTGCAGAGAGAAACAATTCCCATCAGAGAAATGTGTTTTTTTCAGCGCAGAATTGTTAACGTTATCTCCTAACACCTAAATTATATTTAATATGAAATAATCCCTTTCAACAAAGTGTAATGTAATGTACACATTTTTAAAACCATCTAGAAAACCACTACAACCTTATAAGCATGATGACATTTAAGGATCCCCCTGTCCTCCGCGTGTGTCAGATCCACATTTGCTTCTTGGATTCGATGTGATGCACAAAGGGGTCCACCTCCCGACGTCCCCAACTCTGAAAGTATACAGAGTAATGAGGCAATCAGGTGAGGGAAAAAAGAGAATAAAGAGCCAGAACCGCTGGGAGGAGGGATACCTAAAAAGAAGAACACAGGGTAACTACACTGGTCATACAGTCTACCCTCAAAATGTCTCGCTAAGACTATACTAATACCTGTGGATAACTGCAGAAGCCAAAAACCACTTCTACTCTTTCTCGAAGATACTTCTCTCCAAGACCAATAAAACGACCACTCATGATCAGCCGTACACTGCACTCAAAGAATTCATTCCAAGAAAACAGCAAAGGAATAACCTCCCAACTAGGACTGCATGAAAACACAGAAGCAAGAGGATTTGAAAGGTTCCAGAATATCCTCAGCGTAGATTAAATAAAATAAGAAACTCAGTGTCCATAAAGAAATAAAGATGAGCCAACACTCCCAGCGCCCGACAATAGGGCGAGTATAATCCAGGTATAAATACCCTCAAGTGAATCCAAAATGTACAATCACAGTCTTGCAACAGAAGGCAGTGCCAAATGAAAAGGAAAGTGTAGCGCCTACCTGCGCTCGAAAGTTCTGAAGTTTGTTTCCCTCTCAGTTCCAAAAATAACAAAGAGCCGTTACCACTCATGAACTCTTTGATCAGCATGAGAGGTGTTTTAGGAAGGAACCGAGGAAACCACAGACAGCGCGGCTCTGAAACGAGAGTCCTAGCGCTGAATGCACCTCAGCCAGCAAACACGGAAATAGCCGCCACCGAATCCAAAAGGCAGCTCCGTGAAGTCTGTCTCCTGAACCAAGAAGAACCGAAGGCAGCTGAACAAAACCGGAACAACAGGAACCTGATCCAAGGCGGGGGGGGGGCAAGACGAACAAACCAGGACGTCTTCAAAACAGTACAGAATTACGCGCACAGGAGGTGCGCACTGAATGACATTTATGATTTAAGCTCCTCCCCCGTATAGGAGCCTGCTGGGAGATAGAGTGCCATCCTAGGTAGGTGCCAGATTACCTCCTGACAGTATGTACCCCTCCCAGGCGCCTCCTAGATCCAGGCTTATCCGGATGGGCAGCGTGGAACTCCCGCACAGCCCGAGGTGCATGGACGTTTGCGGAAGGTTCCCAAGAATCGTCCTCCGCGGAATACCCCTTCCAGGCGATGAGATACCACAGCTTTCCCCGCCGATATGAGGAGACCAACACTTTCCGCACCTCATACTCCAATTGACCATCACGGACCACCGGAGGAACAGCCACCCTCCTGGAACGCCCCGCAGGCTTCAACAGACTGCAGTGGAAATCAGGATGAATACGCAGAGAAGCCGGCAGCTTCAGCCTGTATGCAACAGACCCCACAGGATGAACCACCTCATAAGGGCCAATGAACCGAGGATGAAAAATGCTGTGGAACCTAAAGCGAATGTTCTTGGTGGACAACCACACTCGTTCTCCCACTGCGTAAACGGGACCCACCTGACGCTGGCGATCAGCCCAGGACTTGTAATGAATCTTAGCTCGATCAAGATTCCCTTGAATCTTACGACGCATATCCAACAGAGATTTCATTCGGGATGCTACTGCAGGTTGGTCCGTTACATCACAAGGTATAGACAAGGGCAGGACTTGAGCATGGAATCCATGATTGGCTCGGAAAGGTGATTCCTTGATGGAACTGTGCCAGGCGTTGTTATACGATAGTTCAGCCAACCACAACAGCGAAACCCAGGATTCACTGGCATCTTTTGCATAACACCTCAGATAGGTCTTTAGGGTCTGGTTCAACCTTTCCGTCTGACCATCCGTCTGTGGATGAAAACTGGTCGATGTTGCTGCTTCTATTTTGAGCGCTTTGCACCACGTCTTCCAGAACCGGGCGATGAACTGCGGTCCCCTGTCCGAGATGATAACCCTTGGAAGTCCATGTAGTCTGATTACACGGGATAACAACAGTTGCGCAGTTTGACCAGCAGTGGGGAGGTTCTTACAGGGAATGAAATGGCCCATCTTAGTGAGACTGTCAACCACAACCATGATGGCATCACAACCCTGATCCAAGGGTAAACCCACAACAAAGTCCATGCTTATGGTGTGCCACGGCTGTGATGGAGTTGGCATGGTTACCAATTTGCCTTTAGCTTTGGAATGCTCGTTCTTCGCTCTGGCACATACATCACATTGTTTGATCCATAAACCAATGTCCTTGTCCATTTGTTCCAACCAGGACTGCCTTTGTAACAAGCTAAGCGTCTTGGTACATCCCGAATGTCCTGCAAGAACAGAGTCATGACACCAGTTGAACGCCTGGAGACGCAGTTCCAAGGATGGCAAATACAGCCGGTTTTGATAGAAAGGTATGCCATGCTTCAGGGTGCGGTGAGGAGACAGACTTGTCCACTTCTTCCAACTCTCCTCATCCTGATGCTTCTGTACTTTGTCCAGGAACTTTTCAATTGTGATGCCACACAACACCTTCTCAGGAGAAATGATGGATTCAGGACTGTTTCGTTTGTTTTCGTGGATGTCTTCTTGTCTTGACAAAGAATCAGCTTTCCGATTGTCAGACCCTGGTCTAAACGTGACTACAAAGTCAAACTCCGCAAAAAACAGCATCCATCTCATTTGCCTTTGAGTGAGGTGCCGGGCTGTTTTCATATATTGTAAGTTCCGATGATCGGTATACACAGTGATTGGGTGTTTTGCTCCCCAGAGATAGTGTCTCCACTCCTGAAACGCCTTCTTGATGGCCAATAGTTCTTTCTCCGCCACCGTGTAATTAAGCTCAGCAGAGCTCAATTTTTTCGATAAAAAGGCTATAGGATACAATTGTCCTGTGTGTCGATCACGTTGAGAGAGAACAGCCCCCACAGCTATGTCAGAGGCATCCGCCTCCACGATGTAAGGCACCTCACTTTGAGGATGTTGCAGTATAGGCGCTGTGGTAAATGCTCGTTTGAGATACAGAAAGGCGTTCATGGCCTCCTCAGTCTAACAAAAAGGGTTTCCTTTCCTCAACAACCGTGTTAAGGGAGAAACAAGCTGGGAGAAATGAGCAATGAATCTTCTATAGTAATTGGAAAATCCCAAGAAACACTGCACGTCTCTCAAATTTTTCAGAATAGGCCATTCCTGCACTGCCAACACCTTTCTGTCCGACATGCTCAACCCAGATGGACTTAGAATCACCCCCAGAAATTCAACCTCTTGCACATTAAACTCACACTTTGATAACTTGCAAAACAAACCATGTTCCAGCAACCTCTGTAGTATGAGAGACACATGTCGAGAATGCACTTCCGGACTGTTCGAGTAAATCAGAATGTCGTCTATGTACACGACCACAAATTTATCCACGAAATCCTTTAGGACGTCATTCACAAAAAACTGAAACGCCGCAGGGGCGTTACATAACCCAAACGGCATTACGAGATACTCGAACAGTCCGTAACGTGTTTTAAAAGCCGTCTTCCACTCATCCCCTCTCTCATCCTTACAAGGTGGTAGGCCCCTCTCAAGTCAAGTCGGGTGTAAATGACTGCCTCCCGCACTTGATCTAACAAAACGGGGATGAGTGGAAGAGGGTATCTATTCCTGACAGTATTCCTGTTCAATACTCTGAAATCAATACAGGTTCTCAAGTCCCCATTGGCTTTCTTTATGAAAAATAAAGGAGAAGCCGCAGGAGACCGGGACGGTTGAATGAATCCTATTCTGACATAATGCTCTAGGTATTCCTGTAAATATTGTGTTTCAGGTTCGGAGAGAGCATATACTCGACAAGAGGGCAACACCGCCCCAGGTATGAGGTCTATTTGACAATCATAACTGCGGTGTGGTGGAAGAGACTCCGCCTTACTCTCACTAAACACCTCTTTAAACTGGGCATACTCAGGAGGGATCTCCATATCCTTCTCAGCAGCCGTCGCTACCTGATAACTATGGGACATCGCCAAAGCACGTGTGACTGACGACTGGATGCAGGTGTTCTTACAAGTCTCAGATTCAAAACACACACTCTTCTCCTTCCAATCCACTGTGGGATTATGAAACCACAACCAAGGCATACCCAAGATGATTTCATACTGCGGTGCCTCTATGATATTCAATGTAATTCTTTCGACATGATTTGTCTGTTCCCCCTGTCTGACCAACTCCAATTCCTCTGTCACCTCCGTGATAGGGCCAGATTTCAAGGGCTTTCCATCCACCGCCAACGCCATCTCAGGGGTGCCTCTGGGAATGCGCCTTAAGTCCAATCTCTGAACTAACCCACTGTCGATGAAGTCCCCCGTGGCACCTGAGTCCACCATAACCCCAACTTCATGCGTCTGAAACCGATCCGTGAGAAGCATGGGAAGAACTAGGTGTGTTACTACTGATGCTTTCAGACCCCCAGCCAACGACGGTAATTGTAACCCTGGAGAAGGGGTTCCTACTGAGGGTGGTCCTAACTTGTGCTCCAATGCCTCTTTAGAGTCTTGAAGTGGAAAAGGAACGGTAGCAACAGCTACCTTCTTGGAAAAACCGAACTTGCCTGTTCTTTTGGGTTTCGTGGGGCAGTCCTTCACATAATGGCCTTTCTTCCCACAGTACATACATAGACCCATGAGTCTACGGTTCTCTCTTTCTGTTCTAGACAAAGGAGCCCTTATAGCTCCCACCTCCATGGGCTCAGAATGTGAGTCCGATGAAGAAGCGTTACCCTTGTTTCCCTTCTCTGTTCTTTCCGTGGGTGCATACGACCTTTCTCCCCGTCTTTCTGCTAATCTGTGATCCAGGCGGAGCGTGAGATTCATTAAATCGGTACACGTTGTAGGTTGTGGATCAATCTGGGCAAGGATATCTTTCATCTCCTCACTCAACCCTTGATAGTATAAAGACATCCTCTTGTCTTCAGGCCACGCTGTCTCTGCTATCAAACGATTGAATTTAGTCAGATAAACAACTAAATCCTGCTTCCCCTGTTTGAGTTGTAACAATTCACGATCAGCAGACAACGTTGTGGCTTTCCTATCAAAAACCCTTTCAAACTCACGACGAAATGAGTCCCAATCTGTAAGGAGAGAATCATCATATTTGACCAGCGGGACCGCCCAGTTGGCAGCGTCGCCAATCATATACGATATCGCAAAAGCGACCCTGGAATAATTAGTGGGAAAAGAGGCTGGCTTACACGAAAAGTGAAGCATGATTTGCGTTAGGAAGGTCTGAACCTTCAAAGGATCGCCCGAAAACCTCTCCGGACTAGCCAGAGGAATTGGAGGTGGTACATTCACCTGTATTTGATACGTTGAGGGTGAGGCATCAAGTGGGTTACGGGATTGTCTATCTACTCTTTCTCGAAGAGCTGCTGTTTTAGCCTTAGAGGCAGCCAGCTCCTGTTGAACCAACACTAAAGCCTGCAGAACGTCATCCAAGGACGCCATTTGCGCAACACATACAAAACCCAAGAAGCGGTATATCGTGGGCGCGTAATCCTGTCAGATCCACATTTGCTTCTTGGATTTGATGTGATGCACAAAGGGGTCCACCTCCCGACGTCCCCAACTCTGAAAGTATACAGAGTAATGAGGCAATCAGGTGAGGGAAAAAAGAGAATAAAGAGCCAGAACCGCTGGGAGGAGGGATACCTAAAAAGAAGAACACAGGGTAAATACACTGGTCATACAGTCTACCCTCAAAATGTCTCCCTAAGACTATACTAATACCTGTGGATAACTGCAGAAACCAAAAACCACTTCTACTCTTTCTCGAAGATACTTCTCTCCAAGACCAATAAAACGACCACTCATGAGCAGCCGTACACTGCACTCAAAGAATTCAATCCAAGAAAACAGCAAAGGAATAACCTCCCGACTAGGACTGCATGAAAACACAGAAGCAAGAGGATTTGAAAGGTTCCAGAATATCCTCAGCATAGATTAAATAAAATAAGAAACTCAGTGTCCATAAAGAAATAAAGATGAGCCAACACTCCCAGCGCCCGACAATAGCGCGAGTATAATCCAGGTGTAAATACCCTCAAGTGAATCCAAAATGTACAATCACAGTCTTGCAACAGAAGGCAGTGCCAAATGAAAAGGAAAGTGTAGCGCCTACCTGCGCTCGAAAGTTCTGAAGTTTGTTTCCCTCTCAGTTCCAAAAATAACAAAGAGCCGTTACCACTCACGAACTATTTGATCAGTGCGAGAGGTGTTTTAGGAAGGAACCGAGGAAACCACAGACAGCGCGGCTCTGAAACGAGAGTCCTAGCGCTGAATGCACCTCAGCCAGCAAACACGGAAATAGCCGCCACCGAATCCAAAAGGCAGCTCTGTGAAGTCTGTCTCCTGAACCAAGAAGAACCGAAGGCAGCTGAACAAAACCGGAACAACAGGAACCTGATCCAAGGCGGGGGGGGGGGGCAAGACGAACAAACCAGGACGTCTTCAAAACAGGACAGAATTACGCGCACAGGAGGTGCGCACTGAATGACATTTATGAGTTAAGCTCCTCCCCCGTATAGGAGCCTGCTGGGAGATGTAGGCGCCAGATTACCTCCTGACAGTGTGACCCTGTGGGCCTCTCAGCTCCGTGCCTGCTTCAGGGCTGTACTGAAGAATTTTCTTATCTGCTTGTTAAAATAAACAAGCAGATAAGAAAAGTCTTCACGACAGCGCCGTAAACCAGGCCATGGAGTCCGGAGGAACTGTCCGAAAAACGGACAGGGTGGCACCCAAAAACCCTCCTTTCCACTGGGAAGCCAGCGTTTACCATAAACGCTGACGCTACCTAATGAAAAGGAGGGGCGGGGCTTAGAGTCCCCTTTTTCTAACAATATCTCTCGCTGAAGGGATAGCTTTGCTGCCACGCCCACGCGAGACCTAAAAACGTTCATTTAGAGGTTCATACAGACTAGAGCATCAGTTGGAGACTCAAAACACCCAGGTGCAAACAATATTTGAGGAACGAATCGCGTGTGTTTTTTCAACCAATAAAATGGTGTAAATTAAGAGATTCCCAATGGGAGGGTCTCTGCACCCAATCTGCATGCGTTATTGCTGCATTTCTTTAAACATTTTTGCACAGTCATGTTGCAATCCACAAAAAGAAAGAGGCTACAGGGATAGACTTATATTACTATTCTTTGTGATGGCAGTAGTAGCATCCTTCCCACCCTGGGTACTTGTGAATGATCATGCAACACATGGAGCTCGGTATAACATGTCTTTAATCTTCAGGGTGTAACCATTAACTGCCCTTAGTATGACATTAATTTTCTTAACCACACCCAATCACTTACATCACTATTCTATGGAGTCTATCAGGGATCAGAGGGGTCCCATTGTCTCTAACACACACAACAGTACATCTCCCCTCTTGTTAAATAAAGAGTACACACAAAAAACATATGTACATCGTAACTCATCAATGAATCATCAATGTGCTCAAATAAATATTCATAATCTCATTGCGTGAGGTTGAATAGACATAAGAAAGGATCAGGCGGCAGACACACGTGACACAGACACAGGTGCAGTCTTTGGGCTCTCCTGACTCTCAGATGGAATGGTCTCATTCTGAACATCTGGAGTCAATAAACCTTGAGGCAAGGGTTTGAAATAAGAACAACCCTCAGTGAACAGCATCAAAATGAGCATAAGACTTGTGTTTCCATTTCTGTCTGACAAGGACTTGGTCTCCTCTTTTGAACACAGTACTCCAAGCACAGTGGCGTCCATCCACGTAGGTCTTCATTTTGCATTTGTGAGACGAATCAGTAGTGTGAGGTTTATCAATGTGAATAGATCTTTCAGTGGTCCATTATGGCAATTTGGTTCCCATGGCTCCCCAAACCATTAAGGTGGCAGGGCTTTCACCTGTATTAAAATGGGGTGTTGACCTGTATGCACGAAGAGTAGAGCGAAGAACTGATTTCAGTTTGTGTCTTCCCAGGGCAGCACGCTGAACAGTCTTCTTGAGAGTGCTCATAAATTGCTCGAAAATACCATTCGCCTGGGGCCATGGAGGTGTGCTTCTCTGATGCCTGACACTTAGGTGAGTGAGAAAATCTTTAAGTTCTCAACAATTGAAAGGCGGGCCATTGACAGATTTCAAAATCAAAGGAACACCCCATGTTGAAAAAATACTTTGTAATCTCTCAATGACTCTGTGATGAGTGGTTGACAACATATCTTGCATAAGTGGAAAATGGGAATATTCATCAACAATTATTAGCAGAGAATGTCCATTGTAATGGGGTCTAAAGAAATCAACTGCAAGCTTCTCGCATGCAAGCTTTGGAAGATCAGACATGTTTAACGGATGCGGGTTTGTTTTGGATGACAAGCAGTTGCACAAATGACATGCCCTTAATTCATTTTCAACTCTTTAATCAAGAAGAGAGAACCCCACTTAGTCCTGTAAGGCTCGTTTAGTAGCTTCAACTGCATGATGTCCCTCTTGTGCCAGTTCAATTACTTGTTGTCTCATGCTCTCAGGTATAGCATTTCTCGACCCTCGTAATGTAATGCCTTCTGGGGAAATGAAAGTTTTTCCTGCACTCAGTCCCTCAAACAGTTTCCCGCGCTTTCTTTGGAAGGTCTCAATCTCCTTTTGGACAAAACAAAATCGTCCTCTCCTTTGGACCCAGTTCCTTTGAAATTACTAAAGGGCTGTAGGGACACCATTCTTCCTCTGATGCTGGAAGTAATGAATGGAGCAATGGAACAAGGTATTTTTCCATTAGTTTGGAAGAAAGCTATTGTAAAGCCTCTTTTGAAAAAGTCCTCCTTAGACCCCGGCATATTGAAGAACTTTAGACCCATATCCCTTCTGCCGGCCCCCGCTAAGATGCTGGAAACTCATCTGAACTCGCATCTTTCTAGCTTCCTCGATGCTTCGGGCTTCTTGGATGGGTCCCAACATGGCTTTAGAAAGCTGCATAGCACGGAGTCTGCTCTGACTAAAGTCATGGATAACATCCGCAGGAAAGTTGACTTGGGTCAAACCACCGTGCTGGTACTGCTGGACCTTACAGCAGCATTCGACACCCTGTCCCCCTTCACTTTAACATCCAGGTAAAGGGAGGCAGGGGTGGAAGGACCGGCCCTCAGTCTCTTAAGCTCCTTCTTACATCAACGAGAGCAGCGTGTCATGCTAGGAGAGTTCCTCTCCCCTGCTAAGTCTTTGCAATGTGGGGTGCCACAGGGGTCGGCATTGAGCCCGACCCTGTTTAACATCTACGTGGCCCCCCTTGCAAGACTAGTAAGATCTCAGGGGATGGAGGTAGTGTCGTATGCCGACGACACGCAGATTATGGTATCCCTGACCCACTCTGTGAATGCTGCCGCGTCTAACTTTAGGTCCTGCATGCAACTTGTTGCAGAGTGGATGATTTCCAACTCCCTAAAGTTGAACGGGGAAAAGACAGAGGTCCTGGTCTTCGGCAAAGACCAGGGCATGTGGTCAGGTGAGTGGTGGCCTTCATCTTTAGGCATCTGCCCCACACCCACACAATCTGCCAGGAACCTTGGTGTCATTTTTGACACCCAGCTTTCTATGGAGCTCCAGGTCAACAGAACTGTGGCCACTTGTTGGGGTGTCATCAGAACTCTGAAGAGGATCGCTCACTATCTTTCCCCACAGGCACGGAAGCAGGTTGTGATCGCTCTTGTTGGCTCAAGACTCGATTACTGTAATTCACTCTATGCTGGGGCCAACAAGGGCCTTCTGCAGCGCCTGCAGGTCATACAAAACGCGGCAGCGCGATTTGTCCTGGCCTTGCCCTGGCTGTCATCTATGACCTTGGCGAGGAAGAATCTCCACTGGCTTCCTATTTCTTCACGGATCGTGTTCAAACTTCTCTGTCTTGCATACAGGGCCCTAGCTGCAGGCCCGGCGGATGGCCTTGGATCCCTACTTACTAGGTATGTTCCGAACAGATGTTTACGTTCCAGTGAACTTAATCAACTGGTAATCCCACGTGCCAAGAAGGCTAGCTGGGGGAGTAAAGCCTTCTCCATTCTGACTCCCCAGATGTGGAATGCACTTCCCCTTGAGATCAAGTCACTGCCCTCACTTGACCTTTTTAGGAAATCATTGAAAACTTGGCTTTTCATTAAAGCGTATCAGTAAGCCTTGATTCTGATTGCTGACAGCTAGCTTTGGTTAGGCGCCTTGACGCCCATTGGGCATAGTGCGCATTACAAATGCCATTTCATTCATTCATTCACTTTTTTTATTTCTAGTATTCAAGGTCATCATGAAGAGGTTAAGTATGTTTTCTTCAAGATTGATATGTGATCATTTCTTTAATTATTATTAATTAATTATTTAATTAATTAATAACTAAATTAAATTTATTAATTTAATGTATTTAATTAATTTATTAAATTAATTTAATTACATTTAATTAATTACTAATTTATTATTATTATTAGCAAATCTCTGTCAGTGCTTGTGGCAGCAATCATTTGTACTACAGATACGGAGGCAGGGGTACTGGATTTTATGATTAAGTTAACATAAGCAGCATTCACTTTATAAGAGGTGTCATGACACTGTATTGGTACATGTGAGAAGTAGTCAGCAGGGTTTTGATCTTTTCCTGGACGATGCACAATTGTATAATAATACTCCTGCAGTTGCAACCCCCAACTCTCAATATGAGGGGGCAACTTGGCTTTTGGATTGCCAAAAATAGTGAGTAATGCTTGTGGTCAGTGACAACTGTGAAGTGCTTTCTATAAAGGAGCACATGAAAATACTCACAAGCCACACCACAGCGAGGTTTTCTTTTTCAGGATGTGAACAAGCATGTTCCATCAGTGACAAACTCCTGCTAGCATACGCCACAATGTGTCTTGGTGCATTAGGATGTCCATTATACTGGGCAAGTATGGCACCTAACCCCTCAGGGAGGAATCAACAACAATCTCTGTTTGCAGTTTTGGATCAAAGTATGCCATATCAGTGGCATTCTCAATCACATGTTTGATTTTCTTGAAGTTGTCGCAATCAAGTGGCCATCAAATGGAACATTTTGTTTTGTTGAGTCTCTCAACAGTGCATTTACAGTGGAAAAGTCACATATGTACCTTGTACAGTAACTTGCCATACCAAGGAAGGATCGTGGCATAGATACAGCTTGTGGGGGTGAAGTGGATGACAAAGCGTGCACTATATTTGGATCTGGAGTCATTCTCCCATCAGAAAAGATATGACCAAAGAACTTGAGTTTGTTTTTATGAAACTCACACTTTACTGCCTTTAATGTGGGAACTACCTCAGCAAGTATATAGCACATTTGTGTAAGAGCTTTATCGTGTTCCTCTCGTGTGGCCCCAAAAAACAGTATGACATCACTGTAACGGGAAGCATTTGTGACTGGCTGTATTAAAATCCTAAAAGAGTTCTGCTGCTGATGACACTCTAAAATGTAGTCAATTTTATCTAAATAAACCAACATTAGTTGAAAAGGTAGTAATGTACCTGCAATTCTCTTCAAGTTGAAGTTGGTGATACCATTTCTTCAAATCAAGGCAGGAAAAGACTTTGGCTCCATTCAGCGGCGTAATCATGTCAGCAATATGCGGACCGAAATGTCGTTCACTTTCAATTGACTTGTTAGCTTGGCGCATATCAACGCAGATGCACACAGCTCATCCACTATTCTTAGGCACTACCACTATGGGTGACACCCATGGCATCGTACCAGTGGATCGCTCAATGATGTCATGCTTTAATAGCATCTGAAGTTCTTTCTTAACAGCCTCTTGTAAATTAAGCACAATTAGACAATGTTGTGGAGCAACACGACAGATGTCCTCATTTACGTGAAGTTGTCTTAAGTCTTCCTAGTCCATGAATCAAGGTTGGAAACCTATTCACCATCTCATGACACTCACAGACATACAGAAATCAGCCCCATGTGAGCAGAAGTGCTGAAACTGAGTAAACATGCACTTGATGAAGTGCCTGGCAAGACATGAACTGAAGCTTGGACTTCTGTGTTTTTATGCTTCACAGTTGCCAGAACTGAACCTTGACTTTTTAATGGCATTAAAGCAGCCCACGTATACACTTTTTCAAAGGGGTTATACGGAGCACTGGAGACAGTTGATTGTGCTTTTCTTCTGGCATAAAGTTCATCAACGCTCCACTGTCTATGATAAAAGGTATGGAGCACACATTCACCTTCAGTGTGATTTTGAAACAGAGTCCTAATGAATTTCGCACTTTCACTTGTTGATCTTGCTTCGACCGGCATTCTTCCCTGCAGGAAGCTAATCTTATATGCATACTTTGGCCAATAGTTGGTGTTGACATCACATACTCATCTTCCTGTCACTTGACAATGACAAACCTTAAGATGAGGAATTTGACGACAATCAATGTCATTCAGCTTCTACTGCCTCAAATGATGTTGCCGCTTGGCCCTGTGGGTGTGGTTGAAACGTCTCCGGAACTTTCTGGCATCCATTTTGTTTTTTCGATGTGACGCACTTGATCTTTCACTCGCTTTGGTCACCATTAGGAAATGGTTCTCTTGCCTGCAGCCTTTGCATATTTGTCCGATGGCGGGACATTTACCTTCATGCGGAAAGGAAAATCCACATTGAAAACAACTACTTCTTTTTCTTTGGAGACATAACTTCTAACCTCTGTTTCGGCTTACTTTTCACACTTAGTGCTAATTCATTTTGGGCCGTTCTGGCCTCCATGTTAGCGGCTTGTCCGTAAGCTCTTTCTTCCGCTCCGGCAGACAAGAGTACTCACTCAAATCGGAGTGTTTCTTTCAGCATTCGGCATCCAAAAGAATCGGAGAGACAACCCTCTATAACTCTAAGGTGCATGGCCTCTTCATCGTTTAACTCATTGAATTTGCAGTGCTTGATGAGTGAATCAAGTCTTTCTACAAACTCAAGCATTATTTCACCAGCTTTCTGCCTTTCTTGACTGAAAATGTACTTTTCACAGTCAAAATTTGACATTGGATTAAACTTGGTGTTTAACGCCTCTCTGATTCGATTGATTGATTTGTCTTCGTCACCATGTGGTATTTTCTTTTTCAATTCTTTTACTCCTTCACCCACCAAATTGTTTAGATTTGTTTATTATTTGATTTGTCCAGCGCATCAATGAAAGCCTCAAAAAATTGTATCCAGGCAGTCCATCTGTCACCAATATTCTGCTTTTTGGTGGTATCGAAAAGACAGTGGTTTTAGGATTGTGGCAACATCATATCCTGTGGAACTTTCTACTGTTGAGAGCAGAGCCAGCTCCAGCAGTGTCTGCTGCCCACTTGGACTGGCACCTTCATTAAGCACTAGCCATGTGCTGACATTTGGATCATCGTGCTTGCTCTCTGGTTGTGGGGCACTTTCTTCTTCTTTGGCGGTGAGTAGCGGCTTTGTTTCTTGCCCGGGATGCTCCCCACTCTCACCTTTTTGTACCCAGTTTCTACTGCCTATAGCATTTCTTTGCATCAGAAATGTTTTTGCTTTTAGCGCTTCCTTGCACTTGGCTATCACTGCCTTTAGCACTTCTCGGTACCTGGTTGTTGCTGACTTTAGTGTTGTCGTTTGGTATGAATAATGGCTCTGTGTTAGGCTGTGGCACAGTATCTCTTGTCTCGACTTTACCAGTAAATTTCTAGCCAATGACAAACAAACTTTTCCTAAGTCCTTCACTTTCTTTACAGGCCTGGCACCTGCTGGAGTGGCGCTATGACTACACATACGTCAACTGTCCATTTTTCCCTTCGACTGAGGCACACGTGGCATGCAGGAGCAGTTTACTGGACCACTGCAAACTCTGGGGAGAGCACTTTTGGTTCTTCGGGTTGAAGGGTTTGTGTAATCCCGTATCTCGTCACCAGTTGTAGTGTCCTCTCCAGCCCGGGTACATATAAATGATCATGCCCACACAGAGCTTGGTATTTCATATCTTTATTCTTCAGAGTGTAACTATTAACTGCGCGTACTACGCCCTGAATTTTCTTAACCATACCCAATTACTTACATCCCTATGCTAAGGAGTCCATCAGGGGCCAGAGGATTCCCTTTATCTCTAACACACACGAGACTACAGCAGTTTCTATGAGCCTTATGGAATACGTATGTAGCATAGCCTGAGCTGAATGTGTGGAGGGATCCCTGGACAAGCAAGTTGGATCTTGCCAATCCGAAGTCTAGTTTGTTCAAAAAAGTAAACTTATGCATCTAGCATGATCGTGGGACAGAAGCACATAGTATTTATTTTGAAGCCCTCAAATTGGTGGCACTATGTAGCTGGCACAATGTCAGGGAGTGTGATTTATTTTTTATTAGCCAGCACAAGGCTTTCAGGATTAATGTAGTCAAATGGACAGAGTATATTGTTTATGCAGGAAGCATTGGTAAGGTCGCTTTGGAGTATGTAGATCATCTTACTACAGAGTTCTCTGTACATTGCATTGCCTCATTTAAGTATGATGTTATATGCACAGAAACCAGACAAATCCTGTATAGTTGGTGTTAGAAGTAGAAGACAACATAGTAATGGTAGATGGTGGAAGTTACTTGAAAAATTGTTACCTTGTGTGATAAAGTTAAGTTTGGTTCAAATATTATCTAGAAGCTTCAAACTGCTTGAATGAGCTGGGAATGTGTCCCATGAAAGATGCCCAGCTCAACAGGAGGGAAGAGTTTTCAACAGTCTCCTGTAGAGCAGGCAGTCCATCTTGGATACATTCAGGATCAGTTGTGCCAGGAATCAAGAAATGAGGAAACCGGTACCAGGCACACACATATATCAGAACCATGGTTTTGACAGAAAAAGGTTTTTGCACCCACATGATACCCAAAAGAAAGATAGCCAGAAACCGATCCTAGGATGCTTGATTCCAG
This sequence comes from Lissotriton helveticus, assembly GCF_964261635.1. Taxonomy (NCBI): domain Eukaryota; kingdom Metazoa; phylum Chordata; class Amphibia; order Caudata; family Salamandridae; genus Lissotriton; species Lissotriton helveticus. The sequence continues at coordinate 2,012,588,270 of NC_136063.1, read as the reverse complement.
TCCAGGGAAGACATGGCTTGGCAGTTCGGGCTGGACTGTCCCCATGAGGCACAGGGTCAAGACTGATTTGCATATGGCCATGTCTGAACTGGGGTGGCGTGGTGAGCAAAATAATGATGGATTAAACTCATTTCTGTGACTGGGGGTGAATGTTTTGCCTATGTGCAACATTCCATCCATCATCTTTTGTGTTTTGCTGTTCGCCCTATGTGGGAAGGGTATGCCCAGAAGTTGGTCCTGTGCTCACTACGCCACTGGAGTCAAGCTATCCTGGCTGATGACGGCTGATAGCCAGAAACCGGTCCTAGGATACTTGATTCCGGTCCAGGGAAGACATGGCTTGGCAGTACGGGCTGGACTGTTCCCATGAGGCGCAGGGTCAAGACTGATTTACATATGGCCATGTCTGAACTGGGGTAGCGTGGTGAGCAAAATAACGATGGATTAAACCCAGATCTGTGACTGGGGGTGAATGTTTTGACAATGTGCAATATTCCGTCCATCATCTTGAGTGCTTTGCTGTTCGCCTTATGTGGGAAGGGTATGCCCAGAAGTTAGTCCTGTGCTTACTACGCCACTGGAGTAAAGCTATCCTGGCTGATGACGGATGATAGCCATAAACCGGTCCTAGGATGCTTGATTCCGGTCCAGGGAAGACATGGCTTGGCAGTTCGGTCTGGAGTGTTCCCATGAGGCACAGGGTCAAGACTGATTTGCATATGGCCATGTCTGAACGGGGGTGGCGTGGTGAGCAAAATAACGATGGATTAAACCCAGATCTGTGACTGGGGGTGAATGTTTTGCCTATGTGCAACATTCCATCCATCATCTTGTGTGTTTTGCTGTTCGCCCTATGTGGGAAGGGTATGCCCAGATGTTGGTCCCGTGCTCCCTACGCCACTGGAGTAAAGATATCCTGGCTGATGACGGCTGATAGCCAGAAACCGGTCCTAGGATACTTGATTCCGGTCCAGGGAAGACATGGCTTGGCAGTTCGGGCTGGACTGTTCCCATGAGGCACAGGGTCAAGACTGATTTACATATGGCCATGTCTGAACGGGGGTGGCATGGTGAGCAAAATAACGATGGATTAAACCCAGATCTGTGACTGGGGGTGAATGTTTTGCCAATGTGCAACATTCCGTCCATCATCTTGTGTGTTTTGATGTTCGCCCTATGTGGGTAGGGTATGCCCAGATGTTGGTCCCGTGCTCACTATGCCACTGGAGTAAAGCTATCCTGGCTGATGACGGCTGATAGCCAGAAACCGGTCCTAGGATGCTTGATTCCGGTCCAGGGAAGACATGGCTTTGCAGTTCGGGCTGGACTGTTCCCATGAGGCACAGGATCAAGACTGATTTGCATATGGCCATGTCTGAAATGGGGTGGCGTGGTGAGCAAAATACCAATGGAATAAACCCAGATCTGTGACTGGGGTGAATGTTTTGCCAATGTGCAACATTCCGTCCATCATCTTGTGTGTTTTGCTGTTTTCCCTATGTGGGAAGGGTATGCCCAAACGTGGGTCCCGTGCTCACTACTCGACTGGAGTCAAGCTATCCTGGCTGACGACGGTTGATAGCCAGAAACCGGTCCTAGGATGCTTGATTCCGGTCCTGGGAAGACATGGCTTGGCAGTTCGGGCCGGACTGTTCCCATGAGGCACAGGGTCAAGACTGATTTGCATATGGCAATGTCTGAACTGGGGTGGCGTCGTGAGCAAAATAACGATGGATTAAATCCAGATCTGTGACTGGGGGTGAATGTTTTGACAATGTGCAATATTCCGTCCATTATCTTGTGTGCTTTGCTGTTCGCCCTATGTGGGAAGGGTATGCCCAGATGTGGGTCCAGTGCTTATTACGCCACTGGAGTCAAGCTATCCTGGTTGATGACGGATGATAGCCAGAAACCGGTCCTTGGATGCTTGATTCCGGTCCAGGGAAGACATGGCTTGGCAGTTCGGTCTGGACTGTTCCCATGAGGCACAGGGTCAAGACTGATTTGCATATGGCCATGTCTGAACTGGGATGGGGTGGTGAGCAAAATAACGATAGACTAAACCCAGATCTGTGACTGGGGGTGAATGTTTTGCCAATGTGCAACATTCCGTCCATCATCTTGTGTGTTTTGCTGTTCGCCCTATGTGGGAAGGATATGCCCAGACGTGGGTCTCGTGCTCACTACGCCACTGGAGTCAAGCTATCCTGGCTGATGACAGTTGATAGCCAGAAACCGGTCCAAGGATGCTTGATTTTGGTCCAGGGAAGACATGGCTTGGCAGTTCGGGCTGGACTGTTCCCATGAGGCACAGGGTCATGACTGATTTGCATATGGCCAAGTCTGAACAGGGGTGGTGTGGTGAGCAAAATAACGATGGATTAAACCCAGATCTGTGACTGGGGGGGAATGTTTTGCCAATGTGTAACATTCAGTCCATCATCTTGTATGTTTTGCAAATTTTTTAAAGTGGCATTTTCAAAATTGTAACTTAAGATCTGACTTACAAGGCTAGGCACACCATATGTGTGTATTTTATGTAATAAAAGAGGGGATTAAGGCTTGGCAAGGGAGTTATACTGACAAATCAAATTGGCATTTTAAAACTGCATTCAAGCTGCAATGGCAGGCCTGGCATATGTTTTAAGGGCTACTTAAGAGGGTGGCACAATAAATGTTGAAGGCCCACTAGCAGCATTTCATTTACGGGCCCTGGGTATATAGTATACCACTGTACAAGAGATTTATAGGTAAATTAAATATACCAATCATGTGCAAGCCAATATTACCATGTTTTGGGAGACAGCACAAGAACTTTAGCATTGGTTAGCAGTGTGTAAAGTGGACAGTGTCCTAAGACCAACAAAAAAGAATTCCAGAAAAAATTGAAGGGTAAAGACAAAATGTTTAGAGGAGGTCTCCCTAAGGCTAACAGGTTGTAGGTAAATGGCTCTATATATACTACCCCAAAATGAGGAATAGCATGTATAGATATGATGATATATGATAAAAGGATTTTTAAAGCGCTCGTTCACCAACGGTTCCTTGGTGCTGGGGTGGGGGGCAAGTGACCCCAGAGGTAGGCAGAGGTTAAAGTTAGATAGAACCTTACTCTCTTTTTGTAGAGTGGTCGAGCAAGGCATGATCAGGGGACAGTGTTAAGCTTTTGATGTACACACCCAGCCAGCAAATGAATGTACGCACTCAAGAACTGAACTCTGGGCCAATTGTTTTTGTATAAAAACTGTACTGTTGTTTATTTTTAGAACCAAGCAAGCCTGGCATAGGTAAGCATAAAATACTTTTCAGTAATACGTTGCTGAATATAGAACAGCTTGAAACTGCAATAGAACTTGTACCTTGTTTGATTTACAGGGGATGCAGCAGGTTGCTGTAGAGGTGGGCCTCAGCAAGGCCTACTAGTGCTAGGGGTTCGCCTTCTCTGCACACAAGTCCTCAGACCAATACATGGAAGTAGGCACGGAAACTGAAATGTCAAAAAGAGATATTTATTAAACTTCATGAGGTGGAACTACATTCACACAACACCCTTCGGTAGAGTATGAAGTAGCACAAGGAGTAAAAGAACCATGGGTCTTTTATACCCATACAGGAGCTCAAAAGAAGGCGGTACAAGCACACATAGGAGAGTTACATACATAGATGGTCATACAAAAAAGCACAGTCAACAAAGAAGGAGGAGCTAACAGTTGCTGACTTTCATAGAAACATCCTGACAGTAACAAACCTAAACAGGTGCATGTGCAGCTACAGACCCCTCTGGCCATGCACAGCATAGCAGAAGCTAAGTATAGCTAGTTCTTTGAGCAGAGCACAAGGACAAATGGCAGAGAAGAAGGAAAGAGCACATGGCAAGCACATGGCTAACTAAAATGGCTGCCGGAAACAAGATGGCTTCAGCTAAATGCTAACAGCGATCTCTGCCAAATTTCCACATACGACCCTTTTAGCATTGTCTGAAGACATTCACCTGCTAGAGAAGTCTTAATATAAGTCATGTACATTGATTTGCATCAATTGCTCAATTTCTCTGTCTAATATCTGTGCTGGGCATTCATTTGTGCAACATTACGTTTAGCAGGAGTAGAGGCAGTAATACAGATGGAGTAAAGCATTGGACCACATTGTATACATAGTCAGCAGAATTGCAAATAATATACATAAAACTGACAACAGTTTTCAGCCCCCGGAGACAAACAGTGTCCAAAACCATGTGCCAGTAACAGGGTGGATCTCAGCAGCAATATTATGCAGTTTGGAGATCGCATCAAAAACTGAAGGGGCATGATCCGGTATGTACACACAACAGCTACTTCCGATGAAGCGACATGCACCACCTCAATCAGCCAGGACAACATCTAGGACCATACAGTTTCGGAGCGCCACAATCCTTGCAATTTGCAGTTCCTCTGTGATGTTTCCAAGTGCCATAGCTGTCTGGTTGGTCACAGCTTCCATGACACAAGTCAATTGCCTGATTTTCCTGCTGTTCAAGGCAGCACCAACAAAGAAGAACAGCCCCAAATTGAAATCAACATATTGCTGTAGTGCAGTGTCAGTCTGGTCCACCTCATCATTACTTATTGTTCTTTGGTCTCTGTTCTTATAAATGTCATCAAATAACCGATAGTCCTTATGATATGATGCAGGTGCCAAAAACACAGGAGGTAACAAAAAGGGCACATAACAGAATCCAGACCATCCAATAGGTAGATGGTAGTATCCCTTGTTCCCACAGATGAAATATGTATTATGAGAAGAGGTAAAGCGACTATTGTTACTGCCCTCAATCGTCAAAACCTGAGTACATTCGCTTCCAAATGGTCCATTACCCTTGGTAGTTCGAGCATTTGGGTAAACATAATGTGTGGAAGCATTTCCTGGTCGGTATTCCTCCCACTCCCATTTAGTCCCGTAAGCTTGTGGATCACCTTCTTCATCAGGATAACACGCTTTATTGAGATAATAGTTTATTCTCCCTACAGCCATATCAGTAATATTAGCCACTTGAGAAGCCAATAGAAGTGCAAACCAAGCTTGACAAAAGCCATTGGAGGAAAAAGGAAGAGGAATGAAAGGTGTTCCTCTCTTTTTCTGATGAGCTGGCATCATTCCACACACCCAACAGTTAGTAGCATTGTGCATGTGGTGCAACATCTGGATGAACGTGTTGTTCAGATAAGACTGTCTATGCTTCTGCTCATGATAAGGGAGAGTAAAATAGTGGTGTTCAATGGGTGCCGGAGTAGTGACAGTCAGAACTTGTCAAGCAGGAGCCACTTCCTCTACAACCCAAGTTATCACTGCCACAGTGACCACAGTGACAATAAACCCAGCAATGCACATTATCTTTTTATCACAGATCCTTACAGCAGTTGATGTTTTCTCCTTAGGCATATTCATCTTGTTGTCGAAGTAACAAAAATCGTTGGAGCTCTAAAGTCCTGGGCTGCTGCTGGTTTCTTCACTGAGGGTTAAGACGGGTGTCACTCCCCCACCCTTCAGCTCAGTCTCTCACTAACCCAGGACGGTTGCTCTACCAGTCTTTTTCGACAATGGAGTTTCTGTTCGGGGTCGAAGTTGGTATAGGGATACACCAGGGATCGTGTGGTCCAGGAAGACTTCCGCAGGTTCTTCAAGTGACATGACTTGGCCTTTCTCCGTATCCAGGATGTCTCGATGGTCGATCAGGGCAGCAGGTTCCACCAGGGTAGACGGCACTCTTTTGCAATGGGTGAAATGAACCCAGTCCCTCCTGTTCGTCACTGAACTGCAGTTCTCTTTGCGAGGAGTACTTGCTCTGGGCCGCGCCACCTAGGCTCCAAGCTGCTCGACCTCTGGATGGATCGGACCATTACATGGTTCCCGGGCCGGAGTCCATAGCTCTCACCTACAGACCTGTCAGGAAGAGCTTCTCGAACCTGTTGAAGAATAGAAATCAAACTGTCAGTGAAGAATAGAAATCAAACTGTCAGTCAACTGTGATAGCTAGTCACTCATCAAACACATGGTACATCATGTATAGGGCGTGGCTTAGGAACTCCCCAAATACTCATAGGACGTCCAAATACCACCTCATATGGTGTAAGAACAAATCGTGAATGTGGCACTGATCTAATGGACAATAATGCCAAAGGTAGTGCATCAGTCCATTTCAAGGATGTGGAAGCCTGGATTTTAGCTAGCTTCAGCTTGAGAGTAGCATTGTATCTCTCCATTAGCCCTGCTGATTGTGGATGGAAGGCAGCATGAAACTTCTGCTTAATCCCTAATCCTTTTAGGACATATTCAACAAGTTGCCCAATAAAATGAGGTCTGTTATCACTCCATAAAAGTTTGCAAACACCGAATCTGGGGAAGAATTCATTCAGAAGCACCTTTTCTGTAGTACGAGCTGTATTATCCTTCGTAGGGTACGCCTCTATCCACTAACTGAAGGCACATACCACTACTAGAACATACTTCAGATTATTGCAGCGTTCAAGCTGAATGTAATCCATTTGCAAAACTTCAAAAGGTGCAGTTGGTATAGCAAACCCTCCTGTAGGAGTTCGTGTCCCTCTACCAGGATTGCACTGGACACAAATCAAGCAGGACTGTATTGTCTTTTTAGCTGTGCCGGCAATTTTTGGATGCTCCCAAACTTGCGAAAGCAATTTTGTTATCGAGGAAGCTCCAACATGTGCCGGCCTATGCGCCATATGAATCATAGGTTGTAAATAAGCTGTGGGCAGTCTCCATTTGGTCATGTCTTTATTTTACCAATAGCCCTCATCACCCAATGTTCCCTCTTTAGACCATTGCTCAAGTTCCTCAGCAGAAGTAGATCTCTGCATGTCTAGCACTTCCTGCCTAACATCATACCAACGTTCAGCCTGTGACGTCACTACGTACATGGATGTGGTGATTCGCTGCATTGCAGTTTCACGGGCTGTGTGATCTGCAAAGGCATTGCCTTGTCCTATTTTATTGGTCACTTTCTTGTGTGCGCTACATTTAACACTTGCTATTTTCTTTGGGTATGTCAAGGCAGTCAGAAGATTATGTACCAATTTTCCATGCATTATTTGCATCCTGTGGGATGTAAGAAAGCCTCTTTCCTTCTCGAGTAACCCAAAATCGTGAGCCACTCCGAAAGCATAGCGGCTATCTGTATAAATGTTCACAGACAAGTCAGTACTAAGTTCACACTCTTGTGTCAAAGCTATTAGCTCACTTCTGTGGAATACGAGCTGTCTCAACTACAGTCGGAAGTGTTGTAATTGCATATGCAGCAGATGTCGTGCCATCTGGTAATTTCAAACAAGACCCATCAACCCACAGTTCCCCATCAATGTTTGAGAGGGGCGTATCTTGCAAATTGACACAACCCTTTTTCTGTTCCTCAGTAAGGAATATACAATCATGAGGCTCTTGTGACTGAGACTGAGTCACTGGGTATGGCAACAAAGTAGCTGGATTCAGGGTTGAACATCTTTTCAAAGTGATATTAGGGGCCAAAAGTGTTTTTCGTATCCTGTCAACCTAGCACTAGTTAAATGGTGTGTTTTAGTTTGGTTCAAAAGGGCATCCACTGCATGGGGCACTAACACCAACAGTCTATGTGACAAGACTATCCCTTCATTCTAACGTATTGACACAGCTGCCGCTGCGACAGAACGGAAACACCCAGGCAATGCACGAGCAACTTGGTCGAGAACAGCTGAAAAATATGCACAAGGCAGCTGCTTGTCACAGTGTGTCTGTATTAAAGCTGAAAGTACACACCCATCTCTCTAGTGTACATAGAGTGTAAAAGTCTTAGTATAATCTGGAGTGCCTAATACTGGTGCAGAACAAAGAGCTTGACGCAAATTATGGAAAGCATTCTGACATTCATTCATCCATGGAAGGGGCATTGGAGTATCTCTAGTCAGTAGAGCCAACAAGGGTTTAACAATGTATGAGAAGCCTAAAATCCATTGCCTGCAAAAAGAAGTAAGACCAATTAATGCACGGACATGTTTCTGAGTACGGGGCACAGGTGTGTCTAAAATAGCTTGAATGCGATCTGGTGTAAGTGCACGTCCCTCCTTAGACAGGAGGTGATCTAAATAGGTAACCTTCTGTCTACAATATTGTAATTTATTCCGTGAGACCTTAAGATGGTGTGATGAAAGGAATGAAAGCAATGACAGCATTCCATCTTCACACTGTTCAAGCGTGTCAGCTGCCAACAAGATGTCATCAACATATTGTAAAAGAGCCACCCCAGTCGGCACAGGTAAAGAATTGAGCTGTCTTTTTAATGCTTGGCTGTAAATACTAGGACTCTCTGTATACCCTTGGGGAACTCCACAGAATCTAAAGGATAAGTTATTCAAAGTGAAGCCGAACAAATATCGGCTATCAGGATGAATAGGGACTGAGAAGAAAGCATTCTTCAAATCAATCACAGTAAAGATAGTAGCAGTCAGAGGAACCTAGGTAAGAAGTGTTGTGATGTCACAGACTACCAGGTATTTTGGCACTACAATCTTGTTAACCTCTCGTAAATCAAGGATAAACCTGTAGATTATAGTATCAGTATATTTCTTCAAAATAGGATTGCAAATATTGTAAGTGACTTCTTCCACAACCTCCACTTCAATCAGATCATGAACAATGCGTACAAGTGCCTCTTCACCTTCTCGAGAAATTTTGTATTGCAGCAATCGCGGCAATGAAGCTCCCTCCTTGACATGAATGTGCACTGGTGGAATAACCATTTGCCCCACATCAGTGTCCGAAATAGCCCACAAAGTACTAGGGAATGAAGCCAATGCAATATCTTTCCTAAAGAGACAGGACTTCTCAACCACCGGATAGTTATCATTTAAAATAACACGCACATCTTCTGGGGAACACCGTATTGTAGCCCTAAAATGCTTGAGCATATCAAGACCCACAATATTGTCCAGTGTGTTGGGGGAAAGCAGAAATGGACAAGGAGCAGTACATTTATCAACATGGAATTCAAATGGTTATGACAGTGGGCTAAGGGAAGGTGTCCCATCGAAACCTATCAATGTAATGGTTAAGCCAGACAGGGGAGCCCTTGGAACCAATTGTTTAGACAAGGCGCTACGAGTAGCTCCTGTATCAACCAGAAACTAATCAGTAGAACCCAAAACACGTGCTTGGACATAGGGACCCTTCTGATCTATTGGGACTTCAACTACTTCCTTACCCCATCCTAGGCATTCCTATGCATAAGCAGAGTCCTTCAAATCCAAATTCAAATAATTAGATATTTGGTATTGGTTACGCCTATCAAATGTATTTGAAGAATTCGGAGGATGCCCAATAGTCTCAAATCTAGCACGATCATTCCTACCTTCGCTATATCCTGAATTCCCCGGGCGACCTCTCATTTGTTCCCGACCACACTGATACTGCTGAGTACGCGAACGAGGGCATTCAAAAGCCCAATGTCCAATCTCCCTGCAATAAGCACACTTATCAGCAGACAAAGTAGCTTGGGAAAAAGAGGGTAGACCTGGGTGATACATTGCACGTCCGCCTCGGCCACTATTTCCGTAAGATGGACCATAAACCTGAGCAATCTTAACCTTTGTTTTCAGCTCCTTATTCTTTTTATCCTCATGGCCCTTATCTTCTAATTCCTGACGTTCATAATACTGGGCCATAGTCAAAAGAGAAACTGGGGAGGACATAGTCCATGAACTTTCGCTGGCTTTTAGGCGACTGGCTATTCCTGGCAACATGTTCGCTACAAACTTATCGACAAACAGATGCCTGCCCGTGTCATCCGTCAATGACTGACCACTAAAGTCGTGGAATGCCTCCTCAAAACGTGTGAAGAAATCAGAGACCGATTCATCTGCCTTTTGCTTGCAGGATGCTAACACAGTACAATCTATCTTTTTAGGAGGAATGAGAGTTTTCAATTTAACTAGTATAGCTTTAGGAAGATCTAAAATTTCTTGCTGTGGTTTCTGTGCGGGTTCCCTTTCCGCATCAATCCTTTCTAGTTCCTTCCAACCATCTCCAAAAGTTGTATGATCATCGACTTTACGAATAGACATTCACATATCAGAGGGTAAAATAAGCCCAAAAAACATATCAATATCAGATAAAGTTATGGCACAAGAACTAATGGCTCCTTCAACTTCTTCATAAAAAGCGGCCGGATTTTTCCGCGGGTCCGGCAAAGCAGCTTTTAGAGCCATAACATCTGCTCTACTCCAAGGAGTATAGACCAAATTATAAATAAAATAACCCTTCGCATCAGTGGAATTTTTATCATCATCCGTTCCCGTACCCCTAGGAGGGACATACAAAGGTGTGGCTTCCCACATGGGTCTCTCATGAACTACAACATTCTTATCTGTCTCCGAAGCATCAGCCTGCGGCATGGTGGTTCGAAGTGGTTGTGCAGCTGCAGCAGCTGCCTTTTTCTCCTCCCGCAAACGGAATGCATCAGCTTGCAGTTTAACCACACGTCTAATTAAGTCAGCCACCTGAGGGAGGAGAAAGAGATTGTCACACAATTGCTTATAATCATTTGCTATATCAGCAGGCTCTAACTCTGTGGAATGCTTTCTAAACCATTCAATTACTTCTATGGCGAAAATGTCTACAAAATATAACTGCTCTCTTTCCTGCCATTGTTGTACGTCAGCTAAAAGATCAGAAGCAGAATTACTATCACAGGCAGCTTTACGAGCAGCAGATTTAAGGGTAGCCACATGATCAGCAGTCAGCATAGAGCGAGTCTCTCGCAGAGGATCTGGTCCTGACTTATCCTGATCCGAAAGAGAAACATCATCATCAGAATCACGGACAGGAGCAGAGGGGAAAGTATATGGAGGCGGAGAACGATCTAGCAGAATTGAATCATCCTGTGTTTTATTAAGGAGAGGGTAGAGGGGGCGCCGGACAGGGTATTGGCCATTTACATGTAAATGACGCTCCCTATTCTCTCTCTCTCTTTTATCTCCTTAATTTCTTTATTTTTCAATTCCAGTGCTTTTGCATGGATATTTTTGCTTTGTTCTTTATCTATCAAAGCTTGCTCTCTTTTCACTCGTTCACACACTTCTTTCTCCCACATTCGTACACAGTCTAACATATCTTGTCTACTTTTGCGCTTAAACATACATTGTTCCACATACTGAATTTTTCTAAGATCAAATGACCCATGTATAGGCCACCGCAACTCAGGATCCTTGCTAGTATATTTATTCCATAATGTGCTGTACAGTATAGAAGAAATACCATTTTTAATATACATGTCCCTATTAGGTGTCCCCTCGGGGGGAGCCAACTGACTTCGCTCAATACTCACATTGGTGCCTCCAAAGAAGCAACAAATTCTACGAAGTGTGATTGAAACAGGCATGCCAAAAATAATGTAGCATATACAATACTATACAGCAGTGGCACTTAACCTGATGTGTGCCGTTACATATTATTCAAAAGTTGGAGAAAAGTCCCCTCATTACCTTACTATATAAATTGCAATTCATATATATCCAATCAAATTCCATATATTGGCCAATTTCCATATACAAAGTGTCACATCAAACGACCTTACCAAACAAAAGTCTCCAGATTCCAACTGGCAAGTTCTGAAACGACCAAATGGTCTCTGCACGGCGAATACCAGAAGATATCTCAGTTGAGGACTGGCACCACCTGGAGGGTCAGATCAGGAAGAGAGGAAAAACGCTGTGGTTGCCAAGACGTGGGTCTTCTCGGGCAGTGAGCGTCCATAGCGAGATTCCAATCCTCTGTTTCAACCACTCTTTCGGGCGTCCGAGGCGCCGATGAGCCCCACTTGGTTGGGTGCCAGTCTGTAGAGGGGATTCAGAAAAGGGGGTGGTGATGAACAGAGTGTCTGAATTAAGCAGACCACTCTTACCCAGTCCAAAGATCAGGGCTTGATCCATCACCGTTATTTAGCTCACTGCCCCATCCCAACTCAGAACCTGGCTATATGCAAATTAGTCTGTCCCTGGCCCAGTGCATCATGGGAACAGGGCAGACCAAACTACCAAGCCAATTCTTCACCAGAAAGGAGACAAGCTACCGGGGACCGGTTTCTGGCATTTCAGCCTCGTCGGCCCATCTTGCTTGAATCCTGATGGAGCAGTGAGAGGGGGGCTTCATCAAGGCCTACCAGTGCTAGGGGTTCGCCCTTCTCTGAACACAAGTCCTCAGACCAGTAAATAGAAGGTGGCACGGGAACTGAAATGTCAAAAAGAGATATTTATTAAACCCCATGAGGTGGAACTACATTCACACAACACCCTTTGGTAGAGTATGAAGTAGCACAAGGAGTAGAAGAACCATGGGTCTTTTATACCCACACAGGAGCTCAAAAGAAGGTGGTACAAGCACACATAGGAGAGTTTCATACATAGATGGTCATACAAAAATGCACAGTTAACCAAGAAGGAGGAGCTAACGGTTGCTGACTTTAGTAGAAACATCCTGACAGTAACAAACCTAAGCAGGTGCACGGGCAGCTACAAACCCCTCTGGGCATGCGCAGAGTAGGAGAAGCTAAGTATCGCTAGTTATTTGAGCAGAGCACAAGAGCAAAGGACAGAGAAGAGGAAAAGAGCACATGGTGAGCACATAGCTAACTAAAATGGCTGCCGGAAACAAGATGGCTTCAGCTAAATGCTAACAGTGATCTCTGCCAAATTTCCCCATTGCAACACATAGCAAATACAGTACTTTGGAATGAATAGGCTTTTTTAGTAAATTACAGGTAAGTTACTTTTTACGTTACTTTTCTAACTCAGTGCTGGATACCTAGATTCAGCACTGGGACATTTCCTGTAAACAGGTAAGTAATTGCGTTTGGTTATTTGTTCGGTTTCTAAAGAATATTTTTAGATTTCAAAACTCCACACTTAGAAAGCTTTTGGAAGAAAATTGTCAATGTTACCCTATGGAGGGAAAACAGGTTATCGGTTCACAGGTAAGTAATCGACTGTGGGAGTTACGGTTCTGGTGTTCGACTCAGGGGTCCCCCAGGGTCAGTGATGCACTGTTGTTGCACCCTCAGCTGCACTAGGGTGGCCGGGTGCAGAGTGTTGAGGCCCAATGTCATTCAATGAGGAATAGGGGCCTTCGGTTGGTGGCTGCTGGCAATCAGGCCACTGGGTTGTGGAAGCAAAGCTCCTACGGTTAAGGTTAGGGCAAATGGGGAAGCAAATTAGCAAAAAAGGTGCACCTACAGCGGCACTGGGGCAACCGGGTGCAGACTGTACTTTTGACGTCAGGCGCCCTGTTGTTTTCTATGGATAACCTCCAATTTGCAACAGCACTACAGGCAAGGAGACGAAGGACGTCTGGGTGCGACCACCACTTGGAGAGGTAAGTTGGGAAGTTAAGGGCTGGGTAGGCACCGTCAGTTTGGGTACACAAGGCCGTGGGGCATCGGGTGCAGGGGTGCCTTTTGAGGTCGGATCTTCTTACCAGTTTCTGGTCGCGGTTAGGGTGACCTTCTGGATTTAGGCTGCAGGAGTCGGCTGGAGGCTTGAGACTGGTCAGGGTTCGCCGGATCTCGGGTCAGGATCGCCAGGGTGACGTCCTTGTGGTGGTTTTCCACTCAAGCTCGGGCCGGGTTCGGCAGGATGCACAGTGGGCTGGATTCGCAGTCTTAGGCTGCTGCCAGAGGTTGCAGTTCAACAAATCCGGTGTTCACTGGAGAAGCAGTCTTTCGAAGTGAAGGCAGGTAGGTCCTCCGGGGTTTTTGAGGTTGCTGGCTTCAGGACACACCGGGATTTCGCAGAAACAGGTTCGAGGGGAGACCGGTCGTTAGGGTTGGGGCCACGTCAGTGGGCGTCTTCCTCTTTTTAGCTGGCTGCACGGCTGTTTGGTCCTTCTTCTTCTTTTCTTCTTGTTGTCAGGCTGGATCTGAGGAAGCAAGGTTCAGGGTGCCCCCCAAATACTAGAATTAGGGGTGTTACAGGTAGGTGAAGGGCAAGGACCAATGAGTCCCTTCCCTGGGTTGGGAACACCCCCTATCGTGCCACCCTCCAGTGGGAGGGGGCAGGAGCCTGACCTCGGTTGGCTAGGTCCCACCATCCTCAAGATGGCGAGGACTCAGAGTTGTGCTTCACCTCACCTCCCCCACCTGAGGGCTGAAGTTGGCAGAGGTGGGCACACCTCTTTCCCTCACTTTTTTTTCTCGTTGGTTCTCCTGTCCAAAGTGGGGGGGGTAGAACCAGTGTGGACTAGCTGCTGAAAACAGCAAATGGTCTGGGGAGGCTCACAAAGGAGCGATGTCTTTGAAGCTCCAGTGGCATGCAGACCATGGGACCCATGTCTAGGCATACCCGTCCCACTCGGGGTGACAAATGCAAAAAGAACAATTGATGGACAGAATGCGAACAATGTCATACATTCACCCCAGTACAGAGAAACTGGGGTAGCGTGGTGAGCAAAGGAATGATGGATTTAACCCAGATCTCTTGACTGGGGGTGAATGTTTTGATTTGATCAGCATTCCGTCCATCAACTGTCTTTTGCTTTCTCTAAGTGCGCCAGTTATGCCCAGACGTGGGTCCCGAGCTCACTGTGCCACTGGAATCAAGCTATCCTGGCTGATGAGGGCTGAAAGCCGAAACCGGTCCTAGGTCGCATGTTTTTGGTCCAGGGAGGACCTGGCTTGGCAGTTTGGGCTGAACTTTTCCTATGAGGCACAAGGTCATGGATGATTTCCATATGGCCAGGTCTAAACTGGGGTGGCATGGTGAGCAAAAGAATGATGGATGTAACCCAGATCTCTTGACTGGGGTGAATGTTTTGATTTGTTTAGTATTCCGTCCATCAATTGTGTGTCTTTTTCAGTGTATTTGACTGCAAATTCAAGAATGAAAATTTTAAAAACCTTGACTAGGTGAGCTAGCCACGCATTCACCAAGAAAACTTGAGAACTCTGAATTAACAGCAGTCTGCTGCTGCTTAAATAATAAACTGTGCGATCCAATGAAAGCCGTTTTCATAGTTCTCAAGTTTCCCAAGCCCATGCATGAGTAGCTCATCCAGGTCAGGTTTTTTTCTTCGAAGTCTCGACCTTTTACCCTGGTTTAATAATGGACTTTTAAAAAAAGACTGCATATTCTAGCTAGAAACAAATAAAACCTGTACTGGATGAGGAACTAACACATAGGGAAAACCGAGAGCTCAGCAGTTTAGTATGTTTTTATTTCTTCTCCAGATTGCACGATGTGCCGCTCTGTAAAGTGTGAACACAGAAACATCTGCACTGACCTTTTCTAACAATTTCTGTCCTTTAAGCTCATTTTGCAATTGTGGTGATATCAGCTTCACCTCTGTACCAGAGTAGCAGTCACAGTCTTCCAGGTGAGTAAGTGAAAAAACAGGCTTGCAAGTTCAAGCTTTTCTATCAACCTTTCAGCAGTGTCTGAAATCATGTGAAATTTGGAGGTGATCCCATTATAATGAATGGAAGTTAACTGTATGTATTTGCTGTAATGTAATTTCATATTTTTAAGATGTTTGTTGACATAAATGAACAAAAACGTATATATCTTAGAAGCAACATGTCCTGCCTTACTCCAAAGCTGTAGGAGAGAAACAGTATTTTAGTCCGGATGAAAAGTACTTTTGGACAAAGCTACCTTAATTTTAAGAAATGCATAGAAATCAATATTATTGAGACTATGGGCCATATGTAGGTAAACTACATTTACCGATTCTAAAATACTGAATTTTACCGATTCAGTATTTTAGAATCGGTAAATGCAATGTAGGTAAAATTTCAGTAAGTATTACCGAATCGGTACGATTCGGTATTTATCGAATCGGCATTTACCGATTCGGTAATTCCCATTCATTCCTATGGGCCTGGAGGCCCATAGGAATGAATGGGAATTACCGAATCGGTAAATACCGATTCGGTAAAAGGGAGAACAGGGTGGCAGGGTGTCACTTTGACACCCTGCTGCACCCCTCAATAGTGCATGGGTGCACATGTGGCAGACATTCATGCCCTTAGGGCATGAATGTCTGCCACATGTCACTGTTTTAAATTGCAAAATATAGCTTCTTTTAGGGTTTTCAATATTTACCACGAATCCTAAAATGGGAAAAGCAGTAAGCACTCATTTGAGTGCGCCCTGCATTACGGATTCGGTAAGTTACCAAATCGGTATGTTAAGAATTCGGTAATTTACCGATTCCTTAAGTTACCGATTCAGTAAAATACGGAATCCTACAATCATGCCACCTACATCTGTAAAGCCTAATACCGGTCGGTAACGGCAGAAATTCGGTAATTTCGGCCGTTACTGACCAGTATTAGGCTACCTACATCTGGTCCTAAATATTGAGGCCAACGAAGAGAAAGGTAAAGGATCATTGTTAACATCATAGAAATGCTTGACCAATGTAATGCCTTTGTTGGCCCAGTGTAACCTTGTCTCCGTGCCCACCTGAATCTTAATCCTGGGATTGTGCCACAAAGAGGACCATCTAGAGGTTTGAATGTGTAAGGACACTCTCCTATCAATCTTTTTCAATGCCAAAATGGTGTCCGATATGATACGTTCAGAGAAGGGGAAAGTCAAAGTAGACGCAGTCATCAAAGCAGAGGTAGGTAAGGGAGAACACAAATGTTGTTCTATATACAGCTATGATAGAATATGCCTAGTATCAGAAGAAAACCATAGAGCCCCCTGAGAGGCTAAGAATGCCGACTGATATAAGCTCCAATATGGGATATTACAACAACCCATATCATAAGATTTCCTCAATTGTTTGTACGCGATCCTAGCACGTTTGTCATTCCAGAGAAATTTAGAGGAGATCACATCTATTTCATGAAAAAAAGAAGAGGAGAGATTGATAGGGAGCATCGATGACACAAAGTTGACAATGCGAGTTATCATCATTTTCAATGTCTGGAGACGTCCCCACCATGAGATGAACTTAGGAGACCAGGCCTCCAACAGCTTTTTGACTTTATCTAATACTTGAGATTCATTATAAGAGACGGTATCCGACAAAGTCGCACAAAACCAAATCCCTAAGTATTGAAGCCGCTCAGACTGCCACTTGTATCCCGCATCTCCCATGTGAGAAGAAAAGCATAACCGATTTAGAGGAAACATTTCAGTTTTGTCTTTGTTTAAAGTATACCCTGAAACAAGAGAAAATTCTTTGATAATGCGAGAAATAGCAGGAATTGCTCTTTCTATATATTCTGAGAAGAGAAGAACATCATCCGCATACGCGGCCATTTTGATGTGCTGTGAACCAAATTGAAAGCCCTGAATGTCCTGATCAGGGCAGGAGATTTGATTGAAGTCGATAAGATTCAACTTTCTCGTCCTAAGCCCAAAGAGGGTGATACCATTCAAATGAGGGTAAGTTTAGCAGTGCCCAGTGTGAGATGATCACTTGGATGACTTGGATCAATTGGCCTCTCTAAGTCAATGGAGCTCAAATAACCAAGCAGATTTACTTTGCAAATTCCAGAAATCTTTGAATGTCCCAGTTACTTACCAGTAATGACTGTGATGAGGGCAAATAGGCCTAAGGTTAATGAATATTACTGGTACGTAACTGGGACATTATCTCAACATCCCTCACTCCAGTTATTACTTCTACCAAAGTTCACTGGCCTTCATGCACTTCTAAACAAGTCCTTTAGTTCCAAGAAAGTTACCTATACGATACTGCACTCATAACATTGTGACCAATAGAACTTTCACCAAAACCAACTGTAGAAGTAGGTTCCCTCAAGAAACTTCCTGAACTAGTTCAGGAAGAAAAAGCGTTTTTTTTCGGGACACAGGAATACAGACACCCCATCCAGCAGCAGGCTGAGGCCAACTAACAAAACTAATAGTTCTAAACCCAGTGCCTGGCAACCTTCCCCGCATTCCAGAACATGGAGGTTGTGGATGACATGAAGGTTCAGAACACCACATCTCCCTCCCCCTTACACCCTGAAAAGAAGTTATAAACTCTGTACAAAATAACCAATACATTCTGAATACTGTAATGAAAGAAAAGAAACAAAAAAACAAGCATTGACATAGCCAATAGGTCTCGTCTTTGGGACCTTAGTAGTGTTTAGTTATCCAGCACAATATTCTTGGTGCAACAACATCAACTGTTGCATGGCTAAACACTTATAAGGTCCCAAAGGCGAGACCTATTGGCTCTTACATGCGATAAACGCACGCCTCAAAGGTTGAAATTTCCCGTACTCTCTCACCATTTAGCACTGTCTTGTTGCATGCTTTGTGTTAAGACTGGTCACATTGAGCCACTCAAAAGCCAAATCCAGTTAGATGAGGAGAAAGACCAAAAAGTGTAAAAAGATGAAAATATAGCCACAGAAATCTGTTCGCTGACAGGTAGTTCTATTGCACGTGAGTGCCTTCTACAGGTCCCATTTTTCAAGCTAAGACTTTTAAGTATGATAGCATTTGTATTTTTATTTTTCTCATGTTATGTACGGGCCTGTGATTCTTTGTATTATGTTAAAATGTATTGTAAAATGTATGGAGTGCTTCATATCCCCCAGGAGGCTGGGAAGCGCTTCGAACAGGATTGTGAGTGTCCTTTCAGAAGCGTGGATGATTGGCTGTGGGTGGTAGTTTGACCTATATTGAGGGTCACTGGAATTATGTGTTACTCTGCTGCTGTTTTTTCCGCAGAATCTGAGATTTGCAGACACTTCTCATAATAAATTGCCCAACTTGACACAATATAAAAAAAGACAATATTGCAGAAGAGTTTATGGTGCCTAGATTACACTAAATAAGCGTTACACACAGGCTGAAACGCACACACCCGGCAGGCTGCTTGCTAGCTAGACTGCTTAGAGCTGAGAACACAGGCCCACCATTTACTTACATTTGGGAGATTGCTGGAGTAATCCTCCTGTCCCAGATAGACTTTAACCAGGACTTTTATGAATATTACTACTGATTGTAAATAAATCAAGACCTATGATCTGACAAGGTCCAGTCCAGCATCTCAATGAGATTACACTCTTGTAATTAAACGCAATGCAAAGGGACGGCACGGCTCGAAAGTTAAAGCGACCGCAAGACAGGTAAATGTTAACAAGCTCGCGCGCCAACGCTAATTAGAAACAGATGACCCCTGCGCACCGCTGCTCGCTCCTGCAAGGTGGATGCCGCCCTACGCAAGAGTGTTCTAAAAGTGCAGACCGATTCCAAAAGGTCATCTCCTAGCGTAGCGCATGCGCGCTGCGCTAGGCTTTGATCTAAAGACATTGTACATGAGAATAACGCATATCAGACAAATTTAAGGAACACAATCTTGTAAGCTGCGGGTAATACACCTTAAGCGACGTGCCCTAGAACCCCCTTCAGAAGCTACAGGCTCCCCTGCATCTGAATTCAAGGGAGCTCGACCAGTGGTAGCAGCAGAACCAACAGAAGATCCAACTCGATACTTCACCACCCTGCCCAGATTCCAAATTCTATGATCACTGGTCTTTATGGTATTTTTGAAAACCTTGATCACCTAAAAGGGCTGACTGAATTTAGAACCATCCCAACTTTTCCTGGGAGTTTTAATCTTAACCCAGTCACCAACGTTGATCACTGTGTTCTTCAACACCCTTCTTTCATCATACCAGACCTCCCTCTTACTCATTACATCTCTCTCTCTCTTTCTCTCCACCACTCTGTGCTACTCACCTTGTTATCCACCAAAGCTCTCTTGGAATATGCCCATGCATGAGCCACTTTCACATTAGAAATCCTTCCTTTAAACAAACGAAAGGGGGCTTTGCCAGTTGAAGAATGAGATGTGAAACAATACTCTTGGACCTTTTTTCTCACAGCTAACTCCCAACTTGCACCACAAGAAGTAGCTTATTGCATAGACTCCTTAAGTACCTCAATAAATCTTTCCACAACACCATTACTTTGTGGATGGGACAGGGCAACTTTCTTGTGCTTAATTCCCCCAGAGGTCAGAAATTCTTCCATGACTGCCGAGGTGAATTGAACAGCATTGTCAGACAAAAGCGTCAGCGGGAAACCTTCATGTTCAAAAAGTTCTTCTAGAAACTATTAGAAA
This sequence comes from Lissotriton helveticus, assembly GCF_964261635.1. NCBI lineage: Eukaryota > Metazoa > Chordata > Amphibia > Caudata > Salamandridae > Lissotriton > Lissotriton helveticus. Next base: position 2,012,568,158 of record NC_136063.1, on the reverse strand, counting down.
TGGGATTTCAGGTTGGCTAAGGCTTTTGCCAAAGCCAGGCAGAAACAACGACTCTAGTCAGGGCAAGGGAGTTACAAGCCAAAGATGACCCCTGCTCACCCCCTTGGTAGCTTGGCAAGAGCAGTCAGGCTTATCCCAGAGGCAATGTGTAAAGCGTTTGCGCAACACCCCACACAGCAGCAACACACTAGGCACATCACAAAAGAAACTCCACACAAGGTTATATAAAAAATAGCTTTTGTATTGTCATAAACACATTAGATCATATTAACACAATGTACACTGTGCCAACTGGCACGGGCAATATTCACAGGGAGTTATATACAGGACCGGGCCAATCGGGCCAAAGTCAGAACCATCAGAATGCAGGTAAGTCAGTATAAACCACAACCAGTAACTACTAGTACTAAAATGACCTAAGCATTATCACATTGGCATTTGACATCATATGAAAATACCATAACATTAGGCAATAAATCACATTAGGCCCAAACCTCATTAGCATAACACATTATGGCATAGGCCCCCCCAAGCATAAATTATTAAGCAACCACCTTAGGCATAAACACATTACGCAATGACCATCAGCATAAACACATTATGCATCCTCACAATACGCCTAAACCACATTATGCATCATCACCATAGGCATAAACTCTGAGCAGTAGACCCTATCAATACCACTGCATATTTTATAAGCCTATCATGCCCCCACTAGGGATAAAATGGCACTATATGACACATATCATCACCCCACCAGGACATTGTCAGAGCAACCAGCATCTACTGGTAGAGGTAATCTTGGCATGAATATTTTAGGAGCCTGTTAGGCCTTACCACCAGCATAGCACATTCTGCACATTATTAGTAGCAAGAGGACCATAAAGTCCCCACTTTCAAAGGGGCACCACACATGTGCATGGGACCACTTCCAGGGCTCACAGCACCTGAATCATCAAGCCCGAGCGTAGGGTACTGAAATACTTTCACCCCTGTCCCCAAGCGCTGTACCTAACTTGTCAGTACAGGGTCCACCCAAGGGCATGTGTCCATCGAGCAGCTGTCCGCTATCTGGCAGCCCAGCTGCGTACATGATTCTTGTCCCCAAACTTGGGGCACAAAACAGAAAACGACTCACGGTAGCCTCGGGCGCCGAGGGAAGCAGACACCTTGCTCCCCCTCGTCTGCCCTGGTTCAAAATAAGTAATGCTCCTGCCGTAGACCTCTCCTGGTCTCCAGCGTGTAATCTTTAAATATGCTGGACTTCTTGGAATGCAGATGCCTGTGATCACACAGGAGGGGCAGCTGCTGCACGGCAACCCAGCCACAACAGAGACAAAGACCTCTCCCGGGTCCCATCCACTTGCTGGTTCCTCGGCAATTCACTCGCGGCCCGGGGAAATCGGAATCCTTGGACCGCTTTGCCTAGCAACCCGGTCTACTTGGCGTCCAGTCTCAGCTTCCTGGAGTGGAGTCTTCATCGGTGCCTCTCCCTCTCGGAATGCAGAAGCCCGAGAGTCTCCGGCTGGCACAAGTGGTAACCTTTCTGGTCTCCAGGGGGCTCGTGCGGCCCTCCACTCGCCTCTGGCAGCTTGGGCAGACATGTGGGGCTCTCCTTGTGGTCACAGGAGCCCCGCCCACAAACAGGCAATCTTTGCCTGTCTTCCGGTTTCGGCACAGCTGGGGACAGTGATCCCAGCTCCGGATTTGGGTCACAGGCGGTGAATTTGTTTCCTCTGGCGGCAAATGAGGGGTAGGCTCCCTCTCAATTCAAAATATAAAGCGGGGTGCGCACCAGCTCAAAGTGGCAAAACGCGAGGTAGGCTCCCACTCCTCCTCAGAGCATGCGGGAAAGCATCCACACCTCAGGAATTCCTTGCAAATGCTCACGAAGCACAGCCCTGCCGGTTTCACGATCCCTGGGGCATTCTTCGCACCAAGTGCACTTCCCAGGATGATTAGGCCAATATAATCAGGGGCAGAGCTGGGCACAATCAGGCCAGCACATAGGGACCCCCAGGAAGCAGCAGCTGGGTCCCATGGCGGTTCCTCCTGTTGCCCAGCACAGCTCAGGTCCCAGCAAGCACCAACAAGCACACACACTTTAATGAGGTCACAGCTCCTATCTTTATATTACTTCTCCTCTTTGTCTGCGCCAGCACAGGGCTTGGAGAACCAGCAAAAACTGGTTCAGGGGGGGAATTTGAGCACTTTGTTTACAAGGCTCCTGTTAGAAATGGGATCTCGGGTTGGCTAAGGCTTGCGCCAAAGCCAGGCAGAGAGCACCACCCTAGTCAGGGCAAGGGAGTTACACACTGAAGATAACCCCTGCTCACCCCCTTGGTAGCTTGGCATGAGCAGTCAGGCTTATCTCAGAGGCAATGTGTAAAGAGTTTTCGCAAAACACACTCACAGCAGCAACACACTAGGCACACAACAAAAGAAACTCCACACAAGGTTATATAAAAATAGCCTTTGTATTGTCATAAACACATTAGAAACATAATCACACATTTAAACTGTGCCAACTGGCAGGGGCAATATTCACAGGGGATTATATACAGGACCGGGCCAATCGGGCCATGGTCAGAACCATCAAAATGCAGGTAAGTAAATGCAAAACTCAACCAGTAACTACTGGTACCATAATGACCTCAGCATTATTACGTCAGGCATAAAACACATTAGGGACAAGCCTCCTACGCATAAATACATTACGCAATAGGCCTCATAACCATAACCACATTATGCAATCCTCTCATAAGCAGAAATCACATTAGGCATAAACCATATTATGCATCAATCACGGGCATAACCATCACACTTAGTGAGAACAACCAGTAGCTACTGGTATAGGTACCATTACCATAAGCATAATATGCATAGCACTTTAGGCATACATCCTAATTAGCAACAGCGCACTAACGTACCCACTCTTCAGGACACACACTAGGAAAACACATTACTGCGCTCTCATCAGGAGCCTCAGCTCCTCAGCTGGTGTGTGACCACCCAGTGTTATCGTCCCCAAATCAGGACACTATCAGGCAGGGGCCATGTCCTGGGCTCCTCTCACAGTGCCCCTTTCCAAGTGTGGGCTTTGCCAACTCTGTGCCCCTTCATGAGGCTTCCGCTAGCCCCCTGGCTGCAGTTGCAGCAAGAACGAATGTCTGCAGTGCGAGGGAGTGGGGTGCCACTCACCCTGGTCGCCCCAAAGGAACGCCCCTGATACTTCTGTCAGGTGGGCAGCTGTAAAAGATCACAAGCACCGACAATGTGCATCGAGCACCGACAATGTGCATCAATCGAGCCGCTAGGTGCACAAAAATGCGTGGTTGGCTCCCGCTTCAATAAGGAGCTCAGGGGGAATCCCACATGCCGGGATTCCCTTGCAGCCTCGCGCTGCAGCAGGGCCAGCTCCTCTCCCTTTAGGTGAACCAAATACAGCGCTCACGAGGCGCTAGGCCACAAAAGTCCTCAAAAAGGCAGCAATAAGAGAGTCTTTGGTGCTGGGGAGACCCCAGCAAAGCGCAGCCAGGAAGGCCAGCACGCAGGGACCCCCAGGAAATAGCAGCTGGGTCCTGTGGTGGTTCCTCCTGGCAGAGTTTCATCCCAGAGTAAGAACAAGCACAACAGCCTTCAAGCGGTCACAGCCCCTTCATTTATAGGACATTTTCTTTGTCTGAAAGCACAGGGCTGGGAAAACCAGATGCAACTGGTTTGAGAGCACTCTGTATACCAGGCTCCTCTTTCCAAGTGTTAGGTGGGGGCTCGTCATCAGAAACACCCCAGGGGGTGGAGCCAGAATTCACTAGGGCAGGCACACTCCTATTCAGGGACCAGGGACTTCTCCTCCCACTACTCAAAATGTAGATGTCCCATTCAGCCTAGCGCTGACTCACCTTGCCCCTCCTGGAGCCACCCACACCTCACCAGTCCCTGTCACTCAAAAGCCAGACATGCAATTCACATCAGGCAGGCAGACACATAGCACACAGAAATGCCAACTTCTAAAAGTGGTATTTTTAAAATAACCATAATAAATCTGCGCACACCATTGCGGAGCATTTATTAATACCATTTCACACATACCAGACTTGACCACGCTGCGCCTCTCATATCAGGATTTACCACTGACATACATTTCATCAGGGAATCCCCCATGCATTCCTAAGGGAGGGCAGGCCAATCTCACTACATGTAACCCAAAGCGCACACACTTTACTTTGGGCCACAGTGCTAAAGTGCCTAGAGGCCTAAAACCACCAACACTACACAGGGAAAAGGCTAGGAGACAGGCAAAAAGTTTAGGGGTGAACCCGCCAAAAGGGCCAAGTCCAAGAGAAACTCAATCACAACACCAGACTCCACGGAATTTACTACATTGATCTCAGGCCAACGAGAAAAAATATCTTTGCACACAATAACAGAGCAATCTTGAGTTTTTAGTTTCACAGGCCCCAAAATGTCTATCTAAATGTCAGTCCACAGACCAGCAGCCTGTTCTCTAATAACCATAGGCTGTGTACTGCACTTAAGAATTCTGTCGCAGCCCGCACACTCTGCACACTCACGCACGAATCTTGCAACATGTACGTCCATGGCAGGCCATCAGTATGCCTCCCTGATCCTTTCCTAGGTTTTGGCGATGCCCATGTGTGACGAATGAGCGCTTTTGACTAACTTGCCCCTCAGAGAAAGTGGTGGAATAAGCTGGCTACCACGCATGAGAAATTCATCAACCACAGCCAAATCTTTCCTGACAAGCCAAACCCCTCAGAGCACCTCCTCACAGTCCTTCTTCTCGCGCCAACTACCCTTCACTATGGTGATGACCTTCTGTAAGTCAACATTACTCACAAGGTGTTCCCTTCATTAGTTTTTGGAAATCAGACCTTCACTGATCAAACAACCATTGAATTCTTCCTCTAAGTCCTCACCACCAAACCACTCAACATCATCGACTGTCACATCATCTCCGCAGCCAAGTCTTGCTAGACAGTCTGCCAGGACATTGTTAGAGCCAGGTAAGTATGAGATGTCAAAGTCAAACTCCTGCAGTGCCACCACCCATTTCCATATGCGGTGGGAAACAAAATCTATGCCCCTATTCTTAAGGGGTTTGTGGTCAGAAAGTTTCTTGAATGTCTTCCCCCACAAAAACTTCCCTAGCTTGCGCACATCACAGAACACCCCCAGAGCCTCCTTCTCTACCACCGAATAGTTGCACTCAGCACCCCTCAAAGGCCTGGAAAAAAACAAAACAGTTTTCTCCTCTCCATCAACCTTCTGCAATAGGACTGCCCCCAGACCAGTCGAGCTAGCATCAGTCATAATGTAGGACATCTTCATGGGATAAAAGCTACTCAGTCAAGGTGCATCATTAATATCTATTGATGCAGTCAAACTCCTCCTCACAGTCCTTGGACCAAACAAACTCACTACCCTTCTTTAGCAAAAACCTTAGACACAAGGTCTTCCCTGCAAAGTTTGGGACAGATTTGTAGTAAAGCTCGGCCATTCCCAGGAACTTCACCAGCTCCTCCTTACTCTACAGGGTATGCAAATTGTAGATGGAGCTTACCAGCACTGCCTTGGGCTTGATGCCTGCAGCTGACACAAAATGACCATAATACTCTATCTCTTTGACATTAAATTTACATTTGTCCCCCCTAAGGGTGAGGCCAGCATCATGCAACTTCTTCAACACAGACCTCACCTTGTATCATGTTGATTCATATCAACCCCAAAGATGAGTATGTCGTCCTGGTGCACTTTGACACCCTGAAGGCCTCCAAGAATGCCCTCCATTGCCCTCTAAAAGACAGAGGCAACAGAGATGAGACCAAAGGGCATTCTCAGAAACCTAAAGGTGCCAAAAGTTGTGACAAGGACCATGAGATCTTGATAGGAGGGATGAAGCCTGACCTGGTGGTAAAATCAGAGGTTAGATCCAAGGAGGAAAAATGCTTTGCCCATTCAAGTGAGCATAACATCTCTGTTATGTTGGGTTCAGGGTAGTGGTAAACAATAAACGCTCTGGTAAGCTCTCTCAAGTCCACACATAGGTCCCTCAAGTCCTCACCATTGGCCTTGGGGCCATCACAACCTGAGAGACCCACTCCGTTGTCTCGACTTCTTGGATGATACCCTTGGCCAGGAGCTTATCCAACTCAGATTTCATGCTCTTCCTTACCAACAGGGGCACATTTCTAACTTTAGCAACTTTTGGAACAACATTCGGCTTAATCCTTATACGATGTACATAGTTTTGAAGGCACCCCAGGTCACAAGCAAAAACTGCAGGGAATTCTTTAATCCAATCTTGAATGGTATCATCAACCACCCTCATAGGCGACAATTCTTTTAAACACACTGGAGGATTCTCATTGGGGTCAAGAAATACAAGCAGACCCCTGTGATGAAGCCAACTTATGAGTGAGTGACCTTTCATTGAGAAATACATTTTCCCAGGGATGACTCTCCCTTTGAAATCAATTGTGCCCCAAAAGTAACCAAGTAACTCTATGGTCACCCCACCATACCCCTTCGATCTAATGTCTGGCTTTAAGAGTGTGACTTTACCTAACAAATTACACTCATAAAAAAACTTTTGAGACAAGCGTAATTTTGGCTCCAGAGTTGAACAGTATATTGACAGGGGCATCATTAACTAGCACGAGCTCTTATGGCCCGTCGCTCGTCTTTCCTGCAATTTGGCAAATGATAACCACTTCCACATCCTCCTAAAATAGATCAACCTCACTGACCTTCCTGTGATCCTTGCATAACCTATAACACTTGGAGACATGACCTTTTCTCCCACAAGTTTTGCATGTGGCTTTACAGCTTGAACAGTACTTAAAGTTGGCCATGTGACTAGAGTAACCACACCTGAAACACTTCCCTTGAAAGTTCTTTTAATAGGGCGATTTTTGAGCTAGACAAGTCTTGGGTTTAACACCCCTATCCACCACCACATTAACCTCAGTGCTCTCTTTCTTATCACCTGATGAGTACTTCTTTATAATATCAACACATGCCTTGGAATGTTCTTGGCTATCGTAAGAACTTCTTGAAGAGTGGGAGTATCTTTCTGCCATAAAGCATCCCTCATTTTGTCTAGCTCAGACCCTAACATGAACTGATCCCTTAAGCGCTCTTCCAAGGCGGGGCCAAAGTTACTGGTAGAGGCCAACTTGTGCAAGACTGTTTTATACTGCTCAACCGACTCTTCTTGCCTTTGCACTCTTCTTCCAAAATGATACCACTCAAGAACAATACTTACTTTAGGGTGATAGTGTAAATCCAGTTTCTTGATGCAAACTTCATATTCCTTAAGAGTAGCAGAGCTACCATCAAAGAGCTCAGGAAGATGTTCAAATACTTCCTGTCTCCCTGATCCCAAACATTGCATCAGGAGAGAGCTCCTCCTCTCTGCGCATAAGGAGGTACCACAAACACGAGTGTAATGCGAAAACACTTTTTTAAATTTTTGCCAGGGAAGTGGGGGATCACCTGGGATGGTCAAAAAAAAAACGGAGGTGCGGTAACATTTTGCATAGTGCAATTACAATGTAGGAAAGTTAAAAAAAAAAAGAAAAAAGAAGATTGTAGGTGTGCACAGATGAATTCGCAGGTACAGAGCAAGAGTTTTTTTTTTTATTTGTTTTTTTTTTTATTAAACCTTTATTAGTTGCGGTCAACAGAGATACATGACAGTTACAGCAATAACACTTCAAGAAAGCATGATAGTTATGGTACATTCATCAGAACAGCAGTATTTGTATACGGATCGGTACACTACACTTAGGCTTGCCGTTAATACATTCCCCAGCGATCTGCAGTGGGAGGAGACCCGAATCAGAACACACCTCTTACATAGTCACGGACATAATGAATATGGAGCCTTCAGTATCCTCACATACAGACGTAGGATCAATCAAGGAGGGAAGGTGCCACTGATCCCCCCCGCCTCATGGCTATCTCATCCCTCACCAGTAAGCCAGTGACGTCACTGTGAAGAGCAGTGAGCCATAAGTGTGTCAAGGAAAGGTAGTCTCTCCCGTCCCCCCAGCAAGCGTTCAGTGTATAGGCAACAGGAGTGCAATGCATCATAAAGGGGGTGCGCAGTGCTCAAATGTGCAAATACCATCCCTACCGATGTGCAGTCTCAGGATCCAATGTGTATGCCTACCCCCTGTCTGATTACTGTAGCTGGGCATCAGGAGGGCCAGGAAGGTGTGTTCCGTACGTAGCAGCACATGACATGCAAGTGTCCCAGAGCACCCAGTGTCACTCCAGCATCAAGCCTACCTCAACTGTATAAGCAGGGGGGGCCGGGGTCCTACCCTCCATGTGATATGTAGTATGGTGAGTGTGTTACGCAACATCCATTCGCTCACGGGCCAGGTAACAGACCTTCATCCCCAGAGGAGTCACTGTGAGCCGCCTGGGACATCCAGTACACCTGCAAAGGGGACCAAAAATCCCTGGGTCTACAGCAGGCGGGTAGCAATTCCGCATAAATGCCATGTTGATCTTGGCAGTGCGTGAGGTCGTCCAGCCATTCCTTAAACTTCGGTGCCCTGCCTCTCCCCCACCTGCAAGCGATTCTCCTCTTAGCCAGCAGCAGCGCGATATCAACAAACCTTCGGTCCCCCTTGGGTACATCCTTGGTATACCCCAGCAACATCACCACCGGGTCCAGAGAAAGAGGGCCAGCAATCATGACCCGGAGCGCAGCATGTACCTGCGCCCAGTATGCCTGTATCGCCCCACACTCCCAGGCCAAATGAAGGAAACCCGCGCCTTCCGCACGGCAGCGTGCGCACCTGTCATCCTCTGAGAGGTGAAAACGTAGCTTCCTGACTGGAGTGTAATAATACCTCTGTACAAACTTGTAATGAATGATTTTCAATCGACAGCTGGAGGATATGTTAGCCGTGACCGAACAGCAATACTTCCACTGCTCGTCCGTGAGCTCGACAGTTAATTCAGAGTTCCAGTCAACCCGCGCTCTAGACAGAGCCGGTGGACGCTGCCCACGGATGGCAGCATACAGTTTGGACACCAAGTGCCTGCCGTCCGACACCAGCATCAAATGCAATGGCAGTACTGTCTCCGGCTCCTCTGGGAAGCTTGGGAGTATGTCCCGCATACCCTGTCGAAGACGAATATAATAAAACACCTCCATCGGTGTCGGGGGTCCATTCCGAAATATCTGATCTTTGGTACGGAACAACCCATCTTGGAACAGGTCACCCCATGTAGTAAGGTGAACGCGTTTGCACATGGACCGAAACCCATTCTCCAGCAATAGCGATAGCTTCGGGTGATATGCTAGGGGCATCATTGGTGAATAAAGCATGGGCGCTCCAAGTAGTTTAGTCACTCTCCTACAAGAGTCAATAGTACAAGTAACAGTGGTAACAGGCGTCTCGACATCACTAGTCAGTCCCATAATCATGCCCTTGAGTGGGAGTGGATGTACTATCCAATCTTCGGCAGCAGCCTGTGGCATAAAGGGGGCGGGGCAAACCCAGTGATAGGCGTGCTGCGCCTGAGCACTGAGGTAATACACTTCCAGATCAGGCACATCGAACCCGCCCCTGTCATACGGCTGTGTCAGAACAGTCCAGCTAAGGCGCGGCTGCTTGCCACCCCAGAAGAGGCGAAGCAGCTCAGTCCGAAGACTCTTAAAAAAATAGGTGCCCGGGTAGTAGGGAATGTTCTGGAAAAGGTATAGGAAACGCGGAAGGATGACCATTTTTATCAAGGAGGCTCTGCCTGCCATGGAAAGCGGGAGGGCCAACCAGCGGGTTACATTGTCAGTCAATCGAGAGATAGCCACTCCATAATTCAGCCGAATCGTGTCCTCTTTATTGAGCGATATCTCAATGCCTAAGTATCGCAGGTCAGAACTACACCACTCTAAGGGGTAGTCTAATGGAAATTGGGCAACTGAGGCCGTGAGGGGGAAGAACTGCGATTTCTGCCAATTAATGTGCACTCCGGATATGCCGCCAAACACTATGAATTCTCTCAAAAGCGGGTTAAGGTGTTGTTGTGGGTGTCGCACATACAATGTAACATCATCTGCGTAAAGGGAAATCCCAATCTGCCGTTGGTTACAGTTAAAGGCGCTGGCCTTATGCAATTGCCGGATTCTGCATGCCAGTGGTTCAATTGCCAAGGCAAAAAGCAGGGGCGACAGGGGGCAGCCCTGCCTGGTCCCTCTCGTAATCGGCAGTTGGGCAGAGAGCACCCCATTAATGATGACCCTGGCGACTGGAGAGGTGTAGAGTAGTTTCACCCAAGCAATGAATATCCGAGGGAACCCCATTCTGCCTAAGATAGCCATGAGATAGCCCCACTCCACTGAATCGAACGCTTTTGTGGTGTCCAGAAACACAGCAGCGACCGGTAGCTCAGGCGCTATGGTGGGTATAAGGGAAAACAGGGTACGGAGGTTATGCGATGTGGCACGACCTGGGACAAACCCTGATTGGTCCGGCAGCACCAGTGTATGCATTAGCAGGGACAGCCTGGTCGCCAACACTTTAGCAAGTATTTTTGCGTCGCAATTTAACAGCGAGAGGGGTCTATAGGCGTCGGTATCAACCGGATTCTTTCCCGGTTTCAGAAGGGAGGTTAACGCTACCTCCCTCATTGAGCCCGGCAGTATCCCCACCTCGAGCGATTCTTCAAAGACCTCCCTCAGCACTGGTGCCATGGTGTCTATGTAGCACTTGTAAAATTCGGCCGGAAGGCCGTCCAGCCCCGCAGCCTTGCCATTGCTGAGGGACATGATCGCTTCCCTGATCTCATCCAGTTCGAAAGGACATCCCAGGAATGCCCTGTCGCCGTCACTCAGCCAGCATAGCGCTATGTCCTCCAGGAAATTCCCGAACTCCACATCGCCTTCCTGCTGTGTGGAATATAACCGGCTGTAGTGCTGCAGGAAGGTGTCCTGAATGCTCTTAGTATCTTGATAGGACCTACCCTCGCTATCAGTAATTTCTAATATGTGAGTGGCATGGCGCTGGTGTCTCGTGAGCGCCGCAAGTACATTACCCGGCCGATCCCCCTCACAGTAGCGCCTAGCCGTCCAGTACTTGCCACGAAACTTCACCTCTCTAGCAGCTTCCTCCTCATAGGACGAGAGTTTGGCCCTGAACTCCTCCGCCAAGTCAGGTCGAGGATTACTGACCATCTCAGCCTCCAGCGCTTTACGCTCTAATTCAAGTTTAGTCAACGTGCGCACTATGTCCCTAAGTACACCACAGCTCTTAGAAATCGTGACGCCCCTGACAGTCACTTTAAAGGCTTCCCAGATTGTTTCCACCTTCTCAACTGACCCCTTATTTCTAGGGAAGAAAGCTTCTATCTCCTCACCAAGTTCACATTTAAAGGCAGGGTCAAGCAGGGCAGAGGGGAAGAGCCGCCACGGCGGGCGCACTCTGGCATAACCAGGCATCTCCAATACAGCCAGTACAGGGCAGTGATCTGAATAAGTACGAGGCAGATGTTTCACATGAGCAACACCCCCAGCCAGACCTCGCGAGATAAAGCAGTAGTCAATCCTCGCCCATGAGCGTGCATGTGTCGTGAAATGCGTGCCCTCCCTGGCCGCCGGGTGTGTGTGCCTCCAGCTATCTAATAGGCCTGCCTCTGTCAGCATACCTTGAAGAGTGTCTCGCGCTTTCGTGTTGTACTGTCCACTACCATCCGACCTATCTACCCCAGGATTCAGTGATAGGTTGAAGTCCCCACCCCAGATTATGTGTGTAGCCTCGATCCCCAACACATGACCCCACAACGTTAGGAAGAAACTGGGTGTGTCAATATTGGGTGTATAACAATTAACAAGCATGATCACATCAGTGCCCAACCTGCCCCAAAGGATCACATACCGCCCCTCAGTGTCCACCCTTGCACCCAACTTTTGGAAATGCAACGCTTTATTGACCAGAATAACAGTACCCCTCGAGTAAGTGGAATATGAGGAAAACTCCCTCACAGTTGCCCATCTACTTGCAAACTTAGGGGCACTGCGTGGGTTCAAGTGGGTTTCCTGAAGCATCGCTATCTGCACATGATGCCTATCCAAATATGCAAGTACATTTCTGCATTTCCTGGGGTCATTAAGGCCTCGAACATTCCAGGACATTATCAAAACATTACCCAAGGCGACATCACCTATGCTCATCATCGTATTCCTGAAAAAAGCCCACGGCCAGTGCTCCAGCCTCCGTACGGAACGCACCATACACAAATTTTCCTGCTGCTCTGACCATCCGCCCCATCCATCCACTAATGCTTACACACACTCTATCAATGTACTCTGCATACATGCCATGAACATCTCCCGCAAATCTGCCGCCAGGCTCAACAACGCATACCCCAACAGTCAAACACCCCTCCACCCCCCACATGCAGCACCCCAACCCCCACGCACCAAGTCCTCCCCCTCCCACTGAAGCAACCCAAACTTGCCAGTACCGTAGTCCCACCCCCCAACCCGAACCCCACATGCAAGAAACATAGAAGAACTGTGTGGGGAATCCCCTTCTGGGGGCATCAGAGGTACACACCAATACACCCCTACATTCCCCTCCCGCCCCGCACAAGTCATACGGGAAAGTCAGAGAAGGGGGGGGTGGTGCCTGGTATACATTACCCCTGCGGGCCAATGCCTGTCCACCATATCAACGTCTCTCCCGGCAGCCTCCCCAAATGGAGAAGATGCCAGCCAAGGCAAGTGAGCCGTCCATGCTCCTGTCACTGCTCACACCACCGCAAGTATCACCACTATCCCGGACAGGCAAATACCAATCACAACCCTGGTGTATAGTGTACGACCAGTCCGCCATTCCACAGCCAGTCCACACAATGATGACATCGCAATGCAGTTCCTCAGCCCAGAACAGGACAACCAGGGCTAAAACAGGTCATAGGATCCAAACCGAATGTTAGTACAACAACAGCAGGTCAGCCAACTAGCAACAAAGAGGCAATCTCAGTCTTCAGCTCGCTCCTCCGGGTCTCTGTCCGCATCTCCATTTTCTGCGTTTCGTCTGTCTCTCCTAGCAGCCCGGAGTTTCTTGATGTAGTCCTCCACCTGCTGCGGATTGGTGAAAAAAGATTGCTTGCCCTGATGGGTCACCCTCAGTCGCGCCGGGTACAGGAGTGCGTAATCCACCTGCATGTCTCTTAACTTTTTCTTTACGTCCAAAAACTTCTTCCGCTGTTCCTGCACCAAAGGCGTAAAGTCCGGATACACTGAAAAGGGCACACCATCGCAAGACAAGTTTTGATTCATCCGAGCTGCTCGCAGTGCCGCGTCGTGGTCGCGGTAGTTAAGCAAGCGGGCTATGATAGGCCGCGGCTGCGCCCCTGGTTTGGGCACAGGACCCAGAGATCGGTGCGCTCTCTCGACTATAAATTGACCAGAGAAGGCCTCCCTGCCCACTGCAGCAACTAGGATTTTCTCTACATATTCCTCCATGCGACCAGTGTTGGTGGACTCCGGCACACCCGTAACGCGAATGTTATTGCGTCTACTCCTCGCCTCCAACTCCTCATTCTTCGCCGCTATCACCCGCAGGATATTGTCCATTCTGGAGAGGCGCGCGTCGTGAGATGCCGAGGAATCCTCCGAGGCAGAAATACGCCTCTCTGCTTCCGTCAGGCGTTCTTCATGGACCTCCAGCTTCTGTACGACCCCATCCATCCTGGAGGATAGGCGGTCCACCTTGTCCACTATGGTGGCGAAGCCCTGCCTCATTTCTTCCAGCATTACTCGCATCTCAGGGGCCATGGACGTGGAGGGGAGCTCAGTGCCCGACGGTTCGTGGGCCCCGGCAGCGCCATTTGTGCCACGCAGCTGTTTCTTGGGGGGGGGGCAGGTTCAAAAGAGAGCTTAGGTTGTTTATTGTCGTTCTTCCCCATAGTGCTACGCCTGTAGGGGCCTGAGGCGCCCAGCGAGAGGCGATCAATGTGGCGCTCACTGCCCCTCGCCAATCCTTTGTGCATTCGCGCCTCCCTGCGCAGTGTCCGCGCCGATGGCAATGCCTTCTACGGGAGGAGCAGGTCAGCAGCGACAGAGCGTCTCCCTCTCCTTAATGTGTCCCAACTTCAGTAGTCAGAGCCAGCCTATATCACCCACGAGAGGGACTGAGGCCCCAGCTGGCCACGTCGTGTGGGTAGCGGGCAGCAACGTGCCGGAGAGGAGCGGGCAAGGTCCGCACTCGAGGAGCCCTGGGTGGCGGTGGGGAGGGGTAGGGGGAAGGAAGGTCCAGCGCGTCTCCACCGGACAGCAGCTCTCGCAATCCGACCACAGCCTGTGGCCCCCAGTGATCTTCAGATGCTCCCCCGGCCCTCAGTCCTTAGAAGCAGTGAGCCCCCAGAAGGAGCAGGGGCACCGCCGGCAAACCGCTGTAAGAGGCCGGGGTCCCAGACAAGCACCTCTCAGCTCAGGCGGCAGTTCTCGGCACCATCCGCAATCCCTGCAGGGCTCAGCACCACCACACGCAGTCGCGTCCAGGGGAGGGGGAAGACTCACCGCCACCGCCGTTCCCCGATCTCCGGCGGGTCCCGCACCTCCAGGGCAAGCCTCTCCGCTCCCGAGGCCTACCTGCCTCGTGGACAGCCCCGGCCTCGTGTGGCTCGGCGCGCAGGTTCTCGCACCGCCCCTCCTCCGCAGTATGTCCCGGTCAGAGTCCCTGGTCGGCTAAGTTCGGCGCCGAGCGTCGGATCGTCCCCAAATTTGGACTGGAGCCACAGGATAGGCAGGCTCACACTCGCTGTGATTTTCAGACGAAAACCCGCAGGCAATCAGGAGAAAAGCAGGATAGAATTGACCAGGCGGCCAGAGCCTCACTAGAGTGCGGCCATTAGCTCGTGCGCCCCCTAGCGCCCCAAGGTACAGAGCAAGAGTTGTCAAAAGAATGAGTGCTGAAGGAATCGTTATTCAATAGAAGAAGAGAATAATGTAAGTAAAGCTATGTGCATCAGCGAATGTTATGGTTGCAATTGTGTAGAAACGTAGGGGAGCTGTGCGTGCAAAGAAGCTATGCGCATCAGAGAGAAATGCGCGTACAATAAAAGCAAACACTTAGTACCAACAGAATGAGGCTATGCGCATCAGCGATAGAAATTTCCAAAATGTGCGCTCCAACAAGGTAGTTGGCTGAGAGGACGGCGTCATACTGCAAGATCAGCACACAGGGTAAGCTATGTGCATCAGTGTAGAAGCCACACACATGTGAAGAAGATAAACAGCTGTTGCTATGGTGACTGTTCACAGGCGAAACTGCGATGTATGTCACCATTGCTATGGTGACTGTTCAGAGGCGAAACAGGGATAAATTCGCAGATGCGTGTACCGGTATACCGTTGCTATAGTAACTGTATACAAGCCTCCCAAAATGGCTACACGCAACTTGATGACGCTTCCTAGACGCGGCTGTGCGCATCAGCATGTTGAGCAACTCACCTGTTGCTATGGTGACCTTTCACAGGCCTCTAGCCTCCCAAGATGGCTGGACGTAACGTGATGACATGATAGGAGTGGCATCAGGCATCCGAGCTGGTGAAACGCAGCAGCACTCGTGGATGAGTGCGTCAGTGTAAGCTCGAGAGGGTGCGTCTGCACACATCATGGAGCTTGGAAAATAAATTGGGACTCTTTAGCTGTCCAGGGATCTCCCAAAATTTGCCACAAGAGAGAACCACCACCCCCACCGCCATTGTTCTTATGGGCGCGAGGCAGAGTCTACAGTAAATGGTGTTTTCTTCTTACTAGTCGCTGTTCATGCTGATGAGTGAAGTTCGAGGTGGCAGACCAAACGAGGAAAACTTTGAAGGCGGGAAAGGTGCAGCAGATGGTTGCTGAGAGCTTGCTTTTGAAGATACTGGTCATAAGTTGTTATGTAGGCTCCAGTTATTTTTCTGTAGTATGTTCAAGACTTTTGGAGTCTCTTGTAGTCTAGTGCGCAGTGTATGTAAATCGTCGTCAAAATGTAGAAGTAGTTCCCTCAAGAAACAGCGTAGAGAAGTAGTTCAGGAAGAAAAAGGGATTTATTCAGTACATAGGAATACAGAGACCAATCCAGCTGCAGGCTGAGGCTAACTGACAAAACTACTAGTTCTAAACCCAGTGCCTGGCAACCTTCCCCACATTCCAAAACATGGAGGTTGTGGATGACATGAAGGTTCAGAACGACACACCAACACCCTCAATTTTTTAGGGTGTAAATAGCACCTCGAAATACTTCATACAAGTTGACCCCCTGAATCTCTACCAATGATGTTGAGATACTTCTTGTTAATCTCTCCTGAATTCCCTCCGGAATTGGATTTAGTTAAAGAATAAGCCATAGTACTAGTAGATAGAATTCTATTACAGGACCGGAGGCTCCGTATTATGCTTCTCTTTCTATTTATTGCCACTCACAGCAGCCAACCAAACGTTTTTGTATTCAAAATAAACTACACATCTCATGATGCTTTAGTCACATATCACTTCCTGTAAGACCCTATAAGAGCCACCATAACTTGTCCTTGAGGCTCAATATTTGCTGCTCACGCAGGAAGTTAAGTGCATTCACCAATATTGTTATATTTCTATGTGTTTTTGAATGCACTATTAATCAGGCATGCGCTGCTAAGGTAAACATGTAATAGCTCTGCTTGCACTTTGTATTTATGCTTGCTTTGCCTGTTTTATTCATATGCATTGTTCATGTTAATTTGTGTTACGTCTCCCACGGTGATCGGGAGCTTTGTTGGGGTTGTAGCCACACAGGCTTTCAATACCGGACTCCAGCTTGGAGCCGGAGGGTTGCGCTGCCTTCGGCAGCCTTGTGCAGGTTTTGGCATTTTAAACAAGCCCGCTACGGCGGGAAAAGCACCTCTTTGTTGTGGCCCGCTCGGCTTAGTGTAATTCGCCTCCCGCTTAGAGTCTGGGTACCGCGCTGCCGACGACAGTGAGAGTTCTTGAATTTAAGTGCGAAGAGTCACCCCTCATCAGCCCAAGTGCTCAGAGCCACCCCCCCCCCCCCCTAGTTTCTCTAGTTCTACCTGCATAGCCCAATTGGGCTACTTCCTAGTAGGATTTGGGCAATGCATGTCGTAACGACCCTCATTAGGCTAAAAAGGTTTAATTCTTACCTTGATCTCCCTCGAGCACCTTCTGTTACTCCTGGCTGGCAGCAAAAGTGATTTTTTGGCCCTGGAGTGTGCACAGCTCCAATTACTTCTGCTCTTTTGGCTCTCTTACGCCCTATGGGCTTCAAGAACATTTATACAGCTGATGCTGAGGAGCTAGGTACCTTTTTTCTTAATTGTGCTGTGGGTTGGCTCCCCCTTTACTCCTCTTGACCTCACCTTCATGGTTAAATATACTTACAAGTTCTGCCCCACAGTGGAGGATTGGGTCACTTATGAAGAGGATGATAACCTTTATGAAAAGGAAGTGGCTACCTGTTAGATCTGGGGGTCTCTGGTTGGCTAAGGTTTGCGCCAAAGCCAGGCAGAAACCACCACTCTAGTCAGGGCAAGGGAGTTACACGCCAAAGATAACCCCTGCTCACCCCCTTGTTTGCTTGGCATGAGCAGTCAGGCTTATCCCGGAGGCAATGTGTAAAGCATTGGCGTATGCACACAGCAACAACATCCCAGGCACACTACAAAAGGAACTCCACACAAGGTTATATAAAAAATAGCCTTTGTATTCTCATAACACATTAGAATGGTAAACAAATAACATACACTGTGCCAATTGGCACTGGGCAATATTTACAAGGGATTATGTACACCAGACAGGGCCACATGGACCACTGTCAGAACCTTCACAAAGCAAACTTAGTAAAAGTTAATCAGATCATAAACGTACAACCAGTAACCACTGGAATTCACTGTACTCAACATCAGCCTGTAACATAAACTACATTATGCACAGCCCCACATCAGGGGGGAATTACATTCTGCGCTAACCTCACAAGCATAAACACACTATGCAATCTCTTACAAGTCTAAACACATTAACCCCTACCTCCTAAGTATAACTCACATTAGGGGCATACCTCACACAGTGAAACATAATCTCACTAGCATAAACACATGATATGCAAAAACAACCTCATAATCATAAACCATATTTAGAGGTATCAAACAGGTTGCGTAAAACATACTAAATGCATTACATTTCCTAGCACCACATCGCATGAGCACATCAATCACATTAGGGCCTTGCGCCCTATAAATCTACCAGTCCCCTTGGCTAACTGGCCATCTCCAAAGGGGCTCAAATTCCCTGTGTCCAGAATGTCAGGGCGAGCTGCCTAGGCAGCGACAGTCAGGGGTGCCCCATCTGCGCAAACCTAAACGTTGCAACTGCCCACTACTTGCTGGGCAGCTGGGAATCTTCAATGAAGGGCCTAAACATAGCAGCTGGCAATAAGTGCTACGCAGCTGTGCAGGCAGAGGTAGGGCGAAGGAGTGCGTCTCACTCCTGAGTTAAAAAAACATGTCCCCTAACAATGCAAAGACCTAAACGGTGCAGCTGCCTACTACTTGCTGGGCAGCTTGGAATAGTCAAAATGCGGCATGGGCTCTCAGTAGCCCTTAGGACAAAATGGGCCACACGTTGGAGCCCTTTAGGCTCTGAACTAAACAGGGTGGAGCCAGCACGGGCTCTAAATTACATATGTCCCAAGCCCCTCATGGGGACTTTAAAAATAAGGGGAGAAGCGTGGGAGCCACTCAGGCTCTGTAAATAAGTAATGTACTCCTGGGAGCCATCTAGGCTCTGAAAATAATGGGACAAAACTGGGGAAGAGGACATGGGCCCCTCTGGACCCTTTAAACAGTGTAATCCACTTTGGAGCGGCCCGCTGCAAGACGGGCCGCTCTGACTGCAAGCATACCACTGTGCCTTGATCAGGCACCATCCATCGTCTGCACGGAGCCCCCCCTCTTACCGGGACTCCGTAGCGGGACTTGGCCTCCGGGGTTCCCCTTGCTCATGGGAGCCCCGCCACAAAACACTGGGTGCCAGGTAGTGCGCATCTTCACCCGGTCCCCCGTTTCAGGACTGGGACTTGGGACATAGAGCCTGCGAGGCTCCGGCTTGCGTCATCGGCCCCGCCCACAATCAGGCGGCGGGCCAGACTTCGGCTCCCAGTGCTCCTCCTGGGCTGCGGTGGTGCGACGCGGGACTCAATGAGGGGTAGGCTCCCTCTGTTATCAAAAGTCATCAAAAGTAGGCAGCGGGTTGCGCACCCGCAATAATTTAAATAAAAATGCGGGCAAAGTCGTGGGGTGGGCACCCACGCATTAAAACATAAAAACAAGGCCAAAGTCGCTGGGGGGGGCACCCGCGCACCACCCAACAACTACAGTAAGCGGCAATCTGGCGGGATGGGCACCCGCTCCACTGAAAGGCAAATAAGCAGGTTGGCACCCACAAGGCTGCCATCACGGGGGAGCCCCTATGCTGGGGATTCCCCCTCCAGCAGCGCGGTGCAGCCCCGGGGCAGCGAAGCTCCAGTGCCCCAGGGAAATTCAGACAGCGCACTCCTGGTGGTTAGAAAGAGCCAGGTGCTCTTAAAGCAAAGCCAGCCCTCCTAGGGCTAAAAGGAATCAAGGTCAAGGCTCTAGGGCAAAGAAATGGAGCAGACAGCTCCCTACAAAGGAAAGTCCTCCAGGGCCAGGGCAGAAGGGTCCCAGGAAGAAGTCTTCCAAGCATCCAGGGGCAGGGCAGGGCTCAGGGAGGCAAGCCTTCCCCTCAGCCCCAGCAGCAGCATGCCCCTGGTAGATTCAAGTAGCAAACAAGAACATTTTCATGGGGTCACAGCCCCTCTTTTTATACAGCTAAATCCTTTGTCTCAAAGGTGCAGGCAAGGGGAAAACCAGATACAACTGGTTCTGGAGCACTTTGTTTTGCTCAGCTCTCTATTCACAGTCAGGCCAGGGACATCAGACGCCCCACAGGAGGTGGAACCAGCATTGTGGAGGGAAGGCACAGCCCTATTCAGGTCCCAGTTGCAACTCCTCCCTCCCATCTACATGCAGATCTTCCTATTCACCACCGGGCAGACTCATCCTGGCTCCTGGAGCCAAGCACACCAGCCAGCCCCTGTCACTCACAAGCCAGACAGGCAATTCACATCTCACAGCACGCAGAAATGCCAACTTCTAAAAGTGGCACTTCTCCACTAGACACAATAAATCTGCGCACACCACTGTGCAGCATTTATTCTCACGGGTTCGCACATACCAAACTCGCCCCTGCACTCCCCATATATCAGGAACTTCCATGGACACACATATGCCCCATGCATTCCTATGGGAGGGCAGGCCACTCTCAGCACACACACACTCAGAGTGCGCACGCACTTTGCACTGGGCCAAAGTGCTAAAGTGAGCAGAGGCCTAAAATCACTACTACTATGCCAGAGGATGAAGGCAAAAAGTTTAGGGGTGAACCTGCCAACAGGGCCAAGTCCAACACTGCCCCTTCCCTGGAAGATAACATTGTTGAGGGCCTAGATGCCTCCGTCCAGGAATCAGTATACAAGGCCCTCGAAAAAGCAGTCCCAGGGACTGTGCAGCAGGCACTAGCTACTGCAGTGAAACTAATCACGAAACAATTGGAACAATTTGCCAAACATCATGGTTTTCCTTCTCCCACTGAGCCAGCTAAAGACATCTCGGCTCCTAAACCCCGAGCTAAGCCTTGGCCTCATTCTACTGCTCTGTCTTCCCTACGTAACCAGGACGGTAAGTCCAAGCGTCCAGACACAGACACGGACACTGATACCACGGGAACCTCCCCAGACGAGGCCCCTCCCAAAAAACGGTCCAAGAAGTCCAAAAACATAGAGCAGGACCTCTCTCAAACCATTTCTACCCCCTTCACCTTCAACCCGAGCGATATAGTTAATCCCAGATTGTCTGACTGGGCGCCTGCCCCCGAAGTTGCGGCTTACCTGCATGACAACATTCGCAGGAGTTTTGATAAAGAGGTACGGAATAGTCTCTGCTCAGAGTGTCCTAGGCCCGATATCCCTGACAAAGTGGCGGACACCCGGGACATAGATTCCAGTTTACTAACCTCCCTGAAGAAATTCGCGAAGGACCCTAAAAAGGGTATTGACCGTGCCTGACGAGGTTGTCAAGACAAACTTTTGGATGTCGCAGGACCCCTCACAAAGATCTTAGAGATGGTTTTGGAGGCACAAGAGTCCAGTACTGCAGTTGACCCCCATGTCCTGGCGGGGTGGAACGGAAGAGCTATTTCCCTGTAAGGGAACGCGAACAGCGCCATTTCCACAGAACAACGCAAATCGCTTCTTATGCTCATGGATTCCAATCTCACAGAATTGGCTGCAGCAGAACCAGGGCCCTTAGAAGATGGTAATGTCTTCGGGGAACGCTTCGTTATGGATATGGCTAAATATGTGGGCACGCTCACAACCCTCGATAAGGCACAGTCTGGCATAAAGAGTAAGTATGGGTGAATTTTGTGAATCAGCGGTTTGCAAATTCGCGCGAAATCGCAATAAATTCCGTGAATTTGCGGATTTTCCCGCAAAATCGCGAATTTTTTTGCGATTTGCACCATACTTAACTGGAGTACTTTCTACTGGCTAATCAGTAAGTGCCACCTCTTGGGTAAATCTGTATCGTGCTTTTCCTACACTACAGCTGCGTAAAGGCCCAGAGGAGTTGTCTCCAGTGACCCCGTGTGTCTGTAACTTTGCCACCGCGCCCATAGGCGCCGAGGTCCCTCGAGTGAGCTGTCCATCACAGTGGGGGAAAGGGCGGGAAGAGGTGCATAGCCTAGTGTGTGTGGGCTGGGGCCGGGATTCTGTGCGAGTTCACATGCCTCAAGTTTATAAAGGGTCACAGGCCGATCAGCACAGCAAATGAGGAGAAAGCAGTAAGTGGTACCTGTTTAGGTAAATGTATTGTGCTTTTCCTGCACTACAGCAGCGTAAAGGCCCGGAAGAGTTGTCTTCAGTGACCCCGTGTGTCTGTAACTTTGCCACTGAGCCCATAGGCGCCGAGGTCCCTTGAGTGAGCTGTCCATCATAGTGGGGGAAAGGGCGGGAAGAGGTTGCATAGCCTAGTGTGTGTGGGCTGGGGCTGGGCTTCTGTGCAAGTTCACATGCCTCAAGTTTATAAAGGGTCAGAGGCCGATCAGCGCAGCAAATGAGGAGAAAGCAATAAGTGCTACCTCGTTGGGTAACCATTGTGCTTTTCCTACACTACAGCAGCGTAAAGGCCCGGAAGAGTTGTCTTCAGTGACCCCGTGTGTCTGTAACTTTGCCACCGCGCCCATAGGTGCCGAGGTCCCTAGAGTGAGCTGTCCATCACAGTGGGAGAAAGGGCGGGAAGAGGTTGCATAGCCTAGTTTGTATGGGCTGGGGCCGGGCTTCTGTGCGAGTTCACATGGCTCAAGTTTATAAAGGGTCAGAGGCCGATCAGCGCAGCAAATGAGGATAAAGCAGTAAGTGCTACCTCGTTGTGTACATGTATTGTGCTTTTCCTTCACTACAGCAGCGTAAAGGCCCGGAAGAGTTGTCTTCAGTGACCCCATGTGTCTGTAACTTTGCCACCGTGCCCATAGGCGCCGTGGTCCCTCGAGTGAGCTGTCCATCACAGCGGTAAACAACCGTTACAACGCAATTTTTACAACGGACTACTTTTACAACGCAACTTTTACAACGCATGATCCATTACAACGAAGTACCATTACAAAGCATTTTTTTACATCGCATATACCTTTACAACGCATGCCATTACAACGTAAGTATTGGTAAGTATATAATTATAGTAAAAATGTTATAGGTTTGGGTTTTTGGGTAAAGGGGTATTTTTAGGGTTCAGGGCAAGGTTTGGGGTTTTGGGTAAAAGGGTATTTTTAGGGTTTAGGGCTAGGTTTGGGTTTTTGGGTAAAGGGGTATTTTTAGGGTTCAGGGCTAGGTTTGGGTTTTTGGGTAAAGGGGTATTTTTAGGTTTCAGGGCTAGGTTTGGGTTTTTGGGTAAAGGGGTATTTTTAGGGTTCAGGGCTAGGTTTGGGTTTTTGGGTAAAGGGGTATTTTTAGGGTTCAGGGCTAGGTTTGGGTTTTTGGGTAAAGGGGTATTTTTAGGGTTCAGTGGTAGGTTTGGGTTTAAAAAAAATTAAATTAAATTAAATTAAAATGAAATGAAATTAAATTATATTAAATTTAATAACTTACATTTTTAAAAATATTATATACTTACCAATACTTACGTTGTAATGGTATGCGTTGTAAAGGTATGCGTGCTAAAAGTATGCGTGGTAACGTCATACATCCATCACAGTGGGGGAAAGGGTGGGAAGAGGTTGCATAGCCTAGTGTGTGTGGGCTGGGGCCGGGCTTCTGTGCGAGTTCACATGCCTCAAGTTTATAAAGGGTCAGAGGCCGATCAGCGCAGCAGATGAGGAGAAAGCAGCCTCCTGGTCACTGGAAATACAGGGGGATAGCGCTCGAGAAACTCGTGCATGCCTAGACCTCCATCATGGATTAAAGCTAATTGTAGACGGTAGATCTGGGGAGAAAGCACACCTGCCTAGCATCAACTGTGCTCACTAGATTCTTGGGCTGATTATAATGCGTGACTGAATTTGAGCTTCAACTCGGGTACCTGCTTTTTTTTATCTGTAAGTGCTTCCTGCTGAGGTTTAATTGTTGGGACAGGCGCCTTGTTGCCTAATTGTAACTATTCTCTGACCCTGCTTCGAGGGTCAGAGCAGGGTCAGAGAATAGTTGCAAGTAGGCAATGAGGCACCGCTCAGGAAGCACTTACAGGGTTACAGAAGGTGCCCAAGTTAAAGTTAATTTCTTTGTAACCATTTTACAAAGAAATTAGCTTCAATTTGGGCACCTGCTTTAACCCTGTAAGTTCTTCCTGAGCAAAATTCGTCCCGCTCGCGGATTCACGGATTTTGCCGCGATTTCCCACGATTCGTGAAATCGTGGAAAATCCGCAAATTCCGCGAGTGGAACGAATTTTCCGCCCATACTTAATAAAAAGGGTATTTCAGGCAGGCCTTTTTAACAGGGCCGGACGAGGCAGAGGACGCTCGTTTGGCCGTCAGTTCTCTCAAGGTCCTCAACGATGGAGATTTCGGCCATGACCGCAGTGAGTGGGACTCCACTTGTGGGGGTACCTTCTACTACACCAGAAAGAGCTTCAACCGGAGGCGTTTCCACAGAGGGAACTACTGTGGAGGTTTCCAAGCCCCTGAGTCAACAGGTAAGAGCCCCAAACATTTTCCTGTTACCCTTAGGGGGTTGTACTCAATTTTTCTATCACAGTTGGGTTCAACTCTCGCAGGATGCTTGGATATTGCAAACAATTCAGGGTTTTCAGTTAGATTTCTATCAGAC